>NC_082719.1:104537207-105137207 GCF_030144855.1 Hypanus sabinus | reverse complement strand
AGAAAGGGTTAACCTTGGTAATAGTGGGAAGTGAGAGTTCCCAGGTGTTTGTGCTTGAAGGTGTGTTAAAAGTTAGTGAGGAGATCAAAGGTGGGGAGATGAATATTATTATTGAAGGAAAAGGGAAATATGTAGTTCCCAAATCGAATGAAGAAAATTTAAAGGCTGGGCTGATATCAAAAGCAGCAATCAGGCTACAGAGACAATGGTGTGGTACCACAAAAGCCTGTGAATCAATTACAGGTTGAGTTGGAAGGTAACGGGGCCCCACACGCTATTGTTATTCCAGAGTGTGGTGTGTAAAGGCAGAATTTGAAATGCTGCTTGAACAAAGAGTTCGAACTGAAAACTAATAGCCTGAAGGGTCCTGAAGAGAAAACTAGCAACTTGCGTAAAATTAAAGAATTGGGTGGAAATTCGGAAGATGGTCTAAGTTTGGAACACATTGTTGATAAAATAACTCCTATGAAAGGAGCAGGCGAAAGCCTATTTCGCCAGGGTGCACAAGCTCCCCACGTGGGAATTAACCGGAAAAGAGGCGAGGGTTAATGGGGACGCCATTTTTAAATAGCAGAAGCCGGTTTTAAGGGATTTTGACAAAGCATGTGAATAATAAAAGACAACCCCCATGGAAGCCTGCCTGTTAAGTTTGAAAGCAACATAAAGATTAGTATTTGTATGAACTTTTGTAGTATACCCGTAAGCTAAGATCACAACTCTTTAGTTTTTGTTTGCTAAAGAAAAATAAGACCTAAAAATAGGTGGTTATTAAATTGGAGTCTAATGCTACAAGACTTTAGTAAGGTACAAGATGTCAAGATATTAAAGGAAGTGACAATGTAATCGGTAACCATCTAGATACTGAATTGAATGTATAACTATTACTCTATAGAAAAAAAACTGTTGTATTGTGTTAGATTCTAAAATCCTGTAAGACTCTTCACTTTTTTCCGATGGTAAAAAAACACATTGAAGAAAGGGGGTGTTACGCCTGCACCCCCCCTCCTCCTTTTTGAGAATCGCAAGATCGCTATTAAGTCAGGTCAGGAGACCCAGGAAATGAGAGAGAGACATTTGGAATGTCCGGGCCCCTCGACGATACAAAGCTACGGGAAACGGCCACTGTCTCTTGGAGACGGAATTGTGTATTCAGTACTGTGCTTCGTGGAAGCCCTCAGGCAACGTGGGCTGGTTGGGGGATGGCATCATTCCACCCTGATTGACATCTGAGACCCCGTGAGTGGGGATAAAAGAGGGTCTGGGGAACGGCCTCTTTAGACACACACAGGAGGAGAAACGCTAGAAATCCCGTGACAGCATTTAATAGCGACAGCCGGTGGGGCTCGCTTGCGTCCTTTTCCTTGACCTAGGAATTGGCGGGCTTCCACGGAACAGCTTAGCTAAAGGACCGACTACAGAAAATGAAACTCTCGAAGGATCGACATCGTAAAAAGGAAAAGCTGGCAAGTTTAAACATCTGTCTCTCTCCAACCAAAAGCTGCAGCCCGAATGAACTAAAGTGACTTATATTTCCATCGGACAATACATTATCCCCTAGACAACGATAGAGCTATTTCTTACTGATTATTATTATACCCGTGCTTTTAGATTTAGTATTGATGACGTATGTTATCTGTATGTTTGCATTGATATTATTTTTTGTTTATTTTTATCAATAAATACTGTTAAAATAGTACCATCAGACTTCAACGGACCTCTCTATCTTTGCTGATATGTGACCCAGTTACGGGGTACGTAACAGTGTCCATGGACTCACTTCATTCTGAACGCTGTTGCTTGCTTTAATTATTTGCAAAATTTGTTTTTCTTTTCTGGCTCTGCACATTGTTTGTTGGTCTTTTTTTAAATTGGGCTCCTTCAGGATTCTTTTGTGGCTGCTTGTAAGCAAACAGATCTCAAGGTTGTATCATTTAAACATACTTTGATAATAAATGTACCTTGAACTTTGAACATCAGTTACATCTTGTCTGCATAAAAAAACCCTTACATTCTGAATGACTACTACACAATAACCAGTTTTCAATTCATGTTAATACACTTCTAATAACGTGAGCTTTTGGTTTGTACACTACACCTTAGTGGTACCTTTTTGAATGTCTCCACTTAAAATGCTTTGATTGCATGATCCTTCTTTAAATAATTATTCCTTGTTTAACTAAGATATCCAGCATCTTTGCAGTAAGAAATGTTAATCTAACTGGTCTTTAGTTCATCTCTTTTTGACTCTTTCCCTTCATGGAGGAAAATAAGACATCAGAGTAGAATTAGGCCACTTGGCCATTGAGTCTGCTCTGCCATTCCATCATGGATGATTTATTATCCCTCTCTATCCCATTCTCCTGCCTTCTCCCCATAATCTTTGAGGCTCTCACTAATCAAGAACCTATCAACCTCCACTTTAAATATACTCAATGACTGAACCTCCACAGCTGCCTGAGGTAATGATTCTGAGGTAATGAGGCACAGATTCTCCACCCTCTGGCTAAAGAAATTCCTCCTCATCTCTGTTCTAAATGGATGTTCCTCTATTCTGAGGCTGTGTCCTCTGGTCTTAGACTCAGTCTCTATAGGAAATATCCTCTCCGTTCCCATTCTACGTAGACCCTTCAATACTCAACAACAACAGAAAATCTGAAGTTGCTGGAAATCCAAGCAACACACACAAAACGCTGGAAGAATGCAGCAGGCCAAGCAACATCTGTGGATAAGAGTAAACAGTTGACGTTTCAGGCCAAAACCCTTCTTTAGATCTGATAGTCTCAGCCCAAAACATCAACTGTTTACTGTTTTCCATGGATGGTGCCTGGCCTGCCGAGTTCCTCTTGTACTTCGTGCATGTTGCTACAGAAATCATGCTATTCAGATGCATCATGGTTTGATATTGCAACTGCTCTGCCCATGACCACAAGAAACTGCAGAGTGAACACGGCTCAGCACACCACAGAAACCAGCCTCCCCTCCATCGACTCTGTCTACACCTCGACCCGAACACACACTCTCCCTGACACAGCTCAGCACATCAGAAACCAGCCTCTCCTCCATTGACTCTGTCTACACCTCGACCCGAACACACACTCTCCCTGACACGGCTCAGCACATCACAGAAACCAGCCTCTCCTCCATCGACTCTGTCTACACCTCGACCCGAACACACACTCTCCCTGACACAGCTCAGCACATCACAGAAACATTACATTTACTATTGCTTCCTATTCTGTGTTTTCACCAATTTTCTGCCGTGTGCATGATTTATTATTTTTCTTGTGGTTGTGAGTGTGATGTTTGCTTTGAATGGATGTGTTTGTTTCGTGGCCATACTGAATTGGCTTTATTATTTACATCCTTCACATACCTGAGCAGTAAAAATCTTTACATTACATCGCCACCTGAACGTGCAGTGTTCAATTTATAGTAATTTGTAAAAAATATGTACAACAGGACAGTCAATATAGCATTGAAATACAATTGTGTCAGCATGAATTAATCAGTCTGATGGGATGGCCTGGTGGAAGAAGCTGTCCCTGAACCTGTTGGTCCTGGGAAGTTCACATCCACAGATGCACTGGGCTGTCCACACCACTCTCTGCAGAATCCTGCGACTGAGGGAAGTACAGTTCCCATATCAGGCAGTGATGCAGCCAGTCAGGATGCTCTCAATTGTGCCACTGTAGAAAGTTCTTAGGATTTGGAGGCCCATACCAAACGTGCTCAATCATCTGAGGTGAAAGAGGTGCTGTTGTGCCTTTTTCACCACACAGTCGGTGTGTACAGACTACATGAGGTACTTGGTGATGAGGATGCCAAGGAACTTAAAGCAGTTTAACTTCTCAACCCCAGATCCATTGATATCAATAGGGGTGAGCCTGTCTCCATTTCTCCTGTAGTCCACAACCAGCTCCTTTGTTTTTGCGACATTGAGGGAGAGGTTTCCTTGACACCACTGTGTCAGAGAGATGGCTTCTTCACTGTAGGCCATCTCGTTATTGTTTGAGATGAGGCCAATCAATGTAGTGTCGTGGGCAAATTTAATTAGCAGATTAGAGCTGTGGGTGACGACACAGTCATGGGTATACAGAGAGTAAAGGAGGGGACTTAGTACACAGCCCTGAGGGGCTCCTGTGCTGAGAGTCAGGGGGGTGCAGGTGAGGGAGCCCACTCTTACCACCTGCTGGCGATCTGACAGGAATTCCAGGATCCAGCTGCACAAGGCAGGGTCAAGGTCGAGGTCTCTGAGCTTCTTGTCGAGCCTGGATGGAATTATGGTGTTGAGTGCTGAACTGTAGTCCAAGAACAGCATTCTCACATAAGCATCCTTCTTCTCCAGATGTGTAAGGTCGGTGTGTAGAGCTGTGGCTAATGCATCATCTGTTGATTGGTTGTGTCAGTAGACAAATTGTAGGGATTCAGTGTGGGTGGTAGCAAGCTGCAGATGTCGTCCTTGACCAGCCTCTCAAAGCATTTGCTTATTATTGAGGTGGGTGTGACAGGACGCCAGTAAGTGGGAAGATGAATCACGGTGCTGTATACTGCATATAATCTTCGATAATAAATGTATTTCCAATTTTTAAAAAATCTTTGTCTCTGTTTCCCCTCTATGGACTCTGTCTACACTCCTCACTACCTTAGTAAAGCAGCCAATATAACCAAAGTCTGCCCTCCCACCACAGACAATCTCTCCTCTTCCCCACCATCTCCACTCCACCTCCAATCAGGCAGATGATAAAAAAGCCTGAAAGCACATAGCACCAGTCTCAAGGACAGCTGTTATGAGAATATTGAATAATAAGACAGACTCTTGACCTCAAACTACATCATTATGACCTTGCACCTCATTGTCTATCTGCTGCACACTTTCCCTGTAACTGAAACACTTAATTCTGGATTCTGCTGCTGCTTACCTGGTGTAATGAATTCTCCTGCGTGAAGAGTATGCAAAAGGCAAATCTTTCCCCTGTATGTGTGACAACCTAAGTGAGGATGTCCCACACAGGTTCGAGATTCAAGGTTTCATGTCACCTCCAGTACACAAGAGTAAAGGAGAATTAAATCATTGCTACTCCAGATCTGATTCAGCACAGAAAAACACAATAAGATAAAGAACACAATCATCATAAAAAAACACAAAGAATATAAATACATCAGATAGCTTCTATACATAGATTGTTTGTCCATAAAGTGACACCAGGCAGAGGAGTGTCTGTACATAAGATGACTGACAGGAAATGATAAAGTAGTGGTGGTTGGGGGTGTGGAGGGGTGGGTTAGTGGCTGGAGGTGTTGATCAGCCTCACTGCTTGGGGAAAGTAACTGCTTTTGAATCTGGAGGTCCTGGTACGGATGTTATGTAGCCTCCTCCCTGAGGGGAGTGAAACCACCCGTCCACGAGCAGGTGGGTGGGATCGTACATGTTATTGCCCCTTTCTATATATACGATCTTGACAGTAGGTAAGGGGCTCTATGATGCATTGGGCAGTTTTGACCCACCCATTATAGAAATATTGTTTCTGAAGGTGTTTCTTCATTGTTTTAGCTTCCCTACTTATAGAATCATTGCAAATTTTCTTCACGAATGCTTTGAGGGTGGCCTTCTAACTGAGAATGGAGAATGTGTAAGGGGAGGTGCTTATCGAACATGTGTATTTAATACATTTCTATGGAACAATGTTGAGGATGGAGTTACTTAACGGGTCAGCAGTGATTTCACTGATGTAACTGTCCATTATGGTCAATGTTCTTGAAAGAATAATGTGCTTGATCAATAGCTTGCACATTTAATAAAAGCGAAGTGGACAGCAATAATCAGATCCAGGTTTATTATGTCTAACATACATCATGAAATTTGCTGTTTTGGGACCGCAGTCCAGTGCAATACATAAAAACTACTCCAAGATGCAATAAGAAATACAGAAAATAAATAATTAGTTTAAAAAATAGTATACAAGTGGGGTAGTGTTCATGGTTCAAAATGTCACCAGTTAATCTGTTCTGCTCCTTATGATATTTAATTTAGGCAATTTACGTTATTTATTTACACTTAAATCAACTGTAGATTTTATCCTTACTATTTTATCCTAAGTTACTGTGTGTTATTTGTGTGATATGTGTACTGCCATGCTTGACACCCTGATTTGGAGAAACTTTGTTGTATTTGACGATATACATGCATATAGTTAAATGACAATAAACTTGACTTTCAGAAATCTGATGGTAAAGGGGAAGAAGCTCCCATCGTGTGAGCTGCTCTAAAGGAGACCATTAAATATTCCCATTTCAGTCTGCTACAGCTGAGAACCACAATGACATCTAAGCTTTGTACAAGTAGTAACATCATTTTAATACGACTGAGAAATCACAATTACACTGGTCGCAGTTCCCCTTTACAACGGCAGAAGAGAGGATACCGAGCAGGACTCAGTTTGTTTAAAGAAGCGTGGCCTTCGACTCCCAATACTGACCATCTTGCTGGCAAATGTCCAGTGTCTGGTAAATAAAACTGAAGATCTCAGAGCTAGAGTGCTATATCAGAGAGACATTAGAACCACTTGCATCTTTTCTTTCACAGGAACTTGGTTAACCCATTCCATTCCAGATGCAGCGATTCAGAGTAATACACCACCAAGATAGGGCTGATGAGTCTTTCAAAGGCAGAGGACATGGAGTATGTTTCATAACCAACTCTTCATAGTGTACAAACATGGTGCTGCTGCCCCACTCCTGTCCACCACACCTGGAACACCTTGCAACCGTTTTAGCTGCTGTGAGAGATCTCAGTGATCATTTTGGTGGAGGTGTACAGTTCAGTTCTGGTCACCTCATTATAGGAAGGATGTGGGAGCTTTGGAGAGGGTGCAGAGTAGATTTACCAGGATGCTGCCTGGATTAGAGAGGGTGCAGAGGAGATTTACCAGGATACTGTCTGGATTAGAGAGGGTGCAGAGGAGATTTACCAGGATGCTGCCTGGATTAGAGAGGGTGCAGAGGAGATTTACCAGGATGCTGCCTGGATTAGAGAGGGTGCAGAGGAGATTTACCAGGATGCTGTCTGGATTAGAGAGGGTGCAGAGGAGATTTACCAGGATGCTGTCCGGATTAGAGAGGGTGCAGAGGAGATTTACCAGGATACTGTCTGGATTAGAGAGGGTGCAGAGGAGATTCACCCGGATGCTGTCTGGATTAGGGAGGGTGCAGAGGAGATTCACCAGGATGCTGTCTGGATTAGAGAGGGTGCAGAGGAGATTTACCAGGATGCTGTCTGGATTAGAGAGGGTGCAGAGGAGATTTACCAGGATGCTGTCTGGATTAGAGAGGGTGCAGAGGAGATTTACCAGGATGCTGTCTGGATTAGAGAGGGCGCAGAGGAGATTTACCAGGATACTGTCTGGATTAGTGAGGGTGCAGAGGAGATTTACCAGGATGCTGTCTGGATTAGAGAGGGCGCAGAGGAGATTTACCAGGATACTGTCTGGATTAGAGAGGGTGCAGAGGAGATTTACCAGGATGCTGTCTGGATTAGAGAGGGCACAGAGGAGATTTACCAGGATACTGTCTGGATTAGAGAGGGTGCAGAGGAGATTTACCAGGATGCTGTCTGGATTAGAGAGGGCGCAGAGGAGATTTACCAGGATACTGTCTGGATTATAAAGGGTGCAGAGGAGATTTACCAGGATGCTGTCTGGATTAGAGAGGGCGCAGAGGAGATTTACCAGGATACTGCCTGGATTAGAGAGGGTGCAAAGGAGATTTACCAGGATGTTGCCTGGTTTGGAGAACAAGTCTAATGAGGCAAGGTTAGCAGAGCTGGGACTTTTCTCTTTGTAGCGTAGAAGGATGAGAGGGGACTTGATAGAGGTCTAGAAGACTATGAGAGGCATAGATAGGGTGGATAGTGAGTACCTGTTTCCCAGGGCACCGATAGCAAACACCAGAGGGCATATGTACAAAATTAAGGGAGGGAAGTTTAGGGGAGACATCGGGGGTAAGTTTTTTACACAGAGGGTTGTGACTACCTGGAATGACTTGCCAGGGATGGTGGTGGAGGCTAAACATTAGGGGTATTCAAGAGCCTCTTGGACAGGCACATGGATGAAAGAAAAATACAGGGTTATGGAATAGTATGGATTTAGTACTTTTTTTAAGGATTATATGGGTCAGCACAACATCGAGGGCTGAAGGGCCAGTACTGTGCTGTAGTACTCTAGTGTTGTAGCTGTAGAGGCCCACACGGGAGTGACATTCTCAGCTGCAGCGACTGCACTGGACGGCGCTGTCCTCCGGTGTTGTCTTGGTGCTGTTTTATCAGCGACTGCACTGGAAGGCGCTGTCCTCCGGTGTTGTCTTGGTGCTGTTTTATCAGCGTGTGCACTGGAAGGCGCTGTCCTCCGGTGTTGTCTTGGTGCTGTTTTATCAGCGTGTGCACTGGAAGGCGCTGTCCTCCGGTGTTGTCTTGGTGCTGTTTTATCAGCGACTGCACTGGAAGGCGCTGTCCTCCGGTGTTGTCTTGGTGCTGTTTTATCAGCGTGTGCACTGGAAGGCGCTGTCCTCCGGTGTTGTCTTGGTGCTGTTTTATCAGCGACTGCACTGGAAGGCGCTGTCCTCCGGTGTTGTCTTGGTGCTGTTTTATCAGCGTGTGCACTGGAAGGCGCTGTCCTCCGGTGTTGTCTTGGTGCTGTTTTATCAGCGTGTGCACTGGAAGGCGCTGTCCTCCGGTGTTGTCTTGGTGCTGTTTTATCAGCGACTGCACTGGAAGGCGCTGTCCTCCGGTGTTGTCTTGGTGCTGTTTTATCAGCGTGTGCACTGGAAGGCGCTGTCCTCCGGTGTTGTCTTGGTGCTGTTTTATCAGCGACTGCACTGGAAGGCGCTGTCCTCCGGTGTTGTCTTGGTGCTGTTTTATCAGCGAGTGCACTGGAAGGCGCTGTCCTCCGGTGTTGTCTTGGTGCTGTTTTATCAGCGTGTGCACTGGAAGGCGCTGTCCTCCGGTGTTGTCTTGGTGCTGTTTTATCAGCGAGTGCACTGGAAGGCGCTGTCCTCCGGTGTTGTCTTGGTGCTGTTTTATCAGCGAGTGCACTGGAAGGCGCTGTCCTCCGGTGTTGTCTTGGTGCTGTTTTATCAGCGACTGCACTGGAAGGCGCTGTCCTCCGGTGTTGTCTTGGTGCTGTTTTATCAGCGACTGCACTGGAAGGCGCTGTCCTCCGGTGTTGTCTTGGTGCTGTTTTATCAGCGACTGCACTGGAAGGCGCTGTCCTCCGGTGGTGTCTTGGTGCTGTTTTATCAGCGACTGCACTGGAAGGCGCTGTCCTCCGGTGTTGTCTTGGTGCTGTTTTATCAGCGTGTGCACTGGAAGGCGCTGTCCTCCGGTGTTGTCTTGGTGCTGTTTTATCAGCGTGTGCACTGGAAGGCGCTGTCCTCCGGTGTTGTCTTGGTGCTGTTTTATCAGCGTGTGCACTGGAAGGCGCTGTCCTCCGGCGTTGACTTGGTGCTGTTTTATCAGCGACTGCACTGGAAGGCGCTGTCCTCCGGCGTTGTCTTGGTGCTGTTTTATCAGCGACTGCACTGGAAGGCGCTGTCCTCCGGCGTTGTCTTGGTGCTGTTTTATCAGCGACTGCACTGGAAGGCGCTGTCCTCCGGTGGTGTCTTGGTGCTGTTTTATCAGCGTGTGCACTGGAAGGCGCTGTCCTCCGGTGGTGTCTTGGTGCTGTTTTATCAGCGTGTGCACTGGAAGGCGCTGTCCTCCGGCGTTGACTTGGTGCTGTTTTATCAGTGACTGCACTGGAAGGCGCTGTCCTCCGGCGTTGTCTTGGTGCTGTTTTATCAGTGACTGCACTGGAAGGCGCTGTCCTCCGGTGGTGTCTTGGTGCTGTTTTATCAGCGTGTGCACTGGAAGGCGCTGTCCTCCGGTGTTGTCTTGGTGCTGTTTTATCAGCGACTGCACTGGAAGGCGCTGTCCTCCGGTGTTGTCTTGGTGCTGTTTTATCAGCGAGTGCACTGGAAGGCGCTGTCCTCCGGTGTTGTCTTGGTGCTGTTTTATCAGCGACTGCACTGGAAGGCGCTGTCCTCCGGTGTTGTCTTGGTGCTGTTTTATCAGCGACTGCACTGGAAGGCGCTGTCCTCCGGTGTTGTCTTGGTGCTGTTTTATCAGTGTGTGCACTGGAAGGCGCTGTCCTCCGGTGGTGTCTTGGTGCTGTTTTATCAGCGTGTGCACTGGAAGGCGCTGTCCTCCAGTGTTGTCTTGGTGCTGTTTTATCAGCGTGTGCACTGGAAGGCGCTGTCCTCTGGTGGTGTCTTGGTGCTGTTTTATCAGCGAGTGCACTGGAAGGCGCTGCCCTCCGGTGTTGTCTTGGTGCTGTTTTATCAGCGTGTGCACTGGAAGGCGCTGTCCTCCGGTGTTGTCTTGGTGCTGTTTTATCAGCGAGTGCACTGGAAGGTGCTGTCCTCCGGTGTTGTCTTGGTGCTGTTTTATCAGCGACTGCACTGGAAGGCGCTGTCCTCCGGTGTTGTATTGGTGCTGTTTTATCAGCGTGTGCACTGGAAGGCGCTGTCCTCCGGTGGTGTCTTGGTGCTGTTTTATCAGCGAGTGCACCGGAAGGCGCTGTCCTCCGGTGTTGTCTTGGTGCTGTTTTATCAGCGTGTGCACTGGAAGGCGCTGTCCTCCGGTGGTGTCTTGGTGCTGTTTTATCAGCGTGTGCACTGGAAGGCGCTGTCCTCCGGTGGTGTCTTGGTGCTGTTTTATCAGCGTGTGCACTGGAAGGCGCTGTCCTCCGGTGTTGTCTTGGTGCTGTTTTATCAGCGTGTGCACTGGAAGGCGCTGTCCTCCGGTGTTGTCTTGGTGCTGTTTTATCAGCGTGTGCACTGGAAGGCGCTGTCCTCCGGTGTTGTCTTGGTGCTGTTTTATCAGCGTGTGCACTGGAAGGCGCTGTCCTCCGGTGTTGTCTTGGTGCTGTTTTATCAGCGTGTGCACTGGAAGGCGCTGTCCTCCGGTGGTGTCTTGGTGCTGTTTTATCAGCGTGTGCACTGGAAGGCGCTGTCCTCCGGTGGTGTCTTGGTGCTGTTTTATCAGCGTGTGCACTGGAAGGCGCTGTCCTCCGGTGTTGTCTTGGTGCTGTTTTATCAGCGTGTGCACTGGAAGGCGCTGTCCTCCGGTGTTGTCTTGGTGCTGTTTTATCAGCGTGTGCACTGGAAGGCGCTGTCCTCCGGTGTTGTCTTGGTGCTGTTTTATCAGCGTGTGCACTGGAAGGCGCTGTCCTCCGGTGTTGTCTTGGTGCTGTTTTATCAGCGTGTGCACTGGAAGGCGCTGTCCTCCGGTGTTGTCTTGGTGCTGTTTTATCAGCGTGTGCACTGGAAGGCGCTGTCCTCCGGTGTTGTCTTGGTGCTGTTTTATCAGCGTGTGCACTGGAAGGCGCTGTCCTCCGGTGTTGTCTTGGTGCTGTTTTATCAGCGTGTGCACTTTTCATCAGCAGCAAGTCCCAGCTTCTCGTCTCCTCTGTGTAGTTCCAGCCTCCAGCGAGAGCGGTCGCTTGCAATGTCCTCCCGCCTCTCGATGCACATGTTCAGTGACTTCATGTCTCTCTTGCAGACATCTTTGAACCAAAGATGGGGCCGCCCTTGTGCTCTCTTGCCAGAGGCCAGTTTCCCTCACAGCCGGTCTTTCAGGATCCTCCCGTCTGACATGCAGTGTATGTGGCCCAGCCAGCGGAGACGGCGTTGTGGAGCAGGGTGAAGAGGCTGGGTATCTGGGCACGGGCCGGGACCTCGTTGTAGGTGACTCGGTCGGTCCACTTGACGTCCAGGATGCGTCTCAGGCTGCGAAGCTGGAAGAGGTTGAGACGCCGCTCTTGTCTGGAGCAGAGGTTTCAGGTCTCGCTGCCGTAAAGCAGTGTGCTGAGGACGCAGGCCCTGCAGACACAATCTTGGTGTGCAACATCAACCTTCTGTTCTCCCAGTCTCTCTTTGTCAGCCTGGCAAATATTGAGGCTGCTCGTCTGATCTGTCTGTTGATCTCGGGGTCTAGAAAAAGACTGTCTGTGATGGTGGAGCCAAGGTATGTAAACTCGTGAACTACCTCCAGCGCGTAGTTGTTGATGATAATAGCAGGGGGGTGCTCAATGCCTTGGCCCAACGCGTTGGTCACCTTCAGGCTGATGGTCAAGCTGAAGTCCTGACAGGCCCGTGAGAAGCTGAAGTGTGGTGCCAGTGCCACATCAACTGTAAACAACACGTCCCTGGTGAGTCCTTCACGAACCTTGGTTTTCATCCTCCGCCGGGACAGACTGAACAGCCTCCCGTCCGATCTGGGGTGGAGGTAGACACCATCAGTTGACGTTCCAAAGGCGTGCTTCAGCATGACCGCGAAGAAGATGCCCAACAGGGTGGGGGCAAGCACACAGCCCTGCTTCACACTGCTACGGATGTTGAAGGCCCTGGCGAGGATTTTGAACATGCCGTCTCTGCTCACAAGGTGGAAGACCTTCGTGAGGTCAATGAAAGCGACGTAGAATGGTTGTCTTTGCTCTCTGCAGTTCTCTTGTAGCTGTCGAAGGTCATGTCGATTGTCGAGCATTCTGACCTGAAACCGCACTGAGACTCGGGATATACCCTTCCAGCTATTTTCTGCTGTCTGCTCAGGATCACGTGAGTGAAGGCCTTCCCAACGACGCTCAGCAAGGAGATTCCCCTGTAGCTGTTACAGTTGCTTCTGTCCCCTTTGTTCTTATAAAGGGTGACAATGTTGCAGGCTCTCAGGTCTTGCAGCACTGCTCCCTCTATCCAGCACTGGCACAGTCATTCGTGCAGGTGGTGCCCGCTCCAAACATTGGCACCAGCTAGACCTGATAATCACAAGACGCCATCACCTGAGAAACCTGCTCTTGACACGCTCCTTTCAGAGTGCCAACTGCGACACGGATCACTCTCTGGTTTGCTGCAAGATCAGACCTCGGCCGAAGGAGATGCTCTACGCCAAGCCTCCAGGCAATGCCCAGACAAAGCGGCGGAGTTCATCAAGTCACGGGAGGAGGCTCTCCTTGCAGACCCACCAGAAGGAGATGCTCAGCAGAGATGGGACTCTCTCAGGGACACTATCCACAGCACTGCACTCAAGGCCTTTGGGAAGAAACAGGGCAAGACACAGGACTGGTTTGAAGTGAGCTCAAGTAAGCTCACTGTTGTCGTCGAGGTACACTCATCTCTTCACCACTACCTCGGAAGAAGCACTGGAGACGAGGGAGAAGGGCTGGCATCCTGGTGAGGCTGAGACAGCGTGCTAATCGGCTGCCACTCCCTAGCATACTCCTGGCTGAGCGGAGCGGACTGAGAGCCAGAATCTCCTACCAGCGGGAAACAACGTTCTCTGCTTCATGGAGACCGGCTGACGGAGGAGATACCGGACCACGCTATCAAACCCTCTGGGTTCTCCCTGTTCCAGGCAGACAGGACAAAAAACCTCTCTGGGAAGAGTAAAGGAGAAGGGGTATGTTTCATGGTCAGTAATGCTTGGTGTGACCCCCGGAACATCCATGCCCTCAAATGCTTTTGTGCCCCAGACCTGGAAAGTCTGGTGCTGCTGTGCAGACCCTACTGGCTGCTCATGGCTGTTATCATCACAGTGGTGGACATTCCACCGCTGGCTGATACTGACCGGGCTCTCAAGGAACTGAACGAGACCATCAACACGCTGGAGACTGCACACCCAGAGGCTGCCTTCATCGTCGCCAGTGACCTTAATCGAGTGTCACTGATGAAAGTCTCTCTGACTTTTTGTGAGCACATCCAGGTGAGCACTCGTGGAGAATACACACTTGACCACTGCTACACTCCCTTCCACAACGCTTACAAAGCTCTCCTCCACCCAGCTTCTGGAAAATCAGATCACTCTTCGATCCTGCTTTTGCCAACGTACAGGCAGAAGCTGAAACAAGAAGGACCCATAGTTAAAACCGTTCACTGTTGTTCTGACCAATCGGTCTCCATGCAGCAGGACTGCTTCGATTACGTCAACTGGAAAGTCTTCCAGGATGAGGATGTCACTGAGTTCACATGCTTCAGGTCAGGGTCAGGGTCTCCCCGAACCAGAATCTCTGGATCAATAGTTCCATGTGAGCAGCACTTACCACGCGACATAGAGTTTACACTGTCAGCGATCAGCAGCAGCTCAAGAAAAGCAGCTACGATCTGTGCAAAGTTATCAAGGCTGCGAAACAACAATACAGGGACAAGATTGAATCAAGATTCACAACGAATAGCATGCTACAACCTGCAACCTGGTCACCTCTGAGGCTGAGGTACGCAGATGTTTCCAACAAGTGGACAGTCGCAAGGGTGCGGGACCAGACGGCATCCCAGAGCGAGTACTCAGGATGTGCACAACTGGCAGTTGTGTTTACAGACATTTTTCATCTCTCCCTCTCCCAGTGCAGAGTGCCCTCCTGCTTCAAAACATCCACCATAGTCCCTGTATCTAAAAATACCAGGGTAACTTGCCAGAATGACTGACGTCCAGTCACACTCACCTCAATAATAAGCAAATGCTTTGAGAGGCTGGTCAAGGACTACATCTGCAGCTTGCTACCACCGACACTGGATCCCCTGCAACTCGCCTACCGACACAACCGACCTACCGATGAGGCAATAGCCACAGCTCTACACACCGTCCTTACACATCTGGAGAAGGATGCTTATGTGAGAATGCAGATCTTGGACGACATTTCAGCATTCAACACCATAATTCCCTCCAGGCTCAACAGGAAGCTCAGAGACCTCGACCTTCACCCTGCCTTGTGCAGCTGGATCCTGGACTTCCTGTCAGATCACCAGAAGGTGGTAAGAGTGGGCTCCCTCACCTCCACCCCTCTCTCAACACAGGAGCCCCTCAGGGCTCTGTACTAAGTCCCCTCCTTTTCTCCCTGTATACCCATGACTGCGTCGTCACCCACAGCTCTAATCTGCTAATTAACTTTGCTGACGACACCACATTGACTGGCCTTATGTCAAACAGTAACAAGGTGGCCTACAGGGAAGAAGACATTTCTCTGATACAGTGGTGTCAAGAAAACAACCTCTCCCTCAATGTCGCAAAAACAAAGGGAATTATGAATGAGAAATTATGAGAAAAATGAGAATTATGGGAGGGATGGAGACGGGTTAATCACTATTGATATCAATGATCTGGGGTTGAGAGGGTGAACAGCTTTAAGTTCTGCAGATTCCACATCACTGAGGACCTCACATGATCTGTACACACCAGCTGTGTGGTGAAAAAGGCACAACAGCACCTCTTTCACCTCTGACAATGAGGAAGTTTGGTATGGGCCCCCATATCCTCAGAACTTTCTACAGTGGCAGATTTGATTGCATCCTGACTGGCTACATCACACCTGGCATGGGAATTGTATATCCCTTAATCGCAAGACTCTGCAGAGAGTGGTGCAAACAGCCCTGTGCATCCGTGGTTGTCAACTTCCCATGATTCCGAATATTTACAAAGACAGGTGTAAAAAAAAAGGGCCCGAAGGGTCATTGAGGACCCAAGTCACCCTAACGACAAACTGTTCCAGCTGCTCCCATCCAGGAAACGGTAAACTCCAGGATTAACAGGCTCCAGGCCAGCTTCTTCCAACAGGCCAACAAACTGATTAACTCACACTGATTTGAATGCATTTCTATGTTACATTGACTGTTCCATTTATTATAAATTACTATGACTTCACATTGCACATTTAGACAGAGACGTAATGTAAAAATTTGTGCTCTTCATATCTAAAGGATGTGAGAAATAAAGTCAATTCAATTCTCTCTCTCTCTCTCTCTATATATATATACATACACGCACGCACACACACACACACACACACACACACACACACACACACACACACACACACACGCACACACGTATACTGTTATTCAGTTTTTCTCTATTATTATGTATTGCATTGTACTGCTATCGCAAAGTTAACAAAATTTAGAAATTACGTTGGTGATATTAAATCTGATGCTGATTCTGTTCTTAAAACTTTGAGTGTTGACACTCCTGTACCTCCTTCCTGATGGTAGTAATGAGAAATGGGCATGTCCTGAGCAGACAATGCAAATGATTCTTTTTAGTAATATCTTTTGAGCAATGGCTTTAGGGCCATTATTTTTGCCCAACCAAAATGAGAAAGATTATGGAGTTGTTTATTGTTGGAAGTGCCTTGAGAAAGAGGGCAAGTGGGCAGCCTGGAACCTGTCTTATTGCTCAATATCATTCTACAGGCCTTGAAAGATAAGCAACAACAAGAAGAGAGAGATAAGACAGCTGCTGTGAGAAAACACACAAATCCACTCAAAGGATTTCGAAGGAGAAGGTATAAATCACACAGCTTATAATGATCTTTAGAGTAGAAATATCATTTGATGAAGACTTTTAATAAAAACCAAATCATCACAAGGACGAGGAAGACTCTGATCACTTTTGATTTTAAATTGTGTACTTTAGAAACAGTTTATTTTGCTTTGTGACATGTCTGAAGATCGGTAAAATTATTACAAGTATTTAAACTCTCCTGGAGTCTATTTTTTTAAGAATCCAGAAAAGTGATAATGCATTTAGCCTTGGTATGTTGAAAACAAGAACACTGTTTCAGCCTGGGAAGTTCTTTTGTCGTCTAATCCCAATAATCAGCTGTTATACTGCAGGTTTGTAGGCTGCTGCATTCAAACCAATGTTAAAGGCAATGAGACAATTTCCACTCTTTGGGACAGGGTGCTTTCTAATCACTCTGGTGAACAAGAAAACTTTTTGAGGTGAAGAGATTTCTCTCAAAATAACCGGTAGAGGATTAAATTAAGTCCACAACCCATGGTTTTTGATCTTTCTGTGCCAACCTGTTTTTCTGCCTTGTCCTATCTACCTACACAAACATGAGAAGATCTGCAGATGCTGGAGATCCAGAGCAACACACACAAAATGCTGGAGAAACTCAGCAGGCCAGACAGCATCTATGGAAAAAAGAAAACAGTCACCATTTTGGGCCAAGACCCTTCATCAGGACTGGGAAAAAAAAGATGTGTTTGGGAGAGTTAAAGTGTTGGAGGAGCTACATACTGGGGATAGTGAAGGAGAGGGGAGGGGAAAATTACCGGACGTTAGACCCCAGCCCTCCATACCCCTCTTATCCAAGTACTTAGTCAAATTTCTCTTCAATGTTGCAACTGAAACTGCACCACCATTTCTGCTGGCAGTTTGTTCCACACTCACAATACCCTCTGAGTGAAGAAATTCCCCCTCAGATTCCCCTTAAATAAACCTATCATTTCTAGTTCTAGTCTCACCCAAAACTGGCAAAAAGCCTGTATGTATTTACCCTGTTTATAATTTTGGCATACTTTGTATACCTCAGAAGATCACCCCTCTTGTCCCTGTGCTCCATGGGATAAAGTCCTAACCTATTCAACCCTTCTCTATAACTCAGGTATACAAGTTCCAGAAACATACGTAAACCTTCTCTGTATTCTTTTCAAGCTTATTGATATCTTTCCTGTAGGTAGGTGACCAGAACTGCATACAATATTCCAAATTAGACCTTCTTTTACAACTTCAACATAATATCCCAACACCTGTCTGCAGTACTTTGATTTATGAAGACCAGTGTGTCAGAAGTTTTCTCATGTCCCTTTCTACGTGTGGCACCACTTTTAAGGAATTATGGATCCGTATTCTGCAAAAGAGACACCCTGATGGTATGTTGCCTCCCAGGTGCCAGGGTCAGGGATGTCTTGGATTGGGTCCATTGCATTCTCAAGGGGAGGGTGAGCAGCCAGAAGTTTTGGCACATATTTGTACCAACAACATAGGTAGACAAGGTGAGGAGGTCTTGAAGAGGGATTTTAGGGATCTAGGTGGAAACCAGGACCTCAGGGTAGTAATCTCTGGATTGCTGTCTGTACCACATGCCAGTGAGGGTAAGAATAGGATGATTTGGCAGGGGAATGTGTGGCTGAGGAACTGGTGCGGGGAACAGGTGTTCAGATTTATGGATCATTGGGAACTCTTCTGGGGAAGGTATGGCCTGTACAAAAGTGATAGGTACACCTGAACCCAAGGGGATCCAATATCCTTGTGGGCAGATTGGCTAGAATTGTTCGGGAGGGTTTAAACTAATTTGGCAGGGGTATGGGAACTGGAGTGATAGTGTCAGGATGAGCTAGTTGGTTTACAAACAGAGGCAATGTGTGGTGAGACTCCTAGCAAGGAAAGACTGATGATAGAGCAAAATTGCAGTCAACAGCTTGAGTTGCAATGCAAAAGGTGAACAGATTCAAAAAGGGTGAACACAGGACTGAAGGTGCTCTATCTGAATGTGCACAGTACACAGAATAAGGTAGATGAACTCGTAGCACAGTTACAGAATGGCATGTATGATGTTGTAGGCATCACTGAATCCTGGCTGAAAAGATTATAGCTGGAAGCTTAATGTCCAAGGATACACATTGTATTGAAAGGACAGGCAGGAAGGAAGAGGGGTGATGTTGCTCTGTTGGTAAAAATGAAATCAAAACATCAGAAGGAGGTGACATAGGGCTGGAAGGTATTGAACTGTTGTGGGTAGAGCCAAGGAACTGCAAGGGTAAAAAGACCCTGATGGAAGTTATACACAGACCCCATAACAGCAGCAAGGATGTGCTCTACAAATTACAACAGGAGATAGAAAATGGAAGCCAAAAGGGCAATGTTACAATAGTCATGGGGGAATTCAATATGTTGTTAGATGGGGAAAATCAGGTTGTTGCTGGATTCCAAGAAGGGAGAATTTCTAGAATCTTTATGAGATGTCTTTTTAGAGCAGCTTATGGTTGAGCCCACTAGGGGATCTGCCATTTTGGATTGTGTGCTGTGTAATGAATTGGAGTTGATTAGAGATTAAGGTAAAAGAACCCTTAGGGACAAGTTGTCATAGTGTGATTGAATTCACTCTGAAGTTTGAAGAGAAGCTATAGACAGATGTATCAGTATGACAGTGGATTAAAGGGAATTACAGGGGCATGAGAGGGGAGTGGCAAGTATTGACTGAAAATGAACACTGGCAAGGATGACAGCGGAGCAACGATGGCTGGGATTTCTGGAAGCAATTCAGAAGGCACAATATATATACATCCCAAAGAGGAAGAAGTATTCTCAAGGAAAGATGATACAACTGTGGCTATCAAGAGAAGTCAAAGCCAACATAAAAGCCAAAGAGAGGGAAAATAATAGAGTAAAAATTGGAGGGAAGTTAGAGGATTGGGAAGCTTTTAAAAACCAACAGAAGGCAACTAAAAAAAGTAATTAAGAAGGAAAAGATGGAATACAAAAGTAAGCTAGCCATTAATATTAAAGAGGATACAAAAAGTTTCTTCAGATACATAAAGTGTAAAAGAGAGCCAAGAGTGAATATTGGACCACTAGAAGACCATGCTGGAGAGATAGTAATGGAGAACAAGGAAATAGCAAATGAACTGAATAAGTATTTTGCATCAGTCTTCACTGTGGAAGACACTAGCAGTGTGGTGGAAGTTCCAGAGTGTCAGGGGTCGGAAGTGTGAAGTTGACAATCCTAGGGAGAAGGTTCTTGGGAAACTAAAAGGTCCAAAGGTAGATAAGTCACCAGGACCAGATTGTGTACACTCCAGGGTCCTGAAAGAGATGAAAAGATTGTGGAGGCATTAGTAATGATCCTTCAAGAATCAATTGATTCTGGAATGGTTCTGGAAGATTAGAAATTTGCAAGTGTCACTCCATTCTTCAAACAGGGTGTGAGACAGAAAAAAGGAAACTATAGGCCACTTAGTCTGACTTCATGGTCAGGGAGATGTTGGAGCTAATTGTTAAGGATGCAGTTTTAGGGTACTTGGAGACACATGACAAAATAGGCTGTAGTTAGCATGGTTTCCTCAGGGGAAAATCTTGCCTGACAAATTCAGGATTCTTTGAGGAAATTATTAGCAGAATAGATAAAAAGAGAATCAGATGTACTTGGATTTTCAGAAAGTCTTTGACAAGGTGCCACACATGAGGCTGCTTAACAAGTTAAGAACCCATGGTATTGCAGGAAAGACACTAGTATGGATAAAGCAGTGGCTAATTGGCAGGAGGCAAAGAGTGGGAATAAAAGGAGCTTTTTCTGGTTGGCTGCCGGTGACTAGTGGGGGTCTGTATTGGAAGCACCTTTTTTACATTATATGTCAATGACTTTGATGATGGAATTGATAGCTTTGTTGCAATGTTACCAAAGATTGGTGGAGGGATGGGTAGCTTTTAGGAAGTAGAGAGGCTACAGATGGAGATTAGACAGATTAGGAGAATGGGCAAAGAAATGGCAGATGGAATACAGTGTCAGGAAGTGTATGATCATGCACTTTGGTAAGAAATCAAAGGGTTGACTACCTTCTTAAGGGAGAGAAAATTCAAAAATCTGAGGCATGATGATACTTGGAGGCCCTGATGCAGGATTCCCTAGAGGTTAATTTGCAGGTTGAGTCAGTGGTGAGGAAGACAAATGTGATGTCAGCATTCATTTCAAGAGGACTAGATATAAAAACAAGGATGTAATGTTAACACTTTATAAAGCACTTGTGAGGCCTCACTGGGAATACTGTGAGCAGTTTTCAAGTCAAGTTTGTTGTATTTAACTATATACATGTATATAACCATATAATGTGTATAGAAATGAGACAACGTTTCTCTGAACCAGGGTGTAAAGCAGAGTAGTACACAGAACACACAATAACTTATCAAGGTAAGGATAAAATCTACAGATGAATCACACATAAATAACAAACTAAAAGGCATCAATGTTAAATATTGTAAGGTACCGAACAGATTAACCAGCGACACTTAGAATACGATGTGGCAGGGAGTTCGGTAGCCTAATGGCCTGGGGGAAGAAACTGTTTCTCACCCTGTCCATTCCTGTTTTCATGCATCGTAGCCCCCTGCCTGATCGTGGAAAGTCGAAGAGAATGCTAGATGCATAGGTGGAATCCCTAGTAAGACTAAGGGCCCTGCCTACGCAGCGCTCCAGTGGGTGGTAGAGAGACCTCTATGGTCCTCTCAGCTGTTCTCACAGTCCTTTGTAGGGATGCGTGATTTCTCCCATACCAGATGGAGAGGCAACAGGTCAGGATGTTCTCAGAGGTGGGGAGCCATGCTTGCCTTAATCTTCAAGTGAGACACTGCTGTGCCTTCTTGTTCAGAGAGATGACATTAAGGGACCAGGCAAGATCATCCATAACATGCTCTCCCAGAAACTGGGTGCACTCAACTCTTTCTATGGTTGTAGCCCCTTATCGTAGAAAGGATGTGCTGACACTGGAGAAGATTCAACAGAGGTTCAGGAAAATGAATACAGGATTAAACAGCTTGTCAAATGAAGAGTGTTTGATGGCTCTCAGAGTCTAAAACAAACAGCCTCAGAATAGAAGGATGTCCTTTTTAGAATGGAGATAAGAAGTCAGATAGTGGTGAATCTGTGGAATTTGTTGCCACAGGCTACAAATTTCATGACCAATGCCAGTAGCATTAAACCTGATTCTGAAGGTGAGAACAATATCATTCAGATTAGTTCACTGTCACATATAGAGAGGGAGAGGGAGAGGGAGAGGGAGAGGGAGAGGGAGAGGGAGAGGGAGAGGGAGAGGGAGAGGGAGAGGGAGAGGGAGAGGGAGAGGGAGAGGGAGAGGGAGAGGGAGAGAGAGAGGGAGAGGGAGAGGGAGAGGGAGAGAGGGAGAGGGAGAGGGAGAGGGAGAGGGAGAGGGAGAGGGAGAGGGAGAGGGAGAGGGAGAGGGAGAGGGAGAGGGAGAGGGAGAGGGAGAGGGAGAGGGAGAGGGAGAGGGAAAGGGAGAGGGAGAGGGAGAGGGAGAGGGAGAGGGAGAGGGAGAGGGAGAGAGAGAGGGAGAGGGAGAGGGAGAGGGAGAGGGAGAGAGAGAGAGAGAGAGAGAGAGAGAGAGAGAGAGAGAGAGAGAGAGAGAGAGAGAGAGAGAGAGGGTGCTGGTGATGCATTGGGTAGTTTTGCCTATCTGTTGTAGAGGCTTCCTGTCCATCACAGTGCAGTTTCCATACAACTTGTTTGGATGCTCTCTACTGTGCGTCTGCAGAATGAAGTGAGTATAGATGTACATAGTCCAGCTCTATTCAGCCTCCCCAGGAAGTAGAGGTGTTAGTGAACTTTCCTGGTTGTGCAGAAACCTGTGTACTGCAAATGTCATTAAACAATCTACAATGTTGAAACTACTCCCAAGACATGATACTCCCAAGCCTGACTAGGTCTGTGACCAGCTCGGTAGATAGTCCCCTGAATAAGGAAAGCACCTAGCATTTCTCTTGTAAGGATTTCATGACTAAAGTTGGTGTAGGGCAGAGAGGGATTGGGGTCTCCCTGACTTGTGGTGAATTTTCACGGAGGGAGGATATTTGACAGTTCTCCAAACCTCCATTTTGTGGAGAAGAAAGTTAATGCTTTAAGGGTAGGGACTATGGGCAAAGGAACATAGCAGAAATTGATTGGAGAGGGATTATTGCCTCAGTGTAGGCATAAGTGGAGTATTGTAATTATTCAATAGTGCAGACCTATAGATTTAGATGAGAACTTCAGTTACTTGCAAGGGCCCCAAGTCAGTACTTCAGTAGTGGTGAAAAATGAGCCATTAATTGTCATTGTTATGTTCCACTTGTGCTCAGTTTAATTTTCAATAGTATAATTCTGAAAAATTACAGCACCAGGCCATTGAGTTACTAGGCAAAATTCCCAAAGAGTTTGGTGATTGCTTTGTGGAGCATCAATATTGAGTCTGCAGGAGCGTCCATGGGCATTTGGCTTTTTCTGGCAAGCCAACTGAATCATGATCCATTCACAAGGGAGTGGTCATAGTTGGAGTGGACCAGTGTTAAGAGTGGAGAAGTTTTGGCTCAACAGGCTTGGACAAGGTAAGATTCTTCTTCAGTTTTTTGTCTGTTAGTGCAGTGAGAATAGCTCCAGGAGCTGTGTTGTGTTCTTTGTGTGAGATGTGGGAATTCTGGGGGTCCTCCAACCTCTCTGATAATTATATCTGCACAAGGTGCACCGAGCTGCAGTTCCTCTGAGAATGTTATAAGAACTGGAGCTACAGCTCAATGACCTTCGACTCATACGGGAGAATAAGGAAGTGGTATTTAGGAGCTACAGGGAGGTAGTCACCCCGAAGTTGCAGAAGGCAGGAGAAGGAGGGTAAATGCACAGCTAGTACAGAATACACATGGCCATTCCCTTCAATAATAAGGGAATAAGGGTAGCACTTCAGATACTGTTGAGGGGGGAATTCTGGGGGGCGGGGAGCCAAAGTGAACAGATCTCTTTAGCTGTGGCCCAACTCGTGCATAAGGACTGAGTCCAGAAGGCTGCAACGTGTCCAATATCAAATACCCCAAGTGTCGAATGTACTTTTTTCTATAGATGCTGCCTGCCCTGCTGAGGGTAGTTGGAGGTATGGAGGTGTTGATCAGCCTTACTGCTTGGGGTAAGTAACTGTTTTTGAGTTTGATAGTCCTGGCGTGAATGCTATGTGGCCTCCTCCCTGTTGGGAGTGGGACAAACATTTCATGAGCAGGGTGGGTGGGATCCTTCATTATGTTACTGACACTTTTCCAGCACTGTTCTGTATTTATGTCCTTGATAGTGGGTAGGCTGCTGATGGTGATGCTTTGGGCAGTTTTAACTACCCATTGTAGAGCTCTCTCCAAAAATATTACTATAAATTACGTACATACACAAACAAACAAACAAACAAAGAAAAAGTGGATTGGCAAGGTCAAGCTTCTGCTATAAGCCTGTGCTATTGGCTCATTTATTACCCTTCAACCATCACTCACCCCATCACTGAACTGTTCCCTCAATCAATGGACTCACTTTCAAGGACTCTGCATCTCCAAGTTCATGATATTTATTGCTTATTTATTTATTATTATTTTTTCTCTTTTGTATTTGCACAGTTTGTTGTCTTTTGTAAACTGGTTAGTTGTCCATCCTGTTGGCTCTGGTCTTTCATTGATTCTATTACAGTTCTTGGATTTGCTGAATATGCCCACAAGAAAATGAATCTCAGAGTTTTATATAGTGACATGTATATACTTTGATAATAAATTTACTTTGTACTTGTTCTCTCCATTAATATTGAATTTTAATAGACAATAGACAGTGGGTGCAGGAGTAGGCCATTCAGCCCTTCTAGCCAGCACCACCATTCACTGTAATCATGGCTGATCATACACAATCAGTACCCCGTTCCTGCCCTGTCCCCATATCCCTTGATCCCGCTATCTTTAAGAGCTCTATCTATTTCCTGCTGGAAACGTCCCACGGCTCTGCTTTTGGCAGCACATTACATTAGATTTTGTCGAATTATCACTCTCTAACTGCCCATTAAACCATTTAACTGGAAGACATTTTACAACTAAAAACCCATGGAATAGTATGCCTAATCCTTTCATAGATATTACTTTAGTTCCACATTTCCATCAGCCATCTTCCCTGAAACTTAAATCTACCTATTTTTCTCTTTCCCAATTCTGGTGAAGGGAACCTGACCTGAAAATTAGTTCTGTTTCTCTTCCCACAGATGCTCCCTGACCTATTGAGCACTTCCAGCAGGTTCTGTTTATAACTCCAAAACAATTCTGGAACTGGAGGGAGGGGGGAATTAGTTAATTACAATTTAATAGTCAAAGTGATTCTGCTGCAAGGTTCATTTCTTTTGTCATTTCGTTGCTAGACATTTAAATCTCAGTTTTCGGCATCAACAGGTAAAATTAGTTTGCAAATGGAGAATGAGTAGGAAGCTGTTCCAGCAATAAGCAGTGCCAGCTGATTTTGGAGAGCTTTTTCTCAAAATTAGATATTCTTCATTTCACTGACTTCTTGACCAAACTTGTATTTTTTGTAGATGATACTGAACTCAGAATGGACATTTCAGTCAAGGAAAATTCATCAGTGGGCTACATCTGTTAGAATAATATTGGATGTTTTTTTTCATAAATCAGGATCAAGAAAGTCGAGGGTCACATTAACCACCACCCCTTTAGTGACTCAGAGGATGAGGAAAATATTCAGCAACACACACAAAATGCTGGAGGAAAATATTGAGTTATTCTATAGTGCTTGTTAGAACAGCTCTCTCCTTTCCTGCTTTGTAAAATATTGTAATCAAAGACATAACTTCTGGAGATTTATCAATTTCCCCTCCTCCTGCTTGACCCCTGATTTTTAGTTATGTCTTTAAACCTGTAATTTTATCTTAGCTAAATACAGAGAATGGAAGCACAGATGAGCGGCCTATTTCTCACACAGCAAGGCTTCAAAGAGGGTGTTGTCACTTTTAATATCCTCCTTTCTAACCACTGCATTTGAAAATACAGTGATTGTGCACAATTTGGCGTCCCACCCTCAGCTCAAAACCAGTTTGTCTCGATTGTGTCTGCAGTTTGGTGGTCCAAGCCCAAAAGCATAACAAAACATGAAACAAGTTTTCTCAGAACAGGGAGGGAAGAGGAGATTGAGAGGATTTTTTCACCGCTAATCCTGCAAAATGGTGCCAGTGATCTCCCCTTGGGTGAAATCAGCCTTTGGCTTTGGGTATTTCTGATGAGCTTCCAAATTGCCATACAGCCAGCACGTCCACAAACGTGGTAAAATCTAGTACTATGGTAGCGGACCCTACCATTGCATTGACTAAGTGCACAAATCAAGTCCATGTAAGAGAGCTTGGTCTCCAGTGGTTTGAGACCTCCATCCATTAGATCAGGCCCACTCCTCTATTAGTACAGACCAGTACAGGCCCTTCAGCTCACACTGTTGTCCTGACCTTTTATTTTACTCTGATCAATCTAACCCTTCCTTCCTACATAGCTCTCCATTTCTCTACCATGCAAATGTCTACCTAATATATGCACCTCTTCCAGCACTCCTGGCATGTGAAAGATAATGTGCAACCTTCGGTTTATGTAAAAAAGAATTTATAAACAGGTACTTTTCACTTCTCAAAGATGAAGCAGAAGTGGGTCAGGCTTGGTCCACAGGGACTGGCTCAGAACATCATTCGAGCATCTCTGCTTGTAATGGTTGCTAAACATAACAGCAAGATGTAGGTAACACAATTTACGATCCAAGGAGACTAAATTTTGAATCAATGAAATTAGTTTAACCATTGAAAGATCAGCTAATTGCATCAAAATTATGTTGGCCCAGAATTTAAATTGTATAATAGGGATGAAATTGCATTAGTCGCACAGGAGTGAGATAGATAGGCTGGTTGAATGGTGTTGCAAAAACAACCTTGCACTCAACATCAGAAGGATCAAAGAATTGATTGCGGACTTTCGGAAGTAGAAGTTGAGGAGCACACACCAGTCCTCATCGAGGGGTCAGTAGTGAAAAGGGTGAGCAGCTTCAAATTCTCAGATGTCAACAGCTCAGAGGAGCTGTTCTAGCCAGGCACATTGATGCAATCATGAAGACGGCACACCAGCGGCTCCACTTCATTAGGCGTTTGAAGACTCTTGCAAATGTCCACAGATGAGTCATGAGAACATTCCTACTGGTTGCATCACCATCTGCTATGAGGGGGCAGGGCAATGCACAGGATTGAAAGAACACTCAGAGGGTTGTAGACTCAGACTAGCACAAGGCTCCCCATCATCAAGGACATCTTCCAGAGGCGATGCCTCAAGAAGGCAAGATCCATCATTAAGGGCTCACTGCTCACTACTACTTTCAGGGAGGACGTAAAGGAGCCTGAAGCAACACACTCAATTTTTTAGAAATAGCTTCTTCTCCTCCACCATCAGATTTTTGAACAGTTTATGAACTCATGAACCTATCTCACTATTTCTTTTTGCACTAGTGTAAAGTTCAATGTTCAAAGTAAAGTTATTATCGAACTACAAGTGTATATGTCACCATATACAAACATGAGATTCATTTTTTTACTCAGTAAGTCTAATAACCATTACAGAATCAATGAAAAGCTGCACCAAATGAATGTACAACCAGTGTGCAAATGACAATAATGTACAAGAACTATTAAATAATAAATAAATAAATACATAACAAATATCAAGAACATGATATGAAGAATCCTTGAAAGTGAGTCCTTGGGTTGTGGGAATAGTTCAATGTTAGAGTAAATGAAATTGAGTGAGGTTATCCCCTCTTGTTCAAGAGCCTGATGGTTGATAATTACTGTTCTTGAACATGGTGGTGTGAGTCCTGAGGCTCCTGTACCTTCTTCTGATGGCAGCAGTGAGAAGAGAGTGTGACATGGGTGGTTCCTGATGATGAAGGCTGCTTTCTTGTGATAATGCCCAATGTAGAGGTTCTCAATGGTGAGGAGGGCTTTACTGGTGATGGACTGAGCTGCATCCATTATTTTTAGTTGGACTTTTCTGTTCAAGGGCATTGGTGTTTCCATACCAGGCTGTGATGCAGCCAATCGATATACTCTCCACCGCACATCTTTAGAAGTTTGTTGAAGTTCTAGATGCTCTGCTGAATCTTCGCAAATTCGTAAGGAAGTAGAGGTGCTGCCATGCTTTCTTTGTAACTGCATTTACGTGCTGGGCCCAGGAATTTAAAGCTGCTAACGATTTCTATCTCTAAATATTCTTATGAGAACTGATCCATGGACCTCTGGTTTCCTCCTCCTGAAGACACTGAATAAGAGATTGTTGATTATTGTTGTTGTGGCACCACTCAGCCAGATTTTCAAGCAACTTCCTATATCCTGATTTGTCACCACCTTTGATTCAATTCAGCCAATGACAGAGGTGTTTTCAGCAAACTTGAATATGGCTTTGGAGCTGTGCTTAGCCACACAGTCATAAATGCCAAGTGAGTAGAGCAGGGCACTGAACACACAGCCCTGTGGTGCAACCGTGCTGATGGAGATCATGGAGGAGTTTTTATTTGAAAAGGTGTACTTGGAAAGTGGGAAGCCTTCAAAAATGAAATTTGAGAGTAAAAGCTTGTGTGGGCCTGTCAGAATAAAAGATAAAGATAACAAGTGTAGGAAGCCTTAGTTTTCAAGAGATATTGTGACCCTGGTTAAGAGGGGAAAAAAAAGAGTAGTTATAGGCAAATAGGAAAAAATGATGTGTTTATGGAGTACAAGAAATGCAAGAGAACACTTGAGAAAGAACTCAGAAAGGCTAAAAGAAGATATGAAGTTGCTCCAGCGACAAGGTGAAGAAGAATCTGAAAGGATTCTACAGATACGTTAAGAGCAAAACAATTGCAAGGGACAAAATTGGTCCTCTAGAAGACAAGGATAGTAATCCTTGTATAGAGCCAAAAACAGATAGGGAGATCTTAAATTAATTCTTTGTATTTGTGTTTACATTTTCAAGGAAGTTACCAGGAAAGAGGATGAAGTCAAAGCCATGGATGTTGCTACATGGACTTTAGTAAGACACCTGGCAAAGTCCCACATGAGAGGCTGGTCAAGAAGATTTGGTTACTTGGCATTCAATATTAGGTAGTAAATCAGATTAGACTTTGGCTTTGTGGGAGAAGCCAGAGAGAGGTAGTAGAAGGTTGTCCCTCTAACTGGAGGCTTGTGACTAGTGATCAGGAATCTGAGCAGAGAACTTTGTTGTTTGTCAACTATGATCCATGAACTAGATGATAATGTGGTTAACTGGATCAGCAAATTTGTGGATGACACCAAGATTGGGGTGTAGTGGACAGTGCGGAAGGCAATCGTGGCTTGCAGAGGGATCTGCATCAGTTGGAAAAATAGACTGAAAAATGGCATATGGAATTTAATGCAGACAAGTGCAAGGTTTTGGACTTTGGTAGGACCAACCAGGGTAGATCTTATACACATGATGGAAGGGCACTGAGAAGTGTGGTAGAACAAAGGGATCTGGGAATACAGATAATAATTTGTTGAAAGTATCGTCACAGGTAGATTGGGTTGTAAAGAAAGCTTTTGCCACATTGACCTTGATAAATCAATGTACTGAGTAAAGGAGATAAGTTATGTAAGATGTTGGTGAGGCCTAATTTGTGTATTGTGTGCAGTTTTGACCATCTCCTTACACCAGAAGAGTATAAGGTATTCCAAATGTACTCTAACAAATGCTTGTTACATAGTTTCCCTACTTATAGTTTTATTTCTCAAATTAAGCAGTAGTGTATGTTTTACTTTGTGGCCATACTAACCTGTGCTGCAAGTTTGCAGCTTGTGCTTCTCAAAGTCGAGAATTTCTACTCCGAAATTCTCCATGTTTAGTTCCACTCTCAAATCGTTCTCCACTCCAATCTTACATGCCATCTGTAAGGAATTGGCAGCATATCAATGGGAATCTGATGACATATTGACTGATAACATAATGGGATTGGGAATGGGACCAGCAGCAGTTTTAGGGAATTCAGAGCAGAAACAATCGAAAGGCCATAAGACCGTATGAGATAGGAACAGAATTAGACCATCTGGCCCATCAAGTCTGCTCCATCATGAATGGAAGATCATCAAGTCAAAACATCAAATTCTTACTAAACGTTTATTCAGATTTACTAAACAACAAACTTATTTTCAGAATAAACTTTGGAAAAAGGGATGGAAGCAGAAGAAAGGAAATTATCGGAGTGGTTGGGACGATGTTGAAGTCGATTGTTAAGGATGAGAGTGCGGGGTACTTGGAGGTACATGATCAAGTAGGCCAAAGTCAACAAAGTTTCCTCAAGGGAAAATATTGCCTGAGGAAATAACAAGCAGGATAGACAAATGAAAATCTGTCAGAGTTGTGTACTTGGATTTTCAGAAAGCCTTTGACAGCGTGTTGCACATGAGGCTGCTTAACAGTATTACAGGAAAGATCCTAGTATGGATACCGCACTGACTGACTGGCAGTAGGCAAAGAGTGGGAATAAAGGGAGCCTTTTCTGATTGGTTGTCAGTGACTAGTGGTGTTCCACAGGAGTTGGAATTGGGACTGCTTCTTTTTATAACATGTCAATGATTTGGATGATGGAATTGATAGTTTTGTGGCTAAGTTTGCGGATGATATGAAAATTGGTGCAGGGGCAGATGGTGCTGAGGAAGTAGGGAGACTGCAGAAGGACTTGGGCAAATGAGGAGAGTGGGCAGAGAAGTGGTATTTGGAATATAGTGTCTGGAAGTGTACGGTCATGCACACTAGTAGAAGGAACAAAAGTGAAGGCTACTTTCTAAACAGAGAGGAAATTCAAAAATCCATTCTGCAAAGCATCTTGGGAGTCCTTGTGCAGGATTCCCCAAAGGGTAACTTGCAGGTTGTGTCATTGGTGAGGAAGGCAAATAATGTTAGCGTTAATTTTGAGGACTAGAATATAAAAACAAGGATGTAATGTTGAGGTTATAGAAGGCACTGGTGGGGCCTCACTTGGAGTACTGTGAGCAGTTTTGGGCCCCTTATCTAAGAAAGGATATGCTGAAGTTAGAGAGGGCCCAAAGGAGGTTCATAAAATTGGTTTCAGGAATGAAAAACATCATATGAGGAATGTTTGATGACTCTGGGCCTCTACTTGCTACGATTTAGAAGAAAGAAGGAGGACCTTATTGAACCTTATCGAATATTGACAGAGTGGATGTAGACAGGATGCTTCTTATAATGGGGGAGTCTAGGACCTGAGGGCACAGCCTTAGAATAGAGGGACGTCCTTTTAGAACAGAGATTCAGGTTTTAGATGTTTCAGAAAGGACAGGAAGGGAGGCAAAAGTGCGGGCATGGCACTGTTGATCAGAGATAGTGTCACGGCTGCAGAAAAGGTGGATGTCATGGAGGGATTGTCTACTGAGTCTCTGTGGCTGGAGGTTAGGAACAGGAAGGGGTCAATAACTCTACTGGGTGTTTTTTATAGGCCGCTCAATAGTAACAGGAATATCGAAGAGCAGATAGGGAAACAGATCATGGAAAGGTGTAATAATAACAGAATTGTTGAGATTTTAATTTTCCAAATATTGATTGGCTTCTCCCTGGATCGAGGGGTTAGATGGAGTGGAGTTTGTTAGGCGTGTTCAGGCAGGTTTCTTGGCACAATATGTAGATAAGCCTAAAAGAGGAGAGACTGTACTTGATTTGATATTGGGAAATTAATTTGGTCAGGTGTCAGGTCTCTCAGTGGGAGAGCATTTTGGAGATAGTGATCATAATTCTACCTCCTTTACAATAACATTGGAGAGAGATAGAAACACACAAGTTAGAAAAGCATTTAATTGGAGTAAGGGGAATTATAAGGCTATCAGGCAGTAAATTGGAAGCTTAAATTAGGAACAGATGTTCTCAGGGAAAAGTACTGAGGAAATGTGCCAAATGTTTAGGGGATATTTGTGTGGAGTTCTGCATAGGTACATTCCAATGAGACAGGGAAGTTATGGGAGGGTACAGGAACTGTGGTGTACAAAGGCTGTAGTAAACCTAGTCAAGAAGAAAAGAAAAGCTTACAAAAGGTTCAGAGAGTTAGGTAATGTTAGAGATCTAGAAGGTTATAAGGTTAATAGGAAGAAGTTAAAAAAAGAAATTAGGAGAGCCAGAAAGGGCCATAAGAAAGCCTTGGCAGGCAGGATTAAGGAAAACCCCAAGGCATTCTACAGGTATGTGAAGAGCAAGAGGATAAGACAAGAAAGAATTGGACCTATCAAGTGTGACAGTGGGAAAGTGTGTATGGAACCGGAAGAAATAGCAGGGATACTTAATGAATACTTTACTTCAGTATTCACTATGGAAAAGGATCGTGGTGATTGTAGTGATGACTTGCAGTGGACTGAAAAGCTTGAGCAAGTAGATATTAAGAAAGAGGATGTGCTGGAGCTTTTGGAAAGCATCAAGTTGGATAAGTCACCGGGACCTGATGAGATGTACCCCAGGCTACTGTGGGAGGTGAGGGAGGAGATTGCTGAGCCTCTGGCAATGATCTTTGAATCATCAATATGGACGGGAGAGGTTCCAGAGGATTGGAGGGTTGCAGATGTTGTTCCTTTATTCAAGAAAGGGAGTAGAGATAGCGCAGGAAATTACAGAGCAGTGAGTCTTACTTCAGTGGTTGGCAAGTTGATGGAGAAGATCCTGAGAGGCAGGATTTATGAACATTTGGAGAGGTATAATATGAATAGGAATAGTCAGCATGGGCTTTGTCAAGGGCAGGTCCTGCCTTACGAGCCTGATTGAATTTTTTGAGGATGTAACTAAACACATTGATGAAGGAAGAGCAGTAGATGTAATGTATATGGATTTCAGCAAGGCATTTGATAAGGTAGCCCATGCAAGGCTTATTGAGAAAGTAAGGAGGCACAGGATCCAAGGGGACATTGCTTTGTGGATCCAGAACTGGTTTGCCCACAGGAAGGCAAAGAGTGGTTGTAGACAGGTCATATTCTGAATGGAGTTCGGTGACCAGTGGGGTGCCTCAGGATCTGTTCTGGGACCCCTTCTCTTGGTGATTTTTATAAGTGACCTGGATGATGAAGTGGAGGGATGGGTTAGTAAGTTTGCTGATGACACCAAGGTTGGGGGTGTTGTGGATAGTGTGGAGAGCTGTCAGAGGTTACAGCGGGACATTGATAGGATGCAAACCTGGGCTGAGAAGTGGCAGATGGAGATCAACCCAGATAAGTGTGAAGTGGTTCACTTTGGTAGGTCAAATATGATGGCAGAATGTAGAATTAATGTTAAGACTCCTGGCAGTGTGGAGGATCAGAGGGATCTTGGGGTCCGAGGTTGACTCTGTGTTAAGAATGCGTATGGTGTATTAGCCTTCATCAATCGTGGAATTGAATTTAGGAGCCAAGAAGTAATGTTGCAGCTATATAGGACCCTGGACAGACCCCACTTGGAGTACTGTGCTCAGTTCTGGTCGCCACACTACAGAAAGGATGTGGAAGCCATAGAAAGGGTGCAGAGGAGATTTACAAGGATGTTGCCTGGATTGGGGAGCATGCCGCGTGAGAATAGGTTGAGTGAACTCGGCCTTTTTTCCTTGGAGTGATGGAGGATGAGAGGTGACCTGATAGAGGTGTATAAGATGATGAGAGGCATTGATTGTGTGGATAGTCAGAGGCTTTTTCCCAGGGTTGAAATGGTTGCCACAAGAGGACACAGGTTTAAGATGCTGGGGAGTAGGTACAGAGGAGATGTCAGGGGTAAGTTTTTTACTCAGAGAGTAGTGAGTGCGTGGAATGGGCTGCTGGCAACAGTGGTGGAGGTGGATATGATAGGGTCTTTTAAGAGACTTTTGGATAGGTACATGGAGCTTAGAAAAATAGAGGGCTATGGGTGAGCCTAGTAATTTCTAAGGGAGGGACATGTTCGGCACAACTTTGTGCCAAAGGGCCTGTATTGTGCTGTAGGTTTTCTATGTTTCTATGTAACAGAGATGGTAGTGAATCTGTGGAAGTCGTTGCCATAGGGTCATTGGGTGTATTTAAGGCAGGGGTTGATATATTCTTGATAAGTCAGAGCACGAAAGGCTATGGGGATAGATAAGCCATGATGAATTGGCAGAGCAGACTGATGGGCGAAATGGCTCAATTCTGTTCCAATATCTTATCGTCTCACATTCTCATGCCTTCTCTCCATAACCTTTGACACCCTGACTAATTAAGAACCAATCAACCTCCACTTTAAATATACCCAATGACTTGAATAATGATTTTGATAGTCCAAAATCCTAAGTAAACTATTAATGATGTGCTTAGAAAAGTGAATACTGATGCTAATGCAATAATTTTCTTACCATTTTAAAAGTATAGGAACATCAAATTCTTATGAAAGGTTTATTAAAATTTGTTAAACAACTTGAACTTTCTTTCAGGAAAACTTTGGAAAAATATCTTATATGCTAATTTTTGGCAGAAAACCTTTTAGATGTTTCGTATTTTTATGGCCTTTGAAGCCCAGATCCTATGAAGGTTCACAGAGCGTCCCTATTTGGAGTATTGTGCGCAGTTCTAGTCACCTACTACAGGAAAGATGTCAGTAAGTTTGAAAGAGTACAGAAAAAAATATAAGGATGTTGCCAGTTCTTGAAGACCAGAGTGATAGGGAAAGGCTGAGTAGGTTAGGAGTTTATGCCCTGGAGCAGGAGAAAGATGGAAAATTTAATAAAATTATGAGTTATATAGATAGGGTAAATGCAAGATGGCTTTTTCCACTGAGGTTGGATGAGACTAGAGCTAGAGGTTATGAGTTAAGGGAGAAAGGTGAAATATTTAAGGGGAAGATGAGGGTGAACTTTGTCACTCAGGGGGTTGTGAGAGTGTGGAGTGAGCTGCCAGCAGAACTAGTGGACATGGGTTCAACACTGAAGGGGAAGTTTGGATAAGTACATAGATGGGAGGGATATGGTGGGTTACGGTCAAGGTGTGGATCGATGGGACTAGGCAGAGTAACAGTTTAGGATGGACTGGATTCAAAGTTCATAGTCAATTTCAGATTATTTAAATGATTCAATTTAATATTAGAGAATGTACGCAGCATACAAACTGAAATTCTTACTCTTCACAGACATCCATGAAACAAGAAACCCGATAGAATGAAAGATAGAAACATCAGAACCCCAAAGACCCTCCCCCTCCCACCTCAATATCAGTAGCAGAAACATCAACAGCCCCTCCCAAGTACCAACACCCCCAACCTCACCCCCGCCATGCAAGCATTGCAAAGCACCCAGGGAGATGTTGACCCAGAGACCATGAAAACTACAACCCATATCTTAGACAGGCTCTCACCAGCCAGGGAAAGAGAAGTCACTCCTGCAATAATAAGAACAGAGACCAGCAACTTGCTGTTTCGATGTTATGATCTTCCATGTCACTTTCCAAGCCCCCGATTCGAGGACAGACAGGCTCTCACTCACCATCAAAGTATGTATATGTCACCCTATACTACCCTGAGATTCATTTTCTTGCAGGCATTCACAGTGGATACAAAGAGATATAGTAGAATCAATGAAACACTACACACAGAGAGGACAATCAACTCGTGTGCAGAAGAATACAAACTGTGCAAATGCAAATACTAATACTACATACTAATAACAATAATAATGATAAACAAGTAATGAATAGTATTGAGAACACAAGTTGGCGATGGGCCAAGGGCTTGTTTCTGTGGTGTAATGCTCTATCACCTATGACTGATGAAGCTCAGTGTTACACAAACCAAACTGAGGAATGGCTTCCAGTTATTACATATTCCAAAACAGGGATTTGCTGGATTTGAATAACTACATTCATAACTAAATAACTGTAGCAGACAATCTTAACCAATTACTTTTTCAATTACTGACATTTGTTTTGTATTACACTGTGACGTAGCTTTTGAACATGTTAAGCTTCCTCTTCTGTTACAACGAGGCCACTCATGTAGACCTGAGACACTGTGGGATCTTCTCTGGTTTCCGTGTAGATTTGCATTGGGGAGAATATGTCATGCAGAGTGTCCTCTTTTTAAATTTTTCAATTACTTCCTTTTCAAAGGGTAAGCAAACAATCCATCAGTATTTCCATGATTAGTTGTCCTCTCTAGTTCTATCTTGTGCTCCAAGAAAGAAAACCCATCTCTGCATTCGTGATGCTGCTGTTCGTGGAAAACCCTTCTGTGGATTGAAAATGGACACTAGCAGGTGATGATCAATCATTAGTGTAAATTCTCTCCCGTGCAAGTACTGGTTGAAACGTTTTACACCCCAAAACAGATGACTCAAGGCTTTACTATCAATTTGTGTGTAATTTTTCTCTGTAGCAGTAAAGGAACGTAAGGCAAAGGCTAAGGGGAATTCACTTCCATTACTCATAACGTGTGACATGACTGCACCTATACCACAGGGCAGGGTGTAACAGGCAAGCTTCACTGGATGATGTGGATCATAGTGTGAGTGCAGTGTCTGACATCACCGTTTCCTTCATCTTTTGGAAAGCCATGTCTTCCCAGTCTGTGGTCATGAGCTGAAGGGATGGAGCACACTAGCCAGGTTTGGCATGAATCTATTACAGTAATCGACAAATCCTAAAAAGAACCATAACTGTGACACATCCTTTGGAATTGGAGCACCCACCACACATATTCTCAGCTTACTTGTGTAATCCTTGTGAGTCAATGGTGAGATAAGTGATACTTGATTTAAAGAATTCACACTCTTTTTGTTGTGTTCTGAGCCCATAATCTAATCGTTTTAACTCTGCCTTGAGATTTTGGAGATGTCCCTCGTCATCCTCACTGGTAACAATGATGTCACACAAGTAACAATGAGTGCCTGGGCAGCCTTGTAGTAGCTGGTCCATAGCTTTCTGTCAGAGTGCAGGGGCAGATACTACTCCAAAAATAAGCTTATTATAGTGATCTTTCCATTTGTGAGTGTTTATGGTGAGAGACAGCTTGGACTCTTCTTCCATCTTCATCTGTAGGTAGGCTTCAGCTGTCCACTTTGATGAAGTGTTTGCCTCCAGAAAGGTTTGCAAAAATATCCTCTATCCTGGGCAGAGGGTATTGATTTACTTTCAATACTAGGTTGATAGTAACCTTAAAATCATCACAGGTCCTGATAGACCCATTCTTCTTGGCAACTGGGACCACTGGAATTGCCCATCAGCTCCACTCAGCCTTGGAAAGAATTCCTTCAGTTTCCACGCAATCTCACTGCCTATTTTTTCATGGATGGAATAATGAAGCGGACCAGATCTGTAAAACTTAGGTGTGGCATTTCCATTTAACACTATTTTACCCTTGATATGTTTGAGTTTTCCAATGCCATCCTTGAACACTGCCATGGCATTATCCAGTACCTTCCTAAATTCACTGTCAGTTCACTCTATTGCAGGGGATGTGGCATGCAATTGGTGGATGGATCTCCAATCAAGTTGTAGTTGTCTCAGCCAATCACATCCCCACAATGCTGGCCCTCCTGATCTCACTACATGAAAGCTCAATGTGACTCGTTGGTTGTTGTATTTCACTGTTGTGAATGTCATTCCCACAGCAGTTAACTTTTCTCCTGTATAAGTTCTGAATTGGATATCTACAGGCTTCAGTTCAGTATCTTTAAAATGGCATTCAGACTCATTTTCTGGACTGACTGAAACAGCTGAGCCAGTGTCCAATTCCATTTTAATTAATTTGCCGTTCACTTCTGGTGTAAACCATAATGCTTCCCTCCTGTCACTTTTCACATTTCAATCTCAAAGCGACCCAGTCCTCTCATCATTATCAGATTTTTCATCAACAGCATGCAGATAAGTGATTTTTGTAAAGTTTACCTTGTCTTTATATTTTTATCTCTTCCCTGCGCAGCCTATTTTTTTTTGTCCGCATGTGACCGACTTCGTTGCATTTCCTGCAAGTTTCATCTTTAAACTGGCATTGGCCTGGTGTGTGTGAGCCCCATCCACAATGGTAACACAATCTGGTTAGCCAGGCTGGTTCCAATCTTGTTCACACTCACTTTCATTCCCGATTGTAACTCAATTGTTTCTCTGGCTTTGATTTCTATTGGTACAGCAATTTTAACTGCCCTTTTAATTGTGAGTTGTGCTTCAGTTAGGAGCCCATTTTTGATGCTTTCTTGTAAGATTCCATAAATTAAATGATCTCCCAGTGCATCATTAAGCCCATTATCAAACTGACAATGCTCAAACAATCTCTTTAATTCGGCCACATACACGGAAATGGACTCCACTTCCTTTTGATTCCACTGAAGAAACCTAAAGCGTTCTGCAACCAGCAATGGTTTCAGTTCTGAATGTACCTGCATTACTTTTACAACATCAGCAAACTTCACTTTGCTGGTTTAGTTGGAGCAGTTAAATTTCTAAGCAAGCTTTTCCACCAATTCCACTCAGGAAAAATGGCAGTCATTTCTTATTGGTTATTTCATTTCCTTTAAAATACTACTTAATTCACTCAGTATACATCAGCCAGTTATCTTTTGTGGAAATGAATGCATTTAACTTCCCAACGCAACCAGCCATTTCTGCTTCTGATTAATTAATTTATTATTACTATCACCCGGTACTCACTGTTCATGAACCCATGAACTTCATCTGGTTCCAGTCTTTTATTTTACTCGACTGCCCCGTTCCTTCCCAAAGAACCACGTGCTATACATTTTTTTTAAACACAAACTTCTAGTTGCGCATTTTTTAAACTCGAACTTCTTGCTATATTTCACCAGGTAGGTAGTTGTCTCAGGTTCATTTAAAACTTCCCCATGGGCACTGTTATCTTTTGTAACTCCAAAACATAAAACTAATTGAAAGAAAAACACAGTGCCAAGAGATTATACACATCTACTTTAGTTTCATCTTTACTTTATAAGACCATAAGATATAGGAGCAGAAGTAGGCTATTTGGCCCATTGAGTCTGCTCTGTCAATCAATCATGGGCTGTTCCAATTCTTCCATTCATCCCCACTCCCCTGCCCTCACCCCATACTCGATGCCCTGGCTAATCAAGAACTCGTCTATCTCTGCCTTAAATACATCCAATGATTTGGCTTCTACAGCTACTCGTGGCAACAAATTCCACAGATCCTCCGCATCTCAGTTCTAAATGGACGTCCTTCAATCCTGAAGTCAAGCCCTCTTGTCCTAGACTCCCCTACCATGGGAATCAACTTTGCCATATCTGATCTGTTCAGGCCTTTTTAACATTTGGAATATTTCTATGAATAACCCCCTCATTCTCCTGAACTCCAGGGATTACAGCCCAAGAGCTGCTAGATTTTTCTCATATAGTAACCCTTTTATTCCTAAAATCATTCTTGGGAATCTTCTCTGAACCCTCAGTATATCCTTTCTAAGATAAGGAGTCCAAAACTACACACAATATTCCTAGTGTGGTCTCACGAGTGCCTTATAGAGCCTCAACATCACATCCCTGCTCTTATATTCTATACCTCTAGAAATGAATGCTAACATTACATTTGTCTTCATCACAACCAACTTATCCTGGAGGTTAACCTTTAAGTTATCTTGCACAAGGACTCCCAAGTGCCTTTGCATCTCTGCAATTTGAATTCTCTCCCCATCTAAATAATAGTCTGCCCATTTACCTCTTCCACCAAAATGCATGACCAGATACATTCCAACATTGTATTTAATCTGCCACTTCTTTGCCCATTCCCCTAAACTTCCTAAATCTCTTTGCAGGCTCTCTTTTTCCTCAACACTACCTAATCCTCCACCTATCTTTGTATCATTGGCAAATTTAGCCATAAATCCATTAATCCCATAGTCCAAATCAATGGCATATAACGTAAAAAGCAATAGTCCCAACTCCGATCCCTGTGGAACTCCACTTGTAACTGGCAGCCAGCCAGAATAGGATCCCTTTATTCCCACTCTCTGTGTTCTGTCGATCAGCCAATGCTCCACCCATGCCAGTAACTTCCCTGTAATTCCTGGCTCTTATCTTGCTAAGCAGTCTCATGCGGCACTTTGTCAAAGGCCTTCTGAAAATCCAAGTACACCACATCTATTGCATCTCCTTTGTCTACCCTGCTTGGAATTTCCTCAAAAAATTTGCAGTAGGTTAATCAGGCAGAATTTTCCTTTCAGGAAACCATGCTGGCTTTGGCCTATCTTGTCATGTGCCTGCAGGTACTTCATAATCTCAACCCTAACACTCGATTCCAACAACTTCCCAACCACTGATGTCAGGCTAACAGGTCTATAGTTTCCTTTCTGCTGCCTCCCACCTTTCTTAAATAGCAGAGTAACATTTGCAATTTTCCAGTCATCTGGTACAATGCCAGAATCTATCGATTCGTGAAAGATCATTGTTACTGCCTCCACAATCTCTCCAACTGTTTCCTTCAGAACCCGAGGCTGCATTCCATCAGGTCCAGGAGATTTATCCACCCTCAGACAATTAAGCTTCCTGAGCACCTTCTGAGTTGTAATTTTCACTGCACATACTTCACTTCCCTGACACTCTTGAATGTCCGGTATACTGCAGATGTCTTCCACTGTGAAGACTGATGCAAAATACACATTCAGTTCCTCTGCCATCTCTGCATCTCTCATTACAATATCTCCAGTGTCATTTTGTATAGGTCCTATATCTACCCTCAACTCTCTTTTACCCTTTATATACTTAAAAAAAAACTCTTAGTGGTAACTTCTTTGATATTAGTCTCCAGCTTCCTTTCATAATTCACCTTTTCCTTCCCAATGACCTTCTTAGTTTCCTTCTGCAAGTTTTTAAAAGCTTCCCAATCCTCTATCTTCACACTAGCTTTGGGTTCCTTGTATACCCTCTCTTTTGTTTTTACTTTGGCTCTGACTTCACTTGTCAGCCATGGTAGTACCCTTCTTCCTTTGAAAATTTCTTCTGATTTGAAATATATCTGTCTTGCACTTCCCTCATTTTTCACAGAAACTCCAGCCATTGCTGCTCTGCTGTCCTTCCTGCAAATGTCCCTTTCCAGTCAGCCTTGGCCAGTTCCCCTCTCATGCCATTGGAATCTCCTTTATTCCACTAAATACTGACACATTGGATTTTATTTTTTCCCTCTCAAATTTCAATGTGAACTCGATCATTAGTAAGACGTGCATATATGACATGAAGGCGTAATGATGTATGCCATTTATGTACTTTTATCGATAACCTATGATGAATTATTTAAACAAAGAATGTTTAATTAAACAATATAGTTGCAATATTACTCAAATATTGCTGAAATATTAAATACACAGGACTCCTCACCTGCCTATCAACTCCCACTCGTACCCCTCTTCCTTCCCTGTCTCCCATGGTCCACTCTGCCCACCTATCAGACTTCTTCTCCAGCCCTTTGCCTTTTCCATGTATCACCCCCCAGCTTCTTACTTCACCCCCCCCCCCACCCACCAGGCTTTACCTATCACCTTCTAGCTTGCACTGCTTCCCCTTTCCCCCACCTTCTTACTCTGGCAGCTTCCCTCTTCCTCTCCAATCCTGAGGAAGGGTCTCGACCTGAAACATTGGCTGCTTATTCACTGCCTTAGATGCTGCCTGACCTGCTGAGTTCCTCCAGCATTTTGTGTGTTGCTCTGGATTTCCAACATGTGCAAAATCTGTTATGTTTACGGCTGCTAAACATTATTGCTTAGAAGATGCACTTCAGCAGGGTGCCAAAATGATTCAGGTCATTGGCTTTTAACAGTGTCATCTTGACATCAGCAAGCCTGCCTGAAAAGGAGCAGCTTGGTCCAGAACTCTAGATTAGATTAGTATATCCAGCGTCTGCAGGATCTCTTACACTTCTGTCAAGATTAAATTTTCCAATTCTCACTTTAAAAAAAAACGAGGTTCTGACACCAATAGTGATTTCTTTCCCCTTGCCCTAATCTTTCCTTCCCCTTTTAAATTTTGTCATCCCTCAGTAGGAAGGGCGGGTCAGTTCCAAAACCACACACTTCTAAAGCACCGCCCACGGTTTCCTGTTTGGAAGTTGCCATTCTCCAGACTAGAAACAACAGTTTTTAGATTTGTCATCATCTGAAATACTTTTTTCATCATCCATAAATTGTACTTTTAAGTGTCTGGTAATAGACAAGTTCAGTTTTTAGCACCAGTGCTCTTAACCAACAGAAGCACGTCAATTGAAACGAGATCCAAAACAGAAAAGTAGCATTGCATCCTACCTGACTAAATATTAGCAAAGAGACTAATTACAGTTTATCCAAACCGATAGCTACAATTCAGTTACCACACATACGTAACCTGATAATTAAAAAGTACATCACTCACAAATGCTGGAGGAACTCAGCAGGTCAAGCAGTCGAACATTGACTCTTCATTCATTTTCATAGATGCTGCCTGATCCGTTGAGTTCCTCCAGCATTTTGTTCAAGTTCAGTTTATCGTAATTTAACCATACACATGTATACCACCAAATGAAATAATGTCCTCTGGACCAAGGTGTACAATACAGTACATGTAACTTACATACAAAACCCTATTATCACTAGTGAATTCACAACTAATAAGGTGCATTTACAACACAAGTTAAAAAGTAAACAGTATAACACTACATGATGAGAACTGGGTGCTGACAGGGAGTTCAGCAGTCTTACAGCCTGGGAGAAGAAGTCATTTCCCACCCTAACTGTCCTTGTCCTAATGCTGTGGTACCTCCTGTTTGATGGGAGAAGGATCAAAGAGATTGTGGGACAGATGGGAGTGATCATTGAAAATTCTAAACACTGTATACACAGTGTTTCTGATAAATATATCTGTTGCATGGAAGAGATACCCTGATGATCCTCTCAGCAGTCCTTGCAATCTTTGCTCTGGAGCTCTAGCATCTGCAGAATCTCTTGTGATAATATATAAAAAGCACGTGTCATCTCAGGATATAGTCATTCATCTCGCAAGTTGATGCTCGGTTTTGGCAGTGAGTAAGACAGGCACACCTGATGGGTCATCTTAAGCAAGAAGCAATTTTACCACATAAATTGCAGAAGTTGAAGAAGACAGCTTACTGCCATCTGATAAAAAGAAACCTCACCTAGGCTGGCCACAGACATATTAGCACTTTGTTCTGCAGCAGTGCGATTTCAAGGACCATCCCACCCCACCCCACCTTCAACTTTTTGCTATGCTGCACTACAGTCCTTGTCTTTCTAAAGTTCAATCAAATTCATTGCCAAGACTTCTACCAACTTATGTTGTGTATATAATATTAATGTTTGCATAATATTGGAAATATATTGGTTGATTAAGCATTATTGTTTGATTAAATAATTCATTATGGATTATATGTACAGAGTACATGAATAGCATACATTGTTATGCCACCGTGTCATATCAGTGTGCCTCACTAAAAGAAAAACAAAACACACACATTCCCATCTTTTTCTATAAATTAGGTTTATGTTTAAGTTTTAGAGTTCCAATCTGTTGAAGCACAGCAAGATGAAAAAGTAAGTGCAGCACATGCTTCTTCAGAAAGGGATAAGCTTTGGATTTGTTTAAAAAAGTAGAACATGGACAAAATTTATGTGTTCATAACCATAAATAAAAAAACAGCAGAAATGACAGGCTCCATTGGAAAGATACACACATTTAGTTACTCCTTCTCAAATTTCAAAGTGAACTAGATCATATTGTAATCAATGTTCCCTAAGAGTTCCTTAACCTTAAACTCTCTTATCACCTCCGGATCATTACACAACACCCAATCCAGCACAGCCAATCCCCTAGTGCACTCAACAACAAGCTGTTCTGAAAAGCCATCCCTTAGACATTCTACAAATTCCCTCTCTTGAGATCCACTACTGGCCTGGTTTTCCCAATCCACTTTCATGTTAAAATCCCTAACAATTATCATGACATTGCCCTTCTCTCACACCTTTTCTGTCTCCTGCTATAATTTGTAATCTACATCCTGGCTGCTGTTTGAAGGCCTGTATACAACTGCCATTAGGGTTCTTTTACCCTTTCCATTTACGAGACTCTATGTCTTCCATTCCTATGTCATCCCTTTCTAATGATTTAATATTATTTCTTATACACAGGGCCACACCACCCCCTCTACCTACTAACATATCTTTCTGATACACCATATATCCTTGGATATTCAGCTTCCAATGGCAGCCATCCTTTAGCCAAGTATCAGAGATGGCCACAACGTCATACTTGCCAATCTGTAGCTGAATTTTAAGGTAGTCCATTTTATTTCTTATGCATTCAAATACAAAATTTTCAGTCCAGTATTTGTTGTTTTCTGTTTTAACTCATCCCACTGGCTGTGATTATGCCTCATCTCCTACCTGTCCCTTCTATCATTTCTGTTTTCCCCTTCCTCAGCCCTATCACTCTGGTTCCCATCCCCCTGCCAAATTAGTTTAAACCCTCCTGAACAGCTCTATTAAACCTGCCTGCTAGGATATTGGACCCCTTTGGGTTCAGGTGTAACCTGTCCACTTTGTACAGAAAAGGCCCCAATAATCTAGGAACCCCAAGCCCTGCCCCCTTCACCAGCCTCTCAGCCACAGATTAACAAGCCTGATCATGCTATTCTTGCACTCGTTAGCTCATGGCACAGGCAGCAATCCTGACATTACTACCATGGAGGTCCTGCTTTTCAGCTTCCTACCCAACTCCCTGAATTCTCTCTTCAGGGCCTTTTCCATTTTTTCTACCCATGTCATTGGTATCAACGTATAACAAGACTTTGCTGTTCACTCTCTCCCTTCAGAATTCTCTGTACCAGATTCGAGACATCCCGTACCCTGGCACCATGTGGGCCTCTCTAACAGGCTGACAGAACCTCCTGTCTGTTCCCCTCACTATGGAATCCCCTATGACTACCAAGTTCCTCATCTTCCTCTTTCCCTTCTGCTCAGTTCCAGAGACCCGCTCACCATAGTCGTCCTCTGTCAGGTCACCCCCCTCAACCGCATCCGAAACGATTACTGAGGGGGATGGGATGGCCACAGGGGTGCTCTCTACTATCTGAGCTCTTCCTTTCCCTTTCCTGACAGTCACTCAGTTATCTAACTCCTGCATCCTCGGGGTGACTAACTCCCTGTAGTTCCTATCTATCTCCTGCTCACTGTCCCGAATAAGCTGTAGATCATCAAGCCACAGCTCCAGATCCCTAACCCGGCCTCTCAGAAGCTGCATCTTGGTGCACCTGGCACAGATGTGGCCATCTGGGAGACTGGAAGATTCCCACATCCGATACCTAGAGCCAAGTACTAACCCTACAGACATGCTCTCTATTCCTCAAAAAAAAATGCGAGAAAAAATAAGGAAGTCCACTTGCCCACTTACCTCACCAAAGCCCTACCACTCTGAGCCCTATTCCTGGCTAATGTTTAGTCCTTGGACAACAAGCCATGCGGACTGAGAGCCAGAATCTCCTATCAGTGGGAAACGAAGGAATGTAATGTCCTCTGCTTCGTGGAGACCGGCTGACGGAGAAGATACCGGACCACGCTATTGAACCCTCTGGGTTCTCCCTGTTCCAGGCAGACAGGACAAAAAACCTCTCTGGGAAGAGTAAAGGAGGAGGGGCATGTTTCATGGTCAATAATGCTTGGTGTGACCCCCTGAACATCCATGCCCTCAAATGCTTTTGTGCCCCAGACCTGGAAAGTCTGGTGCTGCTGTGCAGACCCTACTGGCTGCTATCATCACAGTGGTGGACATTCCACCGCTGGCTGATACTGACCGGGCTCTCAAGGAACTGAACGAGACCATCAACACGCTGGAGACTGCACACCCAGAGGCTGCCTTCATCGTCGCCAGTGACCTTAATCGAGTGTCACTGATGAAAGTCTCTCTGACTTTTTGTGAGCACATCCAGGTGAGCACTCGTGGAGAATACACACTTGACCACTGCTACACTCCCTTCCACAACGCTTACGAAGCTCTCCTCCACCCAGCTTCTGGAAAATCAGATCACTCTTCGATCCTGCTTTTGCCAACGTACAGGCAGAAGCTGAAACAAGAAGGACCCATAGTTAAAACCGTTCACTGTTGTTCTGACCAATCGGTCTCCATGCAGCAGGACTGCTTCGATTACGTCAACTGGAAAGTCTTCCAGGATGAGGATGTCACTGAGTTCACATGCTTCAGGTCAGGGTCAGGGTCTCCCCGAACCAGAATCTCTGGATCAATAGTTCCGTGTGAGCAGCACTTACCGCGCGACATAGAGTTTACACTGTCAGCGATCAGCAGCAGCTCAAGAGAAGCAGCTACGATCTGTGCAAAGTTATCAAGGCTGCGAAACAACAATACAGAGACAAGATTGAGTCAAGATTCGCAATGAATAGCACACGTGACTTGTGGTGAGGGCTGCATACCATCACAGACTTCAAGCCAAACGTTGTGGTGCCACCAACTTTGCCACCTCTCTCCCAGATGAGCTCAAGCGGTTTTACACTCGGTTCGATGTCGCTAACTCTGAGCCTCCGAGGAAAACCTCCGCTACAACCTGCAACCTGGTCACCTCTGAGGCTGAGGTACGCAGATGTTTCCAACAAGTGGACAGTCGCAAGGGTGCGGGACCGGACGGCATCCCAGAGCGAGTACTCAGGATGTGCACAACTGGCAGTTGTGTTTACAGACATTTTTAATCTCTCCCTCTCCCAGTGTAGAGTGCCCTCCTGCTATAAAACATCCACCATTGTCCCTGTACCAGAAAAGACCAAGGTAACATATCTGAACGACTGATGTCCAGTCACACTCACCTCAATAATAAGCAAATGCTTTGAGAGGCTGGTCAAGGACTACATCTGCAGCTTGCTACCACCGACACTGGATCCCCTGCAACTCGCCTACCGACACAACCGACCTACCGATGAGGCAATAGCCACAGCTCTACACACTGTCCTTACACATCTGGAGAAGGATGCTTATTGAGCATAGAACATAGAAAACCTACAGCACAATACAGCCACTTCAGCCCACAAAGTTATGCCGAACATGTCCCTACCTTAGAAATTACTAGGCTTACCTATAGCCCTCTAATTTTCTAAGCTCCATGTACCTATCCAAAAGTCTCTTAAAAGACCCTATCATATCCACCTCCACCATCATTGCCGGCAGCCCATTCCACACACTCACCACTTTCAGAGTAAAAAACTTACCTCTGACATCTCCTCTGTACCTACTCCCCAGCATCTTAAACCTTTGTCCTCTTGTGGCAACCATTTCAGCCCTGGGGAAAAAGCCTCTGTCTATCCACACATTCAATGCCTCTCATCTTATGTGAGAATGCTGTTCTTGGACTACAGTTCAGCATTCAACACCACAGTTCCACCCAGGCTCAACAGGAAACTCAGAGACCTCGACCTTGACCCTGCCTTGTGCCGCTGGATCCTGGAATTCCTGTCAGATCGCTGGCAGATGATAAGAGTGGGCTCCCTCACCTCCACCCCTCTCTCAACACAGGAGCCCCTCAGGGCTTTGTACTAAGTCCCCGCCTTTACTCCCTGTATACCCATGACTGTGTCGTCACCCACAGTTCTAATCTGCTAACTAACTTTGCCGACAACACTACATTGATTGGCCTTATGTCAAACAGTGACAAGGTGGCCTACAGGGAAGACGTCATCTCTCTGACACAGTGGTGTCAAGAAAACCACCTCTCCCTCAATGTTGCAAAAACAAAGGAGCTGATTGTGAATTATGGGAGGAATGGAGACGGGCTAACCCCTATTGACATCAATGGATCTGGGGTTGAGAGAGTTAAGTTCCTCAGCATTTGCATCACCGAGGACCTCACGTGGTCTGTACACACCGACTGTGTGGTGAAAAAGGCACAACAGCACTTCTTTCACATCAGATGGTTGAGGAAGTTTGGTGTGGGCGCCCAAAGAACTTTCTATAGGGTAACAATTGAGAGAATCCTGACTGGCTGCATCACTGCCTGGTATAGGAACTGTATCTCAAGTCAAGTCAAGTCAACTTTTATTGTCATTTCGACCATAACTGCTGGTACAGTACACAGTAAAAATGAGACAACGTTTTTCAGGACCGTTGTGTTACATGACACAGTACAAAAACTAGACTGAACTACGTAAAAAAAAACAACACAGAGAAAGCTACCCTAGACTACAGACCTACACAGGACTACATAAAGTGCACAAAAACAGAGCAAGCATTACAATAAATAATAAACAGGACAATAGGGCAGTAAGGTGTCAGGCCAGGTGCTGGGTATTGAGGAGTCTGATGGCTTGGGGGTAGAAACTGTTACACAGTCTGGCCGTGAGAGCCCGAATGGTTTGGTACTTTTTCCCAGATGGCAGGAGGGAGAAGAGATTGTATGAGGGGTGCATGGGGTCCTTCATAATGCCGTTTGCTTTGCGGATGCAGCGTGTAGTGTAAATGTCTGTGATGGCGGGAAGAGAGACCCCGATGATCTTCTCAGCTGACCTCAATATCTGCTGCAGGGTCTTTCGATCCGAGATGGTGCAATTTCCAAACCAGGCAGTGATGCAGTTGCTCAGGGTGCTCTCAATACAACCCCTGTAGAATGTGATAATTAATCACAGGGTTATGCAGAGAGTGGTGCGGACAACCCAGCACATCTGTAACTGTGAACTTCCCATGATACAGGACATTTACAAAGACAGGTCTGAAAAAGGGCCCAAAGGATCACTGGGGTCCCGAGTCACCCCAACCACAGTCTATTCCAGTGCTACCATCTGGAAAATGATACCACAGCATAAATGCCAGGACCAACAATCTCCGGGACAGCTTCTTCCACCAGGCTATCACACCGATTAACTCATGCTGGTTTGAGTGTATTTCTATGTTACATTGACTGTTCTATTTATTATAAATTATTATAATTTACTCTGATTGCACATTGCACATTTAGACAGAGACGTAACGTAAAGATTTTTACTCCTCATGTATGCGAAGGATGTAAGAAATCAAGTTAGTTCAGTTCAATAAAAATCACTAAACTACAACTAATTAAATAAAGAATGTTGCAGGATCAGGCGATGTGCTGAAGCTGAATGATGTGGGAGCTGGAGACCACATCTGCAGCGTGTTGGCTGCTCGAGGAACTCAGGCTCAAAGCTGATGACCTGGAATCTGAGCTTCAAACACTGCGGCACATCAGGGAGGGGAGAGTTACCTGGATTCTCTGTTTCAGGAGGTAGTCACATCCATTAGATTAGCTGCCGCAAATTCGGTCTGTGGTCAGGGACAAGAGGGTGTGACTGCGAGTGAGGCAGGTAGTGGGATCCAAGAGACGGTGCTGGAGTAGCCTCAGGCCTCGAGCCTGTCCAACAGGTCTGAGATTCTTGCTCCCTGTGTGGATGAGAGTGGGGGCTGTAGGAAGGATGAGCAACCTAACTGTGGCACCGTAGTTCAGGGAGCCATTCAAGAGGAGAGAAAGAAGAGAAATGTAGTGGTAATTGGGGATAGTACAGTCAGGAGAATGAACAGAGTTCTCTGTCGCAACGACAGAGCGTCCCAAAGGCTGTGCTGCCTGCTTGGTGCCCAGGTTGGGGACATCTCATCTGACCTGCAGAGGAATTTACAGTGGGAGTGGAAAGATCCAGTGGTCATGGTCAATGTGATTACCAATAACATAGGTAGAACGAGGAAAGAAGTTCTGCTGAGGGAATTTGAGCAGTGAGGGACTAAATTAAAGAGAAGAACAAAAAAGGTGGTAATGTCTGGATTACTGTCTGAGCCACGTGCAAATTGGCATAGGGTCAAGAAGATTAGAGAGTTACATGTGTGGCTCAAGGATTGGGGTGGGAGAAGTGGGTTTGAATTCATGGGAAACTGGCACCAGTATTGGAGAAGGAGGGAGCTGTAGCAATGAGACGGGCTCCACCTGAACCGTGATGGGACCTGGATCTGGCAAATCACATAACTAGGGCTGTGGATAGGGCTTTAAGCTAAATAGTAGTGAGGTGGGTTCAACAGATTGGAGAAGTGTGGATAAAGTAAAAAATGAAAAGTGTGAATAAAAATAAAGAAAAACAAAAGATAAAAAAAGAGAAAAGTAAGAATACAGTGAAGAGAAGTCAAGTGCAAGTGAGTAAAAGTTCACAAGATTTTAAAAGCACAATGAGTCTAAGGACATTTTATCTGAAAGCCCGTAGTATTCAAAACAAGGTCAGTGAACCTGTGTCTCAAGTCAGTACAAAGAGATATGATTTAGTGTTACAGAGACGTGGTTGCAGGATGGAGAGAATTGGGAATTAAATACCCAAGGTTATCAGGTAATACGGAAGGATAGGCAGGAAGGTAAGAGAGGTGGGGTAGTGCTCTTAATTAAAGATGAGATCAGGGTGATAGTGAGAGATGATAGAAGATCTCAAGAACATAATGTTGAGTCCATCTGGGTAGAGATTAGGAATAGTAAAGGAAAAAAAAATCACTGGTGGGAGTTGCCTATCAGCCATCAAGTAATAACATTACAGTGGCACAGGCAATACACAGAGAAATATCTGAGGATGTAAGAATGGAACAGCAGTTATCATGGGGGACTTTAACTTGTACATAGATTGGGTGAATCAAGTTGGTTGAGGCAGTCTTGAGGAGGACTTCATAGAATGCATCCATGATGGTTTTCTTGTACAGCATGTCACTGAATCTACAAGGAAGTGTGTTGTTTTCAATCTGGTCCTGTGCCGTGAGACTGGTAAAATTAGTGATCTTGCAGTTAGGGATCCTCTTGGAAAGAGTGAGCACAGTATGACTGAATTTCTCACATAAATGGAGGGTGCAATAGTTCAATCTAAAACCATTGTATTATGCCTAAACAATGGACATTACAATGGGATGAGGAGGATTTGGCAAGCGTAGACTGGGAACACGGTATTGTGGGACAGTTGAACAGTGGAAGACTTTCATAGAGATTTTTCACAGAGCTCAACAAAAGTTCTTTCCACTTAAAAGCAAGGACAGTAAGGGTGGGGAGAGCCAGCTTGGATAAATAAGGAAATGAAAGAAGACTTCAAACTAAAACCTCATACGTACAATGTCACCAAGAGTAATGGGAAGCTGGAAGATTGGGAGGACAAGGAAGGAGGCGAAAAGAAATGGGGACATGGCACTGCTGATCAGAGATAGCATCACAGCTGCAGAAAAGAAGGAAGTCATGGAGGGATTGTCTACTGAGTCTCTGTGGGTGGAAGTTAGGAACAGAAAGGAGTCAATAACTCTACTGGGTGTTTTTTTATAGACCACCCAATAGTAACAGGGACATCGAGGAGCAGATAGGGCGACAGATTCTGGAAAGCTGTAATAATAACAGGGTTGGCGTGGTGGGAGATTTTAATTTTCCCAATATTGAATGGCATCTTCCTAGAGAAAGGGGTTTAGATGGGGTAGAGTTTGTTAGGTGTGTTCAGGAAGGTTCCCTGACACAATATGTCAATAATCCTACAAGAGGAGAGACTGTGCTTTGATCTGGTTTTGGGAAATGAACCTGGTCAGGTGTCAGGTCTCTCAGTGGGAGAGCATTTTGGAGATAGTTATCACAATTCTATCTCCCTTACCATAGCATTGGAGAGGGATAGGAACTGACAAGTTAGGAAAGCATTTAATTGGAGTAAAGGGAAATATGAAGCTATCAGGCAGGAATTTGGAAGCGTAAATTGGGAACAAATGTTCTCAGGGAAATGTACAGCAGAAATGTGGCAAATGTTCAGGGGATATTTGCATGACATTCTGCATAAATATGTTCCAATGAGACAAGGAAAGGATGATACAGTACAGGAACCGTGGTGTACAAAAGTTGTTGAAAATCAAGTCAAGAAGAAAAGAAAAGCTTTCAAAAGGTTCAAAAAATATGTAATGATAGAGATCTAAATAATTATGAGATTAGCAGCAAGGAGTTTAAGAATGAAATTAGGAGAGCCAGAAGGCGCCATGAGAAGGGCTTGGCGAGTAACATTAAGGAAAACCCCAAGGCATTCGATAAGTATTTGAAGAGCAAGAGGATAAGATGTGAGAGAATAGGACAAAATCAAGTGTATCAGTGGAAAAGTGTGCATGGAACCGGAGAAGACAGCAGAGATACTTAATAAATCCTTTGCTTCAGTATTCACTATGGAAAAGGACCTTGGCGATTGTAGGAATGACTTACAGCGGACTGAAAAGTTTGGGCATGTAGAAATTAAGAAAGAGGATGTGCTGGAGCTTTTGGAAAGCATCAGGTTGGATAAGTCGCTGGGACCAGATGAGCTGTACCCCAGGCTACTGTGGGAGGCGAGGGAGGAGATTGCTGAGCCTCTAGCAATGATCTTTGCATCGTCAATGGGGATGGGAGAGGTTCCGGAGGATTAGAGGGTAGCAGATGTTGTTCCCTTAGCCCAGGAAATATTAAACCAGAGTCTTACTTCAGTGGTTGGTAAGTTGATGGAGGAGATCCTGAGAGGCAGGATTTATGAATATTTGGAGAGGCATAATATGATTAGAAATAGTCAGCATGGCTTTGTCAAGGGCCTGATCGAATCTTTTGAGGATGTGACTAAAAACAGTGATGAAGGTAGAGCAGTAGATGTAGTTTATATGGATTTCAGCAAGGCATTTGATAAGGTAGCCCATGCAAGGCTTATTGAGAAAGTAAGGAGGCATGGGATCCAAGGGGACATTGTTTTGTGGATCCAGAACTGGCTTGCCCACAGAAGGCAAAGAGTTGTTGTAGACAGGTCATATTCTGCATGGAGGTCGGTGACCAGTGGTGTGCCTCAGGGATCTGTTCTAAGACCTCTCCCTTAAAGATTTTTATAAATGATCTGGATGAGGAAGTGGAGGGATGGGTTAGTAAATTTGCTGATGACACCAAGGTTGGGGGTGTTGTGGATAGTGTGGAGGGCTGTCAGAGGTTACAGTGGGACATTGATAGGATGCAAAACTGGGCTGAGAAGTGGCAGATGGAGTCCAACCCAAATAAGTGTGAAATGGTTCATTCTGGTATGTCAAATATAATGGCAGGATATAGTATTAATGGTAAGACTCTTGGCAGTGTGGAGGATTAGAGGGATCTTAGGGTCTGAGTCGATAGGACACTCAAAGCTGCTGCGCAGGTTGACTCTGTGGTTAAGAAGGCATATGGTGCATTGGCTTTCATCAACTGTGGGATTGAGGTTAAGAGCCGAGAGGTAATGTTACAAATATAAGGGACCCTGGTCGGACCCCACTTGGAGTACTGTGCTCAGTTCTGGTCACCTCACTATAGGAAGGATGTGGAAACTATAGAAAGGGTGCAGCAGAGATTTACAAGGATGTTGCCTGGATTGGGGAGCATGCCTTATGAGAATAGGTTGAGGGAACTTGGCCTTTTCTCCTTGGAGTGATAAAGGATGACAGCTGAGCTGATAGAGGTGTAAAGATGATGAGAGGCATTGATCGTGTGGATAGTCAGAGGCTTTTTCCCAGGGCTGAAATGGCTAGCATGAGAGTGCACAGTTTTAAGGTGCTTGGAAGTAGGTCCAGAGGAGATGTCAGGGGTAAGTTTTTTTATGCAGAGAGTGGTGAGTGTGTGGAATGGGCTGCTGGCAACAGTGGTGGAGGCAGATACAATAGGGTCTCTTAAGAAACTCCTGGATAGGTACATGGAGCTTAGAAAAATAGAGGACTACGGGTAACCCTAGGTAATTTCTAAAGTAAGTACATGTTCGGCAAAGCACTGTGGGTCGAAGGGTCTGTATTGTGCTGTAGGTTTTCTATGTTTCTCTGAAAACTTTAAAAAGCAGAAAAGTACCACTAAGTGAGCAATAAAGAAAGGGAAGCTGGATTATGAAAATAAATTAACACAAAATATAAAGTTTTTATAATTACATAAAGCAGAAAAGGTTGGCTAAAGTGAATATAGGTCCCTTGGAGGACAAGAAGGGGGAATTGATACTGGGTAATGAGGAAATGGCAGAGGCTTTGAATGGCTATTTTGTGCCAGTCTTCACAGTGGGGAACATACCTAACATGCCAAAGTGAGATGTTATGGATGCGATGGGAGGTGAGGACCTCGATACGATAGTGATCACTAAAGAGGCAGTGCTGAGCAAACTTGTGGACCTGAAGATAGACAAGTCCCCTGGTCTTGAAGATAGATAAGTCCCCTGGTCCTGATGGAATGCTCTCCAGGAAACTGAAATAAATGGCACAAGTTGTAGTAGACACTTTGGTGATGATTTACCAAAATTTTCTGGACTCTGGGCAGATTGGAAGACTGCAGATGTCACACTACTGTTCAAAAAGGATGTAGGCAAAAGGCAGGTAACTATAGGCCAGTTAGTTTAACATCTGTAGTTGGGAAAATACTTGAAGCTATCATTAAATAAGAATTAGTGAGGCATCTGGAAAGAAATGGATCCACCAGGCAGACGCAACATGGATTCAGCAAAGGTAGGAGCTGTTTGACAAACTTACTGAAGTTCTTTGAGGATGTAATGAGTGCACTGGATAGAGGGGAACAGATGGACGTTACTTGTTTGGATTTCCAGAAGGCATTTGATAAGGTGCCACATAAAAGACTTATCCGTAAGATAAAGATGCATAGAGTTGGGGGTAATGTATTAGCATTGATAGAGGATTGGTTAACTAATAGAAAGCAGAGAGTTGGGATACTTGGGTGTTTCTCTGGTTGACAATCAGTGATGAGTGCTGTGCCGCAGGGGTCAGTTCTGGGCCCACAACTGTTCACGATATACATTAATGATCTGGAAGAGGGGACCAAGTATAGTGTATACTGTTTGCTGACAATACTAAATTGAGAAATTGAGTGGAAAAGCAAATTGTGCAAAAGATACAGAGAGTCTGCAGAGAGCTATAGATAAGTTAAGTGAATGGGAAGGGTCTGACAGATGGAATGCAATGTTGGAAAATGCGAGGTCATCCACTTTGGAAGGAAAAATGGAACGTTAGATTATTATTTAAATGGTAAAAAATTGCAGCATGCTGCTGTGCAGAGGGACTTGGGAGTGCTTGTGCATGAATCACAAAAAGTTGGTTTGCAGGTGCAGCAGGCTGTCAAGAAGGCAAATGGAATGTTGGCCTTCATTGCTAGAGGGATTGAATTTAAGAGCAGGGAGGTCATGCTGCAACTATACAGGGTACTGGTGAGGCCACACCTGGAGTACTGTGTGCAGTTCTTGTCTCCTTACTTGAGGAGGGATATACTGGCTTTGAAGGTGGTGCAGAGGAGGTTCACCAGGTTGATTCCGGAGATGAGGGGGTTAGACTATGAGGAGAGATTGAGTTGCCTGGGACTGTACTCAATGGAATTCAGAAGAATGGGAGGAGATCTTATAGAAACATATAAAATTATGAAAGGAATAGATAAGAGAGAGGAAGGAAAATTGTTTGAACTGGTAGGTGAGACTGGAACTAAGGGACATAGTCTCAAGATTCCAGGGAATAGATTTAGGACAGAGACAAGGAGAACTGATTTTCCCAGAGAGTGCTGAATCTGTGGAATTCTCTGCCCAATGAAGCAATTTACCTCAGTAAATATATTTAAGAGAATGTTGGATAAATTTTTGCATAGTAGGGGAATTAAGGGTTATGGGGAAAAGGCAGGTAAGTGGAGATGAGTTATGGCCAAATCAGCCATGATCTTACTGAATGGCGGAGCAGGCTCGATGGGCCGGATGGCCGACTTGTGCTCCTATTTCTTATGATATGTTCTTGTGTTATAAAACTTGGGAATATCATCACACTCAGATATAGAAGGGTTCTTTATTGTTTTTTCCATAACAATTTTGTTTGACCAGTCAGGTTGTTAGCCCTGAGATGAAACCCCAGACCTGGTGACCAGTGGACCACTCTTAGTCTGTCCTCTACCCTTTGGTCTGTTTGGCCAGGGTGACCCTACCAAGAGCTAAAGCATAAATCCCCGACTCCAGACATGATACTGCTCTGCAAGTCTCCAAACCGCATCAAGGTTGTGGTCTTCTTGGAAGTTATGGGCTTATGGTTTTATAATAAACTGCATCAGCATCATTCCTCGATCTCAGATGTCCAATCACCAAAACAACTAACCATCGCCTCATAATACCAAGACAATTTTGGAGCCCATTCGTTATTCTGCCTAACCTTTTGGATCAGTTTCCCATGTGGGACCTTTCCAATGACGACATCAGCTGAACTGTCCTCATCAATGGATTCTCTTACCTCCTAAAAAATCAAAATGGTCTCACAGAAACTCTGTAATACAATGGCATAATGACTGCCTTTGATTACTCCCTAGCTTTTCAAGTCGAGATTAATTTTGTTCCTTGGATTTTTTTTTTCTAATAAGTTCCCTTTCACTGATATTAGACTTACAGCCTATAATTACCTGGCTTATCTCAGCAGCTGTTCTTGAATAAGGTTATTCAGGCCTAAAACAATAATTTCAACTGTACCATATTTTTTAAAAATACAATATCTTGCAACTAATCATCAAGCACCTTTCCTGATTACCATTTACATTTGGACAAAAATACTAAGATATTTATGTAATGGCCAAGTAGATATTTTGAGTTTTGCAACCAAAATCTACATTTCCCCAATAAGATGAACAGCAGAGAAGAGTGAAGATGTATTAGCACCATGGATTTCTGAAGTGCATCTTGAGAGATCATAGACCCAGAGTTTCTGTAGTGAAATAATCTTGTTTATAACATAGCTGGCTCAGATATTGGGCAAGACTTGCTCCCTTGTACTATGTGCAATTAAATAGCAATCCCATTCTTCATAAAATTCAACAAAAATCACAGAATCTAATATTTGTATCATTTGAATTGAATATTAATTTGCTGACACGTTAACATAATCTGTTTAACTGTGATTAAATGCCAACATTATTGGGCAGCATGGTAGCAGAGGCTAACACAATACTTTATAATGCCGATGATCAGGTTCACTTCCTATTACTATCTGTAAGATGTTTGTACATTCTCCTCAAGACTGTGTTCCTGTCTCCTCCCACACTCCAAAGTCATACAGTTAAGGCCAGTGAGCTGTATGCATGCTATGCTGGAAGCATGGCAATGTTTGCAGGCTGCCCCAGCACATCCTCTGACTGTGTTGGTCATTGACACAAATGATGTATTTCACTGCATACCATAAATCAATGTACATATGATAGATAAAGATAATTTTAATCTTTAAAACTGAACAAAGGAATATAATCAGTCAGTTGAAACACTGGAATCAAACACAATTAGTTATTTTGGCTCCAACACCAGTATGAGAAAAGGATTTAAATTCCAAACCAGGAATGGTGGTTCAGTGTGGCCATTGGCCAAAACAAGGCTAAGAAAATGAGTGAGAGAGAATGAGAACACAGAAAGGTTTGTGTGTGTGAGGGAGAAATAGAAACTTTTCATAAGCTTGCTAAACAACTCCAAAGTTAATATAAAATTTTCCACACTAAATTTAAATGTTCCATTTAATATCATAGAATGTATACAACCTGAAATTCTTATTCTTCACAGACATCCATGAAAACAGAAGAAAACCCCAAAGAATGAATGACAGGTTAGAACCCCAAAGACCCCTCCCCTTCTCATGTACAAGCAGCCGCAAAGCATCGACCCTCCCCCTCCTTTCACATCAGTGCCCACCACCCACTCAACAAGCAAAAGCAAAGCCCTCAAACAGAGGCCATGATCTGCAGTGTAACAAAAACCATTATTCACCCAACAGTCTGACATGCCACAATCTCTCTCTCTCACACACACACTCACACTCACTATCAATGAGGGACAGGAGTCACACTTTCACAGTGAAAGAAAAAACAAACAGAACACTCTTTCGATGTTACTGTTTGAAGTGATGCTTCACACTTACCTAACGTGAAAACCAGCAGTAATTGGGACAGTAATGAGAAATATCTTGGGACAAGCTAGTCTAATCTAAGTGGAAATGGCTATTGCCAGAAAAATCAAGGTTTACTCGGACTATTGAACCTTCGAAGAAGCCAGGCCATACATAGCATAAGAAAAAAACCAAAAGTCCTAGAAATAAGTTCTCATGTAGAGCATCAACTATAAGCCAGTAGTGCTTGTGATACCATCAAAACAACGTACAAAATGGCTTGCCTTGCATCAGATATAATTCCCTACTGAACCATTAAATCATCCTCCCCTCCTTGCTTCACTGTTACAGCTTGGCATTAACTCTTCATCTATTTTGGCTATCAAGTGTGCAGATGCATGGAAATTGGTAAAGTCATGGATAGTGAAGAGTTTGCCTAAGGTTACAGCAGGATAAAGATCAGCTGAAAAGTTGGGTGGAGCATTGGCAAATGACATTTAATACTGACGCATTTTTGCAAGTTAAGGGTAGGACATATACAGTAAATAATGGAGTCCTAAGGAATGTAGATGAACAGGGAGACTTTGCTGTACAAGTCCAGAGTTCTCCAAAAGCAATAATACAGATAGAAGGGTGGTGAAGTCATATATACTACCAGCTTTCATCAACCAAGACACAGAAATATAAGAAAAAAATGTTGCAACTCACAAAGCACTAATTAGGATACAGTTGGAGTGTTGTGTGCATTTCTGGTGGGATCTGTGGGTAGGATGTGATTATGCTGGAGAAGGTGCAGAGGAGATTCACCAAGATGTTGCCTGGATTGGAGGGTTTCAGCTGTGCAGTAAGATTGGATAGGTTGAGCTTGTTATCCCAAGTGCAAAAAAAACCCTGAAAGCCGGCAGTACAGAGCAATATAAAAGAGATGCCGATAGGTACTTTTCCATGGTAGGAGTATTAAACAGCATTGGGAATGGTTATGAGAGAGAAGATTTAAAGAGGTTCTGAGAGGAACATTTTTCTACAGAGAACAGTTGTTATCAGAAATACACTGCCAGAGGAGTTAGTGAAATGAGATGTAATTACTGTTTCAGAGGTACTTGGACATGTGCTTGAATAGACAAGGCATAGTATGAAATAGACCTAATGCAGGCAAATGATAACAGCGTAGATAAACTTCAATGTTCAAATTTTAAAGGAAATTTACTATCAAAGTACATAAATATCACCATATAAACCATGAGATTCATTTTCTCATGGACATTCACAGTAAATACAAAGAAACACAATAGAATCAAGGAAAGACTGTGCACAACAAGATGGACAAACAATTAGTGTGCAAAAGAGAAAAAAACAACTGTGTAAATACAAAAAGAAAACTACTAACGATGATGAATAAATAAGTAATATCAAGAACATGAGATAAAACATCCTTGAAAGTGAGTTTTAAAGGTTGTGGGGTCAGTGAACTAGACTGAAGTCATCCCCTCTGGTTCAGGAAACTGATGGTTGAGGGGTAATAACTGTTCGTGACAGTGGTGTGGGTTAAATGGACGTAGGCCTGTTTCGATGTTGCATGTCTATATGATAGCTGAGGCAGAGAATATTAGAGTAAAAATGTAATTTTGCAAATTTACATCTCCATTTAGAGGTGGCATCCTACAATTCCCTTCCCTTCTTCTCTTGCCTGATATCTGGCTTTCTTCAATAGGTCTGGCATCTTGAAATATTAAAGATTCAAAAAATACATTTATCTTTAAGTTAAATGCTTTGTTAGGTTTATCTAACCGGTAGACATTTTTCTGAGAAAATTGAGACTTATTGGAGCTTAAAATAATATTAATTAGTTCTGATGAAAGTTCATTGAGCTGAAACGTTAACTCTGTTACACTTTTGACACTGCTGCTTGACGTGGTGAATAGTTTTGCCAGATTTTGATTATATTTTACAGATGAGTGTATGCACAAACACAAACACACATAGTGGGCAGGCAATGTGTAAGACACATTAAACAGCAAACAACACACACAAAACTCCAGAGGAGCTCAGCAAATCAGGCAGCTTCTATGGGAGGAAATAAACAGTTGATGTTTTGGGCTGAGACCCTTCAAGTTTTACTACTGTGCCACCTAGAGGTACTAAAAATTGTGTGGCTGAGACCGTTAGACCATAGGGCCATAATACATAGGCGCAGAATTGGGCCATTTGGCCTATCATGTCTGTGCTACAATTCCATTGTGGCTGATTTATTACTCCTCTCAACCCCATTCTCCTGCCTTCTCCCCGTAACCTTTGACACTCTCATTAATCAAGAAAATATCAACCTCTGCTTTAAATATACACAACCACAGATTCACCACCCTCTGGAAAATGAAATTCCTCCACATCTCTGTTCTAAATGAACATCCCTCTATTCTGAGGCTGTGCTCTCTGGTCCTAGACCTCCCCGCTATAGGAAACATCCTCTCCACATCCACTCTATCCAGACTCTTCAATATTCAATATGTTTCAATGAGATCATCCCCCCTCATTCATCTCACAAACAAGAAAAAATCTGCAGATGCTGCAAGTCCAAGCAACACACACACACAAAGTGCTGGAGGAACTCAGCAGTCCAGGCAGCTTCTATGGGAAAAAGTACAGTTGACGTTTCAGGCCGAGACCTTTTGGCAGGACTAGAGAGAAAAAAAATGAGCAGTAGATTTAAAAGGTGGGAGAGAGAAGAGAAAAACACAAGGTGATAGGTGAAATTAGGAGGGGGAGGGATGAAGTAAAGTGTTGGGAAGTTGATTTTTGAAAGAGATACAGGGCTAGAGAAGGGGGAGTCCGATAGGAGAGGAGAGAAGGCCATGAAAGAAAGAAAGGGGGGAGGAGCACCAGAGGGAGGTGATGGGCAGGCAAGGAGATAAGGTGAGAGAAGGCAAAAAGGTGGGGAATGGTAAAGGAGAAGTTAGCCTCCAACCTAACAGCACGAACATCAATTTCTCAAACTTCTGGTAATGCCCCCCACCCCCCTTCACCAAGAGTGGAGTGACATTTGCAATTTTCCAGTTCCCTGGCGACATGCCTGAGTCCAATGATTCTCGAAACATCATTACCAATCTCTACCGCTACCTCTTTCAGAACCCTAGGGTGCTGTTCATCTAGTCTGGGCAACTTATGTTCCCTTAGGTCTTTCAGCTTTTTGACTACCTTCTCCCTTGTAATAGTAACCACACTCACTTCTCTTGCCTCACACCTTTCAACGTCTGGCATACTGCTAGTCTCTTCCACAGTGAAGACCGATGCAAAATACTCATTTAGTTCATCTACCATCTCCTTGTCACCAGTTATTATTTCTCTGGCCTCATTTTCTATTGATCCTATATTCATTCTCATATCTCTTATTTTTTTTACATACTTGAAAAAGCTTTTATTATCTACTTTGATATTGTTTGCAAGCTTGTTTTCATGTTTCAGCTTTTCCTTCCTAAAGATTCTTCTAGTTGCTTTCTGTAGCTTCCCAATCCTCTATCTTCCCGTTAATGTTTGCTTTGTTGTATGCCCTCTTTTTTGTTTTTACATTAGTTTTGACTTCCCTTGTCAGCCACGGTTGTTCTACTTGCCCTAATGAGTATTTCTTCATTTTCAGAATACATCTATCCTGCATCTTCCTCATTTTTCCCAGAAACTCACACCAATGGTGCTCTGCTGTCATCCCTGCCAGCAGCTCCTTCCAATTTACTTTGGCCAACTCCTCTCTCATACCACTGTAATTTCCCTTACTCCACTGAAATGCTGCTACATCAGACTTTATTTTCTCCCTGTCAGATGTCAAGTTGAACACAACCATATTGTGATCACTGCCTCCTAAAGGTTCTTTTACCTTAAGCTCCCTAATCACCTCCGGTTCATTACATAACACCCAATCCAGTATAGCTGATCCCCTAGTAGGCTCAATGACAAGCTGCTTTAAAAAACCATCACGTATCATTCAACAAACCCACGCTCTCGAGATCCATTACCAACCTGATTTTCCCAATCGACCTGTATGTTGAAATCTCCCATGATGTGCCGTTTCTATTTCCCATGTAATCTGTGGTTCACATTCCAGCTACTGTTGGGAGGCCTGTATATAACTGCCATCACTGTCCTTTTACCCTTGCAGTTTCTTAACTCAACCTACAAAGTTTCAACATCTTCCAACATCTTTCTACTGATTTGATATCATTCTTTACCAGCAGAGCCACGCCAATCCTCTGCCTACCTTCTGATACCTCAATATGACATGTAACTATCCTTCAGCCACAATTCAGTAATGGCCACAACATCATACCTGACAATATATAATAGTGCAAAAGATTATCCACCTTACTTCTTATACTTCATGCTTGGTGATATAACACTTTCAGTGCAGTATTTGCTATCCTAATTGATTCTGCATCCCTCTTGCACTGGTACTCACCCTGGCTGCAATTATCTGCCTGCTCTTACTGACAGTGTGACTGCATGCTGTCTTTGCTTTTTTTACCATCTGTCCTATCCTGAGCCCTTTCACTCTGGTTCCCAACACCTGTCAAATTAGTTTAAACCCTCCCCAACAGCTCTACTGAACCTGCCCATGAGAATATTGGTCCCCCTCGGGCTCAGGTGCAACCCGTCTCTTCTGTACAGTAATGCTGCCCCCAGAAGAGATCCCAATGATCCTAGAACCTTAAGACCTGGCCCCTGCACCAGCTTCTCAGCCACACATTAATCTGCCAAATCATCCTGTTTCTACCCTCACTGGTGCGTGGCACAGGCAGCAATCCAGAAATTACTACGCGGGAGGTCCTGCTTCTCAGCTTTCTACCTAGCTCTCTAAATTCTCTTTTCAGGACCTCCTTGCTTTTCCTTCCTATGTCAATGGTACCGATACGTAACACGACATCTGGCTGCTCTCCCTTCCCCGCCAAAATGCTGTGGATGCAATCTTGACCCTCACACCTGGGAAGCAACATACCATTCGTGTGTCCCGTTCACATCCACAGAATCTCCTCTCTGTTCCCCTAACTACTGAGTCCCCTGTCACTACCACTCCCCTCTTTCCCTTCAGCACCATGAGCCCATGCTCATTGCCAGTAACCCGGACTCCCTGGCATTCCCCTAGGTCATCATTCCCCTCAACAGTATCCAAATTAGTACACTTATTATTGAGGGGAATGGCCACAGTGATGCTCTACTTCACTGATTCACGTTTCCATTTCTCCTGACAGTCACCCAGCTACTCGCCTCCTGCAACTTCAGGGTGACTACTTCCCTGTAACTCTGATCGATGATCTTCTCACTCTCCCATACAAGCCGAAGGTCATCCAGCTGCTGCTCCAGATCCCCAACACGGTCTTCACGGAGCTGCAGCTGGATGCACTTCACACAGGTGTAGTTCCCTGGTAGACTCAGGGTCTCGCAGGACTCCAACCTCCAGCATGAAGAACACACAATGGCCATTTAGTACACGAGGTACAGTAAAAGAAAAAGCCTCCTTTGAACCAAAGCCTGACACTCCTGCTCTTGCCACTGGCCTACTCCCAACAATAGCCGCATGCTTCTCACTTCTGTACTTTTAAACCTCGTCACAGTGACTTGCTTCTGTCACTGATTGGGCCGCTGGAATGAGCCCGAATGCCCAGGAGTTCTCCTTTTAAATAAGCATCGCCAACCTGAGAGAAACCTCATCGCTGAGGCCAGTTCCTGCCGCTGATTGGGCCGTCGGAATCCAGCCGCACACCCGGGCCAGTTGAACAAACATCAGAACTTCTCTGTCTTGGCCCCAGCTTCTTTCAGCGCCAAAAGTGCTCCAGCCTCGCACCCAGGCCAGCTGTACGGGCATCGGATCTCCATCTGCCACAATTCTGCAGCACCCCACAAACTCATCACTATTTGTGGTAATAATTTAACATACCTAACCATAGAAAAAGTATTTTCCATTATGTTTTTAGTTGGATTTCATATCTTTTTATCAACCAGAATCTGTTGCGCACATTGTCACACTACCTTAAACAAAACAGACTTTGTTATGATCACTGTCTCCTAAGGGTTCCTTATCTTAAACTCCCTCGTCAAATTTGGTTGCTTGACAACACCCAATCAATAATTGCCTTTCTCCAACTGGGGTCAACCATAAACTGCTCTAAATAGTCATCTTTGACCATAGTATCATCCAACATATGAGCAGGATTAGGCTTTTCAGTTCAAGTCTGCTCCGACAATCCACCATGGCTGATCCCGGATTCGACTCAACTCCATACACCTGCCTCCTTGTCATAACCTTTAATACACTGATTAATCAGGAAACTATCAACTTCCACTTTAAATATACCCACAGACTTGGCCTCCACCACAGTCTGTGGCAGAGCATTCCACAGATTTACTACACTATGGTTAAAGAATTCCTCCTTATCTATTTTCTAAAAGATCGTCCTCAATTTTTAGGCTGTGTCCTCTACTTCTGAATAACCGCATCATAGGCAAAATCCTCTCCACATCCACACTATCTAGACCTTTCAACATTCGATAGTTTTCAATGAGATCACCCCCACATTCTTCTAAATTCCAGTGAGTACAGGCCTGAAGCTGCCAAACACCTGTTAACACCTTCATTCCCTGGAGTCATCCTCATGAACCTCCTCTGGACTCTCTCCAATGACAACACATCCTTTCTGAGATGAGGGGCCCAAAACTGTGGACAATATTCCCAAGTGCAGCCTGACCAGTGTCTTATCAAGTGCCAGCAGTATCTCCTTGATTTTAAATTCTACTCCCCTTAAAATAAATGCCAACATTGCATTTCCCTTCTTTACCACAGACTCAACCTGTCAATTAACCTTCTGGGAGTCCTACACGATGACTCCTAAGTCCCTCTGCACCTCTGATGTTTGAATTCTCTTGCCATTTAGATAGTAGCCTGCACTATTGTTCCTCTTGCATTATCAGACATTTCCCAACACTGTATTCCATCTGCAACTTTTTGCCCATTCTTCCAATTTGTCTAAGGCCTGCTACAATTGCTTCCTCAGCCATACCTACCTTTCTATCTGTCTTTGAATCATCCACAAACTTTACCACAAAGCCATCAATTCCATTATCCAAATCATTCACAAACAATGAGAAAAACAGCAGTCCCAATACTGACCCCTGAGGAACACCACCAGTTACTGGCAGCCAACCAGAAAAGACCCCCTTTATCCCCACTCTCTGCCTCCTGCCTGTCAGCCATTCCTCTATCCATGCTGGTATCTTTCCTGTAATGCCGTGGCATCTTATCTTGTTAAGCAGCCTCATGTGTGGCATCTTATCAAATGCCTTCTGAAAATCGAAGTAAATGACATTCTCCGCCTCTCTTTTATCCACCCTGCTTGTTACTTCTTCAAAGAACTCTAACAGATCATGACCAATCATCTGCTATCTCTTCCGCAACTTCTCTCAGGATTCTGGGATGTCGTCCATCTGGCCTAGGTGACTGATCCACCTTAGACCTTTCTGTTTGCCTAACACTCTTTCTTGTGTAATAGCAATGGCACTCACTCCTGCGTCCTGACATTCACTGACCTCTGGCATATAGCTGGTGTCTTCCACGATGAAGTCAGATGCAAAGTACCTATGAAGTTCATCTGCCAGTTGTTTGTCGCCCATTACTACCTCATCAGCATCATTTTCCAGTGATCCAATATCAACTCTCATCTCCATTTTACTCTTAATATAACTGAAAAAATGTTGGCATCCTGCTTTCTATTATTGGCTAGTCTGCCCTCATATTTCATTTTTTTCCCTTCTTTACCTTTTTTAGTTTCCTTTTGTTGGATTTTAAAAGCTTCCCAATCATCCAATGTGCCACTCACTTTTGTTACCTTATACGTCCTTTCTTTGGCTTTTATGCAGTCCTTCATTTCCTTTGTCAGCCGTGGCTGCCTACTCCTACCATTTGAGACTTTTTCTGTGGTACATATCTGTCCTGCGGCTTGTGATTGATTACCAGAAACTTCAGCCATCTCTGTTCTGCCATCATCCCCGCCAGTATCCTCCTCCCATCCACCTGGGCAATCTCCTCTCTCATGCCTCTGTAATTCCCTTTATTCCATTGCGATACTGATACATGTGACTTGTGCTTCTCCCTCTCAATTTGCAGTATAGACGAAGGTATTCTGCAAATTGCCTCTGATGGGATCCAGCACAAACCAGATTTTCCCAATCCTCCATGACTACAGTAACATTGCCCTTTCTATCTCCTATTGTAATTTATATTCCACACCCTACCTACTGTTCAGAGGTCTCCCATCAGGATCTTTTTACCCTTGAAGTTTCTTAATTCTGCCCACAAGGATTCTCCATCTTCCAGCCTTATGTCACCTCTTAGTAAGGATTTGATTTCACTTCTTACCAACACAGCCACCCCATCCCCTCTGTCTACCTGCCAGTCCTTTTGATACAATGTGTACCCTTGGATGTTAAAAGCTATGATCTTCTTTCAGCCATGACTTGGTGATGCCAACAATGTCATACCTGCCAATCTCTAACTGTGCTACAAGATAATCTACCTGATTCTGTATACTGTACTGCATACATTCACAGAAAACTCTTTCAATTTTGTATTCCATAAGACCATAAATTATACAGTGGTATGCAAAAGTCTGGGCACCCCGGTCAAAATTTCTGTTACTGTGAATAGCTAAGCGAGTAAAAGATGACCTGATTTCAAAAGACCTAAAGTTAAAGATGACAAATTTCTTTAACATTTTAAGCAAGATTACTTTTTTATTTCCATGTTTTACAGTTTCAAAATAACAAAAAAGGAAAAGGGCCCGAAGCAAAAGTTTGGGCATCCTGCATGGTCAGTACTTAGTAACACCCGCTTTGGCAAGTATCACAGCTTGTAAATGTTTTCTGTAGCCAGCTAAGAGTCTTTCAATTCTTGCTTGGGGGATTTTCACCCATTCTTCCTTGCAAAAGGCTTCTAGTTCTGTGAGATTCTTGGGACGTCTTGCAGGCACTGCTCTTTTGAGGTCTATCCACAGTTTTTCGATGATGTTTAGGTTGGGGGACTGTGAGGGCCATGGCAAAACCTTCAGCTTGTGCCTCTTGAGGTAGTCCATTGTGGATTTTGAGGTGTGTTTAGGATCATTATCCTGTTGTAGAAGCCATCCTCTTTTTATCTTCAGATTTTTTACAGACAGTGTGATGTTTGCTTCCAGAATTTGCTGGTATTTAATTGAATTCATTCTTCCCTCTACCAGTGAAATGTTCCCCGTACCACTGGCTGCAACACAAGCCCAAAGCACGATCGATCCACCCCCATGTTTAACAGTTGAAGTGGTGTTCTTTTCATGGAATTCTGCACCCTTTTTTCTCCAAACATACCTTTGCTCATTGCAGCCAAAAAGTTCTATTTTAACTTCATCAGTCCACGGGACTTGTTTCCAAAATGCATCAGTCTTGTTTAGATGTTCCTTTTCAGACTTCTAATGTAGAATTTTGTGGCGAGGATGCAGTAAAGGTTTTCTTCTGATGACTCTTCCATGAAGGTCATATTTGATCAGGTGTCGCTGCACAGTAGAACAGTTCACCACCACTCCAGAGTCTGCCAAATCTTCCTGAAGGTCTTTCGCAGTCAAACGGGGGTTTTGATTTGCCTTTCTAGCAATCCTACGAGCAGTTCTCTTGGAAAGTTTTCTTGGTCTTCCTGACCTCAACTTGACTTCCACTGTTTCTGTTAACTCCTATTTCTTAATTACATTACCAACTGAGGAAATGGCTGCCTGAAACACTTTGCTATCTTCTTATAGTCTTCTCCTGCTTTGTGGGCATCATTTATTTTAATTTTCAGAGGTTCTTTTTCGTGTTGTTTTCACGTAATTCAGTGTAGTTTTTGTGCTGTTTCATGTAGCACCATGGTCCTGAAAAACATTGTCTCGTTTTTACTGTACCAGCAGTTATGGTCGAAATGACAATAAAAAGTGACTTGACTTAACTTGAAGGAATTTTCAAATAAGTGCAAGCACCATGCATTCAATGTATTTATTTTTTTATAGATTTCTTGATTTGGTTGTGCTGCAGGTAACCAATGTGACTAAAAGTGATCCCATATAAAGTGAAAGAAACTGATGTTTTCGACTTCATAGACAACTGTTTATTGTAACTTGTAAGTGCAACAAAGAACATCGAAACTACAAAATATCATGAAATATTGTGTAAAAAAATTCTGAATTCATTTGAAATTTACCACGTCTTCAAATGCATCTTCAGATTGAATTTAAATTTTGGAAAATCATTTCCTTCACCTGCCATGCCTATGTCCTTAATCAGTTATAAATCTGTCACATTCCTGGAAAAATAATTTTCTTTTTAGTTTAAATTTCTAAAGAACAAAATTCTTGTTCACGATAATGTCTATGGGAAAAATGCTCTAAGAGTTCTAAGATAAACGTATACAAATATGACAAATGACAGGTTTATGGCCATCTCCCCCTTTAAGAGCACAGCATGTGGTTTGGTCCCCTTTCCCATGCCCTATAATGCCCCAAGCAATCTCAAGATATTTTCAATCAGAAGCCAATCAAAATAGAAAGAGCTGCTCCTTCCTATGCAAACAAACTATCTTCCAAGATATATTATTTTATTTTTAAGATACAATATTCTCCTTTGAATTGCTGGCTAACCTAAGCTTCAACAATACCAGTAAACTGTTGGCCTTGCTTAATACTTCAAAGTTCAAAGTAAAGTTTATTATCAGAGTATATACATGTCACCATGTGACAACCCTGAGATTCTTATTCTGTGGGCACATTTAGCAAATCTATTCAACTGTAAATGAATTGAACAACAAACTGTGCCAATGCAGGTATAAATAAATATCAAAAGTAACTCATTCACTTTAAAGCAATTTATGATTATTAATTCAGTTTAAACATTTGGAGTCACAGAACAGCTCAGCACAGGAATAGGCCTTTTGGCCCATCTAGTCCATGCCAAACTATTCACCTTCCTAATCCCATTGTCCTGCACCTGGACCATAGCCCTCCACGTCCCTCCCATCCATTTGAACTTTGCAAAAGATTTTTTTTTATTCCATAGAGACCTCCTTAGCAATACACTGGGAGCCAAATATAACAGCCAAAAATCAGTGCAGGGACATCTGCCAACATCCTTGTTTTGTGGCTCACTGACTAGGCACAATAACAGCAAACCAATATCATCAACTTCAAATTCTAGTTAATGCTTACGTTTTAAGAGGCGAGTTGGAACGGATGTAGTAGCTGTGCAGAAAATAAATCTGGCCTGGGAATGATACAGATAGGGCGCCAGCTGCATAGAGAGATTGGCAGAGAAGGTGAAAAATAGGATTGATGATTTGTATCTACAGAGGCAGAGAGAAGCCTTAATGCACATGGTTGCAAGGCAATGGGGGAAGACAATCAGGCCAGGAGCACGTGGGAATTCAATAACCCCTCTCAAGATCTATTGTGTATCTCCCAACGTCATTTCATCTAACTGAATTTCTAAGACAATGCTCAATACACTTATCAATCGCTATCAACTAACACCTGGAATAGGCTTGCCATCCAAAAAGATTGAGTGTGCATTATTCACAGTCACTGACAGATTCCCTTCCGGCTGAAGGACATGACAGTGCCTAACCAGAAGATGTAAGAAGCTAACTGGAAGGGACATGGCACCTGTATGCCCTAATACCTATGTAAGTGTTCTAAACACTTTTGAGGGTCTGATCAACAGTGGAGTTGAAGCCACTAGAAAAAATGCTCTCCTCATATTTAATTCCATCTGCAGGGGAGATTTGCGAGGATGTTGCCTGGTCAGAAGGACTATAGCTCTGGGAAGAGATTGAATAATTTAGGCTTGTTTCCCTGGAGCGAAGCTGTGAGCTAATAAAGTATACAGAATTTAGAGAGACATACACAAGGTAGATAGTCAAATTCAATTTCACATGGTATGGACATCAAAAACAAGACAGCATAGGTTTAGGACATACAAAGTGCTGGAGGGATGCATCTATGGAGGGAAATGAACAGTAAAAAGTTAAGAAAAGTTTTGTGTTAAAGAAGACCTGAGGGATCATGTTTTGTTTTATCACATCTATATGAAATGCTGTCACAAGAAAGCAGTATCCATCATCAAGGACCCGCACCACCCTGGGCATGCTCTCTTCTTGCTGGTGCCATCAGGAAGGAATACAGGAGCCTCAGGATGCACACTTGGCTTGGGAACATTTACTACCCCTCAACCATCAGGCGCTTGATCCAGAGGGGATAGCTTCACTCAATTTCACTCACTCCGACACTGAACTGTTCTCACAACCTATAGACTCACATTCAAGGACTCTTCATCTCATGTTCTCAATATTTATTTATTTATTTATTATTATTATATTCCTCATTTTGCATTTCAACAGTTTGTTGTCTTTTGCACGTTGGTTGTTTGCCCACCTTGCTGTGTACGGTCCTTCAGTGTTTCTTTGTATTTACAGTGAATGCGCACAAGAAAATGAATCTCAGTGTTGTTTATGGTGACACATATGTACTGTAATAATAAATTTACTCTGAACTTTGAGAGACACTGATATTTGAAACAGGCTGCCATACTTCGTGCATGGTGCTTTGGATTTCCAGCATCTGCAGAACTTGTGTTTATGATTTGCCATGAGAAGTGGTGGGATCAGATACAATTGCTGCATTTCGGAGCCATTTAGCCAGACATTAAAACAGACAAGACGCAGAAGAATATAGTCCTAAATAGGCAAATAGAATTAGTATGGATAGGCAAAAAGATCAACATGAACAGGTGAGCCAAATGGCCAAGGAGCACTCTGTATAACTGTGACTTCCAGAAGACCATAAGACATAGGAGCAAAATTAGCCCATTTGGCCCATTAAGTCTGCTCCACCATTCAATCATGGCTGATTCCTTTTTTTTCTCCTCCTCAACCCCATTTCCCTGCCTTCTCCCCGTAACCTTTGATGCCATGTCCAATCAAGAAACTATCAATCTCTGCCTTAAGCATACCCAGCTGCATGTGGCAACAAATTCCACAATTTCACTACCCTCTGGCTAAAGAAATTTCTCCGCATCTCTATTTTGAAAGGGCGGCACCTCGCCTCGCTCTTGAGGCTGTGCCCTCTCGTCCTAGACTCTCCCACCATGGGAAACATCCTTTCCACATTGAAACTTCAATGATGTAAGCATGTCACAAAGTGCAAGGCCCCTTTCAGATCAGATGACCAAGAACTGGAATGTAACCTAGCAGCAGTCCCACACTAATTCCATGGTTTATTTTAAAGTTAACATAAAGTCAACACATCAGTCAAAAAGGCCCTTAGAGCTGTAATGGGACAGTACAAGGAAAACTGGAGTTCAGGGAAGTAAACGTAGCCCCCTCACCAGGCTCAAATGCAATCTTGGCCCATTAGCCGGCTCTGCTAACAGCCACATGACTCAGCGGTGGGAAGGCCACCGTTCTAAACAATATACATCCAGGGTCGGTATGGTTTGGGGTTCAGCCAAACAGGAAAGTCGTGATGTTCCGATTAAAGAAACCTCAATTTGAGTGAATGCGGTGTACATATTGCCCATACACATGTCGGTCAACATGAAGTAATGGATTGTACACAGCATTAAATTATAAAGAAATTATATTTGCAAATGTCAGCTTTATGGAACAGTTAGTAGGAAGAAGAAAAGAAAAAAATATAAAAGACACATGTCTAAATTGGAGCTCATCTTGAAGTTGTCCTTTTACTCATGTGCTGGATCCCAGTCTGTGTAAAAGCACACACTATATTCCAAACTTCACTCAAACTCATCTTGAACAAACTGGCTCTCACTCAGGAGCATTGGTCCTTCCTCCTTTGAGTCATTCATCCACACAAAGCTCTTTGTGCAATAGGGATGCTCCTTCCCACGGCATTCTCAGCCATCTTCCCTCCTGTCTTCTCTGTAGCTCCCACCAAAAAGACCACAAACCCACTAGTGTCCATCACAAATCTTACCCTTCTGAGCTCTCTCTAGAACATTCTCCCAATTCCACCATCCTGAATGGCTGACACAACGTTCCTAACTGAACATCATAGCCCTATCTTTAGCCAAAACCAAATAATTCACCAGCAGGACACACTGCTTTTATAGTAAGCTACTAAAGAAACACCCTACAACATTAGCAGTAAAAATCTTAACCAAAGCATTACATAAGACGGATTGTCCAAACTGCCCAATGAATCACCAGCACCAGCCCACTCACCATCAAGGACATATATACAGAAAAGGGACAGTAAGACCCTGCTCATGTATGTTTGTCCCACTCCAATCAGGGAGGAGACTACGTAGCATCCACACCAGGACCACCAGACTCAAAAAGAGCTATTTCCCTGTGGTGAACTATATACCTGTCTGGACACGCCCCCTGCTGACTGCTCCTGTGGCTCCTCCCACAAACCCCTGTATAAAGGCGATTGAGGCCTAAGCCCAGCCTCTCAGTCTCCAGGATGTAGTATGGTGGTCAATCACAGCTTGTTCCTTCTTCCAGTCAATAAAAGCCGATATCTCGCCTTACGTCTCAGTGAGTTATTGATGGTGCATCATTCCCCCAAGCAGTAAGACTGATCCACACCTCCACCCACTAACCCACCCCTTCACACCCCCAACCACCACTACATTATAATTTCCCATCAGTCACCTTATGTGCCTAGTGTCAACCTATGGACATACAATTAATCTATGTATATAAGCTATCTTATGTATTTGTATTTATTGTATTTTTACTATTATTGTGTTCTTTATCTTCCTGTGATTTTGTGTACAGCATTGGATATGAAGTAACAATTATTTTGTTCCCCTTCATTCTTGTGAATAGGAAATGACATTAAACAATTTTGAATTTTGAATGATTCCTCTTGTGAAAGAATTCAGACCTCAGGGGCCATTGTATAAAAACAATAGGGTACCATGATTTCTGCCTCAGGGCCTGAGGAAAGAACAAATGCTGTGTGCTTCAGGGGGCAGTGAAAGTAAATACTCAAAAACGCAACCAGCATCAATGGAAATACAACAAATTAATATATCACGACAATGGAAAAGGTTAGGGATACAATATCACCTTGCGTACAGATAGTCCTGTACCTAGCGTCACTTCATGTACATACAATCAGTCCAAGTATATAAGCTCATCTACAGTACTGTACAAAAGTCTTAGGCACCCTAGCTATATATAAGTGCCTAAGACATTTGCATAGTACTGTAGTAATTTTATGTATTGCTCTGTACTGCTGCTGCTGTAAAAAAGAAACAAATTTCACAAAATGCAGCATCTATAAAAAGCATTTAACCCCCTTGTAAGTTGTCATGTTTTACTGTTTTACAACATTGAATCACAGTGAATTTAATTTGGCTTTTTTAACACTGCTCGACAGAAAAAGACTCTTTTGTGTCAACGTGAAAACAGATCTCCAGAAAGTGATCTAAATTAATTACAAATGCAAAACACAAAATAATTGTTGCATAAGTATTTACCCCACCCCCCACATTAATATGACACACCAAATCATCATTGATGCAACCAATTGGCTTTAGATGTCACATAATTAGTTGAATGGCGATCACCTGTGTGTAGTCAAGGTGCTTCAGTTGATTGTGGTGAAAATACACCTGTGTTTGGAAGGTCCCACTGCTAGCTTGGGTGTGGATTGGGGACAGAAGATAAGTTTTAGGAAGTGGAATTTTGGTAAAGCAAATTGGGAGATGTTTAAGGTTTTATGTAATGAATGTCTGTCAGGGCTGAATGTTGAGGATGCTGTGGATTTCTGCAATGAAAGGTTATGTCACGTTATTCATCAAACTGTGGTGGAAGTCATTCCTATTAAAAATGGCATTAATAGAAGAAAGGATGTACCATGGTGGACTGAGGAATGTGCAGAGGCAATTAGAGAGAGAAATAAGGTGTCCAGGAAAGTTAAGAAGTATAACAACTCTCTGATTGACCTTATTAAGTATAAAAGGGCCAGGCTGTGGTGAGGAAAGCAGTGAAGGTTGTGGAAAAAGGTTTACTGTAGTAGAGGTCATATTGTGATAGGATTGGAAGGGATATTAAACTTGGAGATGTTTGGGGAATGATTAAAAAAATGAGGGGGGTGGAATTCATAGGGCTAATAACATTCCAGTATTGAAGGAGGTAAATATGATTGTTACTGAAACAGAGAAGGTTGAGTTACTGGCTTAGTCATTTGCTGCATTTACGATATTAAGTGAAGAGACTAAACAATGTAGGGGTAAGGTTCTAAGTGAATACCCTGATGTGTTGAAAGCTAGCTGTAGCAATGATAGAATTAGTCATGTATAGTTTTCTGTTTTGGTGTGAATTTAAGAAATAGTACAGGTCAGATGGCTCCAGAAAAGGAGTTATTGTATGTTTAACCATATGGCTGATGACTCTCAAGATAGTATATTTTTTGAATCAAATTTGGAATTTAAGCCATCTTCCCTCCTGATGGAAAATGGCAGTAGCAGTGCCTATTCCAAAACCTGGAAAACCCCTGCTGGATCCTTCTAGTTATAGACCAATATCATTAGCGTCCCCTTTGTGTAAACTTGTGGAACATATGGTAATAGTGGTTGATTTATTCTTTAGAAAAAAGAGGTGATATAGATTTTATCAGAGTGGAAATTTCCAAGTCACAGAATATCCTTTGTCGATTATCAACTTGGCCGTACTCCAATCGGAAAGGGATGTTTCAGATGGGGTCCACAACATTTTGCAGAGGGAGGGGGAGCAGCCAGATGTCTTGGTAGATATTGATACCAATGACATAGGAAGGAAAAGCAGAGGTCTGGATTGCTGCCTGTGCCAAGCGCCAGTGAAACAGGATGATTTGGCAGATAAGTGTGAGGCTGAGAAGCTGGTGCAGGGGCCAGGGCTTCAGATTTTTGGATCATTGGGATCTTTTCTGGGGAAGGTGTGACCTGTTCAAAAGTGATGGGTTGCACCTGAACCTGAGGGGGACCAATATTATCATGGGCAGATTTGTTAGATCTTTTGGGGAGGGTTTAAGCTAATCTGGCAGGGGTTTGGGTACTGGAGTGACGGGACTTAGAATAAGATGGATGGTAAAAAAGCAAAGGTAGCATGCAGTCAGGCTGTCAGTAAGGGTGGGCAGGTGATGGGACCATGACACAGCCAACAGGCTGAGTATTAAAACATTAGGGATGCAAAATCAAAAGGGTAGCAAGGGTACTCAAGGTGTTGTATCTCAATACACAGAGTATAAGAAATAAGGTGGATGATCTTGTTGCAATATTACAGATGGTCAAGTATGATGTTGTGGCCATCACTGAATCGTGGCTGAAGGATGGTTGTAGTTGGGAGCTGAATGTCCAAGGTTACACGTTGTATTGGAGGGAGAGGAAGGTAAGCAGAGGAGTGGTGTGGCTCTACTGGTGAAGAACGTCATCAAATCAGTAGAAAGATGTGACATAGGATTGGAAGATGTTGAATCCTTGTGGGCTGAGTTAAGAAACTGCAAGGGTAAAAGAACCCGGATGGCAGTTACATACAGGCCTCCCAACGGTGGCTGTTATTGGGTGTTATATAAGAACCCTTGGGAACCAATGATCACGATGATTGAGTCCAAACTGAAATTTAACAGGGAGAAAGTATAGTCTTACATAGCAGTATTTCAGTGGAGTAAGGGAAAGTATGAGAGAGGAATTGGCCAAAGTAAATTGGAGGAGCTGCTGGCAGGGATGACAGCAGAGCAGCAATGGTGTGAGTTTCTGGGGGAAAATGAGGAAGATGCAGGATAGATGTATTCCAAAAATGAAGAAATACTCAAATGGCAAAATAGTACAACAATGGCTGACGAGGGAGGCAAAGCTAATGTAAAAACAAAAGAATGGTCATACAACAAAGCAAAAGTTAGTGGGAAGATAGAGTATTAGGAAGTTTTTAAGACAGTAAAGTATGTGTATATAAATAAATTAAAAGAGATATGAGAGGATATAAGACCACTGGAAAATGAGGCAGGAGAAATAATAGTGGGGGATAAGGAGATGGTAGATGAAATAAATGAGTGTTTTGCCTCAGTCTTCACTGTGGAAGATGCTAGCAGTGTGCCAGATGTTGTAATGTGTGAGGGAAGAGAAGTGGGTGCAGTTACTATTACAAGGGAGAAGGTGCTCAAAAAGCTGAAAGACCTAAAATTACACGAGTCACCCGGACCAGATGAACTGCACCCTGGGATTCTGAAAGAGGTAGCATTAGAGGTTGCGGTGGCATTAGAACTAATCTTTCAAAAATCATTGGACTACCACATGGTGCCAGAGGACTGGAAAATTGCAAATGTCTCTCCATACTTTAAGAAAGGAGGATGGCAGCAGAAAGAACCTCAGTGGCTAGGAACATGTTATAGTCAATTGTTAAGGATGAGGTGATGGAGTTCTTGGTGACACAGGGCAAGATAGGACAAAGTCATCATGGTTTCCTTCAGGGAAAACCCTGCCTGATGAACCTGTTGGAATTCTTTGAGGAGATTATAAGCAGGATAGATAAAGGTGATGCAGTAGATGTTGTATATTTGGATTTTCAGGAGGCCTTTGACAAGGTGCCATGTGTTAACTATTTTCTAAACGGGGAGAAAATCCAAAAATCTGTGATGCAGAGGGACTTGGGAATCCTTGTACAGAACACCCTAAAGGTTAACTTGCAGGTTGTGTCGGTGGTGAGGAAGGCAAATGCCATGTGAGCATTCATTTCAAGAGGTCTGGAATACAAGAGCAGGGATGTGATGCTGAGGCTTTATAAGGCACTGGCGAGGCCTCACTTTGAGTATTGTGAACAGTTTTGGTCTCCTCATCTTAGAAAAGCTGTGCTGGCATTGGAGAGGGTCCAAAGGATGTACACAAGGATGATTTCTGGAATGAAAGGGTTATCCATATGAAGAATGTTTGATGGCTCTGGGTCTGTATTTGCCGGAATTTAGAAGGATGGTGGGGGGGGGGGGATCTCATTGAAACCTTTAAAGTGTTGAAAGGCCTAGACAGAGTAGATGTTTCCCATGGTGGGAGAGTCTAGGACAAGAGGGCACAACCTCAGGAGATAGAGGGGCGTCCATTCAATATAGAGATGCGATGAAATAACTTTAGCTAGAGGGTAGTGAATTGGTTGCCACATGCAGCTGTGGAGGCCCAGATTGTTGGGTGTATTTAAGGCAGATTGGACACGGCATCAAAGGTTACGGAGAGATGGCCGGGAACCGGGGGTGAGGAGGTTTTTTTTTAAAAGTATCAGCCATGATTGAATGGCGGAGCAAACTCGATGGGCCATATGACCTGACTCTGCTCCTATGTCTGATGGCAGAGCTGTAAATCTACCTAGAGAAGACAGACCTCAAAGTGAGTGACTGTGCAAGAAGGGGACTAGTGTGAGAGGCCCCCAAGAGACTTACGACAACTCTAGAGCTGCAAGCTTCAGTGGCTGAGGTGGGAGAAACTGCATACCACAGTTGCCCAGATGCTTCACCAGTCACAAGTTTATGGAACAGTGGCAAAGAGAAAGCCACATTAAATCTCAACTAGAGTTTGCCAGGAGGCATGTGGGAGACTCTGAAGTCAGCTGGAAGAAGGTTCTATGGTTTGATGAAACCAAAGTTGAGTTTTTAGACCATCATATTAAATGCTATGTTTGTAACATCACACATCATCAAAAACACACCATCCCTACCATGAAGCATGGTGGTGGCTACATCATGCTGTGGGGATGTTTCACTGCAGCAGGCCCTGGAAGGCTGGTGAAGTTAGAGGGTAAAATAAATGCAGCAAAACACAGGGAAATCCTGGAGGAAAACCTGATGCAGTCTGAAAGAGAACTGCGACTTGGGAGAAGATTTGTTTTCCAGCAAGACAATGACCCCAAGCATAAAGCCAAAGCTACACAGGAATGGGTTAAAAACAACAAAGTTAATGTCCTGGAGTGGCCAAGTCAGAGCCCAGACCTTAATCCAATTGAGAATTTGTGGCTGGACTTGAAAAGGGCTGTTCAGTCATTATCCCCATGCAATCTGACGGAGCTTGAATGGTTTTGTATAGAAGAATGGGGAAAAATTGCAGTGTCCAGATATGCAAAGCTGATAGAGACCTATCCACACAAAATTGATTATTGCCAAAGGTGCATCTGCTAAATAGTGACTTGGAGGGAGTAAATACTTGTGCAATCAATTATTTGGTCTTTTCTATTTGTAATTAATTTTGATCTCTTTTCAGTGATCTGTTTTCACTTTGACGTAAGAGTCTTTTTACATTGATCAGTGTCAAAAAAAGCCAAATCAAATCCACTGTGATTTAATGTTATAAAACAATAAAACATGAAAACTTCCAGCGGCAGGGGGAGAATTGGTACTTTTTATAGGCACCATATGTGGGGGGAGGGAAGCACCAGCGAGACATTCTGTAATGATCAATAAACCTACTGTTTAGAATCAAATGACCTTGCCTGGTGTCTCAGGGCTGGGTGTGTCTGCACCTGCGCCACTTCATACCCTTGGCATTCCTTCTCTGCCACCTGTCCCACACCACTCCCACAGCACTCCACCCTCACCCTCACGATATCCTTTTCTCCCAACAGACTTAGCTCACTCTCTGCTCCACTTTGACAAATGCAGTATTGTGTAAGAAGTGTCAGGCACCATAGCTATATACTGTATATGTGCATAAAGCTTTTAGACAGTACTCCATATATTAGCTTGTATACATAGACAATAAGAGCAGAATTAGGCCATTCGGCCCAACAAACCTACTCTGTCATTCCATCATGGCTGATTTATTATCCTTCTCAAATCCATTCTCCCGCTTACTACCTGTAATCTTTGATACCCTGATTAATCAAGAACCTATCAACCTACAGCTTAAATATATCCAATGACTTGGCCAGCACAGCTGTCTGTGGTAATGAATTCCACAGGTTCACCACCCTTTGGCTAAATACATTTTTTTCTTTCTAAATGTTTATCCCTCAATTCTGAGGCTGTGCCCTCTGGTCCTAAACTCCCCCACTATAGGAAAGATCCTCTCAATATTTACCCTATCTAGGCCTTTCAATATTCAATAGGTTCCAATGAGATCCTCCCTCAATCTTCTAAATTACAGTAAGTACAAGTCCAGAGCCATAAAATGCTCTTTATATGTTAACCCTTCCATTCCTGGGCTCATTCCTGTGAACACCCTCTGGACCCTTTCCAATGCAGCACAGCATTTCTTAGATAACAGGCCCAAAACCGCTCATCATACTGCAAGTACAGTCTGACCAATGCATTAGAGAAGCTCAGCATCACATCCTTGCTTTTGTATTCAAGTTCTCTTGAAATGAATGCTAACATTGCATTTCCCTTCCTTACCAATGACTCAACCTGCACATTAACCTTTAGGGAATCCTGCACAAGGATTCCCAAGTCCCTTTGCACCCCTGAGTTTTGAATTTTCTCTCGATTTAAAAAATAGTTTACGTCTTTATTTCTTCTGCCAAAGCGCATGATCGTATACTTCCTGACACTGTATTCCATCTGACACTTTTTTGCCCATTCTCGTAATTTGTTTAATGTCTTCTGTAGCCTCTCTGCATCCTCAGAACTACCTGCCCCTCCACCTATCATTGTATCATCTGCAAACTTGGCCTCAAAGGCATCAATTCTGTCATCCAAATCATTGCATAAAACGTGAAAGGAATCAGTCCCAACACTGACCCCTGCAGCACACCACTAGTCACTGACAGCCAACCATAAAAGGCTCCCTTTATTCTCACCCTTTGCCTTCTGACAGTCAGCCAATCTTCTATCCATGCTAGTGCCTTTTCTGTAATACCAGGGGCTCTAACATTGTTAAGCAATTCCTGTGGCACCTTGCAAAAGGCCTTCTGAAAATCTAAATACACACTGTCAACTGACTCTCCTTTCTCTATCCTGCCTGGTATTTCTTCAAAGAATTCCAACAGATTTATCAGGCAAGATTTCCCCTTTAGCAAACCATGCTGACTATGGCCTATTTTATCAGGTGCCTCCAGGTACCCTGAGATCTCATCACTATTAATCAACTCCAGCATCTTCCAACCACTGGCCTATAATTTCCTTTCCTCTGCCTCTCTCCCTCTTGAAGAGTGAAGTAGCATTTGTAATTTTCCAGTCCTCCAGAACCATTCCAGAATCTAGTGATTCTTCAAAGATCATTACTAATGCCTCCACAATCACGTCATCTACATCATTCAGAACCCTGGGATGCAGTGACTCATTTACCTTCAGACTTTTCAACTTCCTAATCACATTGGTAATAACAATGATACTTCTGCCTCTTGACATTCTCAAATTTCTGGCACACTGCTAGTGTCTTCCACAGTGGAGACTGATGTAAAGTACTTCCTCAGTTCAACTGCAGTTTCATTGTCCCCCATCACTACCTTGCCAGAGTCTAATATCCACTCCCATTTCTCTTTTACTCTTTATATATCTGAGAACACTTTTGGTATCCTCTTTGATATTATTGGTTTGCTTCCCTTCATATATCATCTTTTCTTTCTTTATGGGTTTTTTTAGTTGCCTTCTGTTGGTTTTTAAAAGCTTTCCAATCCTTTAACTTCCCACTAGTTTTTGCTCTATTCTATGTCCTTCCTCTCTTTGCCTTTTATGTAAGTTTTGACTTCTCTTATCACCCACTGTTTTCTCATCATCCCTTTAGAATACTTATTCCCTGATTTATTTATTCCCCCCTTTTTTTCTCCTGCCCATCGCTCTTTGCCTGTTCTCCATCTCCCTCTGGTGCTCCCTTTCTTTCTCCTGAGGCCTCCTGTCCCATGATCCTTTCCCTTCTCCAGCTCTGTATCCTTTTTGCCAATCACCTTTCCAACTCTTAGCTTCACCCCTCCCCCTCCTATCATTTTGGATTTCCCCCTCCCCACCTACTTTCAAATCTCCTACTATCTCTTCTTTCAATTAGTCCTGACAAAGGGTCTCGGCCCGAAACGTCGACAGTGCTCCTTCTTATAGATGCTGCCTGGCCTGCTGCATTCCACCAGCATTTTGTGTGTGTTGCTAACAACCATTTTGTTCTTCTTTACACTTGTATACTAATTAATTACAATAAACAATCTGGAATCTTGTATCATTGATAAGGTCTAACTGGTTCCCTCCCACAAATGCTGCATGGCATATTTCTATTATTTTTGTTTATTTTTAATTTTACTTCACTTTTTTTATTGAAACATAGAAAACCTAAAGCACAATACAGGCTCTTCGGCCTACAAAGTTGTGCCAAACATGTCCTTACCTTAGAAATTATTTAGGGTTACCTATAGCTCTCTATTTTTCTAAGCTCCATGTACCTGTCCAGGAGTCTCTTAAAAGACCCAATCCAGGCAACATCCTTGTAAATCTCCTCTGCACCCCTTATATGGCTTCCACATCCTTCCTGTAGTGAGGCAACCAGAACTGAGCACAGTACAAGTGGAGTCTGACCAGGGTCCTATATAGCTGCAACATTACCTCTCGGCTCTTAAAATCAATCCCACAGTTGATAAAAGCCAATGCACCGTACGCTTTCTTAACCACAGAGTCAATCTGCATAGCAGCTTTGAGTGTCCTACGGACTCGGACCCCAAGATCCCTCTGATCCTCCACACTGCCAAGAGTCTTACTTGTAGCTCAGCATCATTGTAATGAAATATACTGTATCACAGAAAGCCCCAGCTAACTTGAAAAAAACATGAAGCACTAATATGTGTTGTAGCATCCAATCAGACTGGAGGAACTTAGCAGGTCAGGCAGCATTGGGCTGAGACCCTGAGGTCAGACACTCAGGGTCTCAGCCTAAAGTATTGACTACTTATTTTTTTGCATAGATGCTGCATGACCTGCTGAGTTCCTCCAACATTTTGTGCGTGTTGTTTTGAATTTCCAGCATCTGCAGATTTGCTTGTGTTCATGATTGAGTACTATCATACAAGGTCTGCTTCCTTGTTAGCAAGCTGGCACTGTCTAGAATCACGACCATAGATCATGTGCAAAGGACCATACAGTGTTGTAACTGTGAACTAAGTCACCTGCAAGACACTGAAGCTGGTGATATAGAAGTCTTTATTCAGCACTGCAAGCAGGCATTCCTCTGAACATGCTCACAAACTCAAAGTACATCATATCTTTTATACTCTGAACATCAATGATAACAGCCAGTGATTCAACACAGTTTTATTAGCTACAATGACATCATTTACTGCAATATTTTAGGTTGAGAATGCTTCCATTGAATTGCATATCTACAGTGGGAGACACCTCTGAATGTTCAAACACCTTAGCAACATACAAAATGCCGGAGGAACTCCACAGGCCAGGCTGCATCTATTGAAAAGAGTAAACAGTCGATGATTTGGCCCGAGACTCTTCATCAAAACTGGAAAGAAAGATAAAAAGTCAAAATAAGAAGGTGGAGCAGGGGAAGGGGAGGAAAAAGTACAATGTGGCAGGTGATGGGTGAAACAGGGAGAGGGGTAAAGAGCTGGAAAGTTGATTGGTGAAAGATAAAAGGCTGGAGAAGGGGCAATCTGATAGGAAAGGATAGAAGATCATGGAAGAAAGGGAAGTGGTAGGAACAGCAGAGGGAGGTGAGAGAGGGAAAAGGGAATGGGGAGTGGTGAAGATGGGAGGGCAATTGCTGGAAGTTAGAGAAATCATTAGGTTGGAACTTACCCAGATGGAATACAAGGTGTTGCTCCTCCACCCTGAGTGTGGCTTCATCACGGCAGTGGAAGGGGCCATGAATCCACATTTCAGAATGGGAATGAAGGTAGAATTGAAATGGGTGACTCATATTTGTGATTCAAATACCCTGCCCAGGGCACTTCCTTGAACTAATGCACAGGTGCAAATCCCATAGTTGATACAGGGCAATTAACTCAACCCATTGTCTAATGTGTGGCATATACATACACAATATGTAATCTTAATCCATGGGCTTTTAACTTCAAATTGCTGCTTGCAAATTACACTAAAAACTGAAGACTGGTTCTTGTTAGAATTAGTATTCAGAATTGAATCATTTCTGGTTCTTAATTGAATTATTTCTATGACTCTAATATCTGTTCTATTGACATAACTCCAGACTACTCCTAATGCACCGTCAATAACTCTCGGAGACTGGAAGTGAACAATAGGCTTTTATTAGCAGCAAAAAGGGAGCACGACATCTTGGAGACTGAGGGAGGAGCAGTGCCCCAATCGCCTTTATACAGGGGTCTGTGGGAGGAGCCACAGGAGCAGTCAGCAGAGGGGCGTGTCCAGACAGGTATACATAGTTTACCACAACTGCCTCACACAGGACATCACACAAATCCAAGTTTCTCACTAGAACAGACGAGGCAGCACTGTACAGAAAATTTGGTCACATCTCGAGAGAGCACAAACTGTACACTCTTTACCAATTCACAAGTCTAATCAAACTACTAAGACACTTTATGGCAGTACAGCCTGAAGTACCCCTTCTAATACCAGAGCTGCTGAAGGTCACTTTCCAAATCCACCTGCATTTCCTCCAATAACAGCAGGAGCTCTCACCAGGGACACTGCAGCCAGCAAGATAGCATGCAAAATCAGTAGTAAGGGAACGCAAACAACTATTTATTGGCTTTTGTGTAACTGCTGGCATAAGACCAAAAGATATAGGAGCCAAATTAGGCCAATTGGCCTATCAGGTGAGCTGCCATTTCATCATGGCCGATCCACTTTCCCTCTCAGCCCCAATCTCCTGCTTTCTCCCTGTATCCCTTCACGCTCTGACTAATCAAGAATCTATCAGCCTCTGCCTTAAATATACCCAACTTTACCCAACCCAACCCAAATATACCTGACTTTCACACCTGTGCCAATGAATTCCACAGATTCACACTCTCTGGCTAAAGAAATTCTTCATAGAACATAGAATAGTACAGCACATTACAGGCCCTTTGGCCCACAATGTTGTGCCAACCCTCAAACCCTGCCTCCCATATAACCCCCCATCTTAAATTCCTCCATATACCTGTCTAGTAGTCTCTTAAACTTCACTAGTGTATCTGCCTCCACCATTGACTCAGGCAGTGCATTTCACGCACCAACCACTCTGAGTGAAAAACCTTCCTCTAATATCCCCCTTGAACTTCCTTCCCCTTACCATAAAGCCATGTCCTCTTGTACTGCGCAGTGGTGCCCTGGGGAAGAGGCGCTGGCTGTCCACTCTGTCTATTCATCATCTCCATTCTAAAGGGTCACCCCTCTATTCTAAGACATTGTCCTCTGGTTCCAGACATCCTCACGACAGGAAACATCCTCTCTACATCTACTCTACCAAGGCCTTTCAACATTTCAATTAGGTCACCCCTCATTCTTCTGAATTCCAGTAAATACAGGCCCGGAGCCATCAAATGCTCCTCATATGACAAACCATTCAATCCTGGGTTCATTTTCATGATCCTCCTTTGAACCCTGTCCACTTTCAGCACACCTTTTATTAGACAAGGGGCCCAAAATTCCTCACAATACTCCGTGAGACCTCGCCAGTGCTTCATAAAGCCTCAATATCTTTGCTTTTATATTCTAGTCCTCTGAAAACCATTAATTCAACCTGTAGATTAGTGAATCCTGCACGAGTACTCCGTCTCTTTGCACCTCAGACTTTTGAATTGTCTCCATTTAGAAAATAGTCTACACTTTTATTTCTTAGACCACAAGACATAGGAGCATAATTGGCCATTCAGCCCACTGAGCCTGCTCCACCTTTCCATCATGGCTGATCTCAGATGCACGAACCCCATACACCTGCCTTGCCACTATATCCTTTGATACCCAGACCAATCAGGAAACTATCAACTTCTGTCTTCAATATACCTACGGACATGGCTTCCACCACAGTCTGTGGCAGTGCATTCCACAGATTCACTACTCTCTGGCTAAACAAATTCCTCCTTACTTCTGTTCTAAAGGATCACCCCTTAACTTTAAGGCTGTGCCCTCTAGTTCCGGACACCCCCACCATAGGAAACATCCTCTCAACATCTACCTTATCTAGTCCTTTCAATATTCGGTAGTTTTCAATGAGATTCCCCCGCATTCTTCTAAGTTCCAGTGAGTACAGGCCCAAAGCTGCCAAACAGTCCTCATATGTTAACTCCTTCATTCCCAGAATCATCCTCGTGAACTTCCTCTGGACATTCTCCAATGACAACACATCCTTTCTGAGATATGGGACCCAAAACTGTTGACAATACTTCAAGTGCAGCCTGACTAGTGTCTTATAAAGCCTCAGCATTATCTCCTTGATTTTATATTCTGCTGAACGGTTTCAGCCTGAAATGTTGACTGTACTTTTTTCCATAGATGCTGCCTGGCCTGCTGAGTTCCTCCAGCATTTTGTGTGCATTCCATTGCCTCTCTGTTGTCCACCCTGCTTGTTACTTCCTTGATGAATTCTAACAGATTTGTTAGGCAAAACTTCCCATCGTGGAAACCATGTTGCCTTTAACTTATTTTATCATTAGTCTCCAAGTACCTCAAAACCTCATCCTTAACGATGAACTCCAACACTTTCCCAACCACTGAGGTTAAGCTAACTGGCCTACAATTTCCTTTCTTTTGTTCTCCTCCCTTTTTAAAGAGTGGAGTGACATTTGCCATTTCCCAGTCCTCTAGGACCATCCCAGGATCAAGTGATTCTTGGAAGATTATAACCAAAGCATCTTCAGCAACCTCTCTCTGGACTCTGGGATGTAGTCCAACTAGTCCAGCTGATTTATCCACATTAAGACCTTTCAGTGTGCTTAACACTTTTTCCTTTGTAATAACAATGGCTCTCACTCCTGCTCTCTGATACTCGCAGACCTCTGGCACACTGCTAGTGTCTTCCACAGTGAAGACTGATGCAAAGTACTTATTAAGTTCATCTGCCACTTCTTTGTCCCCCATTACTTCCTCACCAGCAACAGTTTCCAGTGGTCCAATATCAATTCTCACCTCCCTTTTTATATAACTGAAAAAGCTTGTAGTATCCTGTTCATATTATCGGCTAGTTCGCCACTTCTACCAAAGTGGCAAAGTACCATACACTTCCCAACACTGAGCTGAATTGAATTTAATTGATTTTATTTCTTGCATCCTTCACATACATGAGGAGTAAAAATCTTTATGTTACATCTCCATCTAAATGTGCAATCATAGTAATTTATAATAAATAGAACAGTCAATGTAATATAGAGTACATTCAAATCAGCGTGAGTTAATCAGTCTGATGGCCTGGTGGAAGAAGCTGTCCTGGAGCCTGTTGATGCTGGCTTTTATGCTGTGGTACTGTTTCCCAGAAGGCAGCAGTTGAAATAGATTATGGTTGGGGTGACTTGGGTCCCCAATTATCCTTTTTACACACCTGTCCTTGTAAATGTCCTGAATCATGAAAAATTCACATCTACAGATGAGCTGGGCTGTCCGCACCACTCTCTGTGGAGTCCTGTGATTAAGAGAGGTACAGTTCCCATACCAGGCAGTGATGCAGCCAGTCAGGACGCTCTCAATTGTGCCCCTGTAGAAAGTTCTTGGGATTTGGGGGCCCATACCAAACTTCAACTGTCTGAGGTGAAAGAGGCGCTGTTGTGCATTTTTCACCACACAGCTGGTGTGTACAGACCATGTGAGATCCTCGGTGATGTGTATACCAAGGATCTTAAATCTATTTACCCTCTCAACCCCAGATCCATTGATGTCAATAGGGGTTAGCCCGTCTCCATTCCTCCTGTAGTCCACAACCAGCTCCTTTGTTTTTGCGACATTGAGGAAGAGGTTGTTTTCTTGACACCACAGTGTCAGAGAAATGACTTCTTCTCTGTAGGCCTCCTCATTATTGTTTGAGATTAGGCCAATCAATGTAGTGTCGTCGGCAAATTTAATTAGCAGATAGAGCTGTGGGTGGCGACACAGTATACAGGGAGTAAAAGAGGGGACTTAGTACACAGCCCTGAGGGGCTCCTGTGTTGAGAGTCAGAGGGGTGGAGGTGAGGGAACCCACTCTTACCACCTGCTGGCAATCTGACAGGAAGTCCAGGATCCAGCTGCACAAGGCTGAGGTCCCTTAGCTTCTTGTCAAGCATGGATGGAACTATGCTGCATTCTATCTGCCACTTCTTTGCCCATTCTCCTAATCTATCTAAGTCCTTCTGCAACCTCTCTACTTCCTCAAAACTACCTGCCCCTCCACCTATTTCCATATCATTCACTAACTTTGCCATAAAGCTATCAATTTGATCATCCAAGTCATTGACATATAAAATAAGAAGCATTCCCAACACAGAATCCTGTGGAACACTACTAGTCACAAGCAGTCAACCAGAAAAAGCTCCCTTTATTCCGACTCTTAGCCTCCTGCCAATAAGCCACTAGTATCTTTCCTGTTATACCATGGGCTTGTAGCTTGTTAAGCAGTCTTATGTGTAGCACCTTGTCAAAGGTCTTCTGAAAATCCAAGTGCAGTACACAGCATCCACCAATTCTCCGTTGTCTATCCTGCTTTTTATTTCTTCAAATAATTCCAATAAATCTGTCAGGCAGAACTTCACCTTGAGGAAACCATATGGCCTATCCTATCATTTGCTTCCCAAGTACCCCAAGACCACATCCTTAACAATTGACTCCAACATCTTCCCAACTACTGAGGTCACACTAACTGGCCTATAATTTCCTTTCTTCTACTTCTTTCCCTTCTTGGATCGACACCTGTAATTTTCCATTCTTCTGGAACCATGCCCAAATCAACTGATTCTTGAAAAATCATTATTAGTGTCTTCACAATGTCTCCAGCCACCTCTTTCAGAACCCAAGGTTGTATACTGCCTGATCCAGGTGACATCTTTCTTCAGACCTTTAGGTTGCCCAAGGATCTTCTTCCTAGTAATGGCAACATCACACACTTCTGCCCTCTGATAGCCTCAAATTTTTGGCATGCAGCTAGTGTCTTCCACAGTGAAGACTGATGATAAATACTTATTCAGTTCATCTGCCATTTCCTTGTCCTGCATTACTACCTCTCCAGCATTATTTTCCAGCAGTCCGATGTCCACTCTTGCCTCTCTTCTACACTTTATGTATCTGACTAAACTTTGGTCTTGTTTAATATTATTGGCTAGCTTACCTTCATATTCCACTCTTTCCTTCTTTAGTAGCCTTCTGTTGATCTTTAAAAGCCTCCCAATCCTCTAACTTCCCACTAATTTTTGCTCTATCATATGCTCTCTCTTTGGCTTCTATGTTGGCTTTGACTTCTCTTTTCAGCCATGGTCGTGTCATCCTAACTTTAGAGTAGTTCTCCTCTTTGGATGTATATGTTCTGTGCCTTCAGAATCGCCCCCAGATACTGCTCTGCCATTATTCCTGCCAATGTCCTTTTCCAATCAATTTTGGCCAGTTCCTCTTTCATGCCTCTGTAATCCACTGTAATATTGATATGTCTTCCTTTAGCTTCCCCCTCTCAAATTGCAGGGTGAATTCGATATTTTGATCACTGGCCCCTCAAGCTCTCCAATCAATTTTTCTCGTTGCACAACACCCAATCCAGAATAGCTGATCCCATAGTGGTCTCAAGCACAAAATGCTCTGAAAGGTTACCTCGTAGATATTCTAGAAATTCTCCCTCTTGGGATCCTGCATCAACCAGATTTTCCCAATCTACCTGCATATTGAAATACCTGTGAAAGGAAGTGGTAATTTCTGGTATCAGACAAATGAATAGAATAGAATCTTGAATCTAGCACTCGTGGACCATTCAGAAATATGATGACAGAGGGGAAGAAGCTGCTCCTATAATGTTGCAAGACCCTCCCTGGGTGGCTTTTGGTTAGATATATGCTTCCCTCGTGTGTGTACCGTGTGTTGGAATTATCAGTCATGTACTCAGTAGTCATAATTCAGAAGTCATCCTCTGATTTGCCCTGGGTTGGCTGTGTAGACTACTGTGTAGAATGAAGGGGACATGACAGATGCTATAAAACTGCATTATTTGCCATTTATGACTATGGACCATTTAGGTGATGGAGGCAATTTTAGTTTCACTATATAGAAAAGTTAACAAGCACCAGGTGTGCACCATCAATTGCACTCAACATTGTGAGGAAGCTTACATATCTGGTTTCTGAAAAGACAAAATGAAATATAGACAGGTCCCCCATTCAGAGCACTTCAGTGATTTCCATAATATTAGATGGTAAGTTGTGAGATATTGCAATTACTTTCAGCTTGGAAGAAGTTCAATGTAAAACAGGCCAAGGTTGTTAAAGAATATGGGGAGAAGGCAGGAGAATGGGAGTGAGTGGGATAACAAATCAGCCAGGAATGTATCTCATCAGGGATATTTATCAGGAGCTTAGTATTGTCAATGATCCCTCCTAGACATCCAACAATCTCTTTGACCCCCTACCATCAGGCAGCAGATACTGTAGCATTAGGACAAGAACTGTTAGGTTGGGGAACAGCTTCTTCCCCCAGACAGTAAGATGACTGAACTCCCTGCCACCACTCAGGTCATATCACATATAAAGCACCAGTAGCATTATACTGTTTACTTTTTAAACTTGTATTGTAAACATGGATGAAACAAATATCTAACGAGGATGTCATGAACAGAGCAAGCACAAAAAGAAAAATGATGTATGAGATCATGAAAAGGCAACATTGGATATGTGATTAGGAAAGAGGAGTTAGAATGCACGGTAATTCTGGGAAAGATTGAAGGGAAGAAAGCGAGAGGAAGGCAGAGACAAATGATGATGGAGACAGCAGCCAGAGAACTGGAAACGAATACCAATGAATTGATCCACTTGACCCGAAACAGGAGTGTGTGGGCCATGGCAGTCAAAGCTCAAACTGGGCATGGCACCTGATGATGATCATCATCATCATATATGCACCTTATTTGTTAATTTATTTGTGGTAATATTATTCTATGTAATTGTGTGTGAGTTATATGCACTGTGTTGTGCACCTTGGTCTGGAGGAACTTTGTTTCATTTAGTAGTGTACATGAGTACAACTGAATGACAATAAACTGAACTTGAACGGTGGAGCAGACTTGATGGGATGAATTGCCTAATTCTGTTCTTATGTCTTATGGTCATTGCCAGTGGCCCTCAGCTTAATCTGTGCAATGCATGCTCACCCTGCTCTGTAATTACAGCAAGTGTTGGATTTTAGAGAGGCAGTCATACAGAATTGCTGCCATGCAACAGATTAGTCCATGCTGATGTTTAATGAAGACAATTCTTCTCTGTACAAATACTGCGAGCCATCTACCTCTGCATCCTTGGAAGTTAATCCACTCATTCTCAAGTCAGGCTGCAAAAGGTACTCCAGTGCTTCCCTGTCTACACCACTCCCTTTAAAATGACCACAGAAAGCACCATACAGTGGTACAATGAACATTTACAAAATGAATGAGAACTTACCATTATCTACCATTCAGTCAACTTGCAGTTGACCTTTTAGCCCAGCGCTAACTTCCTGAAGTAATTCAATTATTGACGACAACTAAATTAAGTAAACCAGTAATTAACCCAAATGTACTTGGTGACCCCTTTAAATAGCACTGGTGGGGACGCCTTCCTGTTATTGAACCTACGTTCAGCTTTGAGGTTAAAAGTAGGAGTTGCTGGGACTACAGAACTCCAAAATTGCAGAGTGCTTGAATTAAATGATTCCACAACCTGTGTACTTACTTTTACAACTCATGTTCACAATATTTAGTGCTTATTTATTTATTATGGTTTTATTTATTTTTGTATTTACACCGTTTGTTGTCTTTTGCACACGTGTGGTTTTTCAGTGATCGTTATGCTACTTTGTATTTACTGTGAATGGCTCCAAGCAAACGAGTCTCACGGTAGTATATGGTGACATACACAGTATGCTCTTTGATGATAAATTTACTTGAACTTTATTCTGCATACACCAGGTGGATTTTCACAGGCCTAGGCAGTGACATGCAGGCAATCTGGAGTTCAATTTCCATAAGCACTGTGGACAATATGCTGGGTACAGTAAAAAGACAAAAACATAGTCCAAATCATCTGAACATCTTTTCCACCAATGAAGCTAAGATTACACTAAATGTAATTCAACGTATCAAAAATGAGAGAAAATCTACAGATGCTGGAAATCCAAGCAACACACACAAAACACTGGAGGAACTCAGCAGGCCAGGCAGCATCTATGGAAAAGAGTACAGTTGACATTTCCGGCCGAGACCCTTCAGCAGGACTGGAGAAAAAAGGATGCCTCATCTTTTTTTCCTCCAGTCCTGTCGAAGGGTCTCGGCCTGAAACGTTGACTGTACTCTTTTCCATAGATGCTGCCTGGCCTGCTGAGTTCCTCAAACATTTTGTGTGCTTTGTTTCGACATATCAAATTCAACAGAGCTGCCTCAAACTGGTGGTCCTCAATCCAAGTTCAAGTTTATTGTCATTCAACCATATACACATATACTGCCAAACAAACAATGTTCCTCCATACCAAAGTGCTTAATACAGTCCATACAATTCACATACAACAAAAATTAATATTACCACAAATTTTTAAATATACTCCAAAAGATTGACATGTAGCATAAGGTGCATTTACAACATGTTAAAAAGTAAACAGTATAATACGACTGGGGCTTCATACATGATGAGACCTGGGTGGTTGCAGGGCAAGGCCTGGGGAAGAAACTGTTTTCCATCCTAACAATTCTTGCCCTAATGCCATTGTACCTTTGCCTCGGTAAAGGGTCAAAGAAATTCTTAGACAGATGGGAGGGATCAGTATAAATGCTAAGGGCCTTGCATGTGCATTGTTTCTGATAAGTATCTCAGATGGGTGGAAGAGAGACCCTGATGATCTTCTCAGCAGTCCTTGCAGTCCTTTCTAGGGTCCTTGAATCTCCTCAGGAAGTGGAGACACTGCTGTGCTTTCTTGACTAAAGAGGTGCTGTTGAGGGACCAGGTGAGATCGTCACTATGTACACTCTCATAAACTTTGTGCACATAACTCTCTCCACAGAGGACTGGGTATGTGCAGTGAAGAGTGATCAGCCCACACCTTCCTAAAGTCCACAGTCATCTCTTTGGTCCTGTCCAAGTTGAGAATGGTGCAAGCACAACTACCTCCCCTCTGCATGTCACCTCACTGTCATTGTTGAAAATGCCAACCACTGTTGTGTCACCGGCAAACTCGATGACTCAATCTGAGCTGGATCTAGCCCTGGGGGGCACTGGTGCTGCGTGATGGAGATGAAGATGGTGCTGCGTGATGGAGATGAAGATGGTGCTGAGATGGTGATGAAGATGGTGCTGTGAGATGGAGATGAAGATGGTGCTGTGAGATGGAATTGAAGATGGTGCTGTGAGACGTAGCTGAAGATGTTGCTGTGAGACGGAATTGAAGATGGTGCTGTGAGATGGAGATGAAGATGGTGCTGTGAGATGGAGATGAAGATGGTGCTGTGAGATGGAGATGAAGATGGTGCTGTGAGATGGAGATGAAGATGGTGCTGAGATGGAGATGAAGATGGTGCTGTGAGATGGAGATGAAGATGGTGCTGTGAGATGGAGATGAAGATGGTGCTGTGAGATGGAGATGAAGATGGTGCTGTGAGGCGGAGATGAAGATGGTGCTGTGAGATGGAGATGAAGATGGTGCTGTGAGATGGAGATGAAGATGGTGCTGTGAGACGGAGCTGAAGATGTTGCTGTGAGACGGAATTGAAGATGGTGCTGTGAGATGGAGATGAAGATGGTGCTGTGAGATGGAGATGAAGATGGTGCTGTGAGATGGAGATGAAGATGGTGCTGTGAGATGGAGATGAAGATGGTGCTGTGAGATGGAGATGAAGATGGTGCTGTGAGACGGAGCTGAAGATGTTGCTGTGAGACGGAATTGAAGATGGTGCTGTGAGATGGAGATGAAGATGGTGCTGTGAGATGGAGATGAAGATGGTGCTGTGAGATGGAGATGAAGATGGTGCTGTGAGATGGAGATGAAGATGGTGCTGTGAGACGGAGATGAAGATGGTGCTGTGAGATGGAGATGAAGATGGTGCTGTGAGATGGAGATGAAGATGGTGCTGTGAGATGGAGATGAAGATGGTGCTGTGAGACGGAATTGAAGATTGTGCTGTGAGATGGAGATGAAGATGGTGCTGTGAGATGGAATTGAAGATTGTGCTGTGAGATGGAGATGAAGATGGTGCTGTGAGATGGAGATGAAGATGGTGCTGTGAGATGGAGATGAAGATGGTGCTGTGAGACGGAATTGAAGATTGTGCTGTGAGATGGAGATGAAGATGGTGCTGTGAGATGGAGATGAAGATGGTGCTGTGAGACGGAATTGAAGATTGTGCTGTGAGATGGAGATGAAGATGGTGCTGTGAGATGGAGATGAAGATGGTGCTGTGAGATGGAGATGAAGATGGTGCTGTGAGACGGAGATGAAGATTGTGCTGTGAGATGGAGATGAAGATGGTGCTGTGAGATGGAGATGAAGATGGTGCTGTGAGATGGAGATGAAGATGGTGCTGTGAGATGGAGATGAAGATGGTGCTGAGACGGAGATGAAGATGGTGCTGTGAGATGGAGATGAAGATGGTGCTGTGAGACGTAGCTGAAGATGTTGCTGTGAGATGGAATTGAAGATGGTGCTGAGACGGAGATGAAGATTGTGCTGTGAGATGGAGATGAAGATGGTGCTGTGAGATGGAGATGAAGATGGTGCTGTGAGATGGAGATGAAGATGGTGCTGTGAGACGTAGATGAAGATGGTGCTGTGAGACGGAGATGAAGATGGTGCTGTGAGATGGAGATGAAGATGGTGCTGTGAGATGGAGATGAAGATGGTGCTGTGAGATGGAGATGAAGATGGTGCTGAGACGGAGATGAAGATGGTGCTGTGAGATGGAGATGAAGATGGTGCTGTGAGACGTAGCTGAAGATGTTGCTGTGAGATGGAATTGAAGATGGTGCTGAGACGGAGATGAAGATTGTGCTGTGAGATGGAGATGAAGATGGTGCTGTGAGATGGAGATGAAGATGGTGCTGTGAGATGGAGATGAAGATGGTGCTGTGAGACGGAGATGAAGATGGTGCTGTGAGATGGAGATGAAGATGGTGCTGTGAGATGGAGATGAAGATGGTGCTGTGAGATGGAGATGAAGATGGTGCTGAGATGGAGATGAAGATGTTGCTGTGAGATGGAGATGAAGATGGTGCTGTGAGATGGAGATGAAGATGGTGCTGTGAGATGGAGATGAAGATGGTGCTGAGATGGAGATGAAGATGGTGCTGTGAGATGGAGATGAAGATTGTGCTGTGAGACGGAGATGAAGATGGTGCTGTGAGATGGAGATGAAGATGGTGCTGAGAGATGGAGATGAAGATGGTGCTGTGAGATGGAATTGAAGATGGTGCTGTGAGACGGAGATGAAGATGGTGCTGTGAGACGTAGCTGAAGATGGTGCTGTGAGACGGAGATGAAGATGGTGCTGTGAGACGGAATTGAAGATTGTGCTGTGAGATGGAGATGAAGATGGTGCTGAGAGATGGAGATGAAGATGGTGCTGTGAGATGGAGATGAAGATGGTGCTGAGAGATGGAGATGAAGATGGTGCTGTGAGATGGAGATGAAGATGGTGCTGTGAGATGGAGATGAAGATGGTGCTGAGATGGAATTGAAGATGGTGCTGTGAGATGGAGATGAAGATGGTGCTGTGAGATGGAGATGAAGATGGTGCTGTGAGATGGAGATGAAGATGGTGCTGTGAGATGGAGATGAAGATGGTGCTGTGAGATGGAGATGAAGATGGTGCTGTGAGATGGAGATGAAGATGGTGCTGTGAGATGGAATTGAAGATGGTGCTGTGAGATGGAATTGAAGATTGTGCTGCCAACATGATCTGACTGTGCTTTTTTTGTCAAGAAGTCCAAGATCACAGAGAGAGGTGCTGAGATCCATCAAGGACAGTTTCTGAGAGATGTTTGTATCTCTGAGCTGAAGTAAATACTCCATCAGTTCACCCTCATTGCAAAGTTGAAACCCCATTCAAGAGGGGTTGGGAATAACAAATTAGGGAGGAATAGGAGAAGATAAGTAACCTATAATTATTGCATCTCAGTTTTGAATTTAATTATTAAGTGCAATCAAGTGTTTTAATTAACTTCATTTTTCAAAACTACTATAATGGCTGGCAAATTTACAGCTGGCAAACCTCAGTATTCGCCCAACTGTTTTGACAGCTGTCAGGACGTCTCTGCATTATGATGCCTGTGGTTTACTCAACGTCCAGGTAACACCACCAAGCCCCAGTGATGGAAGGCCTATAGAATAAACCTCCTAAGGTGGGCGCAGGGTAAGTGTGGGGGACAGCAGTCTGGTGATTCAAGGCAGCTGTCTTGACTCAGTAAGACCAAACTTGTAGAACTAATTCCAACTTTGCAAAGACTGTTTATTTTCATAACTGATGCATTTTTTCTCCATTCCTTTCAAATCAGCTAGTCCCATTGCACAGTTCCTCCTTCCATTTCAAATACAAATTTATTTATCATGTGTACATCGAAAAATAATGAAATGTATTGACTGTGCCAGAGTGTAATCGACCTAGGCAAGTATCCTCCCACAGTCCAATGATGTCATTGTAACTTGTCCCATCATTAGGGTTACCCTTAAAATGGGGTTGTCGGGGTGGGGGGGGGGTTGCTGGGCCCTTGACACAATAGGAGATGCCAAACACAGACGACATAGCAATATAACACAACTAAGGGCAATTGCTTTACTAACTTCAGAGTATCATCTGGTGTCAGCTTGTAGTCTCTGTTGACTTTCATCATGTCTACTGTGAATGGCAATTGAGCTTGCAAATAGGGAATTCAAACGTACACTGTTTACCAAATCGTCAATATCCGTAACTGATAAGCCAATTCTGTATATAAATTGCATTTTTCTGTCCTGGCTTCAGAACTGTGTGGTGATGCTGTTCTCCTTACACACAAGTAAAATAAACAGTGTGCAAGTTGTAAGAGTGCACATGTTCTGAGTCTAGTCATGAATTATGTTAATAACCAACAGACCAAGGCAGTGCTAGGGGCAGCCCACAAGTGTCACCACATGTTCTGGAGCCAAAATAGCATGTTCACAGTGCTCAGGAGAGCAACACAGAACACACCAAGCAACAAAACAACATCAGGAAAATAAGCCCTGTACCTCCCACCCACATGCAGACACAAACGCGAACATCTCCAACTCCAAGATAGGCCTCAAATATGGAAGCCACGGTGGTGCTTTGCTATTACAGCTCAGGGCATTCCAGAGTTCACAGCTGAGAGTTCAATCCCGGCATCCTCTGTCCTCCCAGAGGAATGCGTGGGTTTCCTCCGGATGTTCCAGTTTCCTCCAACAGTCCAAAGATGTAGCAGTTAGAAGGTTAATCGATCTTTGTGAATTGTCCTACGACTAGGCTGGGATTAAATGGGGGTTGCTGGAGATTGGGCTAGAGTTAAATGGGGGTTGCTGGAGATCGGGCTAGGGTTAAATGGGGGTTGCTGGAGATTGGACTAGAGTTAAATGGGGGTTGCAGGTGATTGGACTAGAGTTAAATGGGGGTTGCTGGTGATTGGGCTAGGGTTAAATGGGGGTTGCTGGCGATTGGGCTAGGGTTAAATAGGGGTTGCTGGTGATTGGACTAGGGTTAAATGGGGGTTGCTGGAGATTGGGCTAGGGTTAAATGGGGGTGGCTGGAGATTTGGCTAGGGTTAAATGGGGGTTGCTGGAGATTGGGCTAGGGTTAAATGGGGGTTGCTGGCGATTGGACTAGGGTTAAATGGGGGTTGCTGGTGATTGGACTAGGGTTAAATGGGGTTGCTGGAGATTGGGCTAGGGTTAAATGGGGTTTGATGGTGATTGGGCTAGGGTTAAATGGGGTTGCTGGAGATTGGGCTAGGGTTAAATGGGGTTTGATGGTGATTGGGCTAGGGTTAAATGGGGGTTGCTGGCGATTGGGCTAGGGTTAAATGGGGGTTGCTGGCGATTGGGCTAGGGTTAAATGGGGGTTGCTGGCGATCGGGCTAGGGTTAAATGGGGGTTGCTGGTGATTGGGCTAGGGTTAAATGGGGGTTGCTGGTGATTGGGCTAGGATTAAATGGGGGTTGCTGGTGATTGGGCTAGGATTAAATGGGGTTTGCTGGTGACTGGACTAGAGTTAAATGGGGTTTGCTGGTGACTGGACTAGGGTTAAATGGGGGTTGCTGGCGATTGGGCTAGGATTAAATGGGAGTTGCTGGTGATTGGGCTAGGGTTAAATAGGGGTTGCTGGTGATTGGGCTAGGGTTAAATGGGGGTTGCTGGAGATTGGACTAGAGTTAAATGGGGGTTGCAGGTGATTGCACTAGAGTTAAATGGGGGTTGCTGGTGATTGGGCTAGGGTTAAATGGGGGTTGCTGGCGATTGGGCTAGGGTTAAATAGGGGTTGCTGGTGATTGGACTAGGGTTAAATGGGGGTTGCTGGAGATCGGGCTAGGGTTAAATGGGGGTTGCTGGAGATTGGACTAGAGTTAAATGGGGGTTGCAGGTGATTGGACTAGAGTTAAATGGGGGTTGCTGGTGATTGGGCTAGGGTTAAATAGGGGTTGCTGGTGATTGGACTAGGGTTAAATGGGGGTTACTGGAGATTGGGCTAGGGTTAAATGGGGGTGGCTGGAGATTTGGCTAGGGTTAAATGGGGGTTGCTGGAGATTGGGCTAGGGTTAAATGGGGGTTGCTGGCGATTGGACTAGGGTTAAATGGGGGTTGCTGGTGATTGGACTAGGGTTAAATGGGGTTGCTGGAGATTGGGCTAGGGTTAAATGGGGTTTGATGGTGATTGGGCTAGGGTTAAATGGGGTTGCTGGAGATTGGGCTAGGGTTAAATGGGGATTGCTGGTGATTGGACTAGGGTTAAATGGGGGTTGCTGGCGATTAGGCTAGGGTTAAATGGGGGTTGCTGGCGATTGGGCTAGGGTTAAATGGGGGTTGCTGGCGATCGGGCTAGGGTTAAATGGGGGTTGCTGGTGATTGGGCTAGGGTTAAATGGGGGTTGCTGGTGATTGGGCTAGGATTAAATGGGGGTTGCTGGTGATTGGGCTAGGATTAAATGGGGTTTGCTGGTGATTGGGCTAGGATTAAATGGGGTTTGCTGGTGACTGGACTAGAGTTAAATGGGGGTTGCTGGCGATTGGGCTAGGATTAAATGGGAGTTGCTGGTGATTGGGCTAGGATTAAATGGGGTTTGCTGGTGACTGGACTAGGGTTAAATGGGGGTTGCTGGCGATTGGGCTAGGATTAAATGGGAGTTGCTGGTGATTGGGCTAGGGTTAAATAGGGGTTGCTGGTGATTGGACTAGGGTTAAATGGGGGTTGCTGGAGATTGGGCTAGGGTTAAATGGGGGTGGCTGGAGATTGGGCTAGGGTTAAATGGGGGTTGCTGGCGATTGGACTAGGGTTAAATGGGGGTTGCTGGTGATTGGACTAGGGTAAAATGGGGTTGCTGGAGATTGGGCTAGGGTTAAATGGGGTTTGATGGTGATTGGGCTAGGGTTAAATGGGGGTTGCTGGCGATTGGGCTAGGGTTAAATGGGGATTGCTGGTGATTGGACTAGGGTTAAATGGGGGTTGCTGGCGATTAGGCTAGGGTTAAATGGGGGTTGCTGGCGATTGGGCTAGGGTTAAATGGGGGTTGCTGGCGATCGGGCTAGGGTTAAATGGGGGTTGCTGGTGATTGGGCTAGGGTTAAATGGGGGTTGCTGGCGATTGGGCTAGGATTAAATGGGAGTTGCTGGTGATTGGGCTAGGGTTAAATGGGGTTGCTGGTGATTGGGCTAGGGATAAATGGGGGTTGCTGGTGATTGGGCTAGGGTTAAGTGGGGGTTGCTGGCGATTGGGCTAGGGTTAAATAGGGGTTGCTGTTGATTGGGCTAGGGATAAATGGGGGTTGCTGGTGATTAGGCTAGGGTTAAATGGGGGTTGCTGACGATTGGGCTAGGATTAAATGGGAGTTTGCTGGTGATTGGGCTAGGGTTAAATGGGGTTGCTGGTGATTGGGCTAGGGATAAATGGGGGTTGCTGGTGATTGGGCTAGGTTTAAGTGGGGGTTGCTGGCGATTAGGCTAGGGTTAAATGGGGGTTGCTGGCGATTAGGCTAGGGTTAAACGGGGGTTGCTGGTGATTGGGCTAGGGTTAAATGAGGGTTGCTGGCAATTGGGCTAGGGTTAAATGGGGGTTGCTGGCGATTGGGCTAGGGTTAACTGGGAGTTGCTGGCAATTGGGCTAGGATTAAATGGGGTTTGCTGGCGATTGGGCTAGGGTTAAATGGGGGTTTCTGGTGATTGGGCTAGGGTTAAATGGGGGTTGCTGGTGATTGGGCTAGGGTTAAATGGGGGTTGCTGGTGATTGGGCTAGGATTAAATGGGGTTTGCTGGTGACTGGACTAGAGTTAAATGGGGTTTGCTGGTGATTGGGCTAGGATTAAATGGGGTTTGCTGGTGACTGGACTAGAGTTAAATGGGGTTGCTGGTGATTGGGCTAGGGATAAATGGGGGTTGCTGGTGATTGGGCTAGGTTTAAGTGGGGGTTGCTGGCGATTAGGCTAGGGTTAAATGGGGGTTGCTGGCGATTAGGCTAGGGTTAAATGGGGGTTGCTGGCGATTGGGCTAGGGTTAAATGGGGGTTGCTGGCGATTGGGCTAGGGTTAAATGGGGGTTGCTGGCGATTGGGCTAGGGTTAAATGGGGGTTGCTGGCGATTAGGCTAGGATTAAATGGGAGTTGCTGGTGATTGGGCTAGGGTTAAATGGGAGTTGCTGGAGATTAGGCTAGGGTTAAATGGGGTTGCTGGTGATCGGGCTAGGTTTAAATGGGGGTTGCTGGCGATTGGGCTAGGGTTAAATAGGGGTTGCTGGTGATTGGACTAGGGTTAAATAGGGGTTGCTGGAGATTGGGCTAGGGTTAAATAGGGGTTGCTGGAGATTGGGCTAGGGTTAAATGGGGGTGTCTGGAGATTGGGCTAGGGTTAAATGGGGGTGTCTGGAGATTTGGCTAGGGTTAAATGGGGGTTGCTGGAGATTGGGCTAGGGTTAAATGGGGGTTGCTGGAGATTGGACTAGGGTTAAATGGGGGTTGCTGGTGATTGGACTAGGGTTAAATGGGGTTGCTGGAGATTGGGCTAGGGTTAAATGGGGTTTGATGGTGATTGGGCTAGGATTAAATGGGGTTTGCTGGCGATTGGGCTAGGGTTAAATGGGGGTTGCTGGTGATTGGGCTAGGGTTAAATGGGGGTTGCTGGTGATTGGGCTAGGATTAAATGGGGTTTGCTGGTGACTGGACTAGAGTTAAATGGGGTTTGCTGGTGACTGGACTAGGGTTAAATGTGAGTTGCTGGCAATTGGGCTAGGATTAAATGGGGTTTGCTGGCGATTGGGCTAGGGTTAAATGGGGGTTGCTGGTGATTGGGCTAGGTTTAAGTGGGGGTTGCTGGCGATTAGGCTACGGTTAAATGGGGGTTGCTGGTGATTGGGCTAGGGTTAAATGGGGGTTGCTGGTGATTGGACTAGGGTTAAATGGGGTTGCTGGAGATTGGGCTAGGGTTAAATGGGGTTTGATGGTGATTGGGCTAGGGTTCAATGGGGGTTGCTGGTGATTGGGCTAGGGTTAAATGGGGATTGCTGGTGATTGGACTAGGGTTAAATGGGGGTTGCTGGCGATTAGGCTAGGGTTAAATGGGGGTTGCTGGCGATTGGGCTAGGGTTAAATGGGGGTTGCTGGCGATTGGGCTAGGGTTAAATGGGGGTGGCTGGAGATTGGGCTAGAGGTAAATGGGGGTTGCTGGAGATTGGACTAGAGTTAAATCGGGGTTGCTGGAGATTGGACTAGAGTTAAACGGGGGTTGCTGGTGATTGGACTAGAGTTAAATGGGGGTTGCTGGTGATTGGGCTAGGGTTAAATGGGGGTGGCTGGAGATTGGGCTAGAGTTAAATGGGGGTTGCTGGAGATTGGACTAGAGTTAAACGGGGGTTGCTGGTGATTGGACTAGAGTTAAATGGGGGTTGCTGGTGATTGGGCTAGGGTTAAATGGGGGTGGCTGGAGATTGGGCTAGGGTTAAATGGGGGTGGCTGGAGATTGGGCTAGGGTTAAATGGGGGTTGCTGGCAATTGGGCTAGGGTTAAATGTGGGTTGCTGGAGATTGGGCTAGAGTTAAATGGGGTTGCTGGTGATTGGGCTAGGGTTAAATGGGGGTGGCTGGAGATTGGGCTAGGGTTAAATGGGGGTTGCTGGAGATTGGACTAGGGTTAAATGGGGGTTGCTGGTGATTGGACTAGGGTTAAATGGGGTTGCTGGAGATTGGGCTAGGGTTAAATGGGGTTTGATGGTGATTGGGCTAGGGTTAAATGGGGGTTGCTGGCGATTGGGCTAGGGTTAAATGGGAGTTGCTGGCAATTGGGCTAGGATTAAATGGGGTTTGCTGGCGATTGGGCTAGGGTTAAATGGGGGTTGCTGGTGATTGGGCTAGGGTTAAATGGGGGTTGCTGGTGATTGGGCTAGGATTAAATGGGGTTTGCTGGTGACTGGACTAGAGTTAAATGGGGTTTGCTGGTGACTGGACTAGGGTTAAATGGGGGTTGCTGGCGATTGGGCTAGGGTTAAATGTGATTTGCTGGCAATTGGGCTAGGATTAAATGGGGTTTGCTGGCGATTGGGCTAGGGTTAAATGGGGGTTGCTGGTGATTGGGCTAGGTTTAAGTGGGGGTTGCTGGCGATTAGGCTACGGTTAAATGGGGGTTGCTGGTGATTGGGCTAGGGTTAAATGGGGGTTGCTGGTGATTGGACTAGGGTTAAATGGGGTTGCTGGAGATTGGGCTAGGGTTAAATGGGGTTTGATGGTGATTGGGCTAGGGTTCAATGGGGGTTGCTGGTGATTGGGCTAGGGTTAAATGGGGATTGCTGGTGATTGGACTAGGGTTAAATGGGGGTTGCTGGCGATTAGGCTAGGGTTAAATGGGGGTTGCTGGCGATTGGGCTAGGGTTAAATGGGGGTTGCTGGCGATTGGGCTAGGGTTAAATGGGGGTTGCTGGCAATTGGGCTAGGGTTAAATGTGGGTTGCTGGAGATTGGACTAGAGTCAAATGGGGGTTGCTGGAGATTGGGCTAGGGTTAAATGGGGGTGGCTGGAGATTGGGCTAGGGTTAAATGGGGGTGGCTGGAGATTGGGCTAGGCTTAAATGGGGGTTGCTGGAGATTGGACTAGGGTTAAATGGGGGTTGCTGGCAATTGGGCTAGGGTTAAATGTGGGTTGCTGGAGATTGGGCTAGAGTTAAATGGGGTTGCTGGTGATTGGGCTAGGGTTAAATGGGGGTGGCTGGAGATTGGGCTAGGGTTAAATGGGGGTTGCTGGCGATTGGGCTAGGGTTAATTGGGTTGGCTGGTGATTGGACTAGGGTTAAATGGGGGTTGCTGGCGATTGGGCTAGGGTTAATTGGGTTGGCTGGTGATTGGACTAGGGTTAAATGGGGGTTGCTGGAGTTTGGACTAGGGTTAAATGGGGGTTGCTGGAGTTTGCACTAGGGTTAAATGGGGGTTGCTGGAGATTGGGCTAGGGTTAAATAGGGATTGCTGGTGATTGGGCTAGGGTTAAATTGGCGTTGCTGGTGATTGGGCTAGGTTTAAATGGGGGTTGCTGGTGATTGGGCTAGGGTTAAATGGGGGTTGCTGGTGATTGGGCTAGAGTTAAATGGGGGTTGCTAGTGATTGGGCTAGGGTTAAATGGGGGTTGCTGGTGATTGGGCTAGGGTTAAATGGGGGTTGCTAGTGATTGGGCTAGGGTTAAATGGGGGTTGCTAGCAGTTGTGCAGCTCAAAGGGCTAGAAGGGCCTATTCTATGCTGTATCACTAAATAAAAATAAAAATCAAACTCCAGGACAGGCCAGAATTTCCATAATGTCAGATTTGCAGAAACTGTGCTGTTTTGTATCTCACCGTTACAATGCAATTTGCTTCTTCTCTCTACAGCTGTCATTCATCTCCCTCTTACACCACCTGCAATTAGAAAAAGCCTTCACCCTTTTTCAGCCAGAATCTGTTTAGCTATCAATTTTACAAGCAATATGGGTGATACACTTAATATATGCAGTAATTTTACAACTATCTACTATCATTCAGTCCTTCTCCAATGATTGAATATAACAGACAAAGCACATGTTGCTGGATGTCAACATTTGAGAGGAGCTATCTGGACCCAACACATTGATGCAATCATAGTGAAGGGCAACCAGTGATTGTACTTTATTTGGAGTACGATGAGATTTCATTTGCCACCAAGAACTCTAGCACATTTTTACAGAAAGGAGTCTGACTGGTTGCATCATAAAAAAGGCTTCAGAAGGTTGTAGACTTAGCCAGCTCCATAAGGGACACTAGGCACTGCAGCATTGAGGACATCTGCACAAAGCAATGACTCTAAAATGGGCATCCATCACTAAGAGCCCTCACCATCAGGTTTGTGCACTCTCCTCAGTACTACCATCAGAGAGGAGTTACAAGAGCCTGAGGACTGACACTCAATGCTCCAGTGACAGTTTCTTCCTCTCTGTGATCAGATTTCTAAGTGGTTCATGAACATGGGCTCACTATTCTGCTTTTGCATTCTTTACTTATTTATTTTATTGTAATTTGCTGTGCCTGCACTGTACTGCTGCCACAAAACAACAAGCTTCACAACTTTTGACAGTAACAATAAACCTGATTCTGACATATTTATGCAAATTTCATGCTTCTTAAATCCAGCAATTTCAAGTGGTAGACAAAAGAAAGAGCAGATGCTAGAATCTGGAGCAACAAACAACCTGCTGGAGAAACTCACAGATCGAGCAGTGTCTGTGATGGTGGGGATTGTTAGCATTTCAGGTCAAGGCTCTGCATCAGCCTGCAGTGGACTATGAACTTCAAGTGACTTCATTATAATGAGAACCTTTCCATGCACTGCAGTCAAATTCACCTGTCCCTCCTCAATATCCAGAAAGGAGATTGATGTTAGTCACTCCCTTACCCTGGGACTGCCTCTTTTTGATTGAGACCACTTTCTCCTCGTGACATAGAATAATTACCCTATGCTTAAATGGGTCATCTTCTTACATTCTTCCATAGGACTCAACTCTGGTGTTTTCAACCACGTTATACATACAGTCTGAGGCCACTTTATTATGTACATCTGCCCATTAAAAGAAAATACCCAAACTAATCATTGGCCGCAACTCAATGCACAGAAGCACGCAGACATGGTCAAGAGGTTCAGTTGTTGTTCAGACCAAACATCAAAATGGGGAAGAAATGTGATCAAAGTGACTTTGACCATGGAATGACTGTTGGTGCCAGATGGGGTGGTTTGAGTATCTTACTAACTGCTGATGTCCTGAGATTTTCATACACAACAGTCTCTAACGTTTACAGGGAAAGGTTCGAAAAACTAGAACAAAACATACAATGAGCAGCAGTTCTGTGGGCAAAAACACCTTGTCAATGAGGGAGGTCAGAGAAGAAAGGCCAGACTGGTTCAAGCTGACAGGACGGAGACAGTAACTCAGATAACTATGCATTGTATCAACTGTGTGCAGAAGAACATCTCTGAATGCACATCATGTCAAACCTCCAAGTGGGTGGGCTACAGCCATAGAAAACCACTATCTCATACTACTTTCTTGGCTACTTTCTTAGGTGTAGGAGGTAACTAATAAAGTGGACACTAAGTATACTTTAGCAAGTAGTCATAAGAAAGTAGAGAATATATATTAAAAGTTAATAACAATTTCTTATAAAAAAACACAGGCTCATGCTCAAACAGTGTCCATTTCTCATTTACCAAACAGAATATATCTGGATCTCCAAATTATTAATACTTATATTGGACAACCTTGATATATCTGATTATTACCATATCCAGTTAACTCAACAAACTTGAAAAATCTTTTTACCAGAACCCCAAAGAAAATAAATAGTTGCACTTTAATAGATGGTAAAAATAAACCAATCTCTTGGCTCACCCCTTTCACAACTCCCTTTATGTATAATGCAGTCTCAGGATAACCTTATGAAATATAACCAACTTCTGAAAACTGCCCAACACTTAACCATTCAATTGACTAATAAAATTCCTGATGTTCCTCTAAATCTTTGCAATTAATCCCTGACAAGTTGCAACATCACGTTATCCATCATGTACGATACGATGCTGGAGAAGTTATTTCTGTTTGCAAGGTGATGAAATGGGGCACTGACAATACTGCAACTCAAGGTTACAAAGAGAGAGAAAGACATTTTTCCTTGAAGGTGGTCAATGCAATTAATGAGATAGTGAGGGCTTTGAAGACTGCTGGATCCCACTACCAGCAAGCAGTGAGAGCAAAGAAGCTTAGCTCTCAGAAAAATGCAACTAATGAAATAAAGGCGCTATTTAGATTTTTAAATCAAATATTTCGCGTAGAATGTTTCCACATCTATATTACTGAAGAGTCCGGTGACACACCCAGACCCGTGAATCTACCCCAATACCACCTCTGACCAGTTTATCCCACAAATCAAGATGGTCCATATCTAACATACTTAACACTGACAAACTCGTTTCCTCTGGATTAGCTGCTGAATTTACATTTCCTATTTAGGTGGAAAGTATAATGCGGGGCAAACTCCCTCAATCCTTTCTCAGATCACTGAGTGTCGTTTTCCTTATGTGTGTTTCCCCCCGATACGCATGCCCTACTAAGAAGCCCCGGGAAAGAGTTCCTCCACCTCCAAATCATACCATTGAAAACCTCCCTGCACGCTTCGCTTTAATCTACCAAAAATAAAACCCTTTCCATCCTGACAAGAGAACTTTATCAACAAATAAAGCAGCAATTCTCGTACAGAAGAAGCACACACACAGATATGCAGACAGTACCTGTTGTGTCTTCTCCAGCCAGTGTTAACTACTGTTATTTATTTTTCCCTTCAGATTTTTGTTTAATTTCTCTTCCCTCCATCAGTCCACAATCGCTGTCAGTGGATCAGGAGCCCGGATGGATGTGTGTGCCTCCACTCCTCTCCTCTCCCCTCCCATCTCCCGCAATTATAAAAGATGTGGTTGCTAAGGGAGGTGGGAAGGACATCACCCAACCTTACAAAAAAAAGGAAAAAAATACATATATTGTCCTTCCACTCACGTAACAGCCTAACTTCACAGACAGAGGGGAGAGGGAGGCGGGCAGCAGTCTGGGGGTGTTATTGATGGACAGCAATTACAGCCAATTACCGAGAGGCAGCGCCCTGGGCCGCCCTGTCACTAACCTTCTTCGGGAGGGGGGAGAGATTTTCACCAATTGGAAAGAGGCATCCATGGCATCGCTGAAGTGATTGGCCATCCCCGCGCTCCCGAGCCCTTCGACTCCCTCCCCGCTCGGCACGAGAGTGGCGAATGAAGGCGGGATTTTAGTGTCATCCTGGTCTCCATTGGACAATATGCCACTTTGATAGACACTGTTGATAACGAATGAAGCAAAGGAATGCAATCGCCCAAGCTCGTCGTGCATGAGCCAATGAGTGGGTGCGATGGTACTGTGATGTCGTGACCTGCTTGTCGGAGTCGCCTTCAGAATAAGGTCTGAAGAAATAGGGAACGGAAAATATAGACATCAGAAACAAAATGCTGGAAATCCTAATTAACAACAAAAATAACAGAAAACACTTGCGAAAAAATAGGTAGGATATGTACAAAGATTTGTAGTTAAACTTTCTGGTCAGTGACTATCCATTACAACCGGGCACCGTTGGAGATTTAGTTTTTTCTGAGTAATAGGGTAATATTATAGTAGAGAAGAATCAAAAAGCAAGAGTCAGTGAAGACTGAAGGCACATGTTATAAAATTACAATACAATATTGATGACATATTCAGCAGAATTTAATAGCCCAAGACAATTAAATAAAACAAAATGTGACCCCTTCCCCAATCCTGAGCATTGCCCTCCCCTATACCAGCCGGTGATGCATAAGGTTAGAATGCTCTCCACAGTACATCTGTAGAAATTTGCTAGGGTACAGTAAGAATATAGTGTTACAGGAACAGGGAAAGTGCAGTGCAGGTAGACAATAAAGTACAAGACCATGACAAAAAAAGAATGTGAGCTCAAGTCCATCTCATCATACACGATGCCTGTTCAGTAATTTTCTAACAACAGGATGGAAGCTGTCCTTGAGCCTGGTGGTCTATGCTTTTAGGATTTCATATTTTCTGCCCAACAGAAGGGAAGAATGAAGGGAGAGTGTATATGTTGGAAAGAGTATTTGATTATGTTGGATTAAATGATCTGATCATAATTTGATTTGAGATTAAAGTTGAAGGAGTGCAAACGTCTCAGAAGTTAGCAGACAGAGAAGACTGGTAGGAAAAAGAGAAGTAATTCCAAGGAGGGATTTGAAATTATTTTTTTAGATGAAGCTTTGGGTAGGGGTGACACAGTAGTGTTGCAGTAATGCAGCTGTTTCACGGCTCTGGCAACTCTGATCTCTGATACTATATGTGAGTTTATGTAGAATGTTACAGCACAGTACAGCCCACGATGGTGTGCCGATCTTTTAACCTATTCAAAGATCAATCTAGCCCTTCTTTCCTGCATGCCCCGTCATTTTTCTATCATCCATGCGCCTATCTAAGTGACTGTTAAATGTCCCTAATATACCCTACTGTATCACGCAGCCAGCACTCTCTGTGCAAAGAACATTCTCCCTATACTTTCCTCCAATCAAATTCAAGTGTTGTCTCCTCGTATGAGCCACTTCCACCCTGGGAAAAAGTCTATGGCTATCCACTCAATCTGTGCCTCTTATAATCTTCTCCATTCGGCCTTGGCCATGTGGGTCTCCTCCACGTGTTCCAGTTTACTGGGTGTGTGAGTACTCATGGATTCTTGTTACTTAGCCAATTATCTATCCATGCTACTATGGCTCCTTTTATGACATGACCCCTCAGTCTTCAAGACAAGCCAATTTTGTAACACATAACTGGTGCCATTTGCAAGTTCACATCAATCACAACTTCCTCATTGACCTGCTCTGTAGAGGAGGTCAAATCACTAAACAGATTCAAGAAGAAGTTCAGAGTAAATGTATTTATTATCAAAGCACATATATGTTCCATATTCTACCCCAAGATTCATTTTCTTCCAGACATTCACAGTAAATAAAAAGCACAATAGAATCATTGAAAAAACTGCACACAAAACTAAGACAACAAATTCTGCAAAAACATAAAGAAAAAAACATGACTTGTAGAGTCCTTGAAAGTCAATCTATGTAATGTAGAAGCAGTTCAGTGTTGTGGTGAGTGAAGTTATCCACCCTGGTTCAAGAGTTTGATGGCCGGGGGTTACTAACTGTCCTGAACCTGGTGCTGTGGGACCTGAGGCTCCTGTACCTTCTACCCGATGGCAGCAGCAAGAAGAGAGCATGGCCTGATGAGTGCTGCTTTCCTGCAACAGCACTCCTTGTTTAAGTAATCAAGGTGTATGGTGAAAAAGCAGGAGCAGGTTACTCGAGTGGACCGTCTGCCATGATCATCTACAGAATGGCATCTTGCTCGTTCTAAATTTCTCTGACACACATTAACAACATTCAAACAATTTAAGATGAAGATAAAGCAAAGATAAAGGAAATTAGTAGATCAGTCACCAAAAATACAATAAATAGCACAGCAATCTATTAGCCTTTTTGACTTTGCAAAACAACAGTCTGTTCCATTCAGTTAGTCCATGCCGATACTTATAACACATGATCCTCAATCGATTTTAATGATCTCTTCTCAACCCATCACTTTCAAGGACTCTACAACTCAGATTCCCAATATTTATTTTGTATTCGCAGTTTGTCTTCTTTTGTACATTGGTTGTTTGTCAGTCTTTGTTTATGTATAGTTTTTCATAAATTCTGTTGTATTTCTTTATATAGAACATAGAACAGTGCAGCACAGTACAGTACAGGCCCTTTGGCCCACAATGTTGTGCCAACCCTTAAACCCTGCCTCCTATATAACCCTCCACCTTAAATTCCTCCATATACCTGTCTAGTAGTCTCTTAAATTTCACTAGTGTATCTGCCTCCACCACTGACTCAGGCAGTGCATTCCACGCACCAACCACTCTCTGAGTGAAAAACCTTCCTCTAATATCCCCCTTGAACTTCCCTCCCCTTACCTTAAAGCCATGTCCCCTTGTGTTGAGCAGTGATGCCCTGGGGAAGAGGAGCTGGCTGTCCACTCTATCGATTCCTGTTAATATTTTGAATACTTCTATCATGTCTCCTCTCATCCTCCTTCTTTCCAGAGAGTAAAGCCCTAGATCCCTTAATCTTTGATCATAATGCATACTCTCTAAACCAGGCAGCATCCTGGCAAATCTCCTCTGTACCCTTTCCAATGCTTCCACATCTTTCCTATTGTGAGACGACCAGAAATGGACAGTACTCCAAGTGTGGCCTAACCAGAGTTTTATAGAGCTGCATCATCACCCCGCGACTCTTAAACTCTATCCCTCGACTTATGAAAGCTAACACTCCATAAGCTTTCTTAACTACCCTATCTACCTGTGAGGCAACTTTCAGGGATCTGTGGACATGTACCCCAAGATCCCTCTGCTCCTCCACACTCCCAAGTATCCTGCCATTTAATATGTACTCTGCCTTGGAGTTTGTCCTTCAAAAGTGTACCACCTCACACTTCTCTGTGTTGAACTCCATCTGCCACTTCTCAGCCCACTTCTGCATCCTATCAATGTCTCTCTGCAACCTTTGACAATCCTCAACACTATCCACAACACCACCAATCTCGGAAAGTAGAGGTCCCAGAACTGATTCTTGTGGGATATCACTAGTCACAACCCTCCAATCCGAATGTACTCCCTCCACCATGACCCTTTGCTTTCTGCAGGCAAGCCAATTCTGAATCCACCTGGCCAAACATACCTAGATCCCATGCCTTCTGACTTTCTGAATAAGCCTACCATAAATATTCCTGTAAATGCCAGCAGGAAAAGGAACCTTGAGGCAGTATGTGGTGCCATACACTCAGCCGCCACCCTGTTAGGTACACCTGTACACTTGCTCATTATTGTAAATAGATAATCAGCCAATTGTGTGGCAGCAAGATGTTCAGTTAGAAACATAGAAAACCTACAGCACAATACAGGCCCTTCAGCCCACAAAGCTGTGCCAAACATGTCCTTACTTTAGAAATTACCTAGGGTTACCCATAGCCCTCTATTTTTCTAAGCTCCATGTACCTGACCAGGAGTCCCTTAAAGACCCTGTCGTATCCACCTCCACCACCATCGCTGGCAGCCCATTCCACGCACTCACCACTCTCTGCGTAAGAAACTTACTCCTGACATCTCCTCTGTACCTACTTCTAAGCATCATAAAACTGTGCCCGCTCATGTTAGCCATTTCAGCCCTGGGAAAAAGCCTCTGACTATCCAGACGATCAATGCCTCTCATCATCTTATACACCTCTATCAGGTCACCTCTCATCCTCTGTCACTCCAAGGAGAAAAGGCTGAGTTCACTCAACCTATTCTCATAAGGCATGCTCCCCAATCCAGGCAACATCTTTGTAAATCTCCTCTGCACCCTTTCTATAGTTTCCACATCCTTCCTGTAGTGAGGTGACCAGAACTGAACATAGTACTCCAAGTGGGGTCTGACCAGGGTCCTATATAGCTGTAACATTTCCTCTCAGCTCCTGAACTCAATCCCACAGTTGATGAAGGCCAATGCACCGAATGCCTTCTTAACCACAGAGTCAACCTGCACAGCAGCTTTGAGCGTCCTATGGACTCGGACCCCAGGATCCCTCTGATCCTCCACACTGCTAAGAGTCTTACCATTAATACTATATTCTGCCATTATGTTTGACCTAACTAAATGAACCAGCTCACACTTATCTGGGTTGAACTCCATCTGCCTCTTCTCAGCCCAGTTTTGCATCCTATCAGTGTCCTGCTGTAACCTGACAGCCCTCCACACTATCCACAACACCCCCAAGTTGTTGTTCAGAATGGGAAAGAAATGTGATCTAAGTGACTTTGACCATGGAATGATTGTTGGTGCCAGAAACTCAGAAATTGCTGATCTCCAGGAATTTTTACACTCAACTGTCTCTGGGGTTCACAGAGAACGGTGTGAAAACCAAAAAAAAAAATAACCCAATGAGTGGCAGTTCTGTGACCAAAATTGTCTTGTTACTGAGAAAGGTCAGAGGAGAATGGCCAGACTTTCAAGCTGACAGGAAGGCAGCATTAACTCAGATAACCACACATTACAACAGTGGTGTGCACAAGAGCATTTCTGAATGCACAATACGTCAAAGCTTGAGGTGGATGAGCTACAACTGTAGAAGACTACACAAGGTGCCACTCTTGTACCTAATAAAGTGGCCATTGACTGTATACATACTTTTAAAATAAATTTACTTTGACTTCGCCCACTTATCCTCTAACTTGTTTTTCTTATATAAGCATGAAGTGTGCCTGTAAATACAACACTGCCTGGTTCAACCATGAAAATTAGTAGAGAATTCCACAATATGTTGCATATATGTTCTAAATTATATTCTTGAATATCTTATATTTAGAAACCATTGTTCAGTTTCTCCTCTATTACTCCATTGAGCCCAAATCAATGTCTTGAAAAATTCTGTTGTATTTTTCAAAAGAAAATAAACTGAATTTAATCAAAATATCTCATGGTATCTTTACACACCTCTCCTGTATATTTTTAAGTTTTTATAACCTTTTTGAAGGATATTGAGCATGTATATCTTTCTACACATAACAATTCAAAACCATTGCCTCCTTCCTTCCTTCTCAAAGATATGAACTTCAATGTTTTGTTTATTCTCTTCAGGGTCTCACCAAAATAAGCTGCTATTTTCTGAAGATATTTGCTCCTACACTCTATTCAGTTCAAGAAATGTGACATTCTCATTCAACCAATGGAATATCCCCATCTCTTCTCTTATTCTGCTTGTTACAAAAGGAAAGCAGCAGGCAGTTAGTCATTGGGGTTAAACTATACTTCTTTTAATTTCCAATATTAATCATTAAGAAACAAGGGATAATCAAGAAAGCAGCTGAAAATGAAGAAGACATTGGTATTTTATGAGGCAAAAGCATCGATATTTTCCCCTCATAACTGATGCTTGAGAGCAGATTAATTTAGAGGCATATACAATTGTCAATGCTTTTAAAACTCAGACCTGACAGATGTTTTTATGCGTAATTGCATTATGAATTTGTAAGTAGCTTTCTTCAGGGGCAAAGTTGGGGAGGTCAAAAACTGACAGCTGGGTATATATGACAAAGGAGATGGGGAAGTAAGCAGGGAGGTTGCCCTGCTGGAGAAATCTCGAGATCACACGTGAAGGTCATGGATTGCAGCTACACTGTATAGTGCATTCTTATAAGTCTATTCTTGTTAGAGAGTTAAAATAGTCAGGAATCAGAATCAGATTTAATGTCACTGGCATATATTGTGAAATATGTTGTTTTGCCGCAGCATTACTTTGCAATACATAATAAAAATGATAAATTACAATAAGAAATGTATATTTTTAATATATATATATACATGCATACAAATGTTTGTATATTTAAATTAAATAACTAATGCAAAATGAGACCAAAAACAGAAATAATAATAATAATAATAATGTAGTGTACAATCACAAACTAAAGCAAATCCGCAGATGCTGGAAATCCAAGCAAGACACACAGGATGCTGGAAGAACTCAGCAGGCCAGGCAGCTTCTATGGAAAAGGGTACAGTTGACATTTCGGGCCAAGATCCTTCATCGGGATTGGCGAAAAATAGATGAGGAGTCAGTGTTACAGTGTTAGAAGGTGGGGAGAGGGGAGGGAGAAACGCGAGGTGATAGGTGAAACCGGGATGGAGGAGGGGTGAAGTAAAGAGCTGGGAAGTTGATTGGTGAAAGAGATACAGGGCCGGAGAAGGGGGAAGTCTGATCGGAGAGGACAGAAGGCCATGAAAGAGAGAAGGGGGAGGAGCACCAGAGGGAGGTGATGGGCAGGTAAGGAGATAAAGTGAGAAAGGCTATGAGGAATGGTGAAGGAGGGGTGCGTTACTGGGCTTCAAGAGATCAATGTTCATGCCATCAGGTTGGAGGTCACCCAGATGGGATATAATGTGTTGCACCTTCAACCTGAGTGTGGCCTCATCATGACAATAGAGAATGGGAATGGGTGGCCACTGGGAGATTACACTTTATTTAGCATTTGAGAAATCGATGTTCACTCCAGCAAAGCAGGATCTCCCTGTAGCTACTCATTTTAATTCCACTCACCATTCCCATTCTGACATGTCAGTCCAGGGCCTCCTCTATTGTCATGATGAGGCCACCCTCAGGCTGAGGAGCAACATATGTCTGTTGGTCATTTTGAAAGCTGGGTTTATGAATAATTTCTCAGTGTCTGCATTCGAGCTTATTGTTTATGTTTGTAGACATTAATGTTCTTTTGTAAGTCCAAAGGAATGTTGTGTCCAAAACATTGGTGGACTAGTGGATGAGGAGTGGTCATTACAATATCTAATTGAATTATGAGGGTAGGGGGTATGTTGAACACTGTATGTGACACAGGATGTGTTTGATAAAAGACAGGCTGTGTTGAGACAAAAGATCAAAGAGTTTGTCTGTCTCATGGTTGCCCTGTGCTTGTGAAACTTCTATTTATTGGGATACTTTTCCCGGTTTCATTGGACTTCAACTCAGGGCCAGAAATCACAATCAGTGCCAGGGACTAAGGGGTGGATTCATGACTGAGTCAGATTTTGCGGTTCTCCCAAAAACAGCAACAATCTGTCAGAGTATGGAGGGGCCAGGGTGCTGGAGGAGGACCCAAATGCAAGACACAAACACGTTTCGTAAGGTTAACTAAATGGAGTTTATTACTATTTACAAGGAGAGCCGTGACGCAAGGATAGAACAGAGAGAAATCAAGGAGAGCAAAGAGGAAGCGGGAATAGGCGTAATGGACGAGAACTCAGGCCCAGGACTAGACTGGAACTCAGGGTCTGAGGGCTAAGTCTTGGAGCTCAGGGATCAGAGCCAGGGCTCGGAACACAGACCTTGGAGTTTGATACTTGATACGTGAGACACCGGAGCCAGGACTTGATACGTGGAATGCTAGAGCTGAGGGAGAGACAGGAACATGGAACACCGAGCCAGGACACTTCCTTGGATACAGGACGTAGGGCTAGGACTCATTACACAGAACACAGAACCAGGACCCCTCCTTGGAAACAGGACATAGGGCCGGGACTCATTACACAGAACAGAGCCGGGACCCCTCCTTGGGTGCAGGACATAGGACCGGGACTCATTACACAGAACAGAGCCAGGACCCCTCCTTGGATACAGGACGTAGGGCCGGGACTCATTACACAGAACACAGAACCAGGACCCCTCCTTGGATACAGGACGTAGGGCTGGGACTCATTACACAGAACGCTGAACATGATGAGACAGATCCCAACGCTAGGTAGTGGCAAAACGGCTGGACCTACCTAGTGAAGGCGTGGACATGGACAGACAGTTGCAAACAGGGTGAGACTCCAGACACAGGTAAGACAAGGCAAGGCTCCAGGCAGAGGCAGGGCGAGGCAAGGCTCCTGCTAGATGACTTGGGCTCGCACTGGCTTCAGCGACTTCGTTAACTCTCCATAATGCTCTCACCCCGAACAGCTGAAGCCGGAGACTTATAAACTGCCGGTTCAGTTGAGAGTAAATTGCCTTTAATCACTAAGCCTGAGGGACACGGGAAAACCGGGAATTAAAGGGAAACAAAGAGTCAATGGTCCGGATCGTAACACAACCTAGGTAAATTTAAAGGGAACCCTATCCAGTCCATGACAGTACCCCATTCCAATATATAGCGTTTCCTTCTTTGAGGTACTCTCTGCCTCGTGTAAGGCGATTTTTTTATGACTGCAATGTGGTAGTTTAACTTTGAAACAGCTGAACTCTGAAGGAAATAAGTGACTGCAGCATGAGTTGTCCTCTGAGTTCTCAGATTACTCTTCGGTGACACATCGTATTAAATGCTCTGAGCTACACAGACTCCTGTTACTGATGGGAGTATCTAGCATGATGATGATTCAGATGGGGAGGAAGACAATGTACCTATTACCCTTTGGTGGTCAGATGGCAATAAGCAGCAGCGTATTGCCCTGGTGGACACTGGGCCTATGAGGTTACCCTATTACATAGGAATCAGGTTCTATATACAGGGAAACAAGTGTATATTCAGAGATATGAGGATTGGTTTTGGATGCTGTATGAACAAAAGGAGATGAGCATAGATATCTCCTCGGTCTGTCCCTATGCTTATCTCTCAGGTACTTGAAAACACTTTGGGAATTGATTTCTTAATGGAAACTTCTATCTCGACACCTTTTGGCAAATGTATTTCTGGTGTTAGGAAAGTATCTATTCTGGTTGGAAAGGCAAAACGGGATCAGGAGGGCATAAAGAAATTGATGAGACAATCTAGTACCTTTTACACCTGGGGCATTTTCGTCCTGCCTCATTCCTTCATAATAGCCCTGTTTGGCCAGTTTGGAAACCCGATGGTTCATGCCGTATGACCATTGATTACACCAGTTATATCTGTCTGCCCATCAGCTGGCCACAGCTCTTCCACATGTGATCCTGAGTAAGGATCTTTCTAGGGGTTCTGACAGTTATTATGCTGTTATTGATTTGGCTAATGCTTTCTTCTCTATCCCTATTGCTGAGCAGTCCCAAGATCAGTTTACTTTCACATGGAACAGCCTTCAGTACATCTTTCTACAGCTTCCACAGGGATACGTCCATAGTCTTACTATTTGCCATAGCGTTCTGAAGGCTGTTCCATCTCAATGTGTCCTATCCCCCAGCATTAAAATAGCTCATGATATAGGTAATGTGTTATTGTGGAGATCCCATAAGCAGCAGGTTTCTGAAGCCTTTAATACTTTGATTGATTACATGCAATCAAGAGGATGGGAAATTAACCCCAATAAAGTACAGCTGTGACTGTTGCAGCCTTAGCCCCGTCTCCTCGTTGAGAGGACCTACCCTTTGAACTGTTAAAGATAACGTGGCAGTCTGAACTCTGTGACAGGAGAATGGTGAAAGGAATATGCCTCTGGGTTTGTGGTCCCAAAAGCTTCCTGATGCTGCCACCAGATACACTGCAACTGAGAAACAGCTTTTTGCCTATTACTAGGCTTTGATACTGAAACACAGATGGAATATTTTCTAGCCTCTCTCCACTCTGATCTTCCTATTATAAGAGCATAGGACTATGAGACGTAGGAGCAGAATTAGGCCATCTGGCCCATCAAGTCTGCTCTGCCATTCAGTCTTGGCTGATCCTTTTTTTTACCTCTTCAGCCTCACTCCCTGGGCTTCTCCCTGTAACCTTTAATGTCATGTCCAATCAAGAATGTATCAAGCTCTGCCTTAAATACACCCAACAACCTGGCCTCCACAGATGCCTATGGTAACAAATTCCACAAATTCACCACCCTCTGGCTAAAGGCATTCTCTGCATCTCTGTGTTAAATGGATGTCCCTCCATCCTGAGGCTGTGCCCTCTTGTCCGAGATGCCACAACCATGGGAAACAACTTTTCCATTTCTACTCTGTCTAGGCCTTTCAACATTCAAAAGGTTTCAATGAGACCCCTGCCCCCATCCTTCTAAATTTCAGCAAGTACAGATCCTGAGCCATCAAATGTTCCTTGTATGATAACACTTTAATTCTTGGAATCATCCTTGTGAATCTCCTCTGAATCCTTTCCAATACCAACACACCTTTTCTAAGATGAGGAGCCCAAAACTGTCCACAATACTCAAGGTGAGGCCTCACTAGTTCCCTATAAAGCCTCAGCCTCACATCCCTGTCTTTGTATTCTGGACCTTTTTAACTGAATGCTAGCATTGCATTTGCCTTCCTCACCACCGTCATAACCTACAAGTTAACCTTTAGGGTGTTCTGTACAAGGACTCCCAAGTCCCTTTGCATCTCAGATTTTTGGATATTCTCCCTGTTTAGAAAATAGTCTGCACATTTATTTCTTCTACCAAAGTGCATGATCATGCATTTTCCAACATTGTATTCATTTGTCATTTTCTTGCCCATTCTTCTATTCTGTCAAAGTCTTTCTGCAGCCTACCTGTTCCATCAACAGTACCTTCCTCTCCACCAATCTTCATATCATCTGCAAACTTGGCAACAAAGCCAACCATTCCATCATCTAAATCATTGATAAATGGCATAAAAAGAAGTTCCAATGCCACCCCTTGAGGAACACCACTAGTCACTGGCAGCCAACCACTCACTGCCTCGTGCCAATTAGCCAATGCTAAAACCATGCCAATAATTTCTCTATAATACCATGGACTCTTAATTTGGTAAACAACCTGATGTGTGGTACTTTGTCAAAGGTCTTCTGGAAGTCCAAATATACAACATCCACTACATCCCCTTTATTTATCCTATTTGTAATCTCCTCAAAGAATTTCAACAGATTCATCAGACTGAATTTTCCCTTAAGGAAACCATGCTGACTTTTTCCTATCTTGTCCTGTGTCACTGAGTACTCCATAACTTCATCCATATCAATTGACTCCAACATCTTCCCAACTACTGAGGTCAGGCTAACTGGTCAATAATTTCCTTTCTGTGAAGGGTGAAGGAGGAAAAGTTTAAAGGGAACGTTAGGAGGTTTCTTCACACAGAGAATGGTGGGAGTGTGGAATGAGCTGCCAGATGAAGTGGTAAATGAAGGCTCACTTTTAACATTTAAGAAAAACTTGGACAGGTACATGGATGAGAGGTGTATGGAGGGATATGGTCCAGGTGCAGGTCACGGGGACTAGGCAGAAAAATGGTTCGGCACAGCCAAGAAGGGCCAAAAGGCCTGTTTCTCCGCTGTAATCTTCTATGGTTCTATGTTGCCTTCCTCTTTGCCTAAAGAATGGAGTGCTATTTGCAATTTTCCAGTCCTCCGGCACCATGCCAGAGTCCAGTGATTTTTGAAAGATCTTTACTAATGCCTTCACAGTCTCTATTGTTCCCTCTTTCAGAACTCTAGGATGCAGTTCATTTGGTCCAGATGACCTATGTAGCCTTACATCTTTCAGCTTTTTGAACACATTCTCTCTTGTAATGTAACTGCATTCATTTCTCTTCCCTCACACCTTTCAACATCTGGCACACTGCTAGTGTCTTCCACAGTGAAGACTGATGCAAAATATGTAGTTCATCTTCCATCTCTTTGTCCCCCGTTATTATTTTTCTGGCCTCATTTTCTAGGGAGCCTAATTTTGGTTTTGTTGTATGCCCTCTCTTTTGCTTTTACATCAGCTTTGACTTCCCTTGTTAGCCACGGTTGTACTATTTTGCCATTTAAGTATTTCTTTGTTTTTGAATACATCTATCCTGCATCTTCCTCATTTTTCCCAGAAACTCATGCCATTGCTGCTCTGTTGTCATCCCTGCCAGCATCTCCTTCTTATTTAGTTTGGCTAATTCCTCTCTCATACGACTGTAATTTCCTCTACTTCATAGAAATACTGCTATGTCAGACTTTACTTTCTCCCTTTCAAACCGAGTTGAATTCAATCATACTGTGTTCACGGCTTCCTAAGGGTTCTTTTACCTTAAGCTCCTTAATTGCCTCATTCTTTACATAACACCCAATCCAGTATAGCTGATCCCCAAGTGGGCTCAATGACAAACTACTCTAAAAAGCAGACATTCATAGGCATTCAACAAACTCAGTCACTTGAGATCCATTTCCAACCTGATTTTCCCAATCAATCTCCATGTTAAAGTCTCTCAGGACTATCATAAAATTGAACTTTTGACATGCCTTTGGGCACTGTTATGATAGTGATGGGAGATTTTAACATGCAGGTCACTTGGGAAAATCAGGTTGGTAATGGATCTGAAGAGAGAGATTATCGGATGGGTACTCTATGACACATTCACCCATAACGTAGGATGTGCACAACAGAGTTCAATTGTTAAATGGAAGTGGTATACTGTATTTCTGAATGAGTATCAAAGGGGCCAGATGTAATTAATAAAATAAATGAACTGGTTGCTAAGTCCCCTCAGGTTATGTCACCCATACCTGAAGTTACTCCAGTTGAAGTCTCACCTGTTGTGTGGGGCATTCCCTTTGATCTTCTCCTCAGCAGCAGCACACCTTTCTAATGGCTCTGCAATATGGAAGAATGCTCATTGGAAAGCTGCTGCTAACCCTCTCACCCAACAAATTTTGAAGAAGGAAGGCTCTGGTGTTGTTGAGTCATGTGTAGAGCTTGTAGAAGTGAATGAAACTGAGGAACCCCATATTGATGTCAGTTCTTGGGCTGTTGCTAATGGACTTGCTATTTGGATGCCCTGGTGGAGCCAGGAGTCTTATGCTGCCATGGGGTGTCACTTATGGGGAGCGGAGTTTTGGAAGAAAATTTCGAGCCGATCATCACATGGGGTTTTATCATTGCAGTTTACCATGTTGACACCTATTGGAAAGATGATTCATCAATGACAAGAACAATATTGCTGACAAACTCGTTTGTGTTAACACAGTGACACCTAGCCCCAGCCTCACATTCCATTACTGCCACTTGCTCAGTGAACCCGTGAATCTTCTGGTCATCTAGGGTACAGAGTTATAGGCAGCAGGGATTATTCCTTCCCACTGATATAGATCATATAATGGTAGGGCTATGTTTGAAGTTAAGGACTGATAGCTTTTAAAACAACTCTTGGCTGCAATTCGCCATGGGTGTGCCCCTGCTTAAATCTGGCAAATAGATTATGTCAATCTTCTTCCTTTACCAAAGGATGCTGTTAACGCCCTTCAGGGATGTCATAAGAATGTTGAGGTTAATCATTGAATTTGTATAATTTTTTTCATTTCAAGAATCATGATAATATTAGTTTCATTCATCTAGGGGATAGTAATAAATATTCTTCATTTTAAGTAGAAGAAAGAGTTCTATTTGTCTTTCAACTGCCAGATATCCAAAGGGTAAATTGTGTCGTATTACATTTGGTAAAACATTGGATGAGTGTCTGGAGGGTGGAAATGATGATTTAGCTCTTTCTGATCTTGTAGCATGTGGGGTCTATTTGTACAGCGGTTACTTGAAAGCAAACCAAAACCACTGAGAGACGGAGTACGGGAATAGACTCAGTATGACAAACTTCCAAATAACTGAGTTCCAAGTCAAAAAAAGTACATTCGATCCTTTATTATGAAACCAGCAAAGATGAGTAATCTTATAGTGATAAAAAACTAACAAAACTAAAAGTAGTGATGCAGCAGAATAAGAGTAAATAGTGTTGAAATTAGTGTAATACTGGTCAACAAAAAAAATATCATTCCCAGCTCACTTCCATACAACTAAACTAAACTAACTAACTAGGACAAAGCATGAATTTGCTGACAGCATTACATTGATTGGCCTTATCTCAAACAGTGATAAGGTGGCCTACAGGGAAGAAGTCATCTCTCTGACACAGTGGTGTCAAGAAAACAACTTCTCCCTCAATGTCGCAAAAACAAAGGAGCTGGTTGTGGATTACAGGAGGAATGGAGACGGACTAACCCCTATTGACATCAATAGATCTGGGGTTGACAGAGCTTTAAGCTTTAAGAACAGCTTTAAGTTCCTCAGCATCCCCATCACCAAGAACCTCAAGTGGTCTGTACGTACTGGCTGTGTGGTGAAAAGGCATAACACTGCCTCTTTCACCTCAGACGGTTGAGGAAGTTTGGCGTGGGCCCCAAAATCCTAAGAACTTTCTACTGAGGCACAATTGAGAGCATCCTGATTGGCTGCATCACTGCCTGGTATGGGAAATGTACTTCCCTCAATCACAGGACTTTTACTCCTCATGGATGTGAAAGACGTAAGAAATTGTCAATTCAATTCAATTCAACACATGTGAATTTTCTAGAGCTGCAGTTTCTCAAACCTTTGCCTCCTGTAGAAGACAGATCTTAGTTATGGGCCTGTCCAACAACTGGTCTTGGTCTTGCTGTGCAGGAATCCTCTTGTCTGGAAAGATTTGAATGAGTCTTTCCATGATCCATGAGTTTTGAGGCACCAAGTCGTCAACTATAAACATAATGCCTCCTGGGTGGAAGTTGTGTTTTGTACCTGATTTGGATGTCTCTTACACCTACAATTTCTAAAACAAGTTTGACATGTGTTGGACCTGTTTCCATCTAGGATGAGCATAAGTATCCTGTTTTTGGAACTCTACTGGTGGTAAGGATGTGAGATCTTCAGAAACGATTGCTTTAGAATCATTGGGATCAGTGGATCATTTAGTAATTACATGACCACTGATAATAGCCTCTACTTTGCAAAGGACTCTTCGTCAAGATTCTCTACATTCATGGTGGAATTCTAGTTTAAGATGGTACTGGTGAATCTCAGTGACTTTTAGTTGGTGGCTAATGAAACAAGGAAAACAACTAAATACTTTGTTGATCACTTTTTCTGGTAAACAATCATCTCAAGCAGTAGCCTGTTACCTCCCTTGGACTTGGAGGCAATTCGATAAGGCAGAAACGAGGCAAGGCAGTGGCCTGTCTCTGAGAGTGAGGAAGACCCGAGGTGTGATTGATTTAAGCACCGGGACGAATGGGAAAAGTTGGGTACAGGCCAAATTGAGGCAACAGGGTCCAGGCCCCAGGGTGTATTGAAGCAACTGAACCCGATATTCAGATGACGATTTAGGCGTCGGGTCAAATATAAAAGGTCAGAGTGTCAGGGTCCGAGGTGAGTTTCAGCTCACTGCTCCACACTTACTCTGTTCAATGCCGAATTAAGGGTCTGGAGACAGAATCTTTGTGGACTTCAGTTCAGAACACGACTTGATTGCATGATTTTTTTCTGTACATTGGGTGTTTGATGATTGTTTTTTATGGGTTTTTTTGTTTCATGGCTGCCTGTTTGGAGATGAATCTCAAGGAAGTATACTATACATACTTTGATAATTAGACTTTGATCTTTGAATTGAACTTGAAAGTACAGTATGACTATTCCATTTCACATTTTCTCCCTTTTGTAAACTTGAGAATTCATCTGGAAACCTTTCTTTAGAAAAATCTAGTGATCTCCATTTCAGCCTTCTGAGCTCTTCCATTGAGAGACACCTTCAGCCACTCTGACCTATGGCCTCAATCTCCCTCTCCAAAGAATTCCTTGTTATTTTCCATCCAAATCAGACTGAGCTTGAGTGATATTCTATTGCTTCCTCTTCTAAGAAACAAGAGAAGTTTTTTTTAAATCCAGGCCACTGTCTTTCTGGAATGTATCCAAGATGATAAGTGATGGATGATACAGGTGTCATGTCCACCTCATCTACAATCTGCATGGCATTCTTTGTAACATTTCTCTTAACTTACAGATCATCTAGAAAAAGTTCTCCAGAACAACTAGAATTCAAAGGCCATTTGCTTTCAGGCTGAAGAAGATACCGAGGCCCTGACACCCATGTCTCATTCTTCAAGAATGCTTTCTGCTTCAACCCTCTAGAGATCACATCTGGCAGATTCTTTTAAGTGTTTATGCACACAGAGACACACATAGAATGCTCAGCAGGGCCAGGCAGCATCTGCGGAAAAGAGTAGACAGTCAACTTTTCAGGCAGTGACCCATCTTGAGCCCTGAAGAATGATTTTGGCACGAAACATCTACTATGTACTCTTTTCCATTGGATTTCCAGTATCTGCAGATTTTCTCGTGTTCATGCCCACTAGTTACTGGTAGCCAACCAGCAAAGGTTCCCTTTATACCAACACACACAAAATGCTGGAAGAACTCAGCGGGCCAGGCAACATCTATGGAAAAGAATAAACAATCAACATTTTGGGCCAAGACCCTTCTTTCAAAGGTTTCAAAGGTACATTTAATGTCAGAGAAATGTATACAATATGCATCCTGAAATGCTTTTTCTTCACAACCATCCACAAAAAACAGAGAAATGACCCTGAAGAATAAATGACAGTTAAATGTTGGAACCGCAAACCCCACCAGCTCCCAAGCGTCAGCGAGCAACGATTCCCCCCCTCCCCCACCAGCAAAAAATAGCATCGTCACCCCACCGAGCACTCAAGCGTGAGCAAAGACACAGACTTGCAGTCCTCCAAAGTCTACTTGTTCACCCAGTATTCGACATACCACAGGCTCTCTCACTCCCTAATAAGGGAGAAAGGGGTATCTCTGTTTCACAGCGAGAGGGGAGACATAATAGACAACTCGCTGGCTTACGATGTTAGAAGTCCATTGCATCGCTTTTACTGAGCTCTGTGCCCAAAGATCTCGGATCTCTAGTCACACAGCCTTAGATCTTACATCTCCCACAACACACCGATCTCCTGCCCGGACACCGACCTCCAATCCCCCATCTCCAGAGCCACGAAATCTTGGACCTCCTAAGGCAAGTGACATGACTAGGCCATGGACTGACATGCGTGCTGAATAATGACCAGTCATGAAACCCCGAGAGCGGATCCCATTCAAACAAAGAATCACAGTCAGTGTGTGGCTCCAGGTCAGGGTCTTCAAAAGAACCCTGAAAGGGAAAGGTGGAGATACTAAAGATGGAACTAGAGCAGTTTTCAAAGATGCAAGCAAAGGAGTCGCCATTAGGTACCATTAATCCTCCTAAGCTCATCCTTCAGTCCTGAATTATTCTAAATCAATTGTATTTCAGACCTGCCACCCCACTGGCCTCCGCTATCTCCAACAGGACCCCTCTTTCAAGCACATTTTTCCCTATCCCCCCCCCCACACTTATTGCTTTCCACAAGGATCACTTCCTAAGCAACTCCCTTGTCCACTTGTCCCTCGCCACTGATCTCCCTCCTGGCAATAATCCTTGCAAATGGAACAAGTCCATACCTACCCCTACATCTCCTCTCTCACTACCATTCAGGGCCCCAAACAGTCCTTTCAGATGAAGTGACACTTCACCTGTGAATCTGTTGGGGTCATCTCCCAGTGTGGCCTCCTGTATATAAGTGAGACCAGGTGCTTCAAGGCCGCCACCATCGTCCCTGTGCTGAAGAAGTCTTCAGTGTCCTGCCTAAATGACTACTGTCCGGTTGCACTTACATCCATCATCATGAAGTATTTCGAGAGGCTCGTCATGAGGCATATCAAGACCCTGCTGCCCCCCTCACTGGACCCCCTGCAGTTTGCGTACCATCCCAACCGCTCAACAGATGACGCCATTGCCATCACCCTCCACCTAGCCCTCAGGATCGGGAGCAGCATCTCCAACACCATCACACTGAGCACGGAGGCTCCCCAGGGCTGTGTGCTCAGTCCACTGCTGTTCACTCTGCTGACCCATGACTGTGCTGCAACACACACCTCGAACCACATCATCAAGTTCGCCGATGACACGACCGTGGTGGGTCTCATCAGCAAGAACGACGAGTCAGCTTACAGAGAGGATTGCAGTGGCTAATGGACTGGTGCAGAGCCAACAACCAGTCTCTGAATGTGAATAAAACAAAAGAGATGATTGTTGACTTCAGGAGGGCACGGAGCAACCACTCCCCGCTGAACATCGACAGCTCCTCGGTAGAGATTGTTAGGAGAACCAAATTTCTTGGTGTTAACCTGGCGGAGAATCTCACCTGGTCCCTCAACACCAGCTCCATAGCAAGGAAAGCCCAGCTGCGTCTCTACTTTCTGTGAAGGCTGAGGAAAGTCCATCTCCCACCCCCCATCCTCATCACATTCTACAGGGGTTGTATTGAGAGCATCCTGAGCAGCTACATCACTGCCTGGTTCGGGAATTGCACCATCTCAGATCGCAAGACTCTGTAGCGGATAGTGAGGTAGCTGAGAAGATCATTGGGGTCTCTCTTCCCGCCATCACAGACATTTACGCTACACGCTGCATCCACAAAGGAAACAGCATTATGTAGGACCCCATGCACCCCTCATACTATCTCTTCTACCTCCTGCCATCTGGGAAAAGGCACCGAAGCATTCGGGCTCTCACAAGCAGACTATGTAACAGTTTCTTCCCCCAAGCTATCAGACTCCTCAATATCCAGAACCTGGACTGACCTACTGTGCTGCTTATTATTATTGTAATGCCTGCACTGTTTTTGTGCACCTTATGCAGTCCTGTGTAGGTCTGTAGTCTAGTGTAGCTTTCTCTGTGTTGTTTTTTTATGTAGTTCAGTCTAGTTTTTATACTGTGTCATGTAACACTATGGTCCTGAAAAACGTTGTCTCATTTTTACTATGTACTATACCAGCAGTTATGGTCGAAATGACATAAAAGTGACTTGACTTGACTTGACTTGAGACCCGATGTAGACTTGGATTGAAAGCAGGATTTCCCAATGGCCACCCATTTCAAATCTATTTCATATTCGGACATACCAGTCCATGGCCTCCTCTACAGCCAGGATGTGGCCACAATCAGGGTAGAGGAGCCAAGCCTTATGTTCCATCTGGGTAGCTTCAAACCTGATAGTATGAACATCGATTCCTCGAACTTCTGGTATTTTCTTACCTGCCCATCAACTCCCCCTTTCTTCCATGGTCCTCTGTCCTCTCCTATCAGATTCCCCCTTCTCCAGCCTTGTTCTCTTTCACCAATCAACTTCCCAGCTCTCTACTTCATCTCCTCCCCCTCTCAGTTTCACCTATCGCCTGCCAACTTGTACTTCTTCCTCCCTTCCCCCAACTTGCTTACTCTGACTTCTCATCATTTTTTTTCCACTCCTGATGAAGGGTCTCGGCCTGATATGTTGACTGTTTACACTTTTCCATAGATGCTGCCTGGCCTCCAGCATTTTGTGTGTTTTGTTTTGGATTTCCATCATCTGCAGATTTTCTTATGTTTGTGTACCTCCATTGAGATGCCAGTGAGACTTTAAGAATTTCTTAAACTCTGTTTGCATGAAGCAACCCGAAAGTTTCATTCTTAATATGTTTCAATTGGGAAGTACTGTCAGTTCAAATAACCAAATCATGAATCTGCATGTGCCACTCTTCCTCCACAATGTGTCCATATGGCTCACCATCGTAACAGCGATGAACGCCAAGTGAGGGATGGAAACTGACGTCAACGAAGCTACCCTAGGTTTTCCCACAGCAAAAGCCCTGTGCACCTGGGAATGTGTGCTATGCAATAATAAGTAGGCCACTGCTCCATATCCAACTTCACTTGCATCTGTAAAGTGGAGTAATTGTGCAGCAGTAACTTCTCTAAAATACAGGGCTTTCAAACATCCAACACCTTGAAGTCTTCCAACTGGCAGAGATCTTCCAGCCAGCTTGTCCACTCATGAGCAACTAACGTTGGTTTAGTTCATCCTAGCCAAGGTCTTTCTTACAGAGATCTTGTGGGACTCTGTATTTTAAAAAAAGACAATATGTCTCCTTTAAATGCTTTGCCTTTTACCTGAAAGCTCTCCCCTTTAGTATCTGACATTTTTACCCTGGGAAAAAGATCCTGTTTGTCTATCTGTCTGGCTCATAATTCTAGAAACTTCTGTCAGGTTTTCCTTCAATCTCCAGTGTTCCAGAGTTAACAATCCAATTTTGACCAACCTCTCCCTGTAGCTAAAATCCTCTAACCCAGGCGACATCCTGGTCTGGCAAATCTCTTCCGAATTTCTTCCAAACTTTTCACATCCTTCTTGCACTGGGGGCTACCACACACATGCAATACTAATCAATGTTTTATACAACTGCAACATGACTGCCTGACTTGTGCCCCTAGTGACAAAGACAATCATGCTATACACCTTTACCATGCTTTGCTACTTTCAGGGAAATATGGAATGAATAATAGATAATAATACTACTTCCTACTAATGAAATATCTTTCCAAATTCTTAATTTGTTTTTTTAAATTTTCTTTCCAACTAAAAGAGGGATATCCTATTTGCTCACCTCTCTAAATATATCTTACTGACTTCTTCCAATTTGACATCCAACCAAAAACTTGTGGATTGAAGTAATCTCTCCCGCTCTTCTGCTTTAACTTTGTCTTCTTTGCAACCAAATGAGTTATGCCATTTATCATCTCTTAAAGATTCTTGCTGACTTCCTATAATCTGCCGAACAAACAGGTACTGACCACTCTCAACACCAAATTTTGCAACACCAAATTTGTGTCACCCATGCCAACCATGTCTTGGGCTTGAGTAAAGCCAGATTTACTACTGGAGCAGTTTCAGCTATGAAATATCCCTCTGTAATTGTATTGAAACCTCTTGCCGTCTTCCCAAGAATGATTTGGAATTTTAGTGAAGAGATACTTACTAGTGAATCTCTGTTCGATTCATACTGAGGTGCAAGGAATGAAAGCATAAAGTACGAGTTCAGTAAATGAGTCCACTTTATGAGGAAGAGAGCTTCACCTCCTTGGTCTAGGATAGATTTGGATTGGGGCTACAAGACTAAAAGATTGTAATCAAACCATGGCCTCTCACAGCCACATTCACCAGTAATTATCCATGCTTATGATAAACCATAGAACATTACAGCACAGAAACAGGCCTTTTGGCCCTTCTTGGCTGTGCTGAACCATTTTTCTGCCTAGTCCCACTGACCTGCACCTGGACCATACCCCTCCATACACCTCTCATTCATGTACCTGTCCAAGATTTTCTTAAATGTTAAAAGTGAGCCATCATTTACCACTTCATCTGGCAGCTCATTCCACACTCCCACCATTCTCTGTGTGAAGAAGCCCCCCCCCCTAATGTTCCCTTTAAACTTTTCCCCCTTCACCCTTAACCCATGTCCTCTGGTTTGTTTCTCCCCTAGCCTCAGTGGAAAAAGCCTGCTTGCATTCACTCTATCTATACCCATCATAATTTTATACACCTCTATCAAATCTCCCCTCATTCTTCTACGCTCCAGGGAATAAATTCATCCTTTCTCTTTGTAAATGTGACTCTGTAACTCAGTTTCTCTATTCCCAGCAACATCCTTGTAAACCTTCTCTGCAAACCTCTGTAAATATGAACAGCCATTTCTTTTTGCCATTAAGTGGAGCTAAGGTCCCATGAGTTGAAAGTTGTGGAATAGTTGAAATAATATTTTTGCAATAAAAACAGCAACTACGCCACAGAGAACAAAGTAATCCAGACTATTACTGAGCCATGCATGACGCCTGGGGAAATCCCAGCAGTTCATATGCTACAGGTATGTTGTGCATACGAACACACTTATGTGACCTCTAACAGGAAGTATCAGATCACACATATTTAAAACATAAAATGCAGGAGATGTTAGGCATCTATGGCAAGAGAAACAGAGTTTCTGCTTTGAAATCCAGGACTAGGACAAGAGGGCATGACTTCAGGATTGAAGGACATCCATTTAGATCAGAGATGTGAAGAAATTTCTTTAATCATAGGGTGGTAAATATGTGGAATTTTTTTGCCATGAGCAGCTGTGGAGGCCAAGTCATTGGGTGCATTTAAGGCAGAAATATATGGGTTCCTGATTAGCCAGGGCATCAAAGGAGATGGGGAAAAGGCAGGGGAGTGGGGATGACTGGAAGAATTGGTTCAGCCCATGATTGAATGGTGTAGCAGACTCGATGGGCCAAATGGTCTACTTCTGCTCCTATATCTTATGGTCTTATGGATCTTTGTAGCAGATAGCACCACCAGACTTGAGATTCCTAAAGGATCACTGATGGAATTAACTGTGGAGAGCATACTCCTTCCAGTGAGGGTTCTATCTTTGTCTGTGATCTTAAACTTGAAAGTATCAAACTGAATGCACCATTGTAGACCCAGTACTCTCTCCACCAAAGGTATATCTTGATCCAAATCCAAATCCTTCGTGTATTTTGCTCTGCTCGTCTGTTATCGCAGCTAGTACACTATCTCTGTTGCTTATCTACTTTTGTGAATTAAAAGCCACCTTAACAAATGGATGCAACACACACAGAATGCTCCCTGACCTGCTGAGTTCTTCCAGCATTTTGTGAGTGTTACTTGGATTTCCAGCATCTGCAGATTTTCTCTTGTTTGTGATTGGATTAGCAAATGGATGTAAGGTCATGATATAGAGGCACCACTTCTTCCTCAGGAGACTTTGACACAAAGCAGTAATCAACATAGAAGCAATGCAAAGCCTTATCCACTGTCTTGCTGCTGAACTGTTTATTATTTTCTGCCCATTTCCTAGGAGTTGAGTTGTCACAGCTAGGTGATGAAATTACTCCAAAGTGATGTACCACCATTCTAAAGTCCATCATATCTTGGCTGAGGTCACCATCAGACCACCAGAGAAAACTCAGCAGATCTGCATCTTCTGCCGGTACTTTAGCAGGTAAAACATTGATTCAATATATGCCATGATCACCTCTGGTTCTTTTCTAAATCTGGTTATGACTCCAATCAGTGAGCTAGTAAGATCTTGTCCCTGTAAAAGTTGAGCATTAAGTGATATTTCCTGAAATGTCGCTGCATAGTCAAAGACATCACAAAATTTCCCTTTTCTGAGGTGATAAACACCATGATGTGGAATATACCGGATTTTTTTCATCACTGTTTTCCAGATCCTCTGTTGGCACTCTTTCAGCATGACCATTGGAGATTGCATCCATTGAAAGCTGTGTAGTCAGTGTGAAATGACATATCCTTCTTAAACCTCTTCTGTAGACTTAGAGCACGCTGTTCAGCAATCTTCCTATTATTTGGCATGTTATCCTTCTTTCTCAAGAGTAAACTAATCTGTAGTGGCGATCCACCGGTTTTGTACAATTTGTACCATCTCCTCGAGAGTGTAGTCCAACAAGGTTCATTATTAGAAACAAGGAACGTAGAAAACCTACAACACAATAAAGGCCCTTCGGCCCACAATGCTATGCCGAACATGTACTTAATTTTAGAAATTACCCAGGGTTACCCATAGCCCTCTATTTTTCTAAGCTCCACCTACCTACCCAGGAGCCTCTTAAAAGACCCTATCCACAACACCCCAACATTTGTGTCATCCCCAAATTTACTAACCCATCCCTCCACTTCCTCATCCAGGTCATTAATAAAAATCATGATGAGAAGGGGTCCCAGATCAGATCCCTGAGGCACACCACTGGGCACCGACCTCCATGCAGAATATAACCCGTCTATAACCATTCTTTGCCTTCTGTGGGCAAGCCAATTCTTTATCCACAAAGCAAGGACCCCTTGGATCCTCTTTAATAACCTCTCTAATACTGCTCAGACAACATAGGTCAGGCTAGCTAACCTGTAAATTTTAAGACATCCAGAACTTGCTGTCTACCTGCTAATGCAAACCAATTCTTGTCCACTCATCACATCTGTATCAATTAGTTAAAAGTAAATTACGTTTAACCTTATAATCTTTTAAAGATTCACCACCCTGAGTGTGAAGACACATATGCTGAAGTCTGTTCTAAGTGCATTTGGGTTCTGGTGCCAACATGGTATGCCCACAGCTGGTTAACCCTAACCTGTTCGTCTTTGGAATGTGGGGGAAATCCAAGGTCCCGGAGGAAACCCAGGCGGTCATGGGGAGAACATTTAAACTCCTTCCAGACTGCATTGGTAATTGAATCCCAATCGGTGATCGCTGTTGCTGTGGTAGTGTTACGGTACTTGCAATGCTGCCATGCCAAAGTTGCTTTTAGGCTTTTTTATCTTCTGCCCAATAAGAAAGTTGAGGCATGGGAAGATGAAATGTCTGGGCTGCATGGTGTCATTGATTCTGCTGGCTGTTTTCCTCCGGCAGCAAGGAGTATAAGCAGAGTCTGTATAGAGGACTCTGGTTTTCATGATTGCTGAGCTGTGTCCACAACATTCTGCAGTTTCAGTCACATGCAGAGCAGTTGCCCTTCAAGCCATTGTGCATCCACATAGGATGCTTTCTGTGGTGTATCAATAAACAATTATCATCGTAAAGCCCTTCAGGAAGTCAAAGGAAAGGAGAAAATATACAGTCAACGGTAGACACCATTTATTGCCAAATTTAACAGTATTTTGCTAATTGTTGAAACTTGTTTTTTGTGGCAGCAAATTCCTGATAGATGTAACTAAATGTATATGGCGAATAAAGTAGTGGGATGCCTGGGTCCAGGTCCATAGTGCACTGAAAGTGACTATCCAAGTGGCAAAGGTAGTAAGGAAGACATGTAGCGTGCTCGGCTTCATTGCAAGTCAGGGTGCAACCATAGAAACCCCAAAACATTAGCGATCCCTTTGCCTCCACAGTTATTTCCCGACACGTTGAGCTCAAACACCAGCTTTTTTTTGCTCCAGGTTCCAGCGTTTTATTTTTATTTTATTTAGAGATACAGCACAGAAAAGGCCTTTCTGTGAATGAACCTTTCTCAATGTTCTTTCTCAATGAACCACAGTGCCCAGAAACCCATTGATTTAACTCTAGTCTAATCACAGGACAATTTACAATGACCAATTAACTACTAACTGGTATATCTTTGGGACATGGGAGGTAACCGGAGCACCAGGAGGAAACCTGGTGTGGATGGTTATGGTGTGAACTGAAATCTCGGGTATAGGACGGTTATGGTGTGAACTGAAATCTTGGGTATAGGACGGTTATGGTGTGAACTGAAATCTCGGGTACAGAACGGTTATGGTGTGAACTGAAATCTTGGATAAAGGACGGTTATGGTGTGAACTGAAATCTTGGATAAAGGACGGTTATGGTGTGAACTGAAATCTCGGGTACAGAACGGTTATGGTGTGAACTGAAATCTTGGGTATAGGACGGTTATGGTGTGAACTGAAATTTCGGGTAAAGGACGGTTATGGTGTGAACTGAAATCTTGGGTATAGGACGGTTATGGTGTGATCTGAAATCTCGGGTACAGGACGGTTATGGTGTGAACTGAAATCTTGGATAAAGGACGGTTATGGTGTGAACTGAAATCTCGGGTACAGGACGGTTATGGTGTGAACTGAAATCTCGGGTATAGGACGGTTATGGTGTGAACTGAAATCTTGGGTATAGGACGGTTATGGTGTGATCTGAAATCTTGGATAAAGGACGGTTATGGTGTGAACTGAAATCTTGGGTAAAGGACGGTTATGGTGTGAACTGAAATCTCGGGTACAGGACGGTTATGGTGTGAACTGAAATCTCGGGTATAGGACGGTTATGGTGTGAACTGAAATCTCGGGTATAGGACGGTTATGGTGTGATCTGAAATCTTGGATAAAGGACGGTTATGGTGTGAACTGAAATCTTGGGTAAAGGACGGTTATGGTGTGATCTGAAATCTTGGATAAAGGACGGTTATGGTGTGAACTGAAATCTTGGGTAAAGGACGGTTATGGTGTGATCTGAAATCTTGGATAAAGGACGGTTATGGTGTGATCTGAAATCTTGGATAAAGGACGGTTATGGTGTGAACTGAAATCTCGGGTACAGGACGGTTATGGTGTGAACTGAAATCTTGGGTATAGGACGGTTATGGTGTGAACTGAAATCTTGGGTATAGGACTGTTATGGTGTGAACTGAAATCTCGGGTATAGGACGGTTATGGTGTGAACTGAAATCTCGGGTATAGGACTGTTATGGTGTGAACTGAAATCTTGGATAAAGGACGGTTATGGTGTGAACTGAAATCTTGGGTAAAGGACGGTTATGGTGTGAACTGAAATCTCGGGTACAGGACGGTTATGGTGTGAACTGAAATCTCGGGTATAGGACGGTTATGGTGTGAACTGAAATCTCGGGTATAGGACGGTTATGGTGTGATCTGAAATCTTGGATAAAGGACGGTTATGGTGTGAACTGAAATCTTGGATAAAGGACGGTTATGGTGTGAACTGAAATCTTGGGTAAAGGACGGTTATGGTGTGATCTGAAATCTTGGATAAAGGACGGTTATGGTGTGATCTGAAATCTTGGATAAAGGACGGTTATGGTGTGATCTGAAATCTTGGGTAAAGGACGGTTATGGTGTGATCTGAAATCTCGGGTGTAGGACGGTTGTGGTATGAACTGAAATCTTGGATAAAGGACGGTTATGGTGTGATCTGAAATCTTGGATAAAGGACGGTTATGGTGTGAACTGAAATCTCGGGTATAGGACGGTTATGGTGTGAACTGAAATCTCGGGTACAGGACGGTTATGGTGTGAACTGAAATCTCAGAGGAGTAGGACAGTTGTGGTGTGAACTGAAATCTCAGAGGTGTAGGACAGTTGTGGCATGGTGTTCTGAGGCTGCATCTAGGCAGTGAGGCTTGGGCCCAGGCCTGAGGGTGGGGATTGAGCCAGTATTTAGCCATTACTGGAGCAGACTTGGAAGCAGAAGAACTGAGGCAAAGCATCAAGGCAGCAGGGCCCAGGCCAAAGAGTGTGGAACAATCCTAGGAATGAAAGTGTTGACACCTGAGGAGCGTTTGATGGTTCTGGGTTTGTACTCACTGGTGTTTAGAAGAATGGGGGGGATCTCATTGAAACCGTGAATATTGAAAGGCAGGGATAGAATGGATGTAGAGACGATGTTTCCTATAGTGGGGGAGTTTCGGACCAGAGAGCACAGCCTCAGAATAGAGGAATGTTCCTTTAAAACAGAGATAAGGCAAATTTCTTTAGCTGGAGGGAATTCATAGCCACAGACAGTTGTGGAGGTCAAGTCATTGGGTATATTTAAAGCAGAGTTTGATAGGTTCTCGATTAGTCAGGAAGTCGAAGGTTACGGGGAGAAGGCAGGAGAATGGAATTGAAAGAATCAGAATTAGGTTTAATATCATTGACATACAGTGGAGCTAAAATGTTGGAGAATCCTGTAGAATTTTCTCTATTTCTGCATAAATTTGACCTAGAATGTGATCAGGTCTTCAACAAGTCCTAAAACTAGATAAAGAGAACCCAGTTCAATAAGTAACTCAAAAGCATTACACTTGTCGATTTATTTATGACAGAACTTATCCAATATTACATTTATTTGTTGGAAAAAGTATGTGAACCTTTGCTTTCAGTAACTGGTGTGACCCCCTTGTACAGCAATAACTTCAACCAAACACTTCCGGTAACGATTGATCAGTCCTGCACTTCTGTTTGGAGGAATTTTAGGCCATTCCTCATGACAAAACTGCTTCATCTCCAGGATGTTTGTTGGCTTCTGTGCATGAACTGTTTACATCAGTATAACATTTCTATAGGATTATAGTCAGAACTTTGACTTGGTCATTCCAAAACACAAATTTTTTTTTGAAACCATTTTGTTGTTGATTTACTCTTGTCTTTCAGATCATTGTTTTGTTGGATTATAAGGCCATAAGACATAGGAGCAGAATTGAGCCATTTGGCCCATCGAGTCTGCTCCACCATTCAATCATGGCTAATCCTTTTCTTCCCTCCTCAGCCCCATTCCCTGTGCTTCTTCCCATAACCTTTGAAGCCATGTCCAACTAGATACCTAAATCTCTGCCTTAAATACACCTAATGAACTGGCCTCTACAGCTTCCTGCGGTAACAAATTCCACAAATTCACCACCCTCTCACTAAAACATTTTTTCTACATCTCTTTTAAATGGGCACCTCTTTATCCCAAAGCTGTGCTCTCTTGTCCTAGACTCCCCACAATGGGAAATATCCTTTCTACATCTACAAAAGTTTTAATGAAATCCCCACTCTTTCTTCTAAATTCCAGTGAGTACAGATGACCCAGAGCTATCAAACGTTCCTCGTATGATAACCCTTTCATTCCCTGAATCATTCTTGTGAACTTCCTTGGAACCCTCTCCAATGCAAGCACATCTTTTCTAAGATGAGAAGTCCAGAACTGTTCACAATACTCAAGGTGAGGCTTCACCAGTGTCCTATAAAGCCTCAGCATCACATCCCTGCACTTGTATTCAAGGCCTCTCGAAATGAATGCTGACATTGGATTTGCCTTCCTCAACACCATTCAACCAGCAAGTTAACCTTTAGAGTGTTCTGCACAAGGACTCCCAAGTCCCTTTGCATCTCAGATTTTCGGATTTTCTCCCCACTTAGAAAATAGTCTGCACATTTATGTCTCCTACCAAAGTGCATGACCATGCATTTTTCCGACATTGCATTTCATTTGCCACTTCTTGCCCATTCTCCTAATCTGCCTGAGTCATTCTTCATCCTTTTTGTTTCCTCAACACTACCTGCCCCTCCACCAATCTTCTTATCATCTGCAAACTTGGCAATAAAGCCATCTATTTCATCATCTAAATCATTGATATACAGGATAAAAAGAAGTGGTTCCAATACCGACCCCTGAGGAACACCACTAGTCACTAGCAGCCAACCAGAAAAGGATCCTTTTACTCCCACTCGCTGCCTCCTACCAATCAGCCAATGCTCTAACCATGCTAGTAACTTTCCTGTAATACCATAGGCTCTTAACTTGGTAAGCGGACTCATCTGAAAATCCAAATATACAACATCCACTGCATCCTCTTTATCTATTCTACTTGTAATCTCCTCAAGGCATTCCAAGAGGTTCATCAGGCAGGATTTTCCCAACCACTGAGGTCAGGCTAACTGGTCAATAATTTCTTTTCTGCTGCCTTCCTCCTTTCTTAAAGAATGGAGAGGCACTTGCAATTTTCCAGTCCTCTGGCACCCTGCCAGAGTCCAATGATTTTTGAAGGATCATTGCTAATGCCTCCACAATCTCTAACACTATCTCTTTCAGAATGAGTACTGCTCATTTCATCTGGATGACCTATGTACCCTTAGGTCTTTCAGCTTTTTAAGCACCTTCTCTCTTGTAATAGTAACTGCACTCACTTCTCTTCCTTCACACATTATAACATCTGACACATTATTAGTGTCTTCCACAGTGAAAGCTGATGCAAAATGCTCAATTAGTTCATCTGTCATCTCTTTGTCCCCATTATTATTTCTCCAGTCATATTTTCTAATGGTCCTATCTCCACTCATTTCTCTCTTTTATTTTTTACATATTTAAAAAAGCTTTTACTATCCCTTTTGATATTGTTTGCTAACTTGCTTACATATTTCATCTTATCCCTTCTGATAATTCTTTTAGCTGCCCACTGTAGATTTTTTAAAAGCTTCCCTTTCCTCTATCTTCTCACTAATTTCTACATTGCTGTGTGTCCTCTCTTTTGTTTTTACATTAGCTTTGACTTCTCTTGTCAGCTACAGTTGTACTATTTTGCCATTTGAACATTTCTTCAAATTTCAAATACATCTGTCCTGCATCTTCCTCAATTTTCCTAGAGATGCACGCCATTTCTGCTCTGATGACATTCCTGCCAGCGGCTCCTTCCAATTTACTCTAGTCAACTCCTCTCTCATACACTATAATTTTCTTTACTCCACTGAAATACAGCTACATCAGACTTTACTTTCTCCTTATCAAATTTGAAGTTGAACTCAATCATATTGTGATCACTGGTTCCTGAGGGTTCTTTTACCTTAAGCTCCCTAATCACCTCCAGTTCATCACATAACACCCAATCCAGTATAGCTGATTCCCTAGTAGGCTCAATGACAAACTGCTCTAAAAAGCTATCTCGTATTATCTCATATTAACTTCTATTAAGCTTCAGATGATGGACTTCATCAGATAGCTTAATATCACCCAGCCATCCTCCTGTAAAATGCCTTGATACAATTTTGAATTCTTTATTCCCTCAATGATTGCAAACTCTTCAGGCCCTGAGGCAGCAAAACAGCCCCAAACCATGATGTTCTTTCCACCATGCTTCACAGTTGGGATGAGGTTTTGGTATTGGTGTGCTGAGACCTTTTCCCTCCAAACATAGCAATGTGCATTTCTACCAAAAAGTTCAACTTTTGTCTCATCTGTCCACAGAACTTTGTCTCAGAAGCATTGTAGAACATCCAGATGGTCTTTTGCAAATTTAAGACATGCAGCAATCATTTTTTTTTTAAGAGCTGTGGTTTCCTCTATGGTGTCCTTCCATGAGCACCATTCTTGTTCAGTGTTTTTCTTATAGTGGACACAAGAACACAGACTTTAGCAAGTTCCAGAGATTTCTGCAGGTCTTTTGCTGTTACCCTGGGTTCTTTTTCTCTTCTTCCAGCATTGCATGTTGTGCTCTTGCTGTGATCTTTGCAGGACACTCACTCCTATGAAGGGTATTTTCTGTATTTTCAGATCTCTTTGTTTTACGGTACTCCTCAGTGCCTTACCACTGATCAACCAGCCCTGGTTGGTCCTCCCAAAGTGCAACACCTTGCCCTTGTCTGCTTTAAATTCCCTCTGCCCATTTCACCAGCTGGTCCAGATCCCACTGCAAGCTTTGATAGCCTTCCTCAGCATCACACACAAAATGTGGGAGGAACTCAGCAGGTCAGGTAGCATCTGTGGAAATGAATCAACAGTCAACATTAGAACAAACAGGTCCTGAAAAGGGTCTTGGTATGAAGCAGCAACTGTTTTTGCCCTGCAATTTGCCTGTCACCACAATAGGTTGATGGCAGGTATAATCCCAATGGCTCTTCACACGGCCTGTGATCACTTGGACAACACAAACACCCGTGTCAGGATGCTGTTCATTGACGACACCTCAGCTTTTAACACCATTGTTCCCACATTCCTTTTCAATAAGCTACAGAACCTGGACCTCAGTACCTCCCTCTGCAATTGGATCCTTAATTTCCTAATTGAAAGACCACAATCTGTGTGGATTGGTGGTAACTGGTGCGCCTCAGGGGTGTGTGCTTAGCCCACTGCGCTACTCTCTCTATACCCATGACTGTGTGGCTAGGTACAGCTAAATACTATCTGTGAATTTGCTGATGATACAACCATTGTTGGTAGAATCTCAGATGGTGATGACAGGGCGTACGGGAGTGAGATATGCCAGCTAGTTGTGTGGTGATAGGGACAACCTTGCACTCAATGTTAGCAAGACGAAAGAGCTCATTGCGGACTTCAGGAAGAGTTGGACAAGGGAACACAAACCATTCCTCAGAAGGATCAGAAGTGGAGAGAGTGAGCAATTTCAAGTTCCTGGGTGTCAAGATCTCTGAGGAACTAACCTGGTCCCAACATATCGATGCAGTTATAAAGAAGGCAGAGCGGCTATACTTTATTAGGAGTCTGAGAGACTTGACTTGCCAACTAAAACACTCAGAAACCTCTATAGATGTACCGTAGCATTCTGACAGGCTGCATCACTCTCTGGTATGGGGTGGGGGGGGGGGGGGCGGCTACTGCACAGGACCGAAAAAAGAAGAAAAATTAGTCAGCTCCATCTTGAGTACTAACCTCTGTAATATAAACCATATAACAATTACAGCATGGAAACAGGCCATCTCGGCCCTTCTAGTCCGTGCTGAACGCTTACTCTCACCTAGTCATACCGACCTACACTCAGCCCATAACCCTCCATTCATTTCCTGTCCATATACCTATACAATTTTTTTCTTAACAACAAAATCAAACCTGCCTCTACCACTTCTACTGGAAGCTCGTTCCACACAGCTACCACTCTCTGAGTAAAGAAGTTCCTCCTTGTGTTACCCCTAAACTTTTGCCCCTTAACTCTCAACTCATGTCCTCTTTTTTGAATCTCCCCTACTCTCAATGAAAAAAGCCTATCCACATCAACTCTATCTATCCCCCTCATTATTTTAAATACCTCTATCAAGTCCCCCTTCAACCTTCTACGCTCCAAAGAATAAAGACCTAACTTGTTCAACCTTTCTCTGTAACTTAGGTGCTGAAACCCAGGTAACATTCTAGTAAATCTTCTCTGTACTCTCTCTATTTTGTTGACATCTTTCCTATAATTTGGTGACCAGAACTGTACACAATACTCCAAATTTGGCCTCACCAATGCCTTGTACAATTTTAACATTACATCCCAACTCCTATACTCAATGCTCTGATTTATAAAGGCCAGCATACCAAAAGCTTTCTTCACCACCCTATCCACATGAGATTCCACCTTCAGGGAACTATGCACCATTATTCCTAGATCACTCTGTTCCACTGCATTCCTCAATGCCTTACTAATTACCATGTATGTCCTATTTTGATTAGTCCTACCAAAATGTAGCACCTCACACTTATCAGCATTAAATTCCATCTGCCATCTTTCAGCCCACTCTTCTGACTGGCCTAAATCTCTCTGCATCCAAGATCCAAGACATCTTCAAGGAGCGGTGCCTCAGAAAGGCGATTTCCATTATTAAGCACCCCCATCACCTAGGGCATGCCCTCTTCTCACTGTTACCATCAGGCAGGAGGTACAGAGCCTGAAGGCACACACTCAGCAATTCAGGAACAGATTCTTCCCCTCTACCATACGATTCTGAAATGGTCATTGAACCCATGAACACCATTTCACTTTTGTTGAAAGAAATATATTATTTCTGTTTCTGCATTATTTTTAATCTATTCAATATACATATATATATTTACTGTAATCGATTTACATACTTATTTTTTCATTCTATATTATCATTGTACTGCTGCTGCTCAGTTAACAGATTTCACGACACATGCTGGTGACAATAAACCTGATTCTGATTCTGTTTATTTATTTAAGTGTTCTCTTGCGTATCTTATACTCAAATACATCATTCGTTTCTGCCTGCCTAGAACTGCACCCCCCTTTCATAACCAGAGCCTCAATATCTCTCAAACACCAAGGTTCCCCAAACCTGTTATCCTTTCCTTTTATTCTGACAGGAACGTGCAAACTCTGTACTCACAAATTTTCACTTTTGAAGGCCTCCCACTTGTCAAGTACAGCTCTGCCAGAAAACTAATTTGGCAGGGGGATGGGAACCGGAGTTTAGTGCTCAGGATGAGGTAGCTGGTTTACAAACAGAGGCAATGTGTAGTGAGACACCTAGCAAGGAGAGTCTGATGATAGGGCAGAATTGCAGTCAACAGTTACATTGCAGTGCAAAATCGAAAAGAATGAATACAGGACTGAAGGTGAATGTGAGCAGTATACAGAATAAGGTAAATTAACTTGTAGCACAATTACAGACCAGCATATATGATTTTTTGGCATCACTGAATTAGTGCTGAAAGAAAATGACAGCTGGGACCTTAATGTTCAAGGATACATATTGTATCAAAAGGACAAGCAGGAAGTTAGAGGGGCAGCTTTGCATTGTTAGTAAAAGTTGAAGTCAAATCTTCAGAAAGAGGTGTTGAATCATTGTGGGTAGAGCTAAGGAACTAGAAGGGTAAAAAGATCCTGATGGGAGTTGTATACAGACCCCCAAACAGTAGTAAGGACACGGTCTACAAATTACAATGGGAGATAGAAAATGCATGCCAAAAAGACAATGTTACAATACTTATGGGGGATTTCAATAGGCAGGTAGACTGGGAAAATCAGATTGGTGCTTGATCTCAAGAGGGGGAATTTCTCAAATGCCTATCAGATAGCATTTTAGACAGCTCATGGTTGAGACCAGTAGGGGATCAACTCTTCTGGATTGGGTGTTGTGCAATATGATAGAATTCACCCTGCAATTTGAGAAAAAGCAGCTAAAGTCAGATGTATCAGTATTACAGTGGATTAAAGGGAATTATAGAGGCACGAGAGAGGAGTTGGCCAGAGTTGATCGGGAAAGAACGCTGACAGGGATGATGGCAGAGACGCAGTGGCTGAAATTTCTGGAGACAATTTGGAAGGCACAGGATATATACATACCTTTAAAGAAGTATTCTAAAGGCAAGATAACACAACCATGGCTCACAAGCGAAGTCAAAGCCAACATAAAAGCCAAAGAGAGGGCACATAATAGAGCAAAAACTAGTGGGAAATTTTTAAAACCTGCAGAAGCCAACTAAAATAGTCACTAAGAAGGAAAAGATGGAATATGAAAGTCAGCTCACCAATAATATTAAAGAGGATACCAAAAGTGTCTTCAGATACATAAAGTGTCAAAGAGAGGTGAGAGTGGATAATGGACCGCTGGAAAACGATACTGGAGAGGTAGTAATGGAGGACAATGAAATGGCAGACAAACTAAATAAGATGGTGTATGCCTCAGAGTTTTGATATAGCTGGCCGAGGAGATTGTGGAGGCATTAGTAATGATCTTTCAAGCATCACTAGATTCTGGAATTGTTCTGGAAGACTGAAAAATTGCAAATGTCACTCCACTCTTCAAGAAGGGAAAGATAGAAGTGAAGAAACTATAGGCCAGTTAGTCTGACCTCAGTGGTTGGGAAGATGTTGGAATTAATTATTAAGGATGAGATCTCAGGGTACTTGGAGGCACATGATAAAATAGGCCATAGTCAGCATAGTTTCCTTAAGGGAAAATATTGCCTGACAAACCTGTTGGAATTCTTTGAAGAAGTAACAAGCAGGATAGGCAAAGGAGAATTGGTTGATGTCGTGCAATTGGATGTTTAGAAGAATCTTGACAAAGTGCCATGCATTAGAATGCTTCACAAGTTTAAGAGCCCGTGGTTTTATTGGAAAAATACTAGCATGGATAAAGCAATGACTGATTGACAGGAGGCAAAGTGTAGGAATAAAGGGAACCTTGTGTGGTTGGCTGGAGGTGAGTAGTGGTGTTCCACAAGGATCTGTGTTAGGATTGCTTCTTTTCACATTATATGTCAATGACTTGGAAGACAGAATTGATGGCTTTGTTGCAAAGTTTGCAGACAATACAAGGATAGGTGGAGAAACAGATAGTTTTGAAGAAGTGGAGAGGCTATAGAAGGACCTAGAGAACTTAGGAGATTGAGCAAAGAAGTGGCAGATGGAATACAGTGTCCGGAAGTGTATGGTCATTCACTGGTAGATGAAATTACAGGGTTGACTGTTTTCTAAGTGGAGAGAAAATACAAAAAACTGAGACACAAAAGGATTTGGGAGTCTTTGTGCAGGATTTCCTTAATTTATAGGTTGAGTCGGTGGCGAGGAAGTCAAATGTGATGTTAGTATTCATTTGAAGAGGACTAGAATATAAAAGGAAGGATATAATATTGAGACTTTATAAAGCACTGGTGAGGCCTCATTTGGAGTATTGTGAGCAGGTTTGGGCCTCTCTCTTTTCTACAAAAGAATGTGTTGACATTGGAGAGCGTTCAAAGGAGACTCACAAAAATGATTTCAAGATTGAAAGGCTTGTCATATGAGTAGCCTTCAATGGCTATTGGCCTGTATTCACTGGAATTCAGAAGAATGAGTGGTTACTTCTTTGAAACCTATCAAATGGTGAAAGACTTCAATAGAGTGGATGTGGAGAGTATATTTCCTAAGACCAAAGGACACAGCCTCAGGTTAGAGGTGCGTCCTTTTAGTACAGAGATGAGGAGGAATTTCTTTAGCCAGGGAATAGTGAATCTGTGGAATCCATCACCTCAGGCAACTATGGAGACCAAGTCTTTGGGTATACTTAAGCAGAGGTTCATAAATTTTTGGTTGGTCAGACCATGAAAGGATATGGGGAGAAGGCAGGAGATTGGGGCTGAGAGGGAAATGGATCAGCCATGAATAAATGTCGGAGCAGACTCGATGGGCCAAATGGCCTAATTGTGCTCCTATATCTTATGGCCATCTGATCTTGACTATCTGCATGCTTTTATGCATTGAGCTGCTGTCACAGGATTGACTCATTGGATATTTGTGTCAATGGACAGTTGTTCATATCAAAGTAACTGCACATTTTATGATTTGAAGATGCACACAAAATGCAAGAGTATATTTCTTACAGTATACAAAACTCTGCATAATAGTGAGATGAGATCAGCTGCTACTGAGATTTGAATCCAGGAACCAAAGCATGAACAGCCTACAATATCAAATAAAAATTCATTACTGGAAGCCAATGTAATCTTCTTTTGTTTGGTGCGATTTTGTTAATTTTCTTTCAATTATGTTGGGAAAGGCAAGTTTCAATTTCTACACATCTGTGTTCCACTATTATAATTGGCTTGCCAGATGGTGAAGACACATTTAATCAAATTTCTCCCACTGTTTGTCCCATTTCCATCAGGAAGGAGCATTCATGCCAGGACTATCAGACTCAAACCGTTCCTTTCCCCAAGCAGTAAGGCTGATCAACACCTCCACCCACTAACCCACCCCTCCACACCCCCAACTACCACTACTTTACTGTTGGGCTCCATGTGGTGTAATTGCCATCATTGATAGAGATGGGAATATTTTGGTTTAATGTGTATTGTCTATTTGTAGTGGAGTAATTGTGTTGGTCACTGTTTTATATGTACTGTATAGCACCAAAATTGTAATAAAGAAAATTTTGTATTATAAAAACCACCACTACTTTATCATTTGCTGTCAAAGTCACCTTATGTACAGACACTCTGGTGCCTAGTGTCACTTTATGGACATGCAATCAATGTATACAAGCTATCTGACATTTATATTTATAGTGGGTTTTGTAATTGTGCAATTTATATTATTACATGTTTTTGTGCTGCATCAGATCCAGAGCAACAATTATTTTGTTCTCTTTACAGTTGTGTACTGGAAATAGCATTAAACAATGCTGAATCTGTATCCCTTTGTAACCATAACCACAACCATCTTGAACTTGTTTCTGGTCGCAGTTTGCTTCAGTTTCATTTATTTCTCACCATGAAATGTGTGTAGTTTGCATTAACAACCAATACAATGTAAGGATGTGATGGGTGCTGCCCGCAAATGTGACAACACATTCATAGCATAGCATGTCCACAATGTTCTGCAGAGTAAATCAAGCAACAACACCACCAACACAAAAACAGCAACAAAAACAAAACAAAACAAGCCTTTTTTCCTTCCCACTCATGCACACGAACACAACAAGCGTCCAACCTCAGACCTGCCAACTCTGGGGTTCCCACCCTCACAATGGACCCTCAGATTTACACACATCAGGCCTCACTTTCTATAACTAATTTAGCATGCCTCAAGTTAGGGTGATCGCCAGCATGGATAAACAATCAGTTCTGGAAGTTATCTGTGCACGCAATTGTAAGGTGCTGGATCCTGATGCTTTTGAAATCCAAATATTGCAAGTCATGAATGAAGCACAAAATTTATTGTGAGCAATTTTTTTTTAAATGCTACAAAAACAAAACAAAAGAAAGAGAATCTGAGAGAACAAAGATAAAATGAAGGAAAATCCAGTTGTGGTAGTCTGACTGGAGATGACAAAAAAATCCAGTGATAATAACCTATAAAATCGCCTATAAAAGTGGTGTGACATCTGCTGCTGAAAACTAATGAGCTTCTAGAAAAGTACAGAAGCAACTGTAGCATTATTACTCGGAAATTCTACAATCAAGTATATCAGAAGCACTGTCAAAGGAAAGCAGCATCCATCATCAGGGACACCTACCAGCCAGGTCATGCTCTCTTCTTGCTACTACCATCACGAAGAAAGTACAGGAGCCTCAGGATGCATCGCACCAGGTTCAGGAACAGTTATTACCTCTCAACAAGCAGGCTCTTGATCCAAAGGAGAAAAATTCACTCAACTTTATTTCTCCCATCACTGAACTGTTCCCAAAAGTGAGAGACATGCTTCAAGAACTCTTCATATCATGTTCTTGATACTTATTGTTTACTTAATTACATTATGAAGTTATTTTTTGCTTTTGCACATATTGTTGCCTGTTCCACAATGGTTATTTGTTCACCTTCATGTGTGCAGTCTTTCATTGATTCTGTTGTGTTCCTTGGTATTTATTGTGAATGCCTGCAAAAAAATGGATTTCAGGATTGCACGTGGTGACATATATATCCACTGATAATACCTTTACTTTCAACTTTGACATTTGACTTTTCTAAAAATTACAAATACTGCATAAAGGTGAGTATCTAAAAATGACAGCAAGCAGACAAGAGTTGAACAAAAAGAAAAATGAGAAAGTTAACAATTCTGCACAATGATCTGACAGTGCTAAAGAAATACAATATAATGACGATTCCACACCCGGATCTGGCGCCAGCGACGGAATACAGTATAACAACGATTCCTCGCTCTGATCCAACACGGGAATACAATATAATGACGATTCCACGTCCCGATCCGACGCCAGCGACGGAATACAGTATAACAAGGATTCCATGTCCCGATCCAATATCGCAATACAATTTAATGATGATTCCACATCCTGATCCAATACCTGAATACAATATAATGATACCACGCCCCCGATCCGGGGCCTGCGACAGAATACAATATAACGACGATTCCACATCCTGATCCAACGCCAGTGACGGAATACAATATAATGATTCCACATCCCGATCCGGCAATGAAATACAATATAATGATTCCACATCCCGATCCAGCGATGAAATACAATGTAATGATTCCACATCCCGATCCGGCGATGAAATACAATATAATGATTCCACATCCTGATCTGGTGACGGAATACAATATAATGATTCCACATCTCGATCCGGCAACGAAAAACAATATAATGATTCCATATCCCGATCCGGTGACGGAATACAATATAATGATTCCACATCCTGATCCAGCGATGAAATACAATATAATGATTCCACATCCCGATCTGGCGAAAGAATACAATATAATGATTCCACATCCCGATCCAGCGATGAAATACAATATAATGATTCCACATCCCGATCCGGCGACGGAATACAATATAATGATTCCACATCCCGATCCGGCAATGAAATACAATATAATGATTCCACATCCCGATCCAGCAACGAAAAACAATATAATGATTCCATATCCCGATCAGGCGACGGAATACAATATAATGATTCCACATCCCGATCCGGCAATGAAAAACAATATAATGATTCCACATCCCGATCCGGCAATGAAATACAATATAATGATTCCACATCCCAATCCAGCGATGAAATACAATGTAATGATTCCACATCCCGATCCGGCGATGAAATACAATATAATGATTCCACATCCTGATCCGGCGATGAAATACAATATAATGATTCCACATCCCAATCCAGCGATGAAATACAATGTAATGATTCCACATCCTGATCCGGCGATGAAATACAATATAATGATTCCACATCCCGATCTGGTGATGGAATACAATGTAATGATTCCACATCCCGATCCGGCGATGGAATATAATGTAATGATTCCACATCCCGATCCGGCGACGGAATACAATGTAATGATTCCACATCCTGATCCGGTGACGGAATACAATGTAATGATTCCACATCCCGATCCGGCGATGAAATACAATATAATGATTCCACATCGTGATCTGGCGATGCAATACAATATAATGATTCCACATCCCGATCCGGTGATGGAATATAATGTAATGATTCCCCATCCCGATCCGGCGATGAAATACAATATAATGATTCCACATCCTGATCCGGCGATGAAATACAATATAATGATTCCACATCCCGATCCGGCGACGGAATACAATATAATGATTCCACATCCTGATCCGGCGACGGAATACAATATAATGATTCCACATCCCGATCCAGCGATGAAATACAATGTAATGATTCCACATCCTGATCCGGCGATGAAATACAATATAATGATTCCACATCCTGATCTGGTGACGGAATACAATGTAATGATTCCACATCCTGATCCGGCGACAGAATACAATATAATGATTCCACATCGTGATCCAGCGACGGTATACAATATAATGATTTCACATCCTGATCTGGTGACGGAATACAATGTAATGATTCCACATCCTGATCCAGCGATGAAATACAATATAATGATTCCACATCCTGATCTGGCGAAAGAATACAATATAATGACGATTCCACATCCCGATCCAGCGATGAAATACAATATAATGATTCCACATCCCGATCCAGCGATGAAATACAATATAATGATTCCACATCCCGATCCAGCGATGAAATACAATATAATGATTCCACATCCTGATCTGGCGAAAGAATACAATATAATGACGATTCCACATCCCGATCCAGCGATGAAATACAATATAATGATTCCACATCCCGATCTGGTGAAAGAATACAATATAATGACAATTCCACATCCCGATCCAGCGATGAAATACAATATAATGATTCCACATCCCGATCTGGCGAAAGAATACAATATAATGACGATTCCACATCCCGATCCAGCGATGAAATACAATATAATGATTCCACATCCCGATCTGGCGAAAGAATACAATATAATGACGATTCCACATCCCGATCCAGCGATGAAATACAATATAATGATTCCACATCCCAATCCGGCGACGGAATACAATATAATGATTTCACATCCCGATCCGGCGACGGAATACAATATAATGATTCCACATCCCGATCCAGCGATGAAATACAATATAATGATTCCACATCCCGATCCAGCAATGAAATACTTTTGGGAAGATCCTATTTCATTCAGGTGCCGTGTGACCCCAACTCCACTGCCTTCAATAACTGCCTTTTGTCCTCACGGTTCTGAACCTCTGCCTGGACCCTGTCACGTCTGTCCCTTGCACTTGCTCTCCCCGTCAGTGGAAGTGTGCAGAGCCGAGGCCTTGCCAACCCAGGCGTGGGTTGTTGATGATGTCTCCCGTTTGCAGGGAGCTCACTGAGTTGATGGGCCGATCTTGTAATCTCTACTTGTCTCATTAGATTGTCATGAGAGCACCTCAGTATTAACACAATTCTACACTTTGCCAACTTGAACTCCTCCACTGCTGATGACAACGGGAGCTGTCGCTTGCCTGGTTTTGTGTCGAGCTCCACTGAAGAAAACCTTCAGGGGGATCCCCAGGTGCTTGTTGGCTTTTCTCTCCATGTGGTCATGGGGAACTCGTATTCCATTGAAAGCCAGAGCAGTCTTCATACAGGACCATGTTGGTACAGTCTTAAATCTATCAGGGAGTCCAGTTTTGTCAATTTTCTTCGCCCACTCTTCAGTCTGCTTTACAGTGTCAGTGATGGTGGTGCTGTCTGTCATTGCCGCATTAATCTACTTTCCAAGACACTTTACTGGCTTGTCCTCCACAGATGGAATGACTTGACCTGTACTTGAAGACTGGACTTGCTAATAACCGTGCCCCTTTTGATCACCATGCATCTGGACTCTCTGGCCTTGAAGGTCATCCTAGCCCAGGTTATCCAGGCTTTCCAATACTCATCTTGCTTGGACATGGGTTACAGTCATTACTGTCATGTCATCCATGAACCCCATTTTGCAGGTTGTTGGATGCCGTGCTCCAACAGCAGGCCTCAGGTTACGTCTGCTGCTGCTGATATGAGGAGGCTCACACCCATGACAAGCAAGATGGGGGAGATGGTACAGATGGTTGGAATCCCTTTTTGGAGGTCTTGCCACCTGGTAGTGAGGTGGGCTGAAGTGAGGCGTAGCTTGGTTCCTCCTAGGTAGCTGATGATCATGCCTCGCGTTACTGGCAAGATATGGTAGTGGTCCAAGCCAACTTGGGTAAGGTCATGTGGAATTGATCCATTGGTTGGCAAGGTATAACCAGACAACCGTTAGGTCACCTTTCTTCTGGCTGGCCTCGCGGATAAATTAGCTGATTTTTGAGGTGTGTTCGAGGCACCCAGAAAAGCGCGGGAGGCCACCTTTCTGGATGGATGTGTGATATAGTGCTTCTCCAATAAGTAATAGGTCAGCCTTCTCGCAAGCACCAAGACGGATATCTTGCACTCCACGCTAAGGACAGAGGTTGTCCAAAACTGGATGATTGTAGAGGAATCTTCTTCCTTGGGAATAAAGCATCCTTCAGCCATTTTCCAGCTTGATGGGATAGAGCCTTTGGTCCACATCTTCCTCATTATCTTCCACAACCTCCGGAGGAGTTTGGGCATTTCTCATAATACTTGTAGGCTACACCACTTGGTCCTGCAGTGGCCAATGTCTTTGCTCTCTTGATGATAGCCTGGATCTCCTGCCATGTGGGCTCTGTCACATCTTCAATTGCTGGGAGTCTTGATTGGGGTACTTTTGGATTGAATTCTTGTACCCAGTTCCTGCGGGGGATCACTGCGTGATTCCTGCAGAAATTCTTCCACCTCCTGCTTTAAGCTGGTTAAGGTGCCAGATTTTTGCTGATTGAACCACTGGATTCTCGAATGGTCCGGAAGACTGGAAAATTTCAGTTGTCAAATATAACACCTTTAGTCTTGTATTCATTTGTTTCAATTTTGTCCACCTCTGACATTATGACTCATGCTGCTGACTGCAATGTTGCCCTATCAACAGCATCTCCTTGCTTGGAGTTTCAGTACACCTAGTCTCTGTTTGTGAACCAGCTACCTCATCTTCAGCACTATCACTCTGGTTCCCATCCCCCTGCGAAATTAGTTTGAACTCACCCAAACAACTGTAGCCAAACTGCCCGTAAGGATATTGGACTATTTTGTACAGATTGTACCTTCCCCAGAAGAGATCCCAATGATCCATAAATCTGAACCCCTGCCCACTGCACCAGTTCCTTGGCCATACATTCACCTGCCAAATCATGCTATTCTTAGTGGCACGTGGCACAGCCAACAATCCAGAGATTACTACCCTGGAGGTCCTGTTTCTCAGCTTTCTACCCAACTCCCTAAACTCTCTCTTCAGGACCTCGTCACTTTATCTGCTTATGTCATTGGTGCCAATATGTACTAAGACCTCTGGCTGCTCAACTTCACCCTTGAGAATGCCATGGACACAATCAGAGACATCTCTGATCCTGGCACCAGGGAGGTGACACACCATCCGGATGTCTCTATTGCTAGCAGTCACTGTGGCTGCCCCCAGTAGGTCATCTCCTTCAATAGTGAGGTGAGGGCCTCCCTTGGTCAGAGTTGGCCAAGGATATTGCATCCTAGCTGTCTAGATAGGCAAGCCTGAGCAGTACAATGTGAGAACAAGCTGTTTCCCATGGAGCAAGCTCCCCTCTCCACACATCTCATGAAACCAAAGGAATGGCAGAGACCAATACAGTTTGGTACCAGCAGCATCGCAGGAGTTGCCAGTCTGCACTGGACTCAATCTAGGATTACCTTAGGGACACCAGCTCTGGATTTTTCCCTCGGGGTTTACTACTGAATCTTTCCCCATGAGTGGGTAAAGCTGCAAAGCAGTGGAGGCTTGAGATCGGAGTATTCCTTCTCCTGGATGAGCTGACAACCATGGTTAACGAGCCCCCTCTGCCTGGTTTTAAGACCCTAGTAACCTGCCTTTGCCCCTTCTCCTGTCAGTAGAAGTGGTTCCACAAAGCTTGGTAGTTAAGTCATGCATGAAGGCCAGGAGCTGGACTTGGCTGTCAGAGGCTTTTTGTGGCACATGCCATTGGGAGCATTTAATAGGTAGTGGGAGCTTGTCCCCATTACCACCCCCCCATCTGGCTATAACAACCACAATAGTATCTAAGGTTATATACTTATTATTGAGGGGAATAGCCACAGGTGTACTCTGCATTTGCTGTGCATTTCCCCTCCTTCTCCAGACAGTCACCTGTCTCTTGCAACGTAGGGTTGACCTCCTCCTTGTTGCTCCTGTCCAGCACCTACTCATTCTCCCATATGTCAAAGGTCATCAAGCTGCAGCTCCAGTTCCTTACTACGACCTCTCAGGACCTGTAGCTTACTACAATTGGTGCAAATATATTAATCTGGGAGACTGGACATCTCCCAGACTGCCCACATCCCACAAAGACAATAAAATTCTACCCTTGCAGCCATTCTCACTGTACTATGCACTAATAGATGAGGAATGAGCAAATAAAAACACAGAGAGAGCAACTTAGAAGACAATCCACCTCACCCAAGCCATCTAACGACCGGCACACTTCAAAACAATGGTCACCAAAGAATGGCTGCTCCATTTGCACAGTGCTATTTTTATTTGCCCTTTCCAATGCATTACTCTTGTTGATTGTTCACTCCTCAATTCAGAGAAACTGCCACAAAACTCTCCCTTTGAAATCTCAAAAGCCGCCCTGATTAAAAAACAGCTCTTTTCACGCACCTCTGATGTGGAGTATCCAACTCAGAAAACTAGCTTGAAGCTCTGCTTCGATGTGGACCTGACTGAAAGGTCGCTCTTTTTACATGATACTTCTTGCTGATTGGTTGCTCTTCAACTCAGAGAAACTGGGTGAAGCTCTGCCTTTGAAAGCACGATAACCACTCTGATTACTGAGTAGCTCCTTTCTCGTAGCCCTGGTGTGGATTGTCCAACAGAAATCATCGTGGCAGTGAGGTGGGAACAGCACAAAAGCAAGAGTCTACAGTGGTGGAGATTCAGTGTGGAAAGGGCCGATGATACAAGAGAAAAGAAGATGGCAGAATCAGAATAGGAATAAAAATGATCAGAAGGATTGGTGTGTGAAACTGGGGCTCTGACGTTTTGAAGTTCAGTATTCATTAATGACTTGATCAATAATTTGCTTCATTTTCTTCTTTCATTATAAATGATTTTCCACAACTTGCCTGCTTTGCCTCTGTACTTCAGACCAATCTATCTTTTGTGCTACTCATCAGCCCAACAGATCATGACTTCCTTCTATTTCTTGTATATTTGAAGCTATTTTTCAAATTTCAGAGAAACTCTTAGATAGGCACGTGGGTGAAAGAAAACCAGAGGGTCATGAGGGAGGAAAGGATAGACTGATCACAGCACAATAACACGGGCCTGTGCGATGCTCTGATGTTCTATGTTCATGAAAAAATGCTGCTTTTTTTTGTCCAGGCTTTGGGTACTTCATCAGTAAAAGGACAGGTATTAATCCCTTGCAGTTCTTTGGGAAAGTGCCAGTGACACAGTATGATGGATGGGGGATGGAAGAATGTCCCAGGAAGCTGTGAAAGGAGGGGAAAGTACATGTCTGTTGGTGGAATCGCAAAGAGGATTCAAGTCGGATGGGCAAATGACAGTGAACTCACCAGCAAGTAAGTCAGGAGATTGGAATCTTTAGGATAACTCTACAAACGAGCAGACTCAGTGTGCTGAATAGTTACCTTCTATATTGTGTATGTAAAATAGGAAATAAATTAATTTAGCATATTCTCTTAGATGAAATCATCATATAGGTTGCATGTAGTGAAGCACGTTTATCCATAGGATATCCTAGTACTTTTGTTTCAAACTGTTAGACCACTTTGACCTTTTACTTTCATATTTGCCACATACACAGCGTTTAACTTGTGATCTCGGAATCAGAATCAGCTTTGTTATCATTGCCTTGTACACGTTTTGCAGCAGCAGTAGAGTGCAAAAACACAAAACTACTATAAATTACAAAATAAATTTGTAGTTTAAAAAAAAGGAATATTGAGTTCATGGACCATTCAAAAATCTAATAGCGGATGTGAAGAAACTGTCTCTGAATCATTGAGTTAGGGATTCTGGCTCCTGTACCCCCTTCCTGATGGTAGTAACAAGATGAGGGCATGCCTGGTTGGTGAGGGTCCTTAATGATGGATGACATTGCCTTTTGAAGATTGCCTCACTGGTGGGAAGGGTTATGCCCATGATGGAGTGGGCTGAGTCAGTAGCCCTTCCATACCAGACAGCGATGCAACAAGTCAAAATGTTCTCCAAATTACGCCTGTAGAAATTTGCTAGAGCCTTTGGTGACATACCCCCAACTTCTGACACCCTACTAATCAAGAACCTATCAACCTCCACTTTAATTATACCTAATGGACTGGCTTCCACAGCTGACTATAGCAATGAAATCCACAGATTCACCACCTTGGCTAAAGAAATTCCTCTATAGCTGTTCTAAACAGACATCCCTTTACTTTGAAGCTGTCCCCTCTGGTCCTAGACTCCCCACAATGAAATATACGATTAGCAAACAAGAAATAACCTACCTGGACACCTTTCAAGTAGTTGTTGGGGACTTCAATCAGGCTTATTTGAAGAAAACTCTGTCCAATTATCATCAACAAATAACCTGCAGCACCAGGGGTCCCAACACACTCGGCCATTGTTACACTATGATCAGGAATGCCTACCATGCAGTGCCTAGAGCATGTTTCAGGAAATCTGATCGCTTGGCTATCTTTCTCCCACCTGCAGACAGGCAGAGGCTAAAGAGCAAGGCTCGAGAGGTAAGGAAAACAATGAGATTGTTGGAGGAGGTTGAGGAGCAGCTATGGGATCACTTTGAGTCAATAGACCAGGGTGTGTTCAAGAACTCAAAGGATCTGAACGAGTACACCATGCTTGCCACAAACTTTATAAAAATAGTGTTAGATGAATGTATCCCCACAACATCATTCAGAGTCTACCTAAACCAGAAGTCCAGGATGAACCATCAAATTAATAATCTGCTGGGGGCCAGATCAGTTACATTCAGATCTGGCTAACAAGTTAAATACAACTGGTCGGGGTATGCTCTCCAGAGGGCCGTCTCACCTGTGACGTGGCAACTCCAGGTCGAACTTGAATCACCGAAGAATGCTCGACAGCTATGGCGGGGCTTGAGTGCTATCATCTGAGTTATAATTGAAGATTAAAAAGTTTAAGACTGTATTCTTTAGAATGTAGAAGTTTGAGATGAGATTTAATAGAGGTAGACAAAATTATGAGGGGTATTGATGGGGTAAATGCAAACGAGCTTTTTCCACAGAGGTTGGGTGGAACTACAACTAGAGGTCACGGGTTAAGGGTGAAAGGTAAGAAGACAAAGGGGAACACAAGGGGAAATTTCTTCACTCAGAGGGTCATGAATGTGTGGAATGAACTGCCAGCACATGGTGTTGATTTCAACGTTTAAAAGGTACTGATTTACGGTACATTGATACTAGGGATATGGAGGGCTTTAGTCCCGGTGCAGGTCATTGGAAGTAGGCAGTTTAAAAGGTTTCAGCATGGACTAGATGGGCTGAATGACCTGTTTCTGTGGTGTACTTCTCAATTACACTATGACCTCCTACAGAATGAAACCAAATGAAATAGGTGATAACAAGGCTTCTCTCCCAGATGGGCTCAATGCTTTTTATACTATGACCATCAAAACATGGAGACACCTTCACAAACTCCCACAGCCCCCAGTAATCCTGTGACATGAGAGCACCCTCCAGGAGGGTGAAGTTACAGAAAACATTGTGCCCAGACGGGTTACCTGGACGAATAGTGAAGACCTGTGCTGATCAGCCGTTTGGACGTACACTGATACCTTTAACCTCTCATTTCGGTGGCCTGAGGACCCACCTGCTTCATGTAGGTTTCTTTTATACCACATTCTTCAGAATTATACCATGTGCCTCAGAAGCATTTAGTAACCTGCCTCGGTGACCATCGTCCAGTCTCATTTACATCCATTCTGCCAATCTGCCTTCAGTCACAACTGGTCAACAGCAGATGCCATCTCATCGGCTCTTCACTCAACTCTGGAACATCTGGACAGCAAAAATGTTACATCAGGATGTTTTTCATTGACCACAGCTCAGCATTCAATACTATCATCCCCTCAAAACTAATCAATGAGATTCAAGTCCTAGGTTTCAGTACCTCCTTGTGCAAATGGATACTCCACTTCCTCACTTGCAGACCCCAGTCAGCTCGGATTGGCAACAACATCTCCACCACAACCTCCCTCAGCACGTGTGCTCCACAAGGTTGTGTGTTTAGCACCCTGCTCTATTTGCTTATGACTGTATGGCTAAGCACAGCTCCAATGCCAGCTTACTTCAACACCACTGTTATTAACTAAATCAAGGGTGGTGATGAATCAACATATGGGAGGGAGATTGGAAATCTGGCTGAGATCATTGCCAGCAAGACCAGAGAGATGATTGTTGACTTCAGAAGGAGCAAACTAGAGGTCCATGAGCCAATCCTCACTGGAGGATCAGAGGTGGAGAGGGCCAGCAACTTGAAGTTCCTCGGCGTTACCTTTTCAGAAGATCTGTCCTGGGACCAGCGCGTAAGTACAACTAGGAGGAAAGCATGACGGTGCCTCTAATTTTTTTAGTATTCTGGTTGTTTGTCCATCCTGTTGGGTTCAGTTCTCCATTGATTCTGTGATGTTTCTTGTATTTACTGTGATGGTCCACAAGAAAGGGAATCTCAGGATTGTATATGGAGACATATATGTACTTCGATAATGAATTTGCTTTGAACTTTGATATTTAATTCCCTTTGATCTTTCACTCATTCTATATTTATTTGTTGACATACAGCCCTTCCAGCCCTTTGAGCCACACCACTCAGCAGCCCATCGAGACATGGGACAATATACAATGATCAAATAACTGGGCAGAATGATCAAGCTCCTTACAGGCAGCAATGGAAATTGAACCCGGGTCACTAGTACAGTAAAGCATTGTGCTAACCACTACATTACTGTGCTGCCCATTATGTCGATGGGCAACAGGATGTTAATCAATACTTCACAATACTGACACCCAGCGTGCTGGATGCTCCGGTTAGCTGTTCACATTTTGGTAGATCCATTTGGAAAATCAGGTTTTCATCTGGTGACTCATTCCTCATTACATGAGCAAAAGCAGAGATGGAGATGGATGGTACTGGAAAGGGCATGTCAGAGGGGCTGAAACTTCTTAAATGGGTGAAATTATTGCATTTTGTGTCTTTCACTGTTGCTGGAGCAAGGTTGAACATGTTGGCACATAATCAAAGGCCACTGCAGATTTCAGGCTGATTGGAATCCAAATCAAGCATGAGAATAGAATGACTTGACAAGCATTTGTAATTATTTCTCTTTCCTCACACACTCACCTCTCACCGCTCACTCAGTGTCAGCAAAACCAAACAGCTGATTATTGACTACAGGTGGAAAAAAATTAGGGTTTAGTGAGCTAGTGCTCATTAAGGGATCAAAGGTGGAAAGGGTTAGTAACTTTAAATTCCCAGGCATTTTCATATTAAACAAACTGTCCTGGGTCCAGCACATAAATGCCATTTCAAAGAAAGCATGGCAGCCCTTCTACTTTCTCAGAAGTTTGTTCAGATTTCGTATGTCATCTAAAGCTTTGACTAACTTCTATAGATGCACATTGAAGAGTATCCTGACTAGTTGCATCAAACACCAGTGCTCAAGAATGGAAAAACCTTCAAAAAGTGGTGGAAACTGCCCAGGTCATTACAAGAAAAGTCATAAGAGCATAAGACATGAGAGCAGAATTACGCCATTTGGCCCATTGAGCCTGCTGCACCATTCAGTCATGGATGATCCTTTTTTCCCCTCCTCTGCCTCCTCTCCCTGTAACCTTTTCTCTGGAACCTTTGGTGCCATGTCCAATCAAGAAGCTATCAAGCTCTGCCTTAGATACACCCAACGACCTGGCCTCCATAGCCCCCTACTGCAACAAATTCCACAAACTCACCACCCTCTGGCTAAAAGAATCTCCCCGTATCTGTTTTAAATGGACACCCCTCTATCGTGAGACTGTACCCTCTTGTCCTAGAGTCCCGCACCACGGGAAACATCCTTTCCACATCTACTCTGTCTAGGCCTTTCAACATTCGAAAGGTTTCAATGAGGTCCCCCCTCAGGCTTCTAACTTCCAGCAAGTATAGACCCAGAGCTATCAAACGTTCCTGGTATGATAACCTCTTCATTCCCGGTATCAGCCTTCTGAACCTCCTCTAACCCTCTCCATTGCTAACCCTCTCCAGTTTTGAGCCCAAAACTGCTCACTGTACTCAAGGTGAGGCCTCACCAGAGCCTTATAAAGCCTCAGCATCACATCCCTCCTCTCACCACACAGAGCATACCTACAAAGAATGCTGCCAAAAAAAAGCAGCATTGTTCATCACAGATCCGCACCGTCAATTCAAGGCCATGCTCTCTTCTTGTTGCTGCCATTGGGCAGGAGGTACAGGGGCCTCAGAACTCACACCACCAGGTTCTGGAACAGTTATTATCCTTCAAGCATTAGGCTCTTGAACCTACATGCACATCTTCACTTACTACAACACTGAACGGAACCTATGGAAACACCTTCAGGGACTCTACCACTCATGTTCTCAGTATTGTTTATTTACTCATTTATTATTATTTTTATTATTATTATTATTATTATCTGTTTCTTTTTTATATTTGCACAATCTGTTAGTCTTTGTTTGTGTGTAGTTTTCCAATAATACTATTGTGCTTCGAAGTAGGTACAGAGGAGATGTCAGGGTAAGTTTTTTTTTAAAACGCAGAGGGTGGTGAGTGCGTGGAATGGGCTGCCGGTGGTGGTGGTGGAAGCGGATATGACAGGGTTTTTTAAGAGACTCCTGGATAGGAACATGGAGCTTAGAAAAATAGAGGGTTATCGGTAACCCTAGGTAATTTCTCAGGACATGTTCGGTACAACTTTGTGGGCCGAAGGGCCTGTATTGTGCTGTAGGTTTTCTATGTTTCTAAGTTCTATGTACTACTTTGTACTATGTTCTATGTACTACTATGTTCTACTGTGAAAGTCTGCAAACAAATGAATCTCAAGAGAGTACTTGGTGATATATACAGACTTGGATGAAACTTTACTTTGAACTTTGATTTGACATCATATACTGCATGCACATGTGTTGATGTGCACTAAGTTTAGCATCTTGATGAGATATGTGATACTTCATCCCAGTTCAACAATGTTCTTAAGCTGAATAGCAATATGAGAGAGGCCGTAAGAGAGATGTTATGAAAGAAAGAAGGGGAGAAGAAATGTAAGCAGGAGCTCTGATTACCTCTTTAAAACTTACCTGCACCACAAGCCAGAACAATACATCCTAGCTCATATATCAGTGGCAAATCTTCCCCTGAACACACCATGTCCAAAACCAAAAGAATGCTAGCTGAGAGTATCTTAGTTGCTAGAAGAATCTGTGGTCTATCTCTCCCTCTGCTGACAAAACTAAGATTGAACAACAAAAAATATGCAGAAGAAGCTTAGAAAGAAGCACTGGGATTGGAGTATAGGAAGGAGATAGAGAGTTTAGTGACATGGTACAACCTTTCCCTCAACATTAACAAAAAGAAAGACCTGGCCATTGACTTCAGGGAGGGGGCAGTGTACATGTTCCTATCCACATCAATGGAGCTTAAATTACCAATGGGTGAACATTACCAGTAGCCTGCCGAGGTCCAACCACATTGATATCACAGTCAAGAAAGCTCACCAGCACCTCTACTTCCCTAGGAGGCTAAAGAAATTCAGCATGTCCCCATCGACTCTTACCAATTTTCATCAATACACTATAGAAAGCATTTTGGATGCAAAACACCTTGGTATGTCCACAGAACCATAGAACCATAGAACACTACGGCACAGTACAGGCCCTTCAGCCCTCCATGTTGTGCCGACCCATATAATCCTTAAAAAAAAAGTACTAAACCCACACTACCCCATAACCCTCTATTTTTTTTTCATCCAAGTGCCTGTCCAAGAGGCTCTTAAATACCCCTAATGTTTTAGCCTCCACCACCATCCCTGGCAAGTCATTCCAGGCACTCTCAGCCCTCTGTGTAAAAAACTTACCCCTGATGTCTCCCCTAAACTTCCCTCCCTTAATTTTGTACATATGCCCTCTGGCATTTGCTATGGTGAAGCCTGTGGGAATGGTTGGATTCAGCCAATTCTTCTCGGAATGGGTCTACATAATCGTCCTATATCTTGAGGTGTTTATGGGACAACAGCAAAGGACCAATGAATGAATTTAGTTGAAGCAGATTCATTATAATACCTAGAATTATTTTCATTATGAGAAATTCTGCAGATGCTAGACATCCAAAGCAACACACACAAAATGCTGGAGGAACTGAACAGGTCAGGCAGCATCCATGGACATAAACAGTTGACTTTCTGGGCTGAGACCCTTCTTCAGGATTATCTAGCAGTCCAAGAATTAAACCTTCCTTTCAAACTCTAGCCTACAAGAATCAATTTTTCAATGTTTTAAAGCACACACCTCTCAATACAGTAAAATAGAATGCATCCACTCATATCATTTAGAAATATCCATTCATAGACAGCGACTGAATTAATAACTCGGCTGAAAGAGGAAATGCTAAAATAAACTGCAATCTATTCAGCTAGTGCAGTTCATGGGTGCCGCCATGTGGCCATTCAACTTACATTCAGCATCAGGTTTACTATCACAGGCATATTTATCCATACCTCTCTCCCCCACCCTTCGAGCCACATCACCTTGCAAACCCCCAATGTATCCTAGCCTAATCACAGGACAATTTACAATGGTCAATTAACCTGCCAACTGGTACATCTTTGGACTGTGGCTGGAAACCAAAACACCAGAAGAAAATCACACAGTCACGGGGAGAACATACAATCTTACAGACAGTGGGGGAATGAACCCCGGTCACTGGTATTTAAAGCGTTGTGCTAACCACTATGCTACTGTGTCATTGTTGTGAAATTCATTGCTTTGCAGTATCAGTACAGTGTGATGCATAAAAAATTGCTATAAATGACAAAAAGAAATATATGTTAAAAATAATAAATAAGTTGTTTAAAACTTGTGAGATGGTATTCATGGGTTCATTGTCTGTTCAGAAATCTGATGATGAAGGGGAAGCAGCTGTTATAAAACATTGAGTGTGTTTCTTCAGACTCCTGTACCTGCTCCTTAATAGTGGCAATGAGAAGAGGGCATGCCCTGGGTGAAGAGGGTCCTTAATGATGCATGTCACCTTTTGAAGGTGTTCTGGATGCTGGGGAGGCTGGAGCCCATGGTGGAGCTGCCTAAATTTATAACCTTCTGTACTTTTTCTGATCCTGTAAGTGGTCGCTCTATACCAGAAGGTTATGCACCCAGTTAGAATGTTCTTCATGGTGCATCTGTAGAAATTGGCTAGAGTATCTGGTGACATACCAACTCTCCTCAAAATCCTAATGCAATATAGCTGCTGTTGTGCCTTCTTCATAACAGCATCAATGTGTTGTGCCCAGGATAGATCCTCCAAGATGATGTCACACAGTAAGTTGAAACTACTCACTGTTTCCACTGCTGATCCCTCGATGAGTTCCTTCAACTTCCCCTTCATGAAGTCCACAGTTGGCCTTACAGATATTGAGTGAAAGGTTGTCATTGCAACACTGTTCAACCAGACAATCTACCTCACTACTGTACACCTCTTCATCATCATCTCAGGTTCTGCTGATAACAGTTGTGTTATTGTCGTGTTTATAGATGCTGCTTATGCTGCCCCTAGCGATGCAGTCATGGTTGTAGGGGTGAGGTATATCTTCTTAATGTTTTTCCCATATGATCTACAACTCCACGGACATCAAAAGAACAGTTGTAACTCTTTTGGAAGAAAATTTATAAATCAAGACCTGATGCACCAGCAATAACTCACTCTGAGACGTAAAGGCGAGACATCGGCTTTTATTGACTGGAAGAAGGAACAAGCAGTGAGTGACCATCATACTACATCCTGGAGACTGAGAGGCCGGGCTCAGGCCTCAATCGCCTTTATACAGGGGTCTGTGGGAGGAGACACAGGAGCAGTCAGCAGAGGGCGTGTCCAGACAGGTATATGTAGTTCACTACATTCAACCCCCCCCCCCCACCTTTGTTTTAAAAGAGAGTCCCCATGGGGCGAAGTTTCTTACAGGTTAAGTCCATCAGGTGGTCGAATCTGTCGCTGCGATCTACGTAGCACCGGCTGTGATTTGCACAGATGCCAGTGGTGGTGATTGCACAGGAGCCGGTGGTGGTGATTGCACAGGAGCCGGTGGTGGTGATTGCACAGGTGCCGGTGGTGGTGATTGCACAGGAGCCGGTGGTGGTGATTGCACAGGAGCCAGTGGTGGTGATTGCACAGGAGCCGGTGGTGGTGATTGCACAGGTGCCGGTGGTGGTGATTGCACAGGTGCCAGTGGTGGTGATTGCACAGGTGCCGGTGGTGGTGATTGCACAGGTGCCGGTGGTGGTGATTGCACAGGTGCCGGTGGTGGTGATTGCACAGGAGCCGGTGGTGGTGATTGCACAGGAGCCGGTGGTGGTGATTGCACAGGTGCCGGTGGTGGTGATTGCACAGGAGCCGGTGGTGGTGATTGCACAGGTGCCGGTGGTGGTGATTGCACAGGTGCCGGTGGTGGTGATTGCACAGGTGCCGGTGGTGGTGATTGCACAGGTGCTGGTGGTGATTGCACAGGTGCCAGTGGTGATTGCACAGGTGCCGGTGGTGGTGATTGCACAGGAGCCGGTGGTGGTGATTGCACAGGTGCTGGTGGTGGTGATTGCACAGGAGACGGAGTTTGTGCTGGTTCTGGCCTAACTGGAGGTGTCAGCCCACTAGGCGTCAGTGATCCCTCACGCATGTGCGAGGCGCCTGGTATATACGCATACGAAACGCCCGGTATATGAGTGTTGTGAGGAGTCTGTGTAGGGCCTGGTGTGCGCGGTGTCACCTCGGGTACAGGGTTCATAGTTACCGTGGAGTGTTCAGGGTAGGGGTCTGCTGCACCTGCGGGTGCCAGGTCGCGGACGGAGACCGTGTCCTCCCGCCCATCAGGTAAGACCACGAAGGCATACTTGGGGTTCGCATGTAGAAGGTGAACCCTCTCGACCAGCGGGGAGTATTTATTACTCCTCACATGTCTCCGGAGCAGCACTGGCCCTGGGGATGTCAACCAAACTGGTAGGGTGGTTCCAGTGACAGACTTCCTGGGAAAAGAGAATAGGCGTTTGTGAGGGGTGGCATTGGTGGACGTACATAACAGGGAGCGGATAGAGTGGAGTGCCTTGGGGAGGACCTCCTGCCATCGAGAGACCGGCAACCCTTTTGACTTAAGGGCTAAAGGTGTGGCCTTCCACACTGTGGCATTCTCCCTCTCTACCTGTCCATTTCCCCGGGGATTACAGCTCGTGGTCTGACTAGTAGCAATGCCCCTAGCTAGCAGGTACCAGCGCAGCTCGTCACTCATAAAGGAGGACCCTCTATCACTGTGGATATAGCAGGGATATCTGAACAGAGTGAAGAGCTGACGCAGGGCTTTTATGATGGTCGTGGTAGTGGTGTCGGGGCAGGGAATGGCAAAGGGGAACCGCAAGTATTCGTCAATAACGTTGAGAAAATAGACATTGTGGTCGGTGGAGGGAAGAGGGCCCTTAAAGTCAACACTCAGTCGCTCAAAAGGGCGGGTGGCCTTGACAAGTTGCGCCGTTTCAGGACGGCAGAAGTGCGGTTTGCACTCAGCACAGACCTGGCAGTCCCTGGTCATCGTCCTGATGTCCTCCAGGGAGTACGGCAGGTTCCGGGCTTTCACGAAATGGTAAAATCGGGTGACCCCCGGGTGGCAAAGATGTGCATGAAGGGCGTATAGCTGGTCAAACTGTGCGCTAGCACACACTCCCCGGGATAGGGCATCAGGGGGCTCATTGAGTCTGCCAGGCCGGTACAGGATATCATAGTTGTAGGTGGAGAGTTCTATTCTCCACTGCAAAATCTTATCATTTTTGATTTTGCCCCGCTGTTGGTTGCTGAACATGAACGCAACTGAGCGCTGGTCGGTCAGCAAGGTGAACCTTTTGCCGGCGAGATAGTGCCTCCAGTGCCTAATAGCTTCCACTATGGCCTGGGCTTCTTTCTCCACCGCGGAGTGCCGAATTTCAGAGCCTTGAAGGGTACGAGGGAAGAATGCTACTGGCCTGCCTGCCTGATTGAGGGTAGCAGCCAGTGCGAAATCAGACGCGTCACTCTCTACTTGGAAGGGAATGGTCTCGTCCACCACATGCATCGTTGCTTTGGCAATGTCCCCTTTAATGCAGCTGAAGGCCGCGCGGGCCTCAGCAGAGAGGGGAAACGTGGTAGACTTGACCAGGGGGCGTGCCTTGTCTGTGTAATGGGGGACACATTGGGCGTAATAGGAAAAAAAACCCAGGCACCGTCTGAGGGCTTTGAGAGTGGTGGGAAGAGGGAGTTCTAACAGGGGGCGCATACGGTCGGGATCAGGGCCAACGACCCCGTTTTCCACGACCTACCCAAGGATAGCGAGGCGGGTGGTTCCGAACACACACTTGTCCCTGTTGTAAGTAAGGTTCAGAGCTGCGGCCACTTGGAGAAATCGATGGAGGTTGGCGTTGTGATCCGGCCAGTTGTGACCACAGATGGTGATGTTATCCAGATATGGAAATGTGGCCTCCAGTTGGTACTGGTCCACTATCCGGTCCATTTCCCTCTGGAAGACAGAGACACCATTTGTGACACCGAAGGGGACGCACAGGAAGTGATAGAGCCTGCCGCCCGCCTCGAAGGCGGTGTAGGGGTGGTCCTCTGAGTGGATGGGGAGCTGGTGATAAGCGGATTTCAGATCTATTGTCGAGTACACCTTGTACTGAGCTATCTGGTTGACCATATCTGCGATGCGGGGTAGGGGGTACGCGTCAAGCTGGGTGAACCTATTGATGGTTTGACTATAGTCCACCACCATCCTATCTTTCTGCCCAGTCTGAACAACAATCACCTGGGCCCTCCAAGGACTTGTGCTTGGCTCAATGATCCCCTCCCTGAGCAGCCGCTGCACCTCCGACTGAATGAAGACCCTGTCCCCCGCGCTGTACCTCCTGCTTTTAGTTGCCACAGGTTTACAGTCGGAGGTCAAGTTGGCGAACAGCGATGGGGGAGGGACCTTGAGGGTGGAGAGACTGCAAGTGGTGTCGGTAGCGCAGCTGTCGGTATGGTGCTGGGTGGGACGTGTGGTTCGGTGTGTGTGCGCAGTCAGTAGCGGGGTATATGGCGAAGTCCCACCAAACTGAGGATTCCTGACAGTGAGTGGTGGGAGGGGCCCGTCATATGCCATAGTCACACTTTCGAGATGGCTCTGGAAATCCAGCCCTAATAGTACAGGTGCGCACAGTTGAGGCATGACCAGTAGCGCAAAGTCCCGATATTCTGTGCCCTGCACCACCAATGTCGCTACACAACCCCCCCGGATGTCTGTGGAATACGACCCAGAAGCCAAGGTGACCCTCTGGCTTATCGGCCGTGTCAAGAGTCCGCAGTGTTGCACTGTGACCGGGTCAATAAAACTCTTAGTGCTGCCTGTGTCAAACAGGCAGCTAGTCCTGTGCCCCTCCACCAGGATGTCCATCATTGACCTTGCAAGCTGGTGTGGGGCGCTTTGGTCGAGGGTTACGGTGGCCAGAGTTGAGCCGTCTTGGTGCCCGGTAAACACCGGCGGGTCGGGAGCAGGGCATGCTGACGCCGACAAAGATGGCCACCCACATCCGGGCACGCAAGATGGCGGCCCCCCTGTCTCACCCGCAGCGCTGCACGCCACTCGTAGCTTAGACTAACAGACCTTGGCGAAATGGCCCCACTTTCCGCAGCTGGAGCAGGTCGCTTCTCGTGCCGGGCAGCGTTTTCGGGGGTTCTTTACGACTCCGCAAAAATAACACAGCTCGGGCTTTTGACGGGCCGCCTCCATGGTCCGGTTCGGGGAGATCGTGGAATCGCGACTGGCAGTGGCGTCGGCGAATTCGCTCGCAGGAATCGGCGGGGAATCGCGCGACTGGACAGCATCAGCGTTGTGCAGAGCAGCTTCCAGCATGTCGGCTGTTTCAATCGCCGAGCGTAAGGTAAGATCGGCTTTTTCCAGCAACCTCTGACGCACTTACACTGACCTCAGTCCTGTAACGAAGGCGTCTCTTACCAGGAGCTCCGCATGCTGTTCCGCCTTGAGCGTTTTGCAGTCACAAGTTCGGACGAGTGTCTGTAGGGCTCGGAGAAACTCGGCGCTCCATTCTCCAGGCCGCTGTCGTCATGTAGCTAAACGATGTCTTGCATAGACGGTGTTCACCGGCCGCAGGTACTGTCTTTTGAGGGTGTCCAGTGCCCCTTCGTAGGTCGTCAGGTCCCTGATAAATGAATAAATTTTTGGGGTGACCCTCGAGAGGAGAATTCTGTGCATAACGGCAGGGTCAGTGGCACGAAGCTCCTCCAAGTATGAGTGGAAGCATGCAAGCCAGAGTTCAAAGGCAAGAGCTGCTTCAGGGTCTTGGGGGTCCAAATCCAATCTTTCCGGACATAAAACGCTTTCCATGTTTTAAAACTTCCAGTCAATAAAATTGATGCACCATCAATAACTCACTCTGAGACGTGAAGGCGAGATATCGGCTTTTATTGACTGGAAGAAGGAACAAGCAGTGAATGACCACCATACTACATCCTGGAGACTGAGAGGCCGGGCTCAGAGCAGATCTCTGCCCTCGTAAGTGCTAATGAGATTTCGATTACCTACAGTAGGCAACTCACAGTAACGAATAGAGCTACCTTAGATGCTGTCTCAGAAATCCTCCAAATTCATGGCAGAGTGCCAATCTCAGCCTCCTCCAAAACATCATCCCAATATTAAGGTCTTAAATTCTTTTACTATCATCATTAGAGCATTGGCTGATTGGTAGGAGGCAGCGAGTGGAAATAAAAGGATCCTTGTCTGGTTGGCTGCCAGTGATGAGTGGTGTTCCGCAGGGGTCGGTGTTGGGACCACTTCTTTTTATGGGGTATGTCAATGATATAGATGATGGAATAGATGGCTTTGTTGCCAAGTTTGCAGATGATACGAAAAGGCGCAGGTAGTGTTGAGGAAACAGGTAGGCTGCAGAAGGACAGACAGATTAGGAGAATGGGCAAGAAAGTGGTAAATGAAATACAGTGTTAGAAAATACATGATCATTCATTTTGGTAGTAGAAATAAATATGCGGACTATTTTCTAAATGGTCCCAATGAATTGGCTTCCACAGCCCTCTGCGGCAATAAATTCCACGGATTCACTACCCCCGGCGAAATAAATTCCTCCTCACCTCTGTTCTAAATGGGTGTCACTTTATTCTGAGGTTGTGCCCTTTAGTCCTAGACTCCCCCACTGTTAGAAACATCCTCTCCCTACCTACTGTATCTTGGCCTTTCAAAACTCAGTATGTTTCAATGAGATCACTCTCATTCTTCTAAACCAGCAAGTACAGGCCCAGAGCCATCAAGTACTACTCATATGTTAATCTCATGAACCTCCTCTGGATCCTCTCCAATGATAGCAAGTCTTTTCTTTGATAAGGGCTCCAAAATTGCTCACAATACTCCAAGCGAGGCCTCCCCAATGCTGTTTAATGCCTTAGCATTCGTCCTTGCTTTTTTATACTAATCCACTTGAAATGAGAGCTAATATTGCATTTGCCTTCCTCACCACAGACTCAATTTGTAAGTCAACCTTCAGGGTGTTTTACACAGGGCTCCTGTTCCTCTGCACCTCTGAATTTTGAATTATCTGCCCATTTAACAGCAGTTTATAGCTTTATTCCATCTCCCAAGGTGCATCACCGATCATTTCCCGACACTATATTCCATCTGCTATTTCTTTGCTCATTCTCCATTATTGTCTAAGTTCTTCTGCAATTTCCTGTTTCCTCAACACTACCTGCCCCTCCACTTTTCTTCATATCATCTGCAACTTGGCCACAAAGCCATCCATATCCATAATGTAAAAAGAAGTGAGCCCAACAGAGATCCTGGGAACACCACTAGCGCTGGACAACAAAGTTTTTGCTTCCTGATTACCTTCATGTGTATCTTATGGATTTTGGGCTGATGATCATGAAAATCAACATAGAATTTCCCTATCGGGCACAATTTTTTAAAAAATCACCAATATTTGTTATTTCAATTCATAATTCAATTTAGAATAATCAATGCAAAGATTAAGGAAGGCATTTTTGTTGGTCCACAAATCAAACAGGTCATCAATGACAGGCAATACGAAGAATTTCTACTGGTACCATTGAAAATCACATGGAAGGCACTCAAGGATGTTGTTGAAAATTTTCTTGGCAACTACAGAGCACCAAACTACATGCAAATGGGTGGCAACATGCTCTAAGCATACAAAAGCATGAAGTACAACATGTCAGTAAAGATTCATTTTCTCCAAAAATCTTGGCTCTGTCAGTGATGAACATGGTGAAAAGGTTCACCGGGACATTGCAGTCATGGAGAAACTGTGTCAGGGCAACTGGAATCCATCAATACTGGCTGATTATTGCTGGACACTTAAGCAAGAGGCCTCAGACACTGAGTACAAATGAAAATCATCAGCAAAACATTTTTAGCTTAGTTGAACTATTGCAAAACCTTAGCACCATTATGCAATTTAACACATTATATTCAATAAAAGTTAATTTCTTGTTTCTCCAAATTACTACATAATACAAGTAATCTGAACTTTCACTTGTGTTCAGCTTCATCCGGTCTATCATAAGCAAAAGAAAATATTCTGAGGAAGCAACAATTCTATAGTTACCAGCAGCCAACCAGATTACCACTTTATTTCCTACCAGTCAGCTAATTCTCTATCCATGCTAGTATCTTTCCTGTAATACCATGAGCTCGTATCTTGTTAAGCAACCTTGTGCGGCACCTTGTCAAAGGCCTTCTGAAAATTCTTTCTTTTTCAATCTTTTTATTAATATCAACATGATAAGATTAGTACATAGATAATGGGATTACAAACACAAAATTAAAATGAACATAAAAGGATACACAAGCAATAAGTACATTATAGTTAAGTCTTCCCAAATCATGAATGATACAAATGTCATATAAACGAAACAAAAAAAACTAAGTAATTCATGTTGAAAAAAAACAGAAAAGAGAAAAAGAAAAAAAATATTAATACCCTAAGAAAAACTAAACTAACAAACTAACCACTAACTATTAAGAAAAAAAGGAAAGAAAAAAATGGGCTGTTTATAGTATCTATAAAAAAAATTACAAAATCATCAGTGTCCCCAACTCTGATCCTCTCAACATTTATATATATATGTCCAAAGATAAATTGGCTCATTTTTATTCCCATATAAATCCTATATGTGACAGCTGTCATTCTGAGATAGCTTCTTTAACTCATATGTTTTGGTCATGCCCGCTTTTGAAAAAATATTGGAAAGACATTTTCGATATTATTTCCACAGTATTGAACATTGATTTACAACCACATCCTATTACTGAAATCTTTGGTTTACCAATGATGGAGTCAATCCATTTATCTTCTTCTGCTTGTCGGATGATTGCATTTCTTACATTAATGGCTGGAAGATCTATTTTGTTGAATTGGAAAGAAATTAATCCCCCTACCGTATTTCATTGGTTTTCTCAAACTATGTTATGTTTAAATTTGGAGAAAATTAGAAGTGTCGTATATGACCCTTCTATTAAATTTGAAAAGACTTGGAGGCCATTTATTCAATATTTTCACATAATGTAATTTGACCCTGTTCCAATCCTATTTGTTTTTCCGGCCTTCTGAAAATCCAAGAACACAATATCCACCGAATGTCCTTTGTCTATCATGCATTTTATTTCCTCAATGAATTCCTACAGGTTGGTCAGGTTGGATTTCCCATAAGGAAACCATGCTGACTTAGGCCTGTTTTGTCATGTACCCCCAAGTACCCCAAAACCCCATCCTTAATAGTGTATTCCAATATCTTCCAAACTACTGAAGCCAGGCTAACTGGCAGATTATTTCCTTTCTTCTGCCTCCCTCCCTTCTTAAAGGGTGGTGTGACATTTGCAATTTTCCAGTCCTCTGGAACCATTCCAAAATCTGTTGGCTCTTGAAAGATCATTGCTAATACTCCAAAAATTCTTCAGCAACCTCTTTCAGAACCCTGGGTGTAGTCCATCTGGTCCAGGTGACTTATCTACCTTCTGACCTTTCAGTGTCCCAAGCACCTCCTCTTTAATAGTTGCAAAAACAGTCATTTCTGCCCCCAGCAGTCTCAAATTTTTGGCATATTGCTAGAGTCTTCCATAATGAAGACTGACACAAAATACTTAATAAATTTGTCCTGCAAATCTGCAGGAGTCATCTATTGTGTCCGGTGTTCCCGATGCAGCCGCTTCTACATTGGTGAGACTCATCGTAAATTTCGAAACTGCTTCACTGTGTACCTCCACTCCATCCACTGTTAGATCTTTGTTTAGTTTCTGATCCTTAAGGTTCTTCCAAGAGTCAGGAATGATGAGTAGTCCTAATTCTAACAATAGTTTATTTTACAATGCAAAGAATTCCAACAGGTTCATCAGGCAAGATTTGCCCTTTAGGAATTATTACTGACTTTGTCCTATCTTGTCCTGTGACACCAAGTACTCCATAACCTCATCCTTGGGCCGCTTCTTTTTACGTTGTATATCAACAATTTGGACTATGGAATAGATGGCTTTGTGGCTAAGTTTACTGATGATACAAAGATAGGTGGAGGGGCCTGTAGTGCTGAGGAAACAGAGTCCGCAGAGAGACTTGGATAGATTGGGGGAATGGGCAAAGAAGTGGCAAATGAATTACAATGTCAGAAAGTGTATGGTCATGCACTTTGGTAGAAGAAATAAATGAGCAGACTATTATTTAAATAGGGAGAAAATTCAAAGTTCTGAGATGCAATGGGACTTGGGAGTCCTCGTGCAGGATACCCTTAAGGTTAACCTCCAGATTGAGCCAGTGGTGAAGAAGGCGAATGCAATGTTGGCATTCATTTCTAGAGGAAGAGAGTATAGGAGCAGGGATGTGATGTTGAGGCTCTATAAGGCACTGGTAAGACCTCACTTGGAATACTGTGTGCAGTTTTGGGCTCCTTATTTAAGAAAAGATGTGCTGACGTTGGAGAGGGTTCAGAGAAGATTCACTAGAATGATTCTGGGAATGAGAGGGTTAACATATGAGGAACGTTTGACCGCTCTTGGACTGTACTCCTTGGAGTTTAGAAGAATGAGGGGGGACCTCATAGAAACATTTCGAATGTTGAAAGGCATGGACAGAGTGGATGTGGCAAAGTTGTTTCCCATGGTGGGGGAGTCTAGTACCAGAGGACATGAGGATTGAGGATTGCAAGGCCCCCATTCAGAACAGAGATGCAAAAAAAAAAATTTTTAGCCAGGGGGTGGTGAATCTATGGAATTTGTTGCCACGGGCAGCAGTGGAGGCCAAGTCATTGGGTGTATTTAAGGCAGAGATTGATAGGTATCTGAGTAGTCAGGGCATCAAAGGTTATGGTGAGAAGGCGGGGGAATGGGACTAAAGGGGAGATTGGATCAGCTCATGATGAAATGGCGGAGCAGACTCGATGGGCCGAATGGCTGACTTCCGCTTCTATGTCTTATGGTCTTAACAACTGACTCAAAGATCTTTCCAACCACTGAGGTCAGGCTAACTGGTCTATAATTTCCTTTCTGCTGCCACCCTCCTTCTTAAAGAGTGGAGTGACATATGCAATTTTCCAGTCCTCTGTACCATGCCAGGGTCCAGAGATTTTTGAAAGATCATTACTAATGCCTCTACAACCTCTAACACTAACTCTTTCAGAACGCTAGGGTGCAGTTCATCTAGTCTGGGTGACTTATGTACCCTTAGGTCTTTCAGCTTTTTGAGTACCCTCTCCATTATAATAGTAACTGCACTCATTTCCTCCACACACTACAACATCAGGCATACTGCTAGTGTCATCCACAGTGAAGACTGAAGGAAAGTATTCATTTAGTTCATCTACTATCTCCTTGTCCCTAGTTGTTATTTGTCCTGGCTCATTTGCTAGCGGACCTATATCCATTCTCATCTCTCTTTTATTTTTTACATAGACCAGTTACCCTGACCTCAGTGGTTGGGAAGGTGTTCGAGTCAATTGTTAAGGATGAAGTGATGGAGTACTTGGTGACACAGGACAAGATAGGACAAAGCCAGCATGGTTTCCTTAAAGGAAAATCCTGCCTGTTGAATCTATTAGAATTCTTTGAGGAGATTACAAGTAGGATAGATAAAGGGGATGCAGTGGATGCTGTATATTTGGACTTTAAGAAGGCCTTTGACAAGGTCTCACACATAGAACATAGAAACATAGAAAACCTATAGCACAATACAGGCCCTTCAACTCACAGAGCTGTGCCGAACATGTCCTTACCTTAGAAATTACCTAGGGTTATCCATAGCCCTCTATTTTTCTCAGCTCCATGTACCTGTCCAGGAGTCTCTTAAAAGACCCTATCATATCTGCCTCCACCACCATTGCCAGCAGCCCATTCCACACACTCACCACTCTCTGTAAAAAAAAACTTACCCCGATATCTCCTCTGTACTTACTTCCAAGCACATTAAAACTATGCCCTCTCATGCTAGCCTTTCGAATGTTGAAAGGCTAAACAGAGTAGATGAGGAAAGGATGTTTCTCATGGTGTGAGAGTCTAGGACAAGAGGGCACAGCCTTAGGATAGAGGGGTGTCCATTCAAAACAGAGATGCAGAGGAAATTCTTTAGCCAGAGGGTAGTGAAATTGTGGAATTTTTTGCCATGTGCAGATGTGGAAGCCAGGTCGTTGGGTGAATTTAAGGCAGAGATTGACAGGTTCTTGATTGGACATGGCATCAAAGGTTACAGGGAGAAGGCTGGGAAATGGGGTTGAGGAGGAGAAAAAAAAAAGATCAGCCGTGATTGAACAGCGGAGCAAACCGAATGGGCAAAATAGCCTAATTCTGCACCTATGTCTTATGGTCTTTACCATAATTTCAAGCTTTACATACTTGAAAAATCTTTTACTATCCACTTTGATATTGTTTGCTAGCTTGCTTGTAGATTCCATCTTTTCCCTTTTAATTATTCTTTTAGTTCTTCCCTTTAGGTTCTTAGTTGCTGATCAACACACACAAAACGCTGGAGGAACTCAGCAGGTCAGACAGTGTCTATAGACAGAGTAACACACACAAAATGCTGGAGGAATTCAGCAGGTCAGACAGTGTCTATGGACAGAGTAACACACACACAAAATGCTGGAGGAATTCAGCAGGTCAGACAGTGTCTATGGACAGAGTAACACACACACAAAATGCTGGAGGAATTCAGCAGGTCAGACAGTGTCTATGGACAGAGTAACACACACAAAATACTGGAGGAACTCAGCAGCAAGACAGTGTCTATGGACAGAGTAACACACACAAAATACTGGAGGAACTCAGCAGCCAGACAGTGTCTATGGACAGAGTAACACACACAAAATACTGGAGGAACTCAGCAGCAAGACAGTGTCTTTGGACAGAGTAACACACACAAAATGCTGGAGGAACTCAGCAGGTCAGACAGTGTCTATGGTCAGAGTAACAGACACAAAATGCTGGAGGAACTCAGCAGGTCAGACAGTGTCTATGGTCAGAGTAACACACACAAAATGCTGGAGGAACTCAGCAGGTCAGACAGTGTCTATGGTCAGAGTAACAGACACAAAATACTGGAGGAACTCAGCAGCCAGACAGTGTCTATGGACAGAGTAACACACACAAAATACTGGAGGAACTCAGCAGCAAGACAGTGTCTTTGGACAGAGTAACACACACAAAATGCTGGAGGAACTCAGCAGGTCAGACAGTGTCTATGGACAGAGTAACACACACAGAATGCTGGAGGAACTCAGCAGGTCAGACAGTGTCTTTGGACAGAGTAACACACACAAAATGCTGGAGGAACTCAGCAGGTCAGACAGTGTCTATGGACAGAGTAACACACACAAAATACTGGAAGAACTCAGCAGGTCAGACAGTGTCTATGGTCAGAGTAACACACACAAAATGCTGGAGGAACTCAGCAGGTCAGACAGTGTCTATGGACAGAGTAACACACACAAAATACTGGAGGAACTCAGTAGGTCAGACAGTGTCTATGGACAGAGTAACACACACAAAATGCTGGAGGAACTCAGCAGGTCAGACAGTGTCTATGGACAGAGTAACACACACAAAATACTGGAGGAACTCAGCAGGTCAGACAGTGTCTATGGACAGAGTAACACACAAAATGCTGGAGGAACTCAGCAGGTCAGACAGTGTCTATGGACAGAGTAACACACACAAAATGCTGGAGGAATTCAGCAGGTCAGACAGTGTCTATGGACAGAGTAACACACACAAAATACTGGAGGAACTCAGCAGGTCAGACAGTGTCTATGGACAGAGTAACACACACAAAATGCTGGAGGAAATCAGCAGGTCAGACAGTGTCTATGGTCAGAGTAACAGACACAAAATGCTGGAGGAACTCAGCAGGTCAGACAGTGTCTATGGTCAGAGTAACAGACACAAAATGCTGGAGGAACTCAGCAGCAAGACAGTGTCTATGGACAGAGTAACACACACAAAATACTGGAGGAACTCAGCAGCAAGACAGTGTCTATGGTCAGAGTAACACACACAAAATACTGGAGGAACTCAGCAGGTCAGACAGTGTCTATGGTCAGAGTAACACACACAAAATGCTGGAGGAACTCAGCAGGTCAGACAGCGTCTATGGTCAGAGTAACAGACACAAAATGCTGGAGGAACTCAGCAGGTCAGACAGTGTCTATGGTCAGAGTAACACACACAAAATGCTGGAGGAATTCAGCAGGTCAGACAGTGTCTATGGACAGAGTAACACACACAAATACTGGAGGAACTCAGCAGGTCAGACAGTGTCTATGGACAGAGTAACACACACAAAATGCTGGAGGAATTCAGCAGGTCAGACAGTGTCTATGGTCAGAGTAACACACACAAAATGCTGGTGGAACTCAGCAGGTCAGACAGTGTCTATGGACAGAGTAACACACACAAAATGCTGGAGGAACTCAGCAGGTCAGACAGTGTCTATGGTCAGAGTAACACACACAAAATACTGGAGGAATTCAGCAGGTCAGACAGTGTCTATGGACAGAGTAACACACACAAAATGCTGGAGGAATTCAGCAGGTCAGACAGTGTCTATGGTCAGAGTAACACACACAAAATGCTGGTGGAACTCAGCAGGTCAGACAGTGTCTATGGACAGAGTAACACACACAAAATGCTGGAGGAACTCAGCAGGTCAGACAGTGTCTATGGTCAGAGTAACACACAGAAAATACTGGAGGAATTCAGCAGGTCAGACAGTGTCTATGGACAGAGTAACACACACAAAATGCTGGAGGAACTCAGCAGGTCAGGCAGCATTTATGGAAAAAAGAACAGTTGATGTTTCGGGTGAGACCCTTTGGCAGGACACAGTATAGCCGACTCCCCAGTAGGCTCAATGGCAAACTGCTCCAAAAACCCACCTTGTAAGCATACAATAAATTCACTCTCTGGACATCCATTACTAACCTGATTTTCCCAATCGACCTGCATGTTGAAATTTCCCATGACTATCCCTTTTGACATGCCTTTTCTATTTCCCATTGTAATCTGTGGTCCACATCCCAGCTGCTGTTGGGAGGCCTGTATATAGCTGACATCAGAGTCCTCCAACCCTTGCAGTTTCTTAACTCAACCCACAACGATTCAAAATCTTCTGATCCTATGTCACACCTTTCTACTGATTTGACACCATTTTTTACCAGCAGAGTCACACCCCCCCCACAACTGCCTACCTCCTATCCCTCGAATACCTTGGACATTCAGCTCCCAAATACAGCCGTCCTTCAGCCACGATTCAGTGATGGCCACAACATCATACCTGACAATCTGTGTTCGTACAACAAGATCATTCACCTTACTTCTTATACTCTGTGCATTGTGATAAAACACTTTGAGTACTGTGTTTGCTGCCCTTTTTGATTCTGCATCCCTAATGCACTGATACTCACCTTGCTGGCTGCTGGCTTTTGTCCTATTATCTGCCTGCCCTTCCTGACTGCAAGCTATCTTTGCTTTTTTACCATCTGTCCTATGCTGAGTCCCTTCACTCCAGTTCCTAACCCCTTGCCAAATTAGTTTAAACCTTCCCCAACAGCTCTAACAAACCTGTCCACGAGAATATTGGTCCCCCTTGGGTTTAGGTGCAACCCATCATTTTTATACAGATCATAGACCAGAAGAGATCTCAATGATCCAAGAACCTGAAGCCCTGCCCCCTGAACCAGCTTCTCAGCCATGCATTAATCTGCCAAATCATCCTGTTTCTACCCTCACTGGCCCATGGCATAGGTAGCAATCCAGAAATTACTACCCTGGAGGTCCTGCTTCTCAGCTTTGGACCTAGCTCTCTAAATTCTCTTTTCAGAACCTCTTTGCTTTTCCTTTTTATGTCATGGTTACCAATATGTAACAAGACATCTAGCTGTTCTCCCACCTCCTCCAAAATGTTGTGGACGTGATGTGAGGCATCCCTGACTCTGACACCAGGGAGGCAATATACCATTTGTGTACCCCGTTCATGTCCACAGAATCTCCTGTCTGTGACTATTGAGTCCCCTATCACAACCACTTCCCTCTTGTCCCTCTTTCCCTTCTGCACCATGGACCCATGGTCAGTGCCTGTAACCTGGTCTCCATGGCATTCCCCTGGGAGGTCATCCACAACAATATCCAAAGTGGAATACTTATTGTTCCTCCTTCCAGTTTACACGCCCTGTCTCAAACAACATCAAGTCATGTGCAACACTTAATTTAGTACACCAACCCAAGGCATATAAACAAAATTTGACACCAAGGTACAAAAAACATATTTTAATTCAGACAAGCTGTAGAGACCAATTCTAACCAAACCAATTGCCATTGCTGGGTGATCCCCACAGATTTGATATACTTGTGTGATGCACCCTTAGCTCCAATAACTATTGTTCCAAATGTTGAACATGTGTATTCAATCCTTTATTAGCAGTTAGAAAACATACAATCTTGAAGCGATGAAATTTAAGAGTACTTAATTGTAACTAAGCGAAATTAAGCATAACTGAGCAGTCAGCAAAAGATATTATATCCGTTGGCCCCCAGCTGCAAACTGTACTGAAGAAAGCACAAATACATAACTTATTCCCTTCGCTTTCTCCACATCACCATTCATATGATTAGTTACCATAATAAAAACACAATGCAAGATACAATGCAGGGAGAGAATCAATGAATGGCTCCTACACAAGCGAAGACGTAGGTTTTAAGGGATGTCTTTAAGAAAGGAAGTTTTAGGAAGTGAATGTGGAGGGTGGGAATTCTAGTCTTGAACACATAGCCATGAACAATAAATCATTAAAACGGGGGAAGCCAAAACTGGATGAGCACAAACATCTTATAACATTTTAAGGCTGCAAGAGATTACAAGATGCTGCTGAGAATACACGGAGTTCCAGTCGCCAAACTATAGAAACTAGAAAGGATGCAGGAAAGATTCACAATGATGTTACTGGGACTAGAGGTCTAGGAGAACATAGAAGGAGAGACTAGATGGACTGCAGCCTTTTCCCAGGAGTCTGAGGGCTGCCCTTATGGAGGTATAAAAATCATGAGGTGCATAGATAATGTGAATGATTACCAGGGTAGGGGACTCTAAACCCAGAGGGCAGAGTTTGAGGTGAGAGGTGAAGGAATGAAAAGGTGACCTGAGGAGGAAGTTTTTCGTAGAGAGGGTGATGAATATAGAATGAACTGCTACAGGAAGTGGAAGAGGCAGTTACAACTACAAAGATTAAAAGACATTTGGACAAGTAGGTGAATAAGAAACAATCAGAAGCATATGGTCAGACACGGAGGGCAAATGACATTGTGGGAAACATTTGAAAACCAGTGAATCTAGTTGTAGAGATGTTCTTCAGAGTGATTATTTATTGCTTAGTGAAACAGTTCAACAAGTTTATTTATCTGTTTGTGAGATCTTGCTTTCTGCTGCTGTCCCTCTTTTACAACTGTACCTCTGAAGAAGTTGGAGCAGGTATGTACAGAAACAAGGCTTTTGACAAGATCTTATGCCACAGGCTGATCCAGAAAGTTGAAGCTGATTGGATCCAATTGATTTAGCAAAATGGACCGCATTTTGGTGACAGGAAGCAGGGGAAGCAGTGTAGTCTTGTTTCTTTTTTGACTAAAAGTCTGTAACTACCATTTGGGAGAAGGCAGGAGAATGGGATTGAGACAGATGGGAAATCAGCCATGATGAAATGGTGGAACAGACTCAATAGGATGAATGGCCTAATTCTGCTCCTATATCTTATGGTTGTACTGCAGGAGTTGGTGTCGGCACCTTTACTTTTTGTCAGGTAAGTGACTGGATGAGAATGTGTGTGGTCTGATAAGTAAGTTTGCTGACATCACGAAGATTAATGGAGTACAGTTGACGTTTCGGGTAAAATAAGATAGTGTCCATGGGTTCAATGTCTATTTAGAAATCGGATGGCAGAGGGGAAGAAGCTGTTCCTGAATGTTGAGTGTGTGTCTTCAGGCTCCTGTACCTCCTCTCTGATGGTAGCAATGAGAAGCGGGCATGTCCTGGGTGATGGGTGTCCCTAATGATGATGCCATCTTCTTGAGGCATCAGCATGTGAAAATGTCCTTGATCCTGGGGAGCACAGTGTCCTCATGATGGAGCTGGCTGAGTTTACAACTCCTAATTAAACCCTTGACCTCATGCTGAAAATCTGTGCAATTACTGTATTTATATTCCCACTGTGAATCTGAGTTAAAGTACTGTATTGTTGGGTCAGGAATCATATATGAACACGTAATCCAGACTTTCTGTGCAGTATTGAAAGAAAACCACTCGGGCAAAATGCCATTATTTAGATGGAGATATTAATTGAAGTTTACACTCAGCTGAACATGAAGGATCCCAGAACTATCCAAACAGAACAAAACGAGTCTTCCCTGGCTAATAATTAATACTTATTTACTTTTATTTATTAAGATATACAGTGCAGAACAAGCATTTACGACCTAATGAGACATTCAGCTCAGCACCCCCCCCCCCATTTAACCCTAGCCTAATAACAGGACAATTTATAATCACCCATTAACCTACTAACTGGTTCGTCTTTGGACTGTGGGAGGAAACCGGAGCACCTGGAGGAAACCCATGCACACACTGGAAGAACCTACAAACTTTCTCACAGAGGATGCCAGAATTGAACTTCTGACTCTGATGCTCCGAGCTATGATAGTGTTGAGCTAACCACTACAATACAGTGATGTCCTATTCCGTAACCAAAGTCATTAGACTGGCTATCTTACACTGTGGTAATGTACAAGTTGTGCACATTGGGCAACACTGTAATGTAGTGGTTAGCATAGTGCTTTACCACTCCAGCTATAAGATCAGGATTCAATTTCCACCACTGTCTGTGAGTAGATTGTACATTCTTTCTATGACTACGTAGGTTTCCTCTGGTTCTCCAGTTCCCTTCCACCTTCCAGCCTAGTTCCCCTCCTTCCTTATCTCCCATGGTCCACTCTCCTCTCCTTGCAGATTCCTTCTTCTCCAGCCCTTCATGTCCTCCACCTGTCACCTCCCAGCTTCTTACTTCATTCCACCCACCTAGTTTCACCTATCACCTTCTAGCTTGTACTCCTTCCCACAGCTTCTTACTCTAGCTTCTTCCCCCTTCCTTTCCAGTCTTGATAAAGGGTTTCAGCCCAAAAAGTCAACTACTTATTCATTTTCATAGATTCTGTCTGACTTGTTGAGTTCCTCCACATTTTGTCTGTGAACAGGAAAAAAAAGGATTGGAAAGGGAAAAGAAATATGTCTATGAGGTCTGAGTCCTCCAGGTCATTGTATATCAAGTAGTAGTAAATCAGCCAACTGGATTGGCTGTATTGTCTCGCTACTCATCCAAGTTCTTCAGTTTGAATCCATGGGGGTAGGTTTTCAGTTTATAAACTCTGAATTGTTTAAAGGTCTAGCAATCACATGAGGGTCATTAAGATTCATAGAGGTAATGAGAGGGGTCATTAGTCTTATCTTTGCATGAATGGAAGTGGAAATTGTTGTGGAGATGCCAGGTAGAGATGTTTGAAAGAAGGGTTAAAGAAGCCATTTGTCAAGGAGGAAACCCATCCCTGAACAGACGGGGTGGGGGTACCCCACTTATCAGCTACCTACAAGCAGTCCTAACATCTCTACCACTTCTGCAGAAGGGTCTGTGCCCAAAATGTCAACTGTACTCTTTTCCATACATGCTGTCTGGCCTGCTGAGTTCTTCCAGCATTTTGTGTGTGTTACCTCACAAGTTTTGCTCTTTTTGCACTAACTTATTTATTTTTCTTTAGAAATAAAGTGTCCAACAGACCCTTCCAGCCCAACAAACCACTCCGTCCAGCTACCCACTTATTTTGATAGTGAATGATCAGCCATGATCTCAGAATGGTGGTGCAGACTCGAGGGGCCGAATGGTCTACTTCTGCACCTATTGTCTATTGTCTATTAACACTACCCTTATCAAAGGACTATTTACAATGACTTTTAAATGGTATGTGTGGTAAACTATGTATACCTGTCTGGACACACCCCTCTGCTAACTGCTCCTGTGGCTCCTCCCACAGACCCCTGTATAAAGGCGATTGGGGCACTGCTCCCCCCGTCTGTCTCCGAGATGTCGTGCTCCCTTTTGCTGCTAATAACAGCCTATCATTCACTTCCAGTCTCCGAGAGTTATTGATGGTGCATCAATATGCCTTTGGATTGTGGGAAACTTGCGCAGTCTTGGGGAGGAGGTACAAACTCCTTACAAATGGTACCGGAATTGAACTCCGAAACATAACAGCAAAAGGCTGGCAGTGATGCTACCATTGTGTCACTCATGTATTAATCCTCAGCTCTTCCAGGGCTAAGGAATACTCTTTGGTCTGATATCTGTGGAATCATGTACCAGGACTCATGTAAAGGCTGTCTCCTGGGATTGAAGGTGACTCTCTTCTTCATCAGATCTGTGTATTCTGAGATGGATATATAGTCCACGTAGGACCTGTGCATTTTGTCGCAATTGACGGGGGTTGCATTCCTTCAGCTGTTTATCATGGGCTTCTGTGTGCTCCTGATGATTCTCTGCATCACACTGAATGTTCCTTCTCCACAGAATGAGGTTATAGACCAGATAGAGACCATTTCCTCTCATCCTCCATTTTCCATTCCCCATCCTAGTTACCTTCTCCTCGCCTGCCCATCAACTCCCCCTGGATCTCCTTCCTTTTTTCATGGTTCACTCTCCTCTCCTATTGGATTCTTTATTCTTCTGCCTTTTTCTTTTTACACCTATCCCTTTTCACCCCCTCCACCCACCCAGCCCTCTTCCCCCTCACCAAATGGCAGAATAGTACAACAGCATAAATTGGAAACAGATGTTCAAAGGGGAAAGTACAGAAGTAATGTGGGAGAAGTTTAGGGACCACTTGAGCTGGGTTCAGGATAGGTTTGTCCCACTGAGGCAAGGAAAAAATGGTAGGAAAAGGGAACTGTGGCTGACAAAACATGTGAGACAACTTGTCAAGAGGAAAAAGGAAGCATATGTTAGATTTAAGAAGCAGGAAGTAGGAGGGGCTCATGAGAAATATAGGATAGCCAGGAAGGAGCTAAAGAAAGGACTTAGGAGAGCTCGAAGGGGGCATGAGAAGGCCTTGGCATGTAGGATTAAGGAGAACCCCAAGGCATTCTATGTGTATGTGAAGAATAGGAGGATGACGAGAACAAAGGTGGGATCGCTAAAGAGGGCAACATGTGCCTGGAAGCGGAGGAGGTTGGGGAGGTCCTAAATGAATACTTTGCTTCAGTATTCACAAGTGAAAAGGATCTTGATCAGGATGAGGTCGAAGTAGAGTAGGCCTGTGTGCTGGACAATGTGGAGATTAAGGAAGAAGAGGTGCTGGATCTTCTTAAAAACATTAAGATTGCTAAATCCCCAGGGCCGGATATGATACACTCCAGGTTGTTGTGGGAATCGAGAGAAGAGATAGCAGGAGCATTAGCTGTGATCTTTGAATCCTCTTTGTCTGCAGGGGAAGTGCCGGAGGACTGGAGAATGGCAAATGTAGTTCCCTTGTTTAAAAAAGGTAATAGGGAGAAACCTGGGAACTATAGACCGATGAGTCTTAGGTCAGTGGTATGCAAACTACTGGAAAGGATTCTTAAGGATAGGATCTACGAGCATTTGGAGATAGACAACATGGCTTTGTGAAGGGAAGATCGTGCCTCATGAGCCTGATAGAGTTTTTTGAAGAGGTAACAAAAGAAATTGATGAGGCTAGGGCAGTGGATGTGGTCTACATGGACTTTAGCAAAGCATTTGACAAGGTCCCTCATGAGAGACTCATCCAGAAAGTCATGAGGCATGGGATAAGTGGAACATCGGCTGTTTGGATTAAAAATTGGCTTAAAGGAAGAAAGCAGAGGGTAGTTGTGGAAGGAAAGTATTCTGCCTGGAGGTCAGTGACTAGTGGAGTGCCGCAGGGATCTGTCCTGGGACCCCTGCTATTTGTGATTTTTATAAATGACCTGGATGTAGAGGTGGAAGGATGAGTGAGTAAGTTTGTGGATGACATGAAGATTGGAGGAGTTGTGGATGGAGCTGTAGGTTGTCGAAGGTTACAAGAGGATATAGACAGGCTGCAGAGTTGGGCAGAAAAATGGCAGATGGAGTTCAATCCGGATAAGTGTGAGGTGATGCATTTTGGAAGGACAAACCAGAAGACTGAGTACAGGATTAATGGTCAGTTACTTCAGAGTGTGGATGAACAAAGGGACCTTGGGGTTCAAATCCATACATCCCTCAAGGTCGCTGCACAGGATGATAGGGTAGTTAAGAAGGCCTATGGGATGCTAGGCTTCATTAACAGGGGGATTGATTTCAAGAGCAGAGAGGTGATGTTGCAACTCTCTGGTGAGACCACACTTAGAGTATTTTGTTCAATTCTCGTCACCTCATTATAGGAAGGATGTGGAAGCTATGGAGGGGGTGCAGAGGAGATTTACCAGGACGTTGCCTGGTTTGGAGAACAAGTCATATGAAGCAAGGTTAGCAAAGCTGGGACTTTTCTCTTTGGAGCATAGAAAAATGAGGGGGGTCTTGATCGAGGTCTACAAGATTATGGGAGGCATAAATAGGGTGGATAGTCAGTACCTGTTTCCCAGGGCACCAATAGCAAGCACCAGAGGGAGTATGTACAAAATTAAGGGATGGGAAGTTTCGGGGAGACATCAGGGGTAAGTTTTTTACACAGAGGGTTGTGAGTGCCTGGAATGACTTGCCAGGGATGGTGGTGGAGGCTAAAACATTAGGGGTATTTAAGAGCCTCTTGATAGGCACATGGGTAACAGAAAAATGGAGGGTTATGGGGTAGTGTGGGTTTAGTACTTTTTTAAAGGATTATATGGGTCAGCACAACATGGAGGGCTAAAGGGCCTGTACTGTGCCGTAGTGTTCTATGGTTCTATGGTTCTACAGTGGCTGACAAGGGAAGTCAAATCTAACATAAAAGCAAAAGAGAGGGAATACAACAAAGCAAAAATTAGCAGGAAGATAGGGAAGCTTTTAAAAACCTACAGAAAGTAACTAAACAAATCATTAGGAGGGAAAAGATGGAAGCTAGCAAACAGTATCAATGTGGATAGAAAAAGCTTTATCAAGTATTTACAAAACAAAAGGGGATGAGAGTGGATATGGGACCACTAGAAAATGAGCCCAGAAAAATAATAATGGGGGGACAAGGAGATGGCAGATGAACTAAGTGAGTGTTTTGCATCAGTCTTCACTGTAGAAAACTCTAGTACTCTTTCAACACCAGGTGTTGAAGCATGTGAGGGAAGAGAAGTGAGTAGAGTTACATAAACATAGAACAATATAGCACATTACAGGCCCTTTGGCCCACAATGTTGTGCTGACCCTCAAACCCTGCCTCCCATATAACCCCCCACATTAAATTCCTCCATATACCTGTCTAGTAGTCTCTTAAATTTCACTAGTGTATCTGCCTCCACCATTGACTCAGGCAGTGCATTCCACACACCAACCACTTTCTGAGTAAAAATTCTTCCTCTAATATCCCCCTTGAACTTCCCTCCCCTTACCTTAAAGCCATGTCCTCTTCTACTGAGCAGTGGTGCCCTGGGGAAGAGGTGCTGGCTGTCCACTCTGTCTATTCCTCTTATTATCTTGTGCACCTCTATCATGTCTCCTCTCATCCTCCTTCTCTCCAGAGAGTAAAGCCCTAGCTCCCTTACTATTACAAGGGAGAAGGTGCTCAAAAAGCTGAAAGGCCTAAAGGTACATACCACCTGGACCAGATGAACTGCACCCTAGGGTTCTGAAAGAGGTAGCAGAAGGGATTGTGGAGACATTAGTAATGATCTTTCAAGAATCATTGGATTCTGGCATGGTTCAGAGGACTGGAAAGTTGCTAATGTCACTCCACTCTTTAAGAAAGGAATGAGGGTAGCAAATGGAATATAGAGTGTTGTTCCTTATAGCGAAGGAGGCCATGGATGGACATAACGGAATGGGAATGGGGAAAGGAATTAAAATGGGTGACATTTCAGCCTCCAACCTGATGGAATGAACATTGATTTCTCAAACTTTCAATAATGCCTCCACCCCTCCCCCTTCACCATTCCCCAACCCCTATTCTCTCTCTCATGTTATCTCCTTGCCTGCCCATCACAACCCTCTGGTGCTCCTCCTCCCCCCCTTTCTTCTTCCTTCCATGGCCTTCCGTTTCTTTCACCAATCAATTTCCTAGCTCCTTGCTTCATCTCTCCCTCTCCAATTTTTACCTGTTGCTTGGCATTTCTCTCCCCCCCACCCCGCTCCACCTTTCAAATCTACTCCTCGGCTATTTTTCCCCAGTCCTGCTGAAGGGTTTTGGCCTGGAACATTGACTGTACTTTTTTTTCATCTTGTGTGTTGCTCTGGTTTTGAAGAAGTTTTGTTGATTAGGCTACACCCTGTTTTAGGACAGTGACGTGGTACTATCTGTTCAATAGATTAACTTGGGCAAGTCCTAGCAAGCTCCTGTCCTGCCCCACACAATCAGACAGGTGGATCTCCCTTTCAGTCCTTCATTTACTAATTTATCATTCCTTCCACATCGTTGTGCCCCACCAGTGTGTCACATCATTTCAGTAAGGCATACTCACTCTCGTATTTATATCTTCTGTTAAAAGTAAAAAAAATTCTGTCCTAAAAGCTTGCTGAGGGGTTTACTAAGGGAATACTAGAGCTTTGAGTTTTGATGGTTTATTGATATAGGTTATTGTAAAACATTAATTGTCATTCCAGAGGATCTGTCCTGCATCCAGCATGTAAATGCCAATACAAAGAAAGCACAGCAGCACCTCTACTTCCTTAGAGGTTTGTGTGGATCTGGCATGTCATCTAAAACTATGAGTGTGTGCTGGAGTAACACTGGCTTGTTTGCAAACATCAATACCCTTGTACGGAAAAGCCTACAAAAACCAGAGGGTACGGTGCAGGTTAAGCCCTCCCCACCATTGTGCACATCTACATGGAGTGCTGCTTCAGGAAAGCAACATCCAATCCATCATTAAGAACTACTTACCAGCCAGGCTATGCTTTTGTCTCGCTGCTGTATCAGGACCCACACCAACAGTTACTACCCCTCAACCATCAGGCTCTTGAACCAGAGGGGATAACTTCACTCACCCCATCATTGAACTGTTCCCACAACCTATGAATTCACTTCCAGTGACTCTTCATCTCATGTTCTTGGCATTTATTGCTTATTTATTGTTATTATTATTGTTGTTGCTTTTGTATTTGCTGTTCATTGTCTTTTGCGCATTGGTTGTTTGTCCATCTTGTGCGCTGTCTTTTGTTGATTCTATTGAGTTTCTTAGTATTTAATGTGAATACCCACAATAAAATGGTGACATATATGTATTTTGATAATAAATTTCCTTTGAACTTTAATTAATTGGGCGTTTGAATAGGAGTCTATGTCTGCATTGGACTACAAGTCCCAGAATGCCTGACTGCAGCAATGTCCGGGTCTGCGTCACATTCCCGCATCGTTGTGGCAGCAGCCGGTCGGCGGTGAACCCGTGAGGCTCGGCTGGGCTCGGCTCCGGTAACCTTTCCTTCTCTTTTAAAGTTCTGGCGGCGTGACCCGCATTGCCATTGTGGGAATGTACTTTGGATTTGTGAGCGCAGGGTTTAATTTGTTGCCCGAGTCGAGCAGGTTCTGTTTGTTGTGGTGTGTGCGGGTCGTTCTTCGCTCCCGAATGAGCAGGCTCTGCCAGTGCGGGCGACAGTGTCATGGACGGGACTGTTGCCTGTTGAAACGCAGCTCTTTCGGACAGCTGTACATCGCGTTAATGCAGTGATTTTGTTTGTAGTGTACCCATGCGTTTCAATACTGTCTTTGTAATTTCTAATTAACGGCACATTGTCTGCTTCACGCCCCGTTTTGACTGCATGTGTTTTGTTCAATTATAATGGTTTGAGAGCATCTACGACAAAGGAAATCCAACTCGTTGTTTATTAATACAATAGGTGAGTAAAAAAGTCGGCCATCAGTAATATTTGTTTTGATTTCTCGATACCAATCTTTGGGAAAGGTAGTAACGGCAGTGATGCAAGAAACTAGTGTCCTCGTTAAATGCACCGCTGACTGTTACTGTCGACATATTGCATTCCCACAATTTCCATAAAGATTGCTTCGCACCGGTCATTTTGTAGATAAGACTTGTTAATGTGTTGTCGATGTATGTGTCGTTGTTGCAGTAATTTAAATTTAACATTACGATCCGCAGTGACGAACGGCCCTTAAAAGGATTGGGCGCGGCTGTCTGTCTGAGCCTTTCACCCGGTCCACCTCCTCTCTCCCTAACCCCCTCCCTTCCTCCCCCGGAACGATCCAGCCAGACAAGGGCTTCCTACGCCTTTGTCGGCCCGAGGAAGCCTGCGGATTGCGGGCGGTCGGAGCTGGCCAAGGACAAACTGGGATCCGAGTGGCGTCTGGCTCCTTGACCAGTGGCAGCCACGTGATACCGTCTCATCCTTAAAGCCAGACGGTTCCGCAGCGCATTGAACACCGCCAGCTGATGAGTGGGAGACTTGGATTGGCTGACCACTTCGTCAGTAACCTTTTGGAGCGAAATTTAAACCAGAGTGGTTTCAGCGGGGTTTGTGTGTTGGAAAGGGCATTAAGCATTAATTGCTTATGTGAGAATTGGGGGAATTACAGCTGAGTTTGTCTGTTTTCTCGTCCATTATTAGCACCTAGCTATTAGCCTGAAGACACACAACATTTTAGGGACAGCTTCTACCCTCGCCATCCGATTTCTCAGTGGACAATGGAAGCCATTAATGCCACCTGCCTGCTTTGATCTCCTTTTGCACCACATTTAATTCTTGTATATATTTCTTATTGTAATTGATAGTACATTTGTGTATGGCACTGCTGTCACATGTCGGTAATAATAAACCTGATTCTGATTCCCAGACGTGGCTCTGTAAGAACAGGAGAGCAATGTTTGTTTATTGTGCCGTGGGCAATCCTGATCTTTCCACCACCTTGATTGTTCTTGGAAAAACTTTGGTTTGCGTTTGCCTTCTGGGCAGTGTCCTTACGAGATGGGTGACCCCAGCCGTTGTCAATACTCTTCAGAGATTGCATGCCTGGTGTCAGTGGTCTCATAACCAGGACTTGTGATACTCACCAGCTGCTCATACAACCATCTGCCACCTGCTCCCCTGGTTTCATGTGACCCAGATCGGGGGATAAGCAGGTATTGTACCTTGTCCAAGGGTGACCCGCAGGCCAGCTTAGAGACATATCTTCACCCCGACACCCTAGGATAGGAGCAATATTACTGGACCTGTAGTCAAACAAACTGGACTACAGATGCAGAAACTACAATTCAAATCTTGACATTTTTATAGTTTTAGTTCTATGATCTAACTAATTCAATCTGAAATAAACAGTCTTCTAGAAGCTGCTGGACTCCATTATATTACACACACTAATGTAATTTCTGATGGAGAGGCCCAGACTCTCAGTCATGTGGTTGACTTCTAGCTCTCATCTCTAACAGTCCAGCAAGCTTTGTAATCGTAATGAATCACATCAAAAATAATCAGAATATCCAGCATCGAGCAGACAATTTGGCCAAGTAAGATAAAGCATGATTCGCTCTCTGGAGAGTCATACAGCATGTCCCTTCAGCCCATGGTGCCCACCCAGCTAGTCTCAATTTCCTTGGTTCAGTCCAAATCCCGCTAAGCCCTGCCCTCCAACTACCTCTCCAAGGGCTTCTTGAATGATACTATTGTACCTGCCTCAACCACTTCCTCTGGCAGCTCATTCCATATACTTGCCATCCTGTGTGCTGAGAATCCCCCACTCCCCAGTCTACTCTAGATCTTTCCCTCTCACTGAATCTATGTCTCCCCTACTCAGGGGAAAAGATCTTTGCCATCTAATCAATATCTCTCGTGATTTTAAGCAATTCTATAAGGTCACCACCCATTCTCTGATGTTCCAACAAGTAAGGACCTAGCCTGGCCAGCCTCAACCTATAACTCGGGCACTTTAGTTCTGTCAATCTTGTCTGCACTTTCCGACCTCGCCTATAACACAGTGACCAACACTGTCCACAGTGCTCCGAGTGTGTCTCAACCAGCAAATGCACCCCCATACTCCATCCTCACTGATGAAGACCAGTGTGCTACCACCGTTTTCACCACCTTGTCTACCTTTCAACAAGCTTGTTCTCACTACTCACTACCATCAGGAAGGAGGTACAGGAGCATCAGGATGAGGATTGCCAGGCTGGGTAACAGCTCCTTCCCTCAGGCTGAGACCCCAATGAATAGCCTGCCACCACCAAGTTCTCAACCAGGACAGTCAGCTGTTTACTGGTTACCTGTTTGTGCACTTCACGTGCATTATATTTTATTAACTTAATTGTGATATTTTCTTCTACTTGTGTGTGGTATACGTACTGTGGGTGCACCGTGGTCTGGAGGAACGTGGTCCATGCTCCGTACTTAGCTCGGGTGCCTGAGACTTTAGCACAGTACTGTAATTCCCTCTGTTCCATTCACCAACTCTTCATTCCTCAAGGATACCTTTGTGATCTGACGAAGTGGCAAAATTGCGAAAGCAGTCCTGCAGACCAGTTGACCACTGGAAAGTGATATCATTCAGCCCAAGTCACCACGCAAAAACCAAGGAGCTGGTTGTGGACTACAGGAGGAATGGAGACGGGCTAATCCCTACTGACATCAATGGATCTGGTAAACAGCTTTAAGTTCCTCGGCATCCCCATCACCGAGGACCTCACGTGGTCTGTACACACTGGTTGAGTAGTGAAAAAGGCACAACAGCACCTCTTTCACCTCAGACTGTTGAGCACGTTTGGTATGGGCCTCCAAATCCTAAGAACTTTCTACAGGGCCACAATTGAGAGCATCCTAACTGTCTGCATAACTGCCTGATATGAGAATTGTACCTCCCTTAATCGCAGGACTCTGCAGAGAGTGGTGTGGACAGCCCAGCGCATCTGTAGTTGTGAACCTCCCACTATTCAGCACATTTACAAAGACGTGTGTAAGAAGGGCCTGGAGGATCACTGGGGACCCGAGTCACCCCGACCACAAACTGTTCCAGCTGCTACCATCCGGGAAACGGTACCGCAGCATAAAAGCCAGGACCAACAGGCTCCGGGACAGCTTCTTCCACCAGGCCATCAGACTGATTAATTCATGCTGATTTGAGTGTATTTCTATGTTACATTGATTGTACATTTAGACAGAGACGTAACGTAAAGATTTTTACTCCTCATGTATGTGAAGGATGTAAGAAATAAAGTCAATTCAATTCAGATTGTGAATGTGCCCGGAAGTGACAGCACAGTGGTATTCAGTGACTGGGCTCAGTCCCCACCAGAAGTGACCATGGTGTGGTTCCGTGTGAAGGAGGCAACAGTTTTTACTTGGGGATATCTTCCATCACATTGTGTGTAAATCTGTTTAAAATCTTAAACTAGGTATGGAAGGGATGCTGTGGAGCAGCAGTACGGAGGGCCCGACCTGTCTGAGATCCCACTTTGCCATTACTATCTTTTCCTGGTCTGGTGAGATGTCGAAGAGCAGCATCCGACTGATGGGAAGAGTGAAGTGACACTGCTATAACAGTTATATTTTCCCTTTTCCCCTCTCAGCCCTTCTCTTATCACAGTCATGTAGTGGTTAGCACAATGCTTTACAGCACCAGCGAACCGGGCTCAATTCCTGCTTCTGGCTGTACTTTCTTCCTGTGACAGCGAGGGTTTCCTCCCACTGTCCAAAGACGTACTGGTTAATTGGTCATTGTAAATTGTCCCGTGATTAGGCTAGGGTTAAATCAGTGGCACAGCTGGAATGGCCTATTCTGTGCTGTGTCCTAATAAGCAGATCACCTCCTGGTGCCCCCCTCCTCTCTCATCAGATTCACTCTTCTTCAGCCTCTTACCCCTTTTACCTATCACCTCCCAGCTCCCCCTAACCCCCCCCCCCCCCCACCAACTTGGTCTTGCTTGTCATCCTCTAGCTTCTCCCCTTTTTTCAGTTCTGATGAAGGGTCTCAGCCTGAACCATTGGCTGTTTATCCCTTTTGTCGATGACCTGCTGAGTTCCTCCAGCATTTTGTGTGCATTGTTCTAGATTTCCAGCATCTGTGGCATCTCTTGTGTTACAGAATTCTTCAACAAATCATGAAAAAATTGTGCAGCCCAGTTGTTCAAAGGAGCTTTAAATTCCTGGTATCACTATCTCAGAGGACCGATCATATAAATATAATTGCAATGAAAGCACAACAGTGCCTCTACTTCCTCAAGAGTCTGCAGAGATTCGCATGTCATCAAAAACCGTGACAAACATTTATAGAAGTGTGGTGGAAAGTCTTCTGACTAGCTGCATTACAACCTGGTATTGGAATGCCTTTGTGCAAAAATCCTACAAGAGGTGGTGGATTTGGCCCAGTACATCACAGGTAAAACCCTTGCAACCATTGAGCACACCTGCATGAAATATTGCTGTAGAATAGCAGCAACCATTCATCAGAGAATCTCACCACCCAGGCCACTGCTGCCATCAGGGAGAAGGTACAGGTGCCTCAGGACTTGCACCACCAGGTTCAGGAACAGTTACTGTACCTCAGCCATCAGGCTCCTGGACAAAAGGGGATAACTGCTCATTTCATAGCTCTGTTGTTATTTCATGCTATTTAGTTATATCTGCATTTGCAGTTTGTTTACAGTTAAGTTTGTGATATTTACAGATACTGTTCTATAAATTTGCAAAGTATGCCTACAGAAAGAAGAACCTCAGGGTTGTATGTGTGAAATGTATGTATTCTGATAAATCTTTACTCTGAACATCACCATTAACACAACAAACTCATGGCAAAGGAGAAGTTTCTGTGACTTTGACTATTTGTTTTGTTTAACTTTTCAGTTTACTATTTCTTAATAAAGATGGAGGCCTTATCACTTGCTTCTTGGCTAGGATGAAGAAGAGTGTCTGTTCTTATCAGTTTTAACACCTGATCACTCCCCTATTGGGGATCTTGTGTTGAATTACAAATAAGAGAACCTGCAGAAGCTGTAAATCCGAGCAACACACACAAAATGCTGGAGGAACTCAGCAGGCCAGGCAGCATCTGTGGAAAAGAGTACAGTCGATGCTTTGGGCTGAGACCATCATCAGGGCTGTTGTGTTGAATTGGTTTTGGAGATAAGGAGCTGGAGGGAAGCTTGTCTGGTCAGCTCTGTGCATTGGCCTGCTAGTTGCAGAGTCTCCAGGAGGGCCACGTGAGTGCCAGCATTGCCATAGGTGTGTAGGAATGGATCAGAACAGTATAGAAAGCATTGGCTCGAATGTGTATGGCAAGAATGAAAAAACTTCGGTGCATTCTTATAAATGTTTTTATTAAAGTTTGAAAATAGATATACCCATCACAATTTGCATGGGAGATACAGAGTATCTCCTGATATGGTTTACCCATTTTTAATGGTTTTGAATTATTGATAATGAAACAAAAACATTTTCTGGATTAATTTTTAATTGCTAGCCTTAAGCAATATCCTATATTTTCTGTGCAGAAATGATAACATTGTATGTGGATGTTGTAATTGCTTTGTAGGTTAATTCAATTGTTCAAATGAAAGTAAGTTGCAATGCACATTACTGATTGTATTGTTAATGATACTGAATAAGAAGGACAGGCAGAGGAGAATATCTTTTTTAATAAAGATCCCAAAAACTACTGGAACTATTCAGTCGACAAGCAAAGAGGAGCCAGATCTGATTGGCTGCCAGTAACTAGTGGTGTTCCACAGGGGCCGGTGTTGGGATAGCTTCATTTTATGTTGTGTGTCAGTGATTTGGATGATGGAGTTGATAGCTTTGAGGCCAAGTTTGCAGACAATACAAAAATAGGTTGAGGAGCAGGTAGTGTTGAGAAGCAGGGTGTCTTTGGAAGGACTTGGATTGGGAGAATGGGCAAAGAAGTGGCAGACGGAATATAGTGTCAGGAAGTGTATCGTCACGCTATAAGGAATAAAGGTGTAGATTATTTTCTGAATGGGGAATAAATTCAGAAAGTGGAGGTGCAAAGGAACATGTGATCCCTCATGCCGGATTCTCCGAAGGTTGAGTTGGTGGTGAGGGAAGAAAATGCAGTGTTGGCATTCATTTTGAGAGGACTGGAATATAAAAGCAACAATGAAATGCTGAGGCTCTGTAAGGTAGTGGTCAGATTGAACTTGGAGTATTGTGAGCAGATTTAGACCCCTTATGTCAGAGAGGATGGGCTGGCATTCAAGAGGGGTGAGAGGAGAAAATGATCCTGCGTATGAAAGGGTAAACTTAGGAGCTTTTGATGGTTTTAGGTCTTTGCCCACTGAAGTTTAGTAGAATGGGGGCTGGGAGGGGGGAGGTCTTATTGAAAGAGAATGTGGATGTGGAGAGGATGTTTCCTATTGTGTGTCAGTCTAGGATGAGAGGACACGGCCTTAGAATAGAAGGATGTCCAGTTTGAACAGATGAGAAGGGATTTCTTTAGCAAGAGAGTGGTGACTGTGGAGGCCAAGTCATGGGCTATATCTATAGTGCAGGTTGATAGGCTCTTGATTAATCAGGACATCAGGGTTGCAGGGAGAAGGCAGGAGAATAATGTTGAGAGGGGTAGTAAATCAGCCATTATGGAATAGTGAAACATACTTGATGGGCTGACTGACCTGATTCTGTCCCTATGTCTTGTGGTTCAATGACATGTAAACATTCCTAAATTTTCACTTTGATCAAACCCTAAAATTGTACAGATATCAGATGCAGATCATCTCTGGCACAGTGCTGTGCTGCGGCAGTAGGCCCTGAGACCTCCATTCAGTCTTGGTCATGGGTGTTGTCTGTGGAGAGTTTGCATGTTCTCTCTCTGACTACATGAGTTTCCTTCCAAGTGCTCCTCTTGCCTTATACGTCACAATATGTCATAGTCAAAGAACACTACAGCACAGACACAGTCCCTTCAGCCCATCTATTCCATGCCAAACTATTGACTAGTCCCACCAACCTCAATCCAGACCATACCCCTCCCATCCATGTACCCGTCCAGTTTCTCTTCATTGTCATAATTGAACCTGCATCCACATCTTCCACTGACAGTTCGTTTCACTCTCCATCTTCTGCATGAAGATGCTCCCCTCATGTTCTCCTTAAACATTGAACTTTCACCTGAACCTATGACCTCTAGTTGTAGTTTCACCCAAGCTCAGTGGAAAAGCCTGCTTGCGTTTACCCCATCTATACCCCTCATAATTTTGTGCACCTCTATCAAATCTCCCCTCATTCTCCTCCACTCCAGGGAATAAAGTCCTGACCTATTCACCCTTTCCCTATAACTCAGGTCCTCGAGTCCTGGGTTGGGTCAATGTGTGTTGTTTGCTTAGTTGATTACTGTAAATTGGATTGACAGTGTAGGTAAGGGGAAGAATGTGTATGGGGGTGGGAATAGAAGGGGTGAAATAATCTCTCCATGACTCTTGACTCAAAGACTTGGGTTATACCAGCTTAACAAGTCAACCCATTAATGGTTCAAGTGCATTCTTGCAATAATTTTCAAGAATGAATTAAATTAAAGAATTAAAGAATTTGCTAATATTACATTAATGTGAGAGAGGAGTTGGCCAAAGTAAATTGGAAGGAGCTGTTGGCAGGGATGTCAGCAATGTAGCAATGGCGTGTGTTTCTGGGAAAAATGAGGAAGGTACAGGACGTGTATTCCAAAAATGAAGAAATACTCTAGTGGTTAAGATAGTACAAACGTGGCTGACGAGGAACGTCAAAGCTAATGTGAAAATAGAGGGCATACAACAAAGTTTAAAAATTAGTGGGAAGGTAGAAGATTGGGAAGTTTTTTAAAATCTACAGGCAGCAATTAAAAGAATCATTAGAAGGGGAAAATATGAAAGCAAGCTAGCAAATAATATCAAAATGGATAGTAAAAACTTCAAGTATGTTTTTAAAAATAAACAGATGAGAGTGGATATAGGACTACTAGAAAATGAGGCAGGAAAAATAATAACAGGGGACAAGGAGATGGCTGATGAACTAAATGAGTAATTTGCATCAGTCTTTATTGTGGAAGACAGTAGCAGTATGCCTGATGTTGTAGTGTGTGGAGGAAGAGAAATGGGTGCAATTACTATTACAGGGGAGAAAGTCCTCAAAGCTGAAAGGGCTAGAGGTACACAAGTCACCTGAACCAGATGAACTGCACCCTAGGGTTCTGAAAGAGGTAGCGTTAGATTGTGTTGGCATTAGAAATGGTCTTTCAAAAATCATTGGACTCTGGTATGGTGCGAGAGGACTGGAAAATTGCAAATGTCACTCCACTCTTTAAGAAAGGAGGAGGGCAATGGAAAGGAAACTATAGACCAGCTAGCTTGACCTCAGTGGTTGGAAAGGGGTTGGAGTCATTTGTTAAGGATGAGGTGATGGAGTACTTAGTAACACAAGACAAGATAGGACAAAGTCAGCATAATTTTCTTCAAGGAAAATCTTGAATGACAAATCTGTTGAAATTCTTTGAGGAGATTACAAGTAGGATAGATAAGTGGGATGCAGTGGATGTTGTATATTTGTACTTTCAGAAGACCTTTGACAAGGTGCCACACATGAGGCTGCTTACCAAGTTAAGAGCTCCTTGTATTACAGGAAAGATGCTAACATGGTTAGAGCATTAGCTGATTGGTAGGAGCAGCGAGTGGGAATAAAAGGATCCTTGTTTGGTTGGCTGCCAGTGACTAGTGGTCTGCAGCGGTCAGTGTTGGGAATGTTTCTTTTTGTGCTGTGTATAAATGATTTAGATGATGGAATAGATGGCTTTGTTGCCAAGTTTGCAGATGATATGAAGATTGGTGGAGGGGCAGGTAGTGTTGAGGAAACAGGTAAGATGCAGAAGGACTTGGACAGATTAGGAGAATGGGCAAGAGAGTGGTAAAAGAAATACAATGTTGGAAAATGCATGGTCATGCACTTTGGATGTAGAAATAAATGTGCGGACAATTTTCTAAATGGGGAGAAAACCCGGGAATCTGAGATGCAGAGGAACCCTGGAGGCCTTGTGCCAAACACACTAAAGGTAGTGAGGAGGGCAAATGCCATGTTAGCATTCATTTCAAGAGGACTAGACTAGAAAAGAAAGAATGTGATGTTGCAGGTTGTGTCGGTAGTGAGGAAGGCAAATGCCATGTTAGCATTCATTTCAAGAGGACTAGAATACCAGAGCAGGGATGTGATGCTGAGGCTTTATAAGGCACTGGTGAGGCCTCACCTTGAGTATTGTGAACAGTTTTGGACTCATCTTAAAAAAGATGTGCTGACATTGGAGAGGGTCCAGAGGAGGTTCACAAGGATAATTCCAGGAATGAAAGTGTTAACAAATGAGGAATGTTTAATACCTCTGGGTCTGTACTTGCTGGAATTTAGAAGGATGAGGGGGATCTCATTGAAACCTTTCGAATGTTGAAAGGCCTAGACAGAGTAGATGTGGAAAGGATATTTCCCATGGTGGGAGAATCTAGGACAAGAGGGCACAGCCTCAGGATAGAGGGACGTCCATTCAAAACAGAGATGTGGAGAAATTTCTTTAGTGGGGGCTGGTGAATTTGTGGAATTTGTTGTTTTGTGCAGCTGTGGAGGCCAGGTCGTTGGTTGTATTTAAGGCAGAGATTGATAGATTATTGACTGGACATGGCATCAAGGGTTCCGGGGAGAAGGCCGGGAGCTGGGTTTGAGGAGGGGGAGAAAAAAGGATCAGCCATGATCGAATGGCGGAGCAGACTCGATGGGCTAAATGGTCTAATTCAGCTCCTATATCTTATGGTCTTGTGCTATTGTGAGCTTCGTGGTACAGTAAACCTAGCTTCAACACACGTGTCACATTTTCTTATACTCTCCTATTGTCCTGGAAATGAGATCCAAAACTTTGCGCTGGCCTCTCTATTTTCTAATTTGTTCATGATGCAGCCATTCCTTACTTTAATGCTTTTTTCTCATGGCTGCACTGAGGAAGGAGTTAAGGAGCCTTAAGATCAACAGCACTAAATTTGATTCTGAGCCTAATATCACTGGCACTTGTTGTGAAATTTGTTAACTTTATAGAAGCAGTACAATGAAATGCATGACAAATAATAGTGTTAAAAAAACTGAATTGCATTAAGTATATGTCTATTAAAAGTTAAGTTAAAATAAGTAGTGCAAAAATAATAGAAATAAAAAAAGTAACAGTTATTACCCCTCAACCATCAGGGTCTTGAACCATGGGGGATAACTTCAGTCAACACTTAATTGATTCCACAACTTATTGACCTATTTTTTCAGGACTCTACAACTTGTACTTTTAATTTATTTCTTCATTATTATTATTATTATTGTTATTATTATTATTTTCCTTTTGTATTTGCCCAGTTTATTTTATTTTGCTCATTGGTAGTTTGTCTCTGTGGTTTTTCATTGATTCTTTTGTTTCTTTCTATTGACTGTGAATGCCCACAGTAAAATGAATCTCAGTGTAGTATTTCTGGTGACATAATAAATGGACTTTGAACTTTTCTTGCATCTTTTAGTTCTTTTTCCTATATCACTCCTTATTGTTAAGTTTCTCATGGCCTGGCCATTTCTTCCAATATAACAATCCTTAACCTTCCAATCCCAGAGTCACTCTGCTTGTCTTCATTTCTGGCACTTTGGGTGCTCCATATTTGAATTGTTTACTATTCCTGATTTTGCCATTGCCTGTCTACATCCTCATTGGCCAAAAATTTACTTTGAAACAACATTTTGATCACCATACTTAATCCTTTTTAACTAAAGGATCAGAACAACATCATGGCCCCAAAGGTCTGTACTGTTCAATGAGGCTATGATCAATTTTTTTTTGTGAAAATTCTTTTCAGGTGGTATATGAATTGATTTGAACATGAAATGTACTGGCATGTTATCTGATTGATATCCTAACATCAATCATCTGTTTCCACACTGATCTAATTGACAAAAGTAAGAGCTCTGATTTATCATCCTTTGGAGTGATTTTGGAACCAGAACTCAGGTTATTTTCACTGATGTGCATGAAATATGTTCTTTTGTGACAGCAGTAAAGTGGAAGACAAAAGTTTGCTCTAAGTTACAATCAATAAATAGTGCAAAAGAGGATTAAGGAGATGGTGCTTTTGGACTGTTCCGAAATGTGATGGCAGAGATAAAGAAACAATTGCTGAAACGTTGAGCTGGAGAAACTTTGTAAATGAGATCACTTAAGAAATCTTTTACGGTAACTAAAAGGCATCCTTCAACTATCTTCCATTTTAATGTAACATGAAGAAATATCCAACTTCAGTTAGTGATTCAATTACACTAACAAGATAGGATCGTGTTAGGCTGAAGACATTTGAAAAATGTTTGAATACACTGGCTACTGCTGTTATTTAGCTCCTGCAATCAGTCAGCACAACACAAGCAAATGCCTGGCATGGAACAGAAATGTACCAGAGGGATGAAGTATACAGTTAGTGGACAGCCAACGTGATACAATTGTAAGGAATGCGACGTCAGATCTGGCTGTTTGTGATGGTTTATCCTCACATCATTTCCTTGCTTTGTATTCCTATCCCCCATTACAATTCAAGAAGGATTTATTTCAATGATATTTCTTATCTCTTGGATATTTCAACATTTAGAAAGTACTGTACTTCATAGTTTATAACAAAACGTGTTCTGAAAATTAAAACTGGGAAGGTAACTTATTCATATGCTTGGGAGTTTTAAATTCAATTTTGGTTATGTTAAGTTGTTTGAATTGTCATCTTTAAGTTTGTCAAAAATGAGTCTCATTTGAGATCTGGGCTGGTGAAGGGTGGTGAGAAATGTTTTGGAGTGATCTAGCACAGAAACCAACCTTTGCCCCAACTTACCTGCTCTATGCAGAGTTGATGGATGCATTCTTAATTTGTGTCAAATATCAAATGTTGTCATTTTAAACGGTGTCTCTTTGCTGGGGTGGTTACAACAGGAGCAGGGTGTTGGCTTCTCAGTGGTGCCGATGATTATTGCAGTTTGCCAACATTCACTGTTTCTGTTTACACATGAAAAATGTCCATTTGAAGGAACTACCGTCACACTTGCCAACCTTCAGATATTTGGCAGGCTTCTGTTGTGTGAAGCCATGAGCTTTTACTGCAAAAGTTACATGCTTCAGTCATTTTCACCTTTCCAGAAATGAGGGAATGCGAGAGTAGCAGAGCTAATTGGATGGTTAAGGTAGCCAAGGACTTGATTAAAATTAAAGGTGTTTCATATTTGTAGTGTCTTCACTGACACTGTTTCACTGGACAACAATTTATCCATGCAATTTTCTCCGGTCCCACTGGAAGTCCTTCAAATTCCTGTTGCTGATGATCTGTTTGAATTTGTAGACCCACCAGAAATGCCTTCCATAAACTTGACATCAGTTATTCTGACTTGCGTTGTGAATTGAAATAAGAAATAGAGATCATTTCAAAATGCGGTGCATGATAGGGAAATTTCACAGTGATTTTCATTATCATCAGACCAAAATCCATAAGATACACCCAAAGGTAATCGGGAAGCAAGATCTTTGTCCAGTGTTATCTGTGCTTTTTGTTTTTCTCAGATGAGAGAATCTGTAGATGCTAGAAATTCAATCAACACACACAAAATGCTGGAGGAACTCAGCAGGTCAGGCAGCATCTATGGAAAAGAGTAAACAGTTGATGTTTCTGGCCAAGACCCTTCATCGGGACCCTTCCTGCCTACAATCTGATGTCCCGATAAAAGATCTCGGCTGTTTACTCTTTTCCATAGATGTCGCCTGGCCTGCTGAGCTTGTGCTTTTTTCTGTAAACATTATAACAATTAATTAATCTAAGGTCACTCATTTTGGAACAGACAGTTGTAGGGCTAGGGTTTTCCCTCTCTGGAGCGAAGGAGGATGAGAAGAGATTTGATAAAGGTGTAGAAAGTGATAAGAGGCATAGATTGAGTGGGTAGCCAGAGACTTTCTCCCAAGGGCATAGTTTTAAGAAGACTGGAGGAAGTTTCTTTATACAGAGAGTAATGGGTGCCTTGTGGTGCATCGGCTAGCATTCTTTTGCCATTCCCTTAAGCATTTTTTTTACAAGGCCAAGTTGCTAGCTTGACTCTCAATCGAGCATGCATGGAACGCGTGCAAGGACCATTGGCCTGGAAGTCCGATGCTGATGCCACTACACCAACGGCCAGTTAAATTTGTCTTATTAAACTCAGTTAAAACTTCTGCTGGTACACTGAGACTTCTCAGGCAATTATAGGACTGAAGTCACTGTAATACTTTGTAGAAATTTGGTTTGTCATTCCATTTGGACTTGCTCCTCTTTTGCTTCAACTTCTCATCAGATGAAACTTTTTGTAAACTGGATGAGCCTGGGTCCAGCTATGGGGGAGGGGGGGGCTACTCAGTGTTTGAACGATTTAAACGCTGGGACAGATGGGCTGAAACGGCAGGGTGTCAGGACTGGAGGCGAGAGTTGGGGCAGGTTCTGCTCCAGTACGTTTTCTTTGCTCTCCTTGGCCCTGTGACTGTGTCCTGCTGTGGGATGAACTGAGACCAAGGCTGTGGGCCGGCTCTAGGCTTCAGCTCTGTGGACTCATTTTCATTCTGAATGCTGTTGCTTGCTTTTCTTGTTTGCATCATTAATGTCTTCTCTTTCTCTGCGCAGTGGGTGTTGGTCTTTGTTCAAATTCCGTACTTTTGTGGCTGCCTGTAAATAGACAAATACCTAGGTTGTATATACACACTTTGTTAATAAATGTACTTCAAATTTTTGATGACACCACGATTTGGGGCGTAGTGGACAGCGAGGAAGGCTATTAATGCTTGTAGTGGGATCTGGACCAGCTGGAAAAATGGTAGTAGAAAGAATTTGATGCAGACAAGTGTGAGGTGTTATACTTTGAGAAGACAGACCAGGGAAGGACATACATAGTGAGCAGTAGGGCACTGAGGAGTGTGGTAGAACAAATGGATCTGAGAACACTGATCCTTAATTCCTTAAAAGTGGTGTCACCGGTAGATGGGGTAGTAAAGAAAGCTTTTGGCATATTGGCCATGATAAATCAACACTGAGTACAGGAGTTGGGATGTTATGTTGAAGTTATACAAGGCATTGGTGAGGCCTAACTTGAATTATTACTTGTAATTCTGGTCACCTACCTACAGGAAAGATGTCAATAAAATTGAAAGCGTTCAGAGGAAACTTACAAGGACGCTGCCAGGATTTGGGGCTTGAGTTACAGGGAGAGGCAGAATAGGTGATGGCTTTATTCCCTGTAGCAGAGGAGAATGAGGGGAGATTTGATAGAGGTATATAAAATCACGACTATAGACAGGGTAAATGCAAACAGGCTTTTTATCAATGAGGTTTGGTGAGACAATCTGGAGGTCATGGGTTGAGGGTGGAAGGTGAAATGTTTAAGGGGAACTTGAGGGGGAACTTCACTCGGTGGTGTGAGTGTGGAGCAAGTGGAAGTGGCAGATGTGGGTTTGATTTTAACGTTTGAGAGAGGGGCAGTTGTGGTGTAAATCGATGGAACCAGACAGATTAATAAATTCATGGATTAGACGTGCTGAAGAGCTTGATTCTGTGCTGTATTGTTCTGTGACTCTGAAAATGTTTGAATGCTACATACCCTTTGTGTCCTCAATGTCCAGTCTTAAAAACTGGTCTTGAGGTAGTTATAACGAGAAGTGTTTGCTGCTAAACCAGGTATGATTTGCGGAGGGCTATTTCAAGGGCAAAGAGACGATTTCGAAAGTAGTTGGAGATGACATCGGATGTACAGCGTATCTGGCAGGGTTTGCAAGACATTACTTCCTACAAAGCAAAGCCCAATAGCATGAGTGGCAGCGTTGCTTCACTACCAGATGAACTCAACGCCTTCTATGCCCGCTTTGAAATGGAGAACACACCTACAGCTGTGAAGATCCCTGCTGCACCTGATGACCCTGGGATCTCTGTCTCAGAGGCCAATGTTAGACTGTCTTTGAAGAGAGTGAACCTTTGCAAGGCAGAAGGTCCCGATGGAGTACCTGGTAAGGCTCTGAAAACCTGTGCCAACCAACTGGCAGAGTATTCATGGACATTTTCAACCTCTCACTGCTACGGGCAGAAGTTGCCACTTGCTTCAAAAAGGCAACAGTTATACCAGTGCCGAAGAAGAATAACGAGCTGCCTTAACGACTATTGCCTGAGAGCACTCACATCCACAGTGATGGAATGCTTTGAGAGGTTGGTCATGACTAGACTGAACTCCTGTCTCAGCAAGGACCTGGACCCACTGCAATTTGCCCATCACCACAATAGGTCAACGGCAGACACAATCTCAATGGCTTTTCACACGACTTTAGACCAGCTGGACAATACAAACACCTATGTCAGGATGCTGTTCATCGACTATAGCTCAGTATTTAACACCATCATTCCCATAATCCTGATTGAGAAGTTACAGAACCTGGGCCTCTGTACCTCCCTCTGTAATTGGATCCTCGACTTCCTAAGTGGAAGACCATAATCTGTGCGGATTGATGATAACATATCCTCCTCGCTAACGATCAACACTGGCGCACCTCGGGTGTGTTCTTAGTCCACTGCTCTACTCTCTGTATACACGTGACTGTGTGGCTAGACATAACTCAAATACCATCTATAAATTTGCTGATACTGCAGCAACCCACTTCCTAGCGCACTCGAACCGGCTCACAAATAGCCAGCGTGCCAGTACAAAGGCCAGTCCCAAAAGGGCGCCAGGTCTGCTTCACCAACAAAGGGAAAAGCCCGCGGGGGATTGTGAGTACGTGCCCCCCACAGCATCCGCACCCGGGGAGGGTGGGATCAGGGAGACTTTAAAGCAAGGCTGTGAAGTTCGAATAAAATCTTTCTTTAACTGCAGTTTACCTACTCCGTGTCATTATTTTAGTGCTGCGTGTAGCACACCACTACAATTGGTGACCCCGACAGTCCAAATGATTTTTGGACCGGAGATGAACGACGCCGCATCTGTTCATGAGGTTTCGTTGAAACTGCCAAGCTTCTGGACGCTGCGACCTCACCTGTGGTTCCAGCAAGCAGAAGCCCAATTTCACGTTCGGCAGATAACCTCAGAGGACACACGTTACTACTATGTGGTGAGCTCCCTCGACCAGGACACAGCGGCCCAGGTTGAGGAGTTTGTACAGTCTCCCCCAGCGGACGGCAAGTACACGGAATTCAAAGCCCTGTTCATAAGGACTTTCGGACTCTCAAGGCGCGAGCGGGCTGCCCGTTTACTGCACCTGGATGGCTTGGGAGACAGACCTCTATCGGCTTTAATGAATGAGATGTTGTTTCTGGCCGGCGGACACAAACCCTGCCTCATGTTTGAGCAGGCATTCCTGGAGCAGCTGCCCGAGGACATACGCCTGCTGCTGTCCGACACGGATTTCAGCGACCCCCGGAAGGTGGCAGCCTGGGTGGACTTGCTGTGGAAAGCCAAGAAGGAGAGTGGGGCGTCCATCACACAGATCACCAGGCCACGCTCCCAGCAGCAAACCAGACCAGGCCCAGCCCCAGAGCCTGCTAACCCCAGAGGCAGGGGTGAGGAGACCAACGAACAATGGTGCCGGTGCATGGGAGCGGATGATTGGTAGCGCCAGAAGAATTCTTGATTCAATGTTTCTGCAGCAACGCACCCGATTGACCCACGAGGTACTGTGCACACTAATGGCAGAGGTCACAGCCATTATAAACGCACGACCACTCCTACCCGTGTCTTCTGACCCAGAAAACCCCTTCATACTCTCACCATCAATGCTCCTTACACAGAAGGCAGGAGTTCCCCCTCCACCAGGGGACTTCTCTGATAAGGATTTGTACACAAAGCAATGGAGACAGGTCCAGGCTCTGGCAAATCGGTTCTGGTCTCGTTGGAGACATGAGTTATGTGGCGACCCACTTTCTAGCGCACTTGAACTGGCTCACAAATAGCCAGCGTGCCAGCACAAAGGCCAGTCCCAAAAGGGCGCCAGGTCTGCTTCACCAACAAAGGGAAAAGCCTGCGGGGGATTGTGAGTACGTGCCCCTACAGCATCCGCGCCTGGGGAGGGCAGGATTAGGGAGGCTTTAAAGCAAGGCTGTGAAGTTCGAAGAAAATCTTTAACTGCAGTTTACCGACTCCGTGTCATTATTTTAGCGCTGTGTGTAGCACACCGCTACAATACAACCATTGTTGGTAGAATCTCAGGTGATGAGAAGGCATACAGGAGTGAGATAATCCAACTAGTGGAGTGGTGCCACAGCAACAACCTGGCACTCAACATCAGTAAGACGAAAGAGCTGATTGTGGACTTCAGGAAGAATAAGACGAAGGAACACATATACCAATCCTCATAGAGGGATCAGAAGTGGAGAGAGTGAGCAGTTTCAAGTTCCTGGGTGTCAAGATCTCTGAAGATCTAACTTGGTCCCAAGATATCAATGTAGTTATAAAGAAGGCAAGAAAGCGACTGTACAGGTTTCCCCTGCAGTCCGAAGGTGGAGCGTTCCTATGAAACCGTTTGTAAACCGAAATGTCGTAAAGCGAAGAAGCAATTACCATTAATTTATATAGGAAAGATTTTTGAGCGTTCCCAGACCCAAAAAATAACCTACCAAATCCATACCAAATAATACATAAAACCTAAAATAACACTAACATATAGTAGAAGGAATGATATGATAAATATACACCCTATATAAAGTAGAAATATTGTAGATATGGTGTAGTTTCACTTATCAAAATCGGGAAGACAGCGAGCCAAAATCGATTTGGAGAAAAAAAATCGGCACATACACGCATGCGCAAACACAGGGCTTCACGGTCATTGTAGTCTTTCTTGGGGTAAACATGTATAAAGCGGGCGTCTTTTTTTCGTAAAAGCGAAAATCCTGTTTGGTTAGTGAAAACAGGTACTAATGTAGGACTTTCGTAACAGCGAGTTGTCGTAAAACGAACGTTCGAAAGGCGGGGGACACCTGTACTTGATTAGGAATTTGAAGAGATTTGGCATGTCAACAAATAGACTCAAAAAAACTTCTATAGATATACCGTGGAGAGCATTCTGACAGGCTGCATCACTGTCTGGTATGGAGAGGCTACTGCACAGGACTGAAAGATGCCACAGAAGGTTGTTAATTTAGTCGGCTCCATCTTGGGCACTAGCCTACAAAGTACCCAGGACATCTTTAGGGAGCAGTGTCTCAGAAAGGCAGCGTCCATTATTAAGGACCTCCAGCACCCAGGGCATGCCCTTTTCTCACTGTTACCATCAGGTAGGAGGTACAGAAGCCTGAAGGCACACACTCAGCGATTCAAGAACAGCTTCTTCCCCTCTGCCATCCAATTCCTAAATGGACATTGAACCCCTGGACACTACCTCACATTTTTTAATATATATTATTAATGTTTTTTTGCACTATTCTTAATCTATTCAATATACGTATATGGGAATTAATTTACTTATTATTTTGTTTTTTTCTTCTATATTATGTATTACATTGAACTGCTGCATCACATGCTGGTGATAATAAACCTGATTCTGATTCTAAATGTTCATATACTTGGTGATCTCCAGTTACCTTTCTTTTTCCATCACTAAATAATACAATAAAACTAGCTCAGATGCTTTATTGAAGGTTCAGTTATTAAATATCCACATCAGTAAGTATGCCAGATATGTTTGGCAATGGTGAGCTTTGTTGACCTTGATAGATGTCAGGAAACTGTAGATAGAAGTGGTTGGTCTGGACACTCGTTCCTGATGCTTGAGCCAGTGAACATTTCTGTGTTCACGTGGGCTAATGGTTGCTAATTGGAAGCAGAATCAGGTTTAATATTACTGACGTATGTTATGAAATTCGTTGTTTTGTTGAAGCAGTATAGTGCAATGCATAAAATTACTGTAAATTACAATAAATCATCAAAAACAAATAGTGCCAAAGAAGAGCAAAATGTGTTCATGAATCATTCAAAAAGCTGATGGTGGCAGGGAGAAGCTAAGACTTTGTGGGTGTTTTCATGCCTCTGTACCTTCTGTCCAATGGTAATAATGAGAAGAGGGCATGTCACCACTGCCTTCTTGAGGCATCAGCTTTTGAACATGTCCTTGATGTGAACTGTATTGGTGAACGCAGCCTCGGAACTCTGTTTGTACTGAAGGGACAGCTACTACACTGAAACACCAGTGCAGGGTTCTGCTTAACCACTTGTCACATGTGACACCTTTCATAGCTCCAGGTTGACAGGGAGCTCTTGTGAAGTGTAGGAAAGCCAAGAACAGAAAGACCAGTTGGCACAGGAAGGGACTGTGTTGTGCAGTGTTCAGCACAGTTCCCTCTAATCTGTGTGGGTGCACAGCCGTGCAGTAACTGAAATGCTCCCACACACATAATCTTTGTTGCCACACAGCTGGAATTTCCTTTATATAATGTTATCATTTTCAAGTTGTTAATAAATTTTGAAATTGTGCTAAAACAGGTGTAATTTTGAAATCTGTGTTAATATAATTGTTAATTATAATTTAATATAATCCGTAATTTTTCTAAATAATAAACTTATCACAACCTTTCAAACATTTTAGAGCTTCAAGGTATTTACATTGTCAGTGTTTCAAGTTACAACGTTGTTATAAATTGTAACAATAAACACAGAAGGGAAGTTGGTAGGTCATTGTTAATAATGTACTGACCCCCCCCCCCCCCCCCCCCCCCGAGCAGTGCCTATTACAAAAAACATGTAAAGTGCCACACCATCTTCAGGCAGTGCTAAAATTTCCCATTCAGAGCAATGGCTGGTCCCCGCAGTTGTAAATTAAATTGGAGAGAACTTTGGCGGTTAGCACAATCACTTTACAGCACCAGTGAGCAACAATTGGGGTTTAAATTGCATTGCTGTCTGTACGGAGCTTGTACATTCTCCCCGTGAATGCATGGGTTTCCTGCACTTGCTCAGATTTCCTCCTACATTGATACCAAAAGCATGGCGACACTTATGGGCTGCCCCCAGCATTTCCTTGCTGATTTTGATTTGACACAAACTACACATTTCACTGTATGTTTTGTTGTGCAGTATATGTAACATATAAAGCTTATCTTTCTCTATAGAATTTAAGAGACATTTTTAAGAAAGATTCTAATTATTGTACTAATAGTCTAGAAACATACTGGAGAGGCTTTACAATATATCTATATTCTACATTATTTAAATATGTAGCACTATGCATGATGTACTAGGCCAGTTTTTTAAATGTATTCAATTCCCATTCAGTTATCAATCAAGGCCATGCCTCCCGTGGTACAGACAAAAGCTAGCCCAAAGTTTAAAGTTCAAAGTACATTCAGAATTGGGTTTAATATCACAGGCATATGCTATGAAATTTGTTTTGCTGCAGCAGAACTCTGCAAAACATAGTAATATAAGCTCCTGTACCACTTCCTCAACAGTAGCCATGAGAAGAGGGCATGTCCTGGGTAAAGGGGATCCTTAATGATGGATGCCACTTTTTGAGGCATCACCTTTTGAAACGATGCTGGATGCTGGGGAGGTTGGTGCCCACGACAGAGCTGGCTGAGTTTACAACTTTTCCGCAGCTTCTCCTGATCCTGTGCAGTGCCCCCTCCACACCAGACAGTGATGTAACCAGTTAGACTGCTCTCATCCAAGTACACGTGTGATACCATATGCAACCCTGAGATTCATTTTCTTGTGGACATTCCCAGTAAATACAGAAACAAAAAGAAATGTCCCAAAATAATAATTAAAAAATGCAATAAACATTGAGAACATGAGATGAAGAGCCCTTGAAAGTGAGTCCTTAGGTTGTGGGAACATTTCAGTGATGGGGTGAGTGAAGTTATTCTCTCTGGTTCAGAAACCTGATGGTTGAGGGGTAATAGCATTTCCTGAACCTGGTGGTGTGCGTCCTGAGGCTCCTGTACCTCTTTCCTGATGGCAGAAGTGAGAAGAGAGCTTAGCCTGGATGGGGTTCGGAGGCCTTGTGATGGATGCTGATTTCATCCATAGTGCACGGAGCTTAGAAAAATAGAGGGCTATTACTCTGGGTAATTTCTAAAGTACATGTCGGGCACAGCATTGTGGGTTGAAGGGCCTGTGTGGTGCTGTCGGTTCTCTGCGTTTCATGTGACAGTGCTTCAGGAAGCACTCCTGACATCCAGTGCCTCGTAAAAGTATTCAGCCCCGAACACTTGGTTCATATAAACGAGTTATGGAGAATTATGCGCTGGATGCAGAGAGGACAAGAGGAACCGTATCCCTGGTAGGGTGGCGGGAGGATGGCATAAGAGCAGACGTGCGTAAAATGGAGGAGATGCGGTTGAGGGCAGCCTTGATGGTGGAGGAAGGGAAGCCCCTTTCTTTGAAGGAGGAGGATATCTCCTTAATTCTGGAATGAAAAGCCTCATCCTGAGAGCACATGTGGTGGAGGCAGAGGAATGGGGAGAAGGGGATGGCATTTTACAAGTAACAGGGTGGTAAGAGGTATAATCCAGGTAGCTGTGAGAGTTCATGGGTCTTAATAGACATTAGTAGATAAACTGTCTCCAGAGATAGACACAGTGAAATCAAGGAAGGGGAGGGAGGTGTTGGAAATGGACCAGGTAAACTTGAGGGCAGGGTGGAAATGGAGGCAAAGTTGATGAGTTCAGCATGGGTGCAGGAAGCAACATCATGACAGTCATCGATATAGCGTAGGCTTGGAATGTAGACTGTTCCACGTAGTTGACAAACAGGTAGGCAGATGCTCATGGCTACCCCTTTTGTTTGAAGAAAGTGGGAGGTGCCAAAGAAGAAATTATTGAGAGTGAGGGCAAGTTCTACTAGGCAAGTGGTGGCAGAGAAGAACTGGTTGGGTCTGATGTCCAGAAAGAAACAAAGAGCTTTGAGGCCTTCCTGATGGGGGATGGAGGTGTGTAGGGACTGGACATCCATAGTGAAAATACGATGATGGCATCCAGGGAACCTGAAATCATTGAAATCCATCCAAATGAGCCTCTTCTCCACTCTTACTAATGCAGGGAACTTGAAATCATTGACTACAACCAGGACCCTAAACAGTCCCACCAGGTGAGGGGACACTTCACCTGTGAGTCAGTTGGGGTCATATACGGTGTCTGGTGCTCCCAGTGTGGCATCCTGTGTCCAGCTTATGGCAAAGTCTGCACTCCATCGCAGACTCAAAGCTAAACTCAGTGGTGTTTCCAACATCGCTGCTTCTCTCCCAGATGAGCTAAATATTTTTTACGCTGGATTCGATGGTCGCCAATACTGAGCCTGAGGAGACCTGTAGATGATGTGACTGGCAGCTTGGTCATCTCTGAAGCCAGAGTACGCAAGTGTTTCCAACAGGTGGACAGTCGCAAGGCTGTGGGACTGCATGGCATCCCAGTGCGGGTACGCAGGATGTGCACGGTACAACTGGCAGATGTGTTTACAGACATTAAATCTGTCCTAAGGTGTAGAGTGCCCTCCTGCTTCAAAACATCCACCATTGTCCCTGTACCTAAAAAGACCAAGGTAACATGCCTGAACAACTGGTGTCCTGTCACACTCACCTGAATAATAAACAAATGCCTTGAGAGGCTGGTCATGGAGGAACCATCACAAACTCCCACAGCCCCGATGATCCTTTGATTTCAGTCTCTGAGGCTGACGTGAGGAGGCTGAACCCACGAAAGCACCCAACTTACAAAGTAGATGAAGAGCCTAGCCAAGTACTAAAGACCTTTGCTGAACAACTGGCTGCAGTGTTCACTGAGATCTTCACCCTCTCGCTTTGGCAGTCTGACGTACCCACCTGTTTCAAGCAGGTTTCACTTATACTGGTTCGAAGAAAATTGTGGTAATCTGCCTCAATAACTATTGTCCACTAACACTTAGATCCACTAGTAATGAAGTGTTTTGAGAAGTTGGTGATGAAACATCAACTCCTGTCTGAGAAGCAACTTGGATCCGTTCCAATTTAGCTAACGACACAACAGGTCGACAGCAGATGCTATTTCATCGGTTCTTCACACAACACTGGAGCATCTGGACAGCAAAGGTGCCTACATCAGGATGTTCTTTATCAGCAACAACTTGGCATTCAGTGCTATCATCCCTTCAGAACTAATCAATAAAATTCAAGCCTCAATACCCCATTGTTCAATTGGAGCCTCTATTTCTTGTAAATCCCAGTCAGTTTGGATTAGCAACATCATCTCCTCCCAAGGCCAAAATAATTACACTGGTCTCATTTGACCACAAGACCTTTCCCACATCTTTGCAGTATCTTCTGCGTGATGCTTTCCAAAGTCTTTACAGGAAAGGATATGCCTTTGTTTAGGTAGGGCTTCTTCCTTGCTACTCTTCCATAATGTAATTCTTCTGCAAGGGTTTAGAGATTGTGGAGCCGTGAACGTCCAGTTGCAGCCACTGACTTCTCCAGCTCACTTGGTTACTGATGGCATCATAGTAGCTTCTCCAGTGACCTGGGGAGTGTGGTTGTGGTTCCATTGTTTTTCTCGTAATGGACTGCACTAAACTCCGAAGTATGTTTAGTGCCTTAGAGATGGCCCTGAAGTACCCTATTTCAGATTTGTGCTTCTCTATTATCATTTCCCTCACTTGTCTTGAAAGCTCCTTTGTCTTCATTTTGGTTTGGACTGTTAAAAATCTATTATTCTCTTGGACTTTGCAGAGAGCGGGGTTAATTATTCCCGGTGAATAGGTTGAAAAGAATGTGATCCTCCAAATTTCTACATCAACAAATTGAGTGAGTTGGCATGTTGTTGCAACTGAGATGGCATAGTAATTACAAAGGGGATGAATACTTTTTCAGCCTCTGTTTTGGTTTTTAACTTTTAGTAAAGTGCTGATGGGTTCTGGAAGTTTTCTTTTGATTTGACCTGATGCACAATATTTTGTAGATTAGCTCAAAAATATCCTACTTCAGTATATTTAAAATTTAGAAAATGAGGCAGTAAAATGTGATAATAGTTGTGGGGGCTGAGCAATTTTTCAAGGCACAGTAGAGTGAAGTAACCACAAGTAAATAATTTTTTTATCAAATCTACTAATCAGCAAGGACTTCCACTTGGCAAACGTGTATGTGAGTTCATAACCTGATGAAGGGTCTCGGCCCAAAACATCAACTGTACTCTTTTCCATGGATACTGCCTGGCCTTCTGATTTCTTCCAGCATTTTGTGTGTGTTGATCTGTAAGGAAAGACTTTTTTTAAAATCTGTGAACAATAACCTTTGTGCAGAAAAAGAGTTGTAAATTTGCAGCTTTGATTGGTTCATGTGGGTAACTGGATGTTTCATTTCATTTGCATGTGAAGTGAACAATTACACCTGTATGAATTGTGCTATTTGCATCTGACTTGATGACGTGCAGGTTTTCTTGCTCCCAGAGAGAATGCAACATGTGTCAAAAGATTCTGCAGATGCTGGAAATCCAGAGCAATGCACACAAAATGCTGGAGGAGTTTAGCAGGTCAGGCAGCATCAGTGGAAATGAATAAACAGTCAACATTTCAAACTGACACGCTTCATCAGGACTGGAAAGGAAGGGAGAAGAAGCCAGAATAGAAGGTGGAAAGGATGTACCTAGTAGAGTGGATGGGGGGAGCCAGTGGATGTGGTATATTTAGATTTTCAAAAGGCTTTTGACAAGGTGCCACACAGGAGATTAGTGTGCAAACTTAAAGCACACAGTATTGGGGGTATGGTATTGATGTGGATAGAGAATTGGTTGGCAGACAGGAAGCAAAGAGTGGGAGTAAACGGGACCTTTTCAGAATGGCAGGCAGTGACTAGTGGGGTACCGCAAGGCTCAGTGCTGGGACCCCAGTTGTTTACAATATATATTAATGATTTAGACGAGGGAATTAAATGCAGCATCTCAAAGTTTGCAGATGACATGAAGCTGGGCGGCGGTGTTAGCTGTGAGGAGGATGCTCAGAGGATGCAGGGTGACTTGGATAGGTTAAGTGAGTGGGCAAATTCATGGCAGATGCAATTTAATGTGGATAAATGTGAGGTTATCCACTTTGGTTGCAAGAACAGGAAAATAGATTATTATCTGAACGGTGGCCAATTAGGAAAAGGGGAGATACAACGAGACCTGGGTGTCATTGTACACCAGTCATTGAAGGTGGGCATGCAGGTACAGCAGGCAGTGAAAAAGGCAAATGGTATGTTGGTATTCATAGCAAAAGGATTTGAGTACAGGAGCAGGGAGGTTCTACTGCAGTTGTACAAGGCCTTGGTGAGACTGCACCTAGAATATTGTGTGCAGTTTTGGTCCCCTAATCTGAGGAAAGACATTCTTGCCACAGAGGGAGTACAGAGAAGGTTCACCAGATTGATTCCTGGGATGGCAGGACTTTCATATAAAGAAAGACTGGATCGACTAGGCAGGGGTCGGCAACCCGCAGCTCCGGAGCCACATGCGACTCTTTCATCTCTGTGCTGCGGCTCCCCGTGGTTAGTTTTTGAAATGTAATTCGAAATTTGAAGATTATGGTGATCTTGTACAATCTAAATAAAACGTTGTAGAGACCCCATTTCCTGGCACATCCGAACCGGCTCACAATTAGCCACTGTTCCGGCTAAGGGAGATGGCCTACGGGAGTTTGTGAGTACATGTCTTTTGGAGCATCCACGCCCACGGGGACGGGTTGAGGGAGGCTTTAAAGCAAGGCTGTTTAGTTCGAATAAAGTTATCTTTGACTGCAGTGTCGTTATTTTAGCGCTGCGTGTAGCACACCGCTACAAAGTGTTTTTTTATCGCTATTAATATACATCACCACTGCCAAAGCCTGACACCCGCCAGTGCGCGCTTGCTTTTAATTCTTCAATCCAAGGTAGGCTAACTATGGAGTAACCCTTCAACCCAACGTCTTTTTTTCGGAGTTCAAAATGTTTTTGTTGCATGCAGAAATGTAATTTCGTTTTCTCTGCAGGAGTTCATCAATTTCATAAATGCAACACATTATAGTTTGTTTATACATAGCATAAAGGCAAAAAAAAAAACCGTTGTATACAGTGTTATTTCATTTTAAATGTCAAACGGGTTTTGTGGCTCCCAGTGTTTTCTGTGGGAAATGGGTCCATATTGGCTCTTTCAGTGGTAAACGTTGCCGACCCCTGGACTAGGCTTATACTCACTGGAATTTAGAAGATTGAGGGGGGGATCTTATTGAAACGTATAAAATTCTAAAGGGATTGGACAGGCTAGATGCAGGAAGATTGTTTCCGATGTTGGGGAAGTCCAGAACAAGGGGTCACAGTTTAAGGATAAAGGGAAAGCCTTTTAGGACCGAGATGAGGAAAAACTTCTTCACACAGAGTGGTGAATCTGTGGAATTCTCTGCCCCAGGAAGCAGTTGAGGCTGGTTCATTGGCTATATTTAAGAGGAAGTTAGATGTGGCCCTTGTGGCTAAAGGGATCGGGGGTATGGAGAGAAAGCAGGTACAGGGTTCTGAGTTGGATGATCAGCCATGATCGTACTGAATGGCGGTGCAGGCTCGAAGGGCCGAATGGCCTACTCCTGCTCCTATTTTCTATGTTTCTATGTTAAGAAGGAGGGGTACAAGCTGGAAGGTTAGGTGGATGGGGGAAGGGGATGAAGTGAGAAGCTGGGAGGTGATTGGTGGAAAAGGTGAAGGACTGAAGAAGAAGGAACCTGATAGGAGAGGAGAGTGGATCATTGGAGAAAGGGAAGGAGAGACTCCAGAGGGAAGTCACCCAGAATGTTGCCATTTCGGTGCCACCCCTCCTCCACCCTGGATTGCAGATAGTTTTTCTCTGCTTCAGGTTCCAGCGTCTAGTATTTACTTAGGAGATGGACTCAGAAGAGAGACAAAGCAACATTAACTTCATGGAGTTTATAAAGATTATGGAGAAGGAGGAGGAGGTATTTGCTGTCTTGAGACAAATTAGGGTGGATAATCTTCGAGGGTCTGCCAAGGTGTTCCTTTGGGCCTTGCAAGTACAGAAGTTGCCAGGGCCCCGGCAGAAATATTTAAAACATCCTTTACAACAGGAGAAGTGCCAGAGGATTGGATGATAGCCAGTGTTGTTCCACTGTTTAAGAAAGGCTCTAAAAATATAAACCTGGAAATTGTAAGCTGGTCACCCTGACATCTGCAGTGGGAAAGTTATTAGAAGGTATTCTAAGGGATGGGAAACGTGAGTATTTAGATAGATGTGGACTGATCAGGGGTAGTCAGCATGGTTTTGTCTAACCAATCTTATACAGTCTGGGTCACGTCTAACCAGTCTTATACAGTCTGGGTCACGTCTAACCAGTCTTATACAGTCTGGGTCACGTCTAACCAGTCTTATACAGTCTGGGTCACGTCTAACCAATCTTATACAGTCTGGGTCACGTCTAACCAGTCTTATACAGTCTGGGTCACGTCTAACCAATCTTATACAGTCTGGGTCACGTCTAACCAGTCTTATACAGTCTGGGTCACGTCTAACCAGTCTTATACAGTCTGGGTCACGTCTAACCAGTCTTATACAGTCTGGGTCACGTCTAACCAGTCTTATACAGTCTGGGTCACGTCTAACCAGTCTTATACAGTCTGGGTCACGTCTAACCAGTCTTATACAGTCTGGGTCACGTCTAACCAGTCTTATACAGTCTGGGTCACGTCTAACCAGTCTTATACAGTCTGGGTCACGTCTAACCAGTCTTATACAGTCTGGGTCACGTCTAACCAGTCTTATACAGTCTGGGTCACGTCTAACCAGTCTTATACAGTCTGGGTCACGTCTAACCAGTCTTATACAGTCTGGGTCACGTCTAACCAGTCTTATACAGTTTTTCAAGGAAGTTACCAGGGAAGTTGATGAAGGCAAGGCAATGGATGTTGTCTACATGGACTTCACCAAGGCATTTGACAGTGCCCACATTTGAGGTTGATGCACCATCAATAACTCTCGGAGACAGGAAGTGAACGATAGGTTTTTATTAGCAGCAAAAAGGGAGCACGACATCTTGGAGACTGAGGGGGGAGCAGTGCCCCAATTGCCTTTATACAGGGGTCTGTGGGAGGAGCCACAGGAGCAGTCAGCAGGGGGCGTGTCCACACAGGTATATGTAGTTTACCACAGGGGTTAAGAAGGTTCAGTCGCTCATATTCAGACATACTTTATTGATCCCGAGGGAGATTGGGTTTCATTACAGTCGCAAATTTGATTAGACACTGGCTTTGTGGCAGAAGCCATAGTGTGGTAGTAGAGGGTTCTCTCTGACTGGAGGCCTGTGACTCGTAAAATGCCGCAGGGATTGGTACGGAGTCCGTTGTAGTTTGTCATCTACAGGGTGTTAGGAAGTTTGTTAACCCTGTAGAATCTTCTCTATTTTTGTACACTTTGTGTGTCTTTATAGGGAAAGCACCTCTACAACCCATACCTCCAATCTCATTGATTGAAGCACCTGACTCCAAATAGCTTTTGTAGAAGGCAATACCCCAGAGGTTCACAATACTTCTTCCAATAAATACATGTACTATTGGATACTTTTTCTCAATAAATGAACAAGTATAATTTTTGTTTATTTAATTGGGTTCCTTATCGAGTTTTAGGACTTGCATGAAAATCTGATCATGTTTTAGGTAATATATGTAAAGGCTTGGCCTCCACAGCTGCCTGTGGCAAAGAATTTCACAGACTCACCACTCTTTGGCTAAAAAAAAATCCTCAACTCCATTCTAAAAAGATGCCCCTGTATTCTGAGGTTGTCCTCTGCTCTTAAACTCTCTCACTGTAGGAAACATCCTCTCCACATTCACTCTTATCAATTTCTTTCACCATTTGATAGGTTTCAATGAGGTCACCCCCCATTCTTTTGAATTCTAGTGAATACAGGCCCAGAGACACCAAATACTCTTACAACAAACCATTCAATCCTGGAATCATTTTTGTGAACTGCCTCTGAATTCTCTCCCGGTTTCAGCACATCCTTTTCTAAGATAAGCGGCCCAAACCTGCTCACAATACTCTAGATGAGGCCTCCCCAGAGCTTTATAAAGTCTCAACATTACATCCTTTTATTTTCTAGTCCTCTTGAAATGAATGTTAATATTGCATTTGCCTTCCTCACCACAGACTCAACCTGCAAATTAACCTTTTGGGAATCTTGCACAGGAACTCCCAGGTCCCTTTGTGCCTCAGATATTTGTCCAGGTGCAGGTTGATGGGATTAGACGGTTTAAATGGTTCAGCATGGACTAGATGGGCCAAAGGGCCTGTTTCTGTGCTATACTTTTCTATGACTCTATCTTCACTCTGTAATGTCTCCCTGTCCTCTATACGTTCATGGAGTTGTTAAATTCTGGCACCTAGCTAATTTATTTGACACTGCAATTTGGCTGCTGATGTAACTGATATAAGTTGCATTAATATAGCATTGAATACACAGAATCTCTCCTAAAGATTTTGCCCACGCAAAGTGAACAGTAGTTTGGATGAATGAGAAAATGAAATTTTGTTGGAGTTGGTCGGTAGAAGAGGCATCTGACCACAAGACCCTACAAAGTATTGCAAGGACTGCTGAGGGGATCATCAGGGAGGTGCGTGCGCAGGTCCGTTAACATTGTCAGTGATCCCTCCCATCCGTCCAACAATCTCTTTGACCCTCTACCATCAGGCAGGGGGTACCGCAGCATTAGGACAAGAAATGCTATGATGTGCAACTGCTTCTGCTCCAGGCCGTAAAACTACTGCACTCCCTGTCACCACCCAGGACTTGACACGTATGAAGCACCAGTAGTGTTATACTGTTTACTTGTGTCATGAATTGTGGTGTGAAGGTAGGAGAATGGGATTGACAGGGATAATAAATTGGCCATTATAGAATGGCAGAGCAGATTTGATGGCAACATGGCCTAAGTCTGCTCCTGTGTCTTATGCCGATAAGACACAGGGGCAGAATTTAGACCATAAGATGTTGTGACTGTGGTCGCATCTTCCGGGGCGCCTAGGTGTGACTTGAGTAGCAGCAGTACTCTCAGTGGATATGATAAAATATTCCTGTTTCAGCCTGATACAGCTTAAAAAGCACAACTGCTCCAAAGTCAGTACAGTCAACAAAGATGTCTTAATGCATTTAAGTGAACTATCGCTGTTTAAAACCAATGGAAACAACACGAAGTTCAGGTGTAGATCACGGTTATAAGTGCAGTTAAAAAAAAAATGGGGTTTTAAACTCCCTGTACCGACTACAGTATCTTGCCGGCGAGTGTGCAGTCTCTGGTGAATAAAATCAATGATCTCAGAACCAGGGTGTTAAATCAGAGCAACATTAGAAACCCATGTGTCCTTTGTTTCACGGATTCCTAGTTAACCCCTTCCATAATGATTCAGATCGACAGGTTCACTATACACTGTCAGGATAGATCTATCTAGTTTCTCAAAAGCAGGGGTGGAGGTGTATGTCTCATGATCAACTCTTCTTGGTGCACAAATATATCAGTGCTGTCCCAATTCTGCTCACCAGACCTGGAATATATCAACAAATACACTCAAAAACTTGTATAGTTGTACCGTGGAGAGTATTCTGACCGGCTGCATCAGGGTTGGGTAAGGCAGGGCTACTGCACAAGACCATAAAAGGTTGTAAATCTAGTCAGCTCCATCTTGGACACTAGCCTACAAAGTACCCTGGACATCTTTAGGGAGCAGTGTCTCAGAAAGGCAGCGTTCATTATCAAGGACTTTCAGCACCCAGGGCGTGCCCTTTTCTCACTGTTACCATCAGGTAGGAGGTACAGAAGCCCGAAGGCACACACTCAGCGATTCAGAAACAGCTTCTTCCCCTCTGCCATCCGATTCCTAAATGGACATTGACTCTTTGGACACTACCTCACATTTTTTTTAAACATGCGGTATTTCTGTTTTTGCACTTTTAAAAAATCTATTCAGTTTCCATAATTGATTTGTTTGTTTATTGTTACTTTATTATTTTTCTCTCTGCTAGATTATGCATTGCATGGAACTGCTGCTGCTAAGTTAACAAATTTGTCACGTGCTGGTGATAATAAACCTGATTCTGATTCTGAAGGCCCCGGAGACACTGAAGCTGGTGATCTTTATTCATCACAACAGGCAGGAATCGTTCTCTCGATGCTCTCGGTAGAGGCTCACAGACCCAGAAGTCCATCACATTTTTACACCCTTAAAGATCAAAGTTATCAGCAGGTGATTCAATACAATCTCACTAGTTACACTGACAGTGTTTACTTCAAAACTTTGGGTTGACAAGTGGTTCCTTTCAGATACAGTGGAAGCACATTGTAATTGATAAGACCATAAGATAAAGGAACAGAAGTCAGCCATTCAGCCCATCGAGTCTGCTCCACCATTTCACTATGAGCTGATCCAATCTCCCCTTTAGTCCCATTCCCCCGGTTTCTCACTATAACCTTTGATGCCCTGACTACTCAGATACCTATCAATCTCTGCCTTAAATACACCCAATGACTTGGCCTCCACAGCCGTCCGTGGCAACAAATTCCACAGATTCACCACCCTCTGGCTAAAAAAAATTTTTTGCATCTCTGTTCTGAATGGGTGCCCTGCAATCCTCAAGTCATGTCCTCTTGTACTAGACTCCCCCACCATGGGAAACAACTTTGCCCCATCCACTCTGTCCATGCCTTTCAACATTTAAAATGTTTCTATGAGGTCCCCCTTCATTCTTCTAAACTCCAAGGAGTACAGTCCAAGAGCGGTCAAACGTTCCTCATATGTTAACCCTCTCATTCCTGGAATCATTCTAGTGAATCTTCTCTGAACCCTCTCCAACGTCAGCACATGCTTTCTTAAATAAGGAGCCCAAAACTGCACACATACTCCAAGTGAGGTGTTACCAGTGCCTTATAGAGCCTCAACATCACATCCCTGCTCCTATACTCTCTTCCTCTAGAAATGAATGCCAACATTGCATTCGCCTTCTTCACCACTGACTCAACCTGGAGGTTAACCTTAAGGGTATCCTGCATGAGGACTCCCAAGTCCCATTGCATCTCAGAACTTTGAATTCTCTCTCCATTTAAATAATAGTCTACCCGTTTATTTCTTCTACCAAAGTGCATGACCATACACTTTCCAACATTGTAATTCTTTTGCCACTTCTTTGCCCATTCCCCCAATCTATCCAAGTCTCTCTGCGGACTCTTTCCTCAGCACCACTGACCCCTCCACCTATCTGTGTATCGTCAGTAAACTTAGCCACAAAGCCATCTATTCCATAATCCAAATCGTTGATATGCAACGTAAAAAGAAGCGGCCCCAACACGGACCCCTCTGGAACACCACTGGTAATCGGCAGCCAACCAGAATGGGATCCTTTATTCCCACTCTCTGTTTCCTGCCAATCAACCAATGCTCTATCCACGTATGTAACTTCCCCATAATTCCATGGGCTCTTATCTTGTTTAGCAGCCTCATATGTGGCACCTTGTCAAAGGCCTTCTGAAAATCCAATACACAACATCCACTGCATCTCCCTTGTCTAACCTACTTGTAATTTCCTCAAAAAATTGCACTAGGTTTGTCAGGCAGGATTTTCCTTTAAGGAAATCATGCTGAGTTCTGCCTATCTTGTCATATGCCTCCAGGTACTCTGTAACCTCATCCTTGATAATCGACTCCAACAACTTCCCAACCACCGATGTCAAGCTAACAGGTCTATAATTTCCTTTTTGCTTCCTTGCCCCCTTCTTAAATAGTGGAGTGACATTTGCAATCTTCCAGTCCTCCGGAACCAGGCCAGAATCTATCGACTTTTGAAAGATCATTGCTAATGCCTCCGCAATCTCCATTGCTACTTCCTTCAGAACACGAGGGTGCATTCCATCTGGTCCAGGAGATTTATCTACCCTTAGACTATTCGGCTTCCTGAGTACTTTCTCTGTCGTAATTGTGACTGCGCATATTTCTCTTCCCCGACACCCATGAATGTCCGGTATACTGCTGATGTCTTCCTCAGTGAAGACTGATGCAAAATGCTTGTTCAGTTCCTCTGCCATCTCCTTATCTCCCATTACAATTTCTCCAGCATAATTTTCTATCGGTCCTATATCTTTGGCCTGTCTTTTACTCTTAATATACTGGAAAAAGCTTTTAGTATCCTCTTTGATATTATTTGCTAGCTTCCTTTCATAGTTCATCTTTTCCCTCTTAATAACCTCCTTAGTTTCCTTTTGTAAGCTTTTTAAAAACTCCTCTGTCTTCCCACTAGTTTTTGCTTCCTTGTATGACCTCTGCTTTGCTTTTACTTTGGCTTTGACTTCTCTTGTCAGCCATGGTTGCATCCTTTTCCCATTCGAAAATCTCTTCTTCTTTGGAATATATCTGTCTTGCACCTTCCTCATTTCTCACATAAACTCCAGCTACTGCTGCTCTGCCATCCTTCTTGCTAGTGTCCCTTTCCCGTCAACCTTGGCCAGTTCCTCTCTCATGCCACTGTAATTTCCTTTACTCCATTGATATACCGACACATTGGATTTTGGCATTTTGGCTTCTCTTTCTCAAATTTCACAGTGAACTCAATCATGTTGTGATCACTGCCTCCTAAGGGTTCCTTCACCTCAATCTCTCTAATCTCCTCTGGTTCATTACACAATACCCAATACAGCACAGCTGATCCCCTAGTGGGCTCAACAACAAGCTGTTCTAAAAAGCCATCTTGAGATCCAGTGCCAACCTGATTTTTCCAATCCACTGGCATGTTAAAATCCCCCTACAATTATCTTAACACTGCCCTTCTGGCAAGCCTTTTCTATTTCCTGTTGTAATCAGGATGTACAGGTTAGGGTTAGTCAGTTGTGGGCACACTACATTGGGGCCAGGAGTGGGGCAACACTTGTGGGCTGCCCAGCACAATCCTCACTGATTGGATTTGATGCAAACGATGCATTTTACTGTATGTTTCACTGTATAAGTGAGAATTAGAATCAGATTTTAATATCAATGGTTTCATTTAATATCAGAGAATGTATACAATCTGAAATTCTTACTGTCTGCAGACATCCAAAGAATGAATGAGAGAAAAAACATGGAAGAACCCCAAAGCCCCCGCCGCCTCCCCATGCACAATCAGCAGCATCAAACCTCCCTCCCGCAACCCCTGAATCATCACCATCATATGTCCTGAAGTTTGTTGTCTTAGTGGCAACAGTACAGTTCAGTATGTAACAATACAGAAGAATTCAAGTACAGTAGTGAGCTTCATGGGTCCATTGTCCATTCAGAAATCAGGTGGCAGTGTGGATGAAGCTGTTCCTGAATCGCTGAGTGTGTATCTTGGGGCTTCTGTACCTCCTACCTGATGGTAACAGTGAGAAGAGGGCATGTCTGGAGGCCTGTGACCAGTGGAGTGCCAAGCAGACCGGTGCTGTGTTTGTTGTTTATCATCCAGTTCGTTGATGTAGATGACATTGTGATTAGCTGGATCAGCAAATTTGCAGAAGAGTACAGAGAAAATTCACAAGGATGTTGCTGGCCCAGGAGGACCTGAGTTTTAAGGAAAGATTGAATAGGTTAGGACTTTATTCCTTAGAACATAGAAGATTGAGAGGAGATTTGATAGAGGTATACATAACTATGAGGGGTATAGATAGAGTAAATGCAAGTGTTACGTACCCCGTTACTGGGTCACTTACCAGCAAAGATAGACAGGTCCATTGAAGTCTGATGGTACTATTTTTAACAGTATTTATTGATAAAAATACACAAAAATAATATCAATGCAAACATACAGATAATATACGTCATCAATACTAAATCTAAAAGTGCGGGTATAATAATAATCAATAAGAAATAGCTCTATCGTTGTCTAGGGGATAATGTATTGTCCGATGGAAATATAAAAGTCACTCAAGTTCATTCAAGCTGCAGCTTTTGGTTGGAGAGAGAGATGATATTTTTAGCACTTGCCTGTTTCCGTTTTATGATGTCGATCCTTCGAAATGGCTTCGGTGGTGATCTCTTCCTTAGCTAAGCGGCCTTCCGTGGTAGGGCCTCAATCCCAGGGCAACGGGAAAGGACACACGTGGGCCCTCCGCTGGCTGTCGCTATTACGCTGTCACGGGACTTCTAGCGTTTCTCCTGGTGCGTGTCAAGGGGCCGTTCCCCAGACCCTCTTTTATCCCCACTCACGGGGTCTCAGATGTCAATCAGGGTGGAATGATGCCATCCCCCAACCAGCCCACGTTGCCTGAGGGCTTCCACGAAGCACAGTACTCAATACACAATTTCGTCTCCAAGAGACAATGACCTTTTCCGTGGCTTTGTATCGCTGAGGGCCAGGACATTCCAAATGTCTCTCTCTCATTTCCTGGGTCTCCTGACCTGACTTAATAGCGATCTTGCGATCCTCAGAAAGGTTGGGGGGCAGGCGTAACACAAGCAGGCTTTTTTCCACTGAGGTTGGGCAGGACGATGACTGAAGGTCATAGGTTAAGGGTGATAGGTGAGGAGTTCAAGGTGAACATGAGGGGAAACCACTTAGAGGGCTGTGAGAGTGCGGAATGAGCTGCCAGCGCAAGTGGTTGGTGGATGATAGAGATATGGAGTGCTATTGTCGCGGTGCAGGTCAATGAGAGGGGGCAGTTAGATGGTTTGGCATTGTCTAGGTGGGCCAAAAGATCTGTTTTTGTGCTGTAGTTTTCTATGACTTTTACATATACAATCTTTTAGATTGTGGAGTGGCCTGTGCTTTTCGTTTCAATTTACTGATTTAATTTTTCAAAAGAAATAAAGGCTAATTGCAAGCTTCCTGAAGAAGCTTGGTTCTTGTGTCAATCACATAATTCCAAAATGTTCCCTGACAGACATGACATATACACACACACATTACTTTATTACTTTATATGCAGTGTGATGTGCACTTTGACCAGGAGGATGTTGTTTCACTTGGCGGTATACATGTTTATGGTTGAATGTTAATGAATTGACGTAATTAAAAGGATGGGTTTCATGGAGGGATAGAGAAGCTGAAAAGGATGTTCTGAGGGCAAGTAGTTTGGAGGAAAATGACCAAAACTGGACATAAATGGGACTTGTGTGAGTTTACATGAAGGTGTGAATCATCAGTGGTTTACTCAGGAGATCAGAGGCTGCTGGCTGCTTGCCTTTCTGGTGTTTCAGAAACATGCCCAAGAGATTTGCAATTGGACTTGCGATAGTATGTCAGAGCAGAGATGGTTATGTGAATTTTGTGAGGAGAAATGAAAAGAGCTTGTGTTTTCTGATTATTGTATTTTAAAATGAATGTTATTTTAACATGTTTCAAAGTAGATGTGATAAATGAAGCTAATCTTCAATTTAAAAACAGTCCATAAGTCCAAATGGAAAATCCTTTCTGCTGAGTTGAAGGTGATGTATGCAAAAGTAACAAAAGGGGGTCTCTATTGTTGTGGATGGCCTCCCTCTGGAGTTATGTAGAAAGTGGATGGGAAACATGTATTTCACAAACGGTGAAACGGAAATTAGAAACAAAGTGTTTGTTTTGGATTCTGGTCTGATGAATATACTGAAGGATTTACAGTATATTTTGAGAGTTCTGGTTGCCCACACCCTCATTGGGAAAATGCCATTTTTCCATTTATTTTCTTAACCTGCTGTGAATTTTGTACGCTTCAATGAATGTTTCTCATTCTTATAATTTGCAACGTAATTCCAGTCTGTTTAATCTCTCCTTAACAGATAATTTCACCATCCTAGGAATCTATCTGTAGTGAGAGCAAATTATTTGAATGTGTACACAAGTTTCCAGGTGTCATCTAGCGATGTGGTTTATTATCACATACATAAGTTTGTTGTGAAGTTATTATGTGGCATCAGTATGGTGCAAGACGGGTAAAATGCTATAATTGAAATAGAACGACAAATAGAGTGAAAGAGGAATACTGAGGAAGTGTTCATAGACCGTTTAGAAATCTGATGCTCCTATAATGCTGAGTGTGGGGCTCCGGGCTCCTACCCGCATACCGTTTCTGTACTCCCATACTGAAATACTGTGGCACTGAAGACCAACACACTGTTGCTCTCCAACTTGTTGTTCCACCTGTATGTTAACTTCTGATGATTAATTTGGGTGGGTATCCAGTCCCTTTGAACAATTTGGATAAGTACGAGGTTCAAGACGACATATGAGGTGAGATATTCACAGTGAACGGTAGGGTCCTGGGGTGTGTTGAAGAAGAGAGGGAGCTACGAGTACAAGTACATGGTGCTACGAGTGAACAAGGATGTTGAGCAGGTTGGAGCTTAATTCATTGGAGCGGAGCAGAATGAGGGATTAGCATTAAAGCTATTTAAAATCATAAGGGGCATAAATAGGGTCAGTAAATGTATGTTGTATTTTTAAGTGGAGAGATATACTAGGAGTCTGAGGGAGAACCTTTTCACCCAGAGAGTGATCAGTATATGGAATGATCTACCAGAGGAGGTGGGTTGATGTAAGTACATTAATAACATGTAAAAGGAACTTAGTCAGTGACATGGATGGGAAAGGATAAGAGCAGGGGTTCCCAACCTGGGGTCCATAGAACCCTTGCTTAATGGCATTGGTCCAAGGCACAAAAAAGGTTGGGAACCTCGGTTTAGAGGGACATGGACCAAACATGGGCAGGTTGACAGGCAGGAACCCATTGGGCCAAAGGGCCTGTTTCCATTCTGTATGAACATGATGCTATAACAGTAATTTTCAAATTTGCACCATTAAGTACAGTACCTATTAATCTTCACTTCAGACATACACTGATGAAGAGTCTTGGCTCAAAATGTTGACTTTGTATTCTTCTGCGTGGATGCTGCCTGACCTGCTGAGTTCCTCCAGTATTGGTCTGGATTCCCAGTGTCTGCAGAATCTCTTACAATTTAAAAAAAATACCTGATTGAATTTCACTAAGTGCATCTTGCATTTCCGTTGCTTCAGATGTGTGGCCCCCAAGATGGAGTCAGAGTTTTGAGGAAATCATTAATTCCATTCCCCAACCAAAATAAATCTGTAAAAACAACTAAATTTTGAGACAAAAAGCACTTTTTTTTAAGCCAGTCTATCAAGAGACGCTGTTCAAAGGTAACTGTTTCCAGTGGATGATGCAGGATCAGTGGCACAATAGCGAATTTAGATTAGCGATTATTATGCAATTTATAGTAATTAATTTAAGGAAAAGCTTAGATTTTGTCCTCTTGTACAAATCTGAAGACAGTTCAAGCCTAGGAGGTTGCATGGAGGTGTTGCAGAGCAGAGTCAGGTTTAGTTTCACCGGCAGGTGATGTGAAGTGTGTTAGCACAACACTGTACCGTGTCAGATGTAAGACTGGGATTTGATCACTGCCCATCTGAGGAGTTTGTGTGTTCTCCCCATGACCGTGTGGCTTTCCTCCGGCCACTTCAGTTTCCTCCCGTTGTCCGAAGACCTGTGGATTAAAGTTATTAAGTTGTGGGCATGCTGTGTTGCCACTGGAAGCACTTGTGGGCTGCCCATACAATCCTCGCTGATTTGATGCAAATGACACGTTTCGCTGTATGTCTCAATGTACATGTGACAGGCAAGGCTCATCTTTACAAAGTTGGGGTTTGTCGTTTTTGAGGAGGATGCAAAGATTCTGCAAGGAGAGAGCTGACTCACGGGACTGAATAGATGGATCCCAATTCATACAAGATTTTTTAAATTGTTTGAAGTTCAGATCATCTATAACTGAAGTGACTTGCAGACCAGTTTTGAAAAGCACAACGGCCAAATATTCCTGTATTATTGCCAAGAAACAAAGCTAAGTTATTCAGCAAAATCATAAACACAAACGATTCTCATACGGGAATAAATCAGCCAGGATGGAATGGCAGAGCAGCATCAATGGGCTGAATGGCCTAATTCTGCTCCTATCGCTAATGTAGATTCTGCAGATGCTGGGAATCTTGAGCCACACAGACACACAGTTCTTGCCCTAGAATATCGACCATTTATTCCTCTCCATTGAAAAGATTGTTTATTGCAGGGATTAACTGACAGATAATAATTAAAATAGATGATAGTTTCAACATTCATACATTCAGACCTTAATCTATTTGGTGTGTGCACTGTGGTCTGGAGGAACGTTGTTTCATTTGGTTGTACCTAGATACGTGTTGGCACGTGGGCAAGGCATCAGACTAGTAACCTGAAGGTCACTGGTTTGAGCCTCAGCTGAGGCAGAGTGTTTGTGTCCTTGAGCAAGGCACTTAACAACACATCGCTCTGCGATGTCACCGGTGCCAAGCTGCATGGGTCCTAGTGCCCTTCCCTTGGACAACATAAGTGGCGTGGAGAGGGGAAGGCCTGCAGCTGGGGCAACTGCCGGTCTCCCATACAACCCTGCCCAGGCCTGCACCCTGGAAACTCCAGGCGCAGATCCATGGTCTCTCGAGACCGACGGATGCCACCTAATCTAGATACAGTCAGATGACAATAAACTTGTGTAACCCCTGGGTTGCCTCAGGCTCGCTCAGCTCGTTCCCATCGAGGGGGAGCAGCCTTCGGCCCCGCCAAACTGGGTAATCAGCTGGTGTGGATGCCTCGCCCAAAAACAGACAGTACACCATAAGTGATTAAATGAGTATAATTTATAAAGGTTACTATAACTAAGTGATTAATAACGATACAGTATATATGAAGAAAAAAATAAAGAAAAGGCGCCAAACTTATCAAAGTCCAAACCACTTCATGCACAACCGTTGGAGCTCAATTACTGAAGTCTTCTGGCCACCATTCGATCCCCACCGAACTCCTCGACTCGCAGCTCAGGACCACCCGAGGTGGTCAACCAAGCACATCTAGCTTCATCCCCTCTCCTCGGAGAATCTCCTGGCCTCGGACCCCCGCTTGGGGTCCATTCCTCGCCCAGCTTACAGCATTGCGTCCTCTCTCTCTCACAACCCCTCGCGCCGATCTGCCCAAAAGCCTGCCAACAATAGCTTACAGACTCAGAAGAAAGAACAACATTAATCCCAATTGGTTTACAAAGGAATACAATTCTCGTTATCAGTAAATTTTAACCCAAACAAGCTTCCAGCACCCTCTGGCAACAAAGAAGCATTCCTACTTTTAACAAAACAAAGAAGCCATTTTGATTACATACACAGTAACAAAGAGAAAAGAAGAAATCCCCTTTACGCTTGAAAAACATTTCAAACTGCGTCAAAACAGCTTGGCAATCCATCGTTAAAATTCAAACAAGTGATGGGTGCACTGCTGCAGCAGTGAATCAAGTAAAGAGGTTGGGGGGGGGGGTTAGGAGAGCGCTAACAAAAATAAATTGCTAGTACTAGAGATTCTGAAGATGCTGGAAATCCAGAGCAACCACACAAAATGCTGGCAGAACTTGACAGGCCAATGGAGAGGAGTAAACAGTTGATGTTGGGGCACCATTGAGAGTTATTGGCTGATGGTTGAATTACCAAGTATCAAATGTGGCTCGAGCTTCTGGCTGGTGAATCGTCACTTAAATTGTCTTAAAATGTGTGTGGTTGTCATGGATTTAATTATACAGATAGACGTAGTTATTTAATCTTATAATTAATAACAAATTGATTTACAAGGGAAACTATTTTTATTCTATTTATCCTTGAGATGGGAAGCTTTTGAAAATATATTTTAAAGCATGGTAATTAGATTTCACCCCTGGGGATTGTGTGCCTGTTCAGAATATTCCTTTGGGCTGGTGTAACATTGGACTTGTTCCTCTGTGTGTGTGTGTGTGTGTGTCTGTGTTTGTGTCTGTGTGTCTGTGTCTTGATCTCAGCCTCCACTTTGCTCTTGCAATAGCAATAACTGGTAAGGAAAGTTAGAGCCAATGAAATACAAAGTTCAAAGTTAATTTGTTATGCAAATACATACGTCACCATATCCAACACTGAGATTTGTTTTTCCTGCTGGCGTTCACAGCAAATAGAAACAATTAAAAATACACACAATAAAGGTGGAAAAAACAACCAATGCACAAAAGACAACAAACTACAAGTGAAAAGAAATAAAAAAAAGGACATGATTTGAGAGTTAGGGGGCAAAAGTTTAAGGGAAACACGAGGGGGTATTTCTTTACTCAGAGAGTGATAGCTGTGTGGAATGAGCTTCCTGTAGAAGTAGTAGAGGCCAGTTCAGTTGTGTCATTTAAGGTAAAATTGGATAGGTATATGGACAGGAAAGGAGTGGAGGGTTATGGGCTGAGTGCGGGAAGGTGGGACTAGGTGGGATTAAGAGTTCGGCACGGTCTAGGAGGGCCGAGATGGCCTGTTTCCGTGCTGTGATTGTTATATGGTTATAAATAAAATCAGAATAATATATATTTTTGTCAGGATGGCCAATCTGTGGAGTTCATTTTCACAAATAGCTGTGGAACCCAGGTTATTGGGTATATTTAAAGCAGAGATTGATAGATTCTTTGATTAGTCATGATGTCAAAGATTACTGGGAAAAGGCAGGAGAATGGGGTTGAGAGTGATTATAAATCAGCCATGATGGAATGGCAGAGCAGACTCAATAAGACATGGGAGAAGAATTAGGCCATTCAGCCCATTGATTCTGCTCGACCATTCCATTATTGTTGAACCCAGATCCCACTCAACTCCATACACTTGCTTTCTTGCCATATCCTTTGAAGTCCAGACCAATCAAGAAATGGCCAACTTCCACCTTAAATATATCCATGGATTTGGTCTGCACTGCAGTCTATGGCAGAGCATTCTCTGGTTTAAAAAATTCCTCCTTACCTCGGTTCTAAAAGGTCACCTCTTAATTTTGAGACTGTGCCCTCTAGTTCTGAATACCCCCATCATGCGAAACATCCTCTCTATATCCACCCTGTCTCGTTCTTTTAACATTCTGTAGGTTTCAATGAGATTCCACCCCCCCCCCCCCCCGCATTCTTCTAAATTCCAGAGAGCACATGTCCAAAGCTGCCAGACGCTCTCCTCAAATGTTAATCCCTTCTTTCCCAGAATCATCCAAGTAAAGCTCCTCTGGATTCTCTCCAATGACAGCACATCCTTTCTGAGATATGGGGCCCAAAGCTGTTGACAATACTCTAAGTACAACCCAGATTAGTGTCTTATAAAGACTCAGCATATCTCCTTGCTTTTATCTTCTTGAAATAAATGCCAACATTGCATACGCCTTCTTTACCACAGACTTTATGTAAATTAACCTTCTGCACGATGACTCCCAAGTCCCTCTGCACCTCTGATGCTTGAACCTTCTCCCTGTTTAGATAACAGTCTGCACTATTGTTCCTTTTACCAAAATGCATTATCATACATTTCCCAACACTATTCCATCTGCCACTTTTCTGTCCATTCTTCCAATTTGTCTTGAGTTCTGCTGCATCGCATTGCTTCCTCAGCACTACCTACCCCCCACCTATCTTTGTATCATCCACAAACTTTGCCACATAACTATCAATTCTATTATCCAAATTATTGACAATGTGAAAAGTAGCGGTCCCAATACTGACCCTGAGGAACACCACTAGTCACTGGCAGCCAACCAGAGAAGGACCCCTTTTATCCTCACTTGCTGCCTCCTGCCTGTCAGTCATTCATCTACCCATGCCGGTATCTTTCCTGTAACGCCATAGGATTTTATCTTGTTAAGCAGCCTCGTGTGGTATTTTGCCAAGTGCCTTCTGAAAAACAAGTAAATGACATCCACTGCCCCTCCTTTGTCCATTCTGCTTGTTACTCCTCGAAGAACTGTAACAGATTTGTCAGGCAAGGTTTCCCTTTACAGAAACCCATGCTGACTTTGACTTATTTTATCATTAGTCTCCAAGTACCTCGAAACCTCATCCTTAGTGATAGACTCCAACACTCTCCCAACCACTGAGGTTAGGCTATAACTGGCCTATAATTTCTTTTTATTTTCCTGCCTTCTTGAAGGATGGAGTGACATTTGAGATCTTCCAGTCTTCTGGGACCATGACAGAATCAAGTGATTCTTGAAAGATCATGACCAATTCATCCATTATCTCTTCAGCAACCCCTCTCAGGACTCTGGGATGTAGCTCATCTGGTCCAGGTGACTGATCCACCTTAAGACCTTTGAGTTTGCCTAGCACAGGGGTGGGCAAACTAAAATTTGACAGGGGGGCTGGACCAGGAGCAGATGGGCGGAGTGTTTTGGTAATACCCCTCATAAGAGAAAATAAAATATCATGGGATATGTAGAAAACATGTGCTTTAATTTCAATTGAAAATGAACAAATGCATTACAACAAAATATCTGTCTTTGAAGTCCCATGGTATTTAGCTATTTATTGAAATGACTTTTAAAACACTGAAAATTAAATGAATAAAATACAGCTTTTTTTAATAGTAACAGTTATTTTAAAGCACTGAAAATTCTGTTATCATCATCACTCTCCTCCTGCCTGTCTTTGTTTCAAAAACGGTAGGAGATGCAGGTCTACTTTCCTGTTCCTTCTTATTCAATTGTCCCCTGTGCCAAAACTCAACAACTACCAGCACAAGGACAGAACAGTGACCGCGCGCCAGTATGCAGAGCGCGTTATTTGATCTGGAGTGCATTTTTTATTTTGAGAATGTACGTGCACCTGCGCACTACTCATGTCCATCACTTAACAGAAATGACATGTAACATGTAAGGCTTATTGAAAAAAATATTTTCAAATGCATTTTTTACATAACACAACAAAGAAACTTATTTTTAATTTCAGTGGGAACAGTGTTGTTAGTCTCCCTTTTTAGCCAGCGCATCAAAGTCTGGATTTAGTTTTGTTGTGGCGATTCTCAGGATGGATCTGAGGTGTTGGTCAGTTAACTTGGATCTGTGGCTGGCTTTGTTGATGTTCATGACGCTGAACGCCTGTTCACACAAATAGGTCGAGCCCAACAAAGAGTAAAGCACAAATGTGGAGTAATACGCTGCACCTCAACAAAGGTCAATGTGTAGCGGTGTGCTACATGCAGCGCTAAAATTACGACACGGAGTCGGTAACTGCAGTCGAAGAAAAAAACTTTATTCGAAATCCCCAGCCTCACTTTTAAGCCTCTCTCAACCTGCCCCCCGTGGCACAGAGGCTCCAAAGCTCTGTGCTCGCAAATCCCCGCAGGCTATCTCCCTTAGCCGGAACGCTGGCTAATTGTGAGCCGGTTCGGATGTGCCAGGAAATGTGTCGCCACAAATGTATATAGAGTGCGTCATCTATTGGGAAAACGCCAGAATTGCGGGGAAAAACGTTAACAAGGTTTATGAATATAATTTCATCAAGTTCTGTGGGCCGGATTAAAAAGCTTAACAGGCCGCATATGGCCCACGGGCCTTAGTTTGCCCATGCCTGGCCTAGCACTTTTTCCTTTGCAATAGCAATGGCACTCACTCCTGCTCCCTGACACTCACATTCAACTGGCACACTGCTAGTGTCTTCCACAGTGAAGACAGATACAAAGTACCCATTAAGTTCATCTGCTATTCCTTTGTTCCCCATTACTATCTCAGCATCGTCATTTTCCAGTGGTCCAATATCAATTCTCACTTCCCTTTTACTGTTATATAACTGGAAAAACTTTTGATGTCCTGCTTTATATTATTGGCTAGTCTGCCCTCCTATTTCATCTTTTCCCTTATAGCTTTTTCAGTTGCCGTTTGTTGGATTTTAAAAGTTTCACAATCATCGAACTTCCCATTCACTTTTGCTACCTTTATATGCCCTTTCCTTGGCTTTTATGCAGTCCTCAACTTGTCAGCCACAGTTGCCCCTGCCGTTTGAGAGCTTCTTTCTCTGTGTAACGTATCTATCCTGTACCTTGTAAACTATTCCTAGAAACTTCAGCCACCTCTGACTCGATGGGCTGAATGGCTCCTATATCTTAAGATCTTATAAATAAGCAATAACTATTGAGGACATGATATGAGCCCTTGAAAGTGGGTCTATAGGTTGTGGGAACAGTTCAGTGATGGGGTGAGTGAAGTTATCTCCTCTGGTTCAAGAGTCTGATGGTTGAGGGGTAATAACTGTTCCTGAACCTGGTGGTGTGTGTCCTGAGGCTCCTGTACCTCCTTCCTGCTGGCAGCCATGAGAAGAGAGCATGTCCTGGGTGGTAGGAGTCCTTGATGGTGGATGCTGCTTTCCTGCGACAGTGCTCTGTGTGGATGCACTCAGTGGTGGGGAGGGCTTTACCTGTGATGAACTGGGCCGTATCCATTACTTTTTGTAGGATGTTTCCATTCAAGGCAATATACTCTCCATCACACATCTTTAGAAGTTTGTCAAAGTTAGACGTGCCGAATCTTCACAAGCTGCTGAGAAAGTACTTTCACTGATTTCACGGGTGCTCTGCAGAAATGTTTTCCATTTTTATTTGAAAATGAGCACCGTTTTCCTTTGTTCTTCTCTTTGGAGGGGGGAATGGGTGCTTATCTTTTATCTGGAAAACCCCCAAGATAACAGTGCAATTGTAGAGCCTCCTTACTCTATCACATAGAAAACAATTGAAACAAGCATCCATTGAGTCTTTGGGCTGGCAATGACTCGTACTTTTAGGTGTGGAGGGCTATTTTTGGGACACCAGTGAAGAAAATCGACGGAAATTATGTCTGGAATTTCCATGTCTGTAAACACAGTGGTTTTGTAACTAGGTGCTGTAAGCTGTCTCTCTGACCTCGCCTACAGATCTACTTTGCGTGCAAGGCCTCTGAAAGCACTTGGAGCAAGTCTAACCCACACAGCTATGCTTTTATGTGAATTGCAGTTAAGTTTTCCTTTGCTGTTGGAGAATCAGAGTGATTTATCTTCAAGTAGAACAAAATATTTTAGAACAGTACAGGCCATTTGGCCCACAATATTGTGCCAACCCCTTAATCTACTCCAAGGTCAATCTAACCCTTCCCTACCATATAGCCCTCCATTTTTCTATAATCTATGTGCCTACCTGCGTCTCTTAAATGCCCCTAATGTATCATCTCGAGCACAACTGCCAGTGCTTTCCACACACTCATCACTTTGAATTGAACAAAAGCACCTATCTCTGACATTCCCCCCCCTCCTCCCATTCCAACATACTTTCCATCACCTTAAAATCATACCCCTTGTATTGGCCATTTCCACCCTGGGAAAAGTCTCTGGCTGTCCACCCGATTTACGCCTCTTATCATCTTGTACACCTCTATCAAGTCACCTCTCAGTTACTGGCAACATTTAAAATTTCTGCATTCTTTGTAGTTTTACTCTACCATCACCTCCATCAAATGCTGAAATAAATGCCTCTTGAACCCCATCCAATCTGCAAGATCCTTTCCTCATTTGAGAGCTTTTTCCTTTCTTCCTCCTACATAGCGCCACGTTGCTCCTTCCAATATAATACCTACATCTGTCAATCATAGTTGGGTCTCAAAAGTCGAAATCTACTTATCTGACACAATCATCTACAGTAGTTCTGGTAGGGTTAACGTCAAGTGTATAAAGTGGAAGGGGTGAGCAATTTCAAGTTCCTGCATGTCAACATCTCTGAGGTTCTAACCTGGGTCCAGCATGTCAAAGAAGGCACAACAGTGTCTATATTTCAGTAGCAGTTTGAGGAGATTTGGTGTGTCACCAAAGACCTTCTACAGATGTACTGTGGAGAGCATCCTAACTGGCTGCATCATCGTCTGGTCTGGGGGTGGGGTGCTGTAAGATGCAGAGAGTTGCAAACTCGGTCACCTCCATCATGAGCACTAGCTTCAAGGAGTGACGCCTCAAAGAGCTGGCATCCATCATTAAGGACCCCATCATCCAGGACGTGTTCTGTTCTTATTGTTACCATCAGGAAGGAGGTACAGAAGCCTGAAGACACACAGTCAATGGTTCAGGAACAGCTTCATTCCCTCTGTCAACCGATTTCTAAATAGACATTGAAACCATGAACACTACCTCACTAACATGAGGAAGTCTGCAGATGCTGGAAATTCAAGCAACACACTCAAAATGCTGGTGGAACACAGCAGGCCAGGCAGCATCTATAGGGAGAAAGGCTGAGATCCTTCGTCAGGACTGACTGAAAGAAAAGACAGTAAGAGATAGGAGGGGGAGGGGTGAAGCTAAGAGCTGGAAAGGTGATTGGCAAAAGGGATACAGAGCTGGAGAAGGGAATGGATCATGGGACGAGAGGCCTAGGGAGAAAGAAAGTCGTAGGCGAGCACCAGAGGGAGATGGAGAACAGGCAAAGAGTGATGGGCAGAGAGAGGGGAAAAAAGGAGGAGGGAAAGGGGGGAATAAATAAGGGATAGGCTAAGAAGGGGAGGAGGGGCATTAATGGAAGTTAGAGAAATCAATGTTCATGTCATCCGGTTGGAGGCTACCCAGATGGAATATAAGGTGTTGTTCCTCCAACCTGAGTGTGGCTTCATCTTGACAGTAGAGGAGGCCATGGATAGACATATCAGAATGGGAATGGGACATGGAATTAAAATGAGTGGCCACTGGGAGATCCTGTTTTCTCTAGCAGACAGAGCGTAGGTGTTCAGCGAAATGGTCTCTCAGTCTGTGTCTGGTCTCACCAATATATAAAAGGCCACACCAGGAGCACCAGACACAGTATGTCACACCAGCCGACTCACAGATGAAGTGTCGCCTCACCTGGAAGGACTGTCTGGGGCCCTGAATGGTGGTGAGGGAGGAAGTGTAAGGGCAGGTGTAGCAGTTGTTCCGTTTACAAGGATAAGTGCCAGGAGGGAGATCGGTGGGAAGGGATGTGGGGGACGAGTGGACAAGGGAGTCACATAGGGAGCGATCCCTGTGGAAAGCAGAAAGGGGGGGGAGGGAAAGATGTGCTTGGTAGTGGGATCCCATTGGAGGTGGCGGAAGTTACATAAAATTATACGTTGGACCTGGAGGCTAGTGGGTGATAGGTGAGGACAAGGGGAACTCTACCCCCAGTGGGGTGGTGGGAGGATGGGGTGAGAGCAGATGTGCGGGAAATGGGAGAGATACGTTTGAGAGGAGAGTTGATGGTGGAGGAAGGGACTACTTGATTTTTGTTTTCTGTATTATTGTATATTGTACTTCTGCCATTAAGATGACAAATTTCATGACCTATGCTGGTGATGGTGGGGGGGGGGGTGCGAGGGTTGATGCTGCTGTTTGTGCATGGGGAGGGGGCTTTGGGGTTCTTGCACTTTTTTAAATTATTTTTTCTTTGGATGTCTGCGGAGAGTAAGAATTTCAGGTTGTACAAGCCCCATTTTCAGAAGTTCTAAATTTGAGTATATTTACAAAATACAATTAAGTTGGTCATTAAAGCTATTGAAAATCTTTTCTTTGTACTTTTGTCAGTTAACTAAGGGCTCACATGAATTAACATATCACAGATTTTTGTTTTTATTGCATTTTGGAAAATATCCCAACTTTTCTGGAAGTGGGGTTTGTATATTGTATACATTCTCTGATTTTAAATGGAACCATTGAACCGCTGTTATTAAACTAATTCTAATTCTGTGTGTAATCTGAAGCCACGTACCTATAATGTTGCCGTAAGCAATGTTTACACTGTACCTCACTGTAGTTATGCATATGACAATAAACCTGAGGGTTGGGAATTGTACTTGTGCGAGTATGGAGCGATATTGCTGTGTAACCTCATCCATCAGTGGTCGAGCTGTGGTTATTGCTCTGTGATTCTGCACATTTAAGTAATGCCAAGTTGGTTTTGTTGTTTATAATGTGTGAGGTTATCAAATGTGATAAGATGTGGTAAACAGTACTGATAAAGATGCATTGTGTTCAGGCATATTCAGTGTATCAATACATTATTTAAGCTGTAGGCAATCAAGGGTGGCAATAAGTGCCCATCAAATTATGGGTAAGGCGCTCCTTCCCTCCCCTCCAGTAGCCTGAACCCTTTAGGGAGCAGGTGCTGGATGGTCATATGAGCAGCTGGTACATATCACAAGTCCTGGTTATGGGACCACTGACTCCAGGCAGGCAATCTCTGAAGAGTGTTAATAATGGCTGGGGTCACCTGTCTTGTACAGACACTGTCCAGAAGAAGGATGTGGCAAACCACTTCTGTGGAAAAATTTGCCATGGACATCGATGGTCTTAGGATCATGATGGCCCAGGTCATGTGACATGGTGCATAATGGAAATGATGGTGTGTACAATCGGGATTTTGTTTAAGGTAATGGCTGTTAGTATTTACTGGGGTACCAAGGAAATTACTGCCTACAAGTAGCATAAAGACTGTAGACACAGAACACCACAGCATAGTACAGGCCCTTCGGCCCATAATGTTATACTGACCTTTTAACCTACTCTAAGATTGGTCTAACACTTCCCTCCCCTATAGCCCTCAATTTCTCTATCATCCATCTGCCTGTCTAAGAGTCTGTTAAATGTATCTGCCTCTAACCACCATCCCCGACAGGGCGTTCCATGCACCTGTCTTGATTATTCACAACATATCTCAATGCCTTCTAAGTCAAAGTAAAATTTATTATCGAACTATGTATACATTATTTATTGAGGTACAGAGCGGAACGGGCCTTTCTAGCCCTTCAAATTGCGCAAGCTAGCGATTTCCCCTGATTTTAATCCTAGCCTACTCATGGGGCAATTTATAGTGCCCAATTAACCTACCAACTGGTATGTCTTTGGACTGTGGCCATATAGCATCTTGAGATTCATGTTCTTGCAGACACTTAAGTGGGGAATTCCATCTCCAGACCTGACACCTGACTGGGGTGGAATGGAAGCAACGAGGAACACTGAAAAGTGCTCCGTTGGGTGAGTGGGCAAAACCTTGGCCGTTGCAGTCCAATGTGCTGATTTATCCACCTTGATTTTAGACGCAAGTGCTGATCATTACTGGAGTGGTGATAGATCAAGGAGAAGGAAGGTGTATTCTTGTACAGCAGTCACTTAAAAACGAGTGTTCAGGTGCAGCTGGAAAATTTGAGTGTGTGCAATTGTGAAAGGCATTGGTGAGAAGCTGGGCTAGAGTTTTATTGGCAGTCTCAATGTCCTTGTTTGAAGAAGGCTTTTTTTGCGGTGGAGGGAGTATATCAGATGGATATTTGAGGGTCGATTAGGGCATTTAGACTTTTCTTCACTGTTTCTCATAGAAATCTGTAGTTCTACCAAAACTAGCCATTTCAGGAAGCTGGGAGTGAGTCCAGGGTCACAAGCCTTGTGTACTCAATCAATAGGTGGTGAATCTGTGAAATTCACCATATTAGGCAATAAAGCCCAAGTTATTAAATCTATTAAAGGAGGAGGTAAATATTCCTCAAGGCGTTCAGTAAGGTGCAGCATAAAAGACTTACCCAAAAGAGAAGGATGCATGGAATTGGGGTAATGTATTAACATGGATGGAGGATTAGTTAACCAATAGAAGGCAGAGAGTCTGGATAAATTAATGTTTTAATGGTTGCAATCAGCAGTGAACAGAGGTCTGTAGGAGCTATTGCTGGACCTGCAAATTAATCACAACATACAATAATGATTTTGAGACAGTAGTGTATCTAAGTTTGCTGATGGAGTAGAAAGGATACAGACAGTCTGCAGAGTGAGCAAAGGGCTGGCAGATAGAGTACTGTGTTGGTACCTGTGAGGTCATCCACTTTGGCAGGAAAACTAGAAGATCAGATTATATTCAAATATGAAAGGTTGCAGCATGCTGTTGTACAAAGGACTTGGGAGTCCTTATGCATGAATCACAAAAGGTTGGTTTGCATATAAGACCATATCATAGAATCAGACCACTCGGCCCATCAAGTCTGCTCCACCATTCCATCATGGCTGATTTATTATCCCTCTCAATCCCATTCATCTATCTTCTCCCCATAATCTTTGACACTCTTACTAATCAAGAACCTATCAACCTCTGCTTCAAATATACTTAATAACTTGGCTTCCACAGCCATATGTGAATTCCAAATTCACACCATCTTCTGCCCAAAGAAATTTCTCCTCATTTCTATTCTAATGGATGCCCCTGTCACACCCCACTATAGGAAACATCACCTCCACATCCACTCTGTCTGTGGCTTTCAATATGGTAAGTTGCAGCAGGTTATCAAAAAGTCAAATGGAATATTGGCCTTCATTGCTAGAGAGAATGAATTTAAGAGTAGGGAGGTTATACTGCAACTGTATGAGGTACTGGTGAGGCCTCACCTGGAATATTGCATACAGTTCTGGTCTCCTTACTTGAGGAAGGAAATTGTGGCTTTGGAAGCGATGCAGAGAAGGTTTGAAGGGATTAACCTGGGAGGAAAGACTGTCACCGGAATTCAGAGGAATAAATGTGGATCTTTTACAAACATAGAAAATAATTAAAGGGATGGATAAGATGCAGGCAAGGAAGTTGTTTCCACTGGCAGGTGAGGCTGAACAAGCTGACAGAGCCTGGAGATTTGGGGAACAGATTTAGAATGGAGATGGGAAGAAACTGTTTTTCCCAGAGTGGTACATCTGTGGAATTCTCTGCCAGGGAAATAGGAGAGGCCTCCTAATTAAATAGATTTAATATTTTTGCATAGCAGGGGAATTGAGGATTATGGGGAAAAGGCAGGTAGGAGGAGCTGAGCCTGGTCAGATCAGCCATGATGGTCCAGATGGCAGACTTCTGCTCCTATTTTTACATGCTTGTGTATTCTTAAAATGGTTTCTGGATGCAGAACATAGTGTTACAGTTACAGAGAAAGTTCGGTGCAGGCAGACTGTGAGGTTTAAGGTCGTGATGAGATTGAGGTTGAAAGTTCATTGTATTGTACAAGAAGTCTATATGGGAATGGGATGAAGAATCAACATGATAATGCAGCTCAAAGCTGAGAGTCACCTTTGCAGTGGTTCTCAGTGACTGGAGGAGCCAAGTTGAGAGGATGATGCGTTTGATGTTGCAATCAAGTTGAACAGGGTGGGGGGAAATGGCTAGAAAGGGGAAGACGGGGAGAAGCTTGCAGGGGCATGAGAAATAGGGGATGACAGCAGTGTGGTGTGCACGGGTTTCAGAGATTTGTCGACCGCAGCAAAGGGGAGTCCATGACTGAGTGAAAATGAGAGCCTGCTGGAAAATCTAGTTTTGAATACGTTATCATCTGAAGAGGTGAAAGAATTGGGTACAGATTCCTTGTGGAAGTAATGTGCTAAGATGTGTACTCAGGGTAGCTATAGAAGGCTGCAGATTTGGATGTGCCATTGCTGGTTGTATTGTCTCCAAAATTATTATTCAAAAGTCAAAGAAGCAAAGGTGAATGCACCATGGAATAAATGTGGGGAGGACATTGGTATCTAAGTATTAAAGCTTGCAGTTTTTAACTGAAAACTATTTAGCCTTTTGTGGGAATAAGCTGGCTACTTACCGGATAAATATTGAAACATAAGGCAACACGAGTGATGCTGGAAATAAATAAAAACACACGAAATGCTGGCAGAACTCAGCAGGCCAGACAGCATCAATGGGAGGAGGTAATAACAACGGTTTGGGCCGAAACCCTTCATCAGGAGGGTTGAAACATGCCTGTTCTAGCATGTGAAGTTGGCTCCAGCGGACTGGGTAGAGGAGGTCAACGGTCAGATCCAACGACCAGGAAAGCGGTGCTGGAACGCTTTGTGGAGAGCAAAGACATGACGAGGCACAGGCTCCTGAGGTTGAGAGAGCGGAAGTGCTTTTCCACTTTTTAAAGACTCTTCCACGCAGGTCTCCTGTCGTTGTCGGATATGATGGCCAGTCAAGTGTACCATATACAAACCCGTCAGTTTTCACCTGATGGTGAAAACTGTTTATTTCTCAATTCACTGATCTCCAGTTTTACACATGGCCTGCAGGAAACCACAAGTTCTTCATTTGAACACTTTGTGAGTCATTTTGAAGCAATCTGAAAATACTTCACCACATCACTCACATTGTTCAAAAACACCACAACCTGCCAACAAGCACTTGCTTTACAAGCACGAATCAAAACTGCCCAATGCGCAGACAGTTTTACCCATTTCAGACTCATTTAAGCATCGTATTTCATTGGATTGATTTTTAATTGATACAATCCAATTTTTATTTCTATTAGACACTGAGTTGCTGAAAGGGAAAGGACTTGTTCTGTACCTTACCTCTATCATATGTTTTGGCTAAGCTAAGAAAAGCCTAACTAAAAGGCTTTTGACAAGGTCCCACACAGGAGATTAGTGTGCAAACTTAAAGCACACGGTATTGGGGGTATGGTGTTGATGTGGATAGAGAATTGGTTGGCAGACAGGAAGCAAAGAGTGGGAGTAAACGGGACCTTTTCAGAATGGCAGGCAGTGACTAGTGGGGTACCGCAAGGCTCCGTGCTGGGACCCCAGTTGTTTACAATATATATTAATGATTTAGATGAGGGAATTAAATGCAGCATATCCAAGTTTGCGGATGACACGAAGCTGGGCGGCGGTGTTAGCTGTGAGGAGGATGCTAAAAGAATGCAGGGTGACTTGGATAGGTTAGGTAAGTGGGCAAATTCATGTTAGATGCAATTTAATGTGGATAAATGTGAGATTATCCACTTTGGTTGCAAGAACAGGAAAACAGATTATTATCTGAACGGTGGCCGATTAGGAAAAGGGGAGATGCAACGAGACCTGGGTGTCATTGTACACCAGTCATTGAAGGTGGGCATGCAGGTACAGCAGGCGGTGAAAAAGGCAAATGGTATGTTGGCATTCATAGCAAAAAGATTTGAGTACAGGAGCAGGGAGGTTCTACTGCAGTTGTACAAGGCCTTGGTGAGACCGCACCTAGAATATTGTGTGCAGTTTTGGTCCCCTAATCTGAGGAAAGACATTCTTGCCATAGAGGGAGTACAAAGAAGGTTCACCAGATTGATTCCTGGGATGGCAGGACTTTCATATAAAGAAAGACTGGATCGACTAGGCTTATACTCACTGGAATTTAGAAGATTGAGGGGAGGTCTTATTGAAACGTATAAAATTCTAAAGGGATTGGACAGGCTAGATGCAGGAAGATTGTTTCCGATGTTGGGGAAGTCCAGAACGAGCGGTCACAGTTTAAGGATAAAGGGGTAGCCTTTTAGGACCGAGATGAGGAAAATCTTCTTCACACAGAGAGTGGTGAATCTGTGGAATTCTCTGCCACAGGAAACAGTCGAGGCCAGTTCATTGGCTATATTTAAGAGATATTGCCCTTGTGGTTAAAGGGATCGGGGTTATGGAGAGAAAGCATGTACAGGGTTCTGAGTTGGATGATCAGCCATGATCATACTGAATGGCGGTGCAGGCTCAAAGGGCCGAATGGCCTACTCCTGCACCTATTTTCTATGTTTCTATAAATACAGTGGATTCCAGTTAATTTGGACACATCGGGATCAAAACATTTTGGCCTAATTAAGTGGCTACCCCAATTAGCTGAAGTTTCATAGAAATAGTTTAAAAAAAAACGATTTAAAAAAGATAAACTACTGTTTAACTGACTAACAAATTAGGTGTTTAAATGAGATACAAAACAAATTAGAATACTATCAATACTACAGCAGTACCATAAAACTATAGTTATTAATAGTTTTTGATTAAGAAATTCATCCATAGTGCACCTAGTGCAGATAATAGACAGCCTTCATACAATGCTATAAAATCTTCATTTTCATTTAACGTTCAAGATGATTATCGATACCTTCAACTTCTTTGAGGTTCCTAATTTGTTGAAGTAGAGAGATCACTTCATTTTTACTCCGAACCTGAATGTTTGAAACTGAGGTAAGCAAAACAGTTCTGAATTGTCTGTCTTCTTATTTCTCACCAATTATCAGTGCTAAATGTCGCTGCTTTATGAACACAAACACATACAACTGACGCTATTTTAAAAACTGTTGGCTTTAAGCATGGTGTAGTGTCTAACGCTACACAAATGTACCTGTCTGACACCAGTTAGAAAATGTTCAGCAACAGTTTTCTGCTCCAATTAAGCGGCAGTGTCCCAAATAAATTTCAGCAATTTTCTTGATTAGTTTTTGTTCTTTAATGGCTCTCCAAAGTAAGCAGCTGCCCTGATTTAGATGATGGTTCAATTAACCAGAATCCACTGTACAATCTAATTTTTATTTGTATTAGTTGAAAGTTGATGAAAGAGAAAGCACTTGCTCTCAGAAACACTACCAAAATACTAAGCTTTTGGACAGGACTGCAAGATCTTTTAATTTCCTCGCCGAGTTTGGGAACTGGGCTCAGTGACATTGTACAGTTGATCGATGCAACATTCTATTGTAGGGGTTGCTTGGAAACCATTGCGACAGGACAATGGATAAACTGTAACGGGGTTTGAAAGTCTGCTGTGTTGGGAACCAAAGGCCATTTTGAAAGAGGCTTCCGGGCAGTGATGGACTAATATGCGAGAAGCCTGTGGTGTTGAGGCTGGTAGAATTGGCCTTCCATAAGGAAACTTGCTCTCCATGGTAAGCTTGGCAAGTAAATGATTTTGATGCAGAACCAAAACAGAAGAAATGATTAGGTGGACTGGTGATTAGGTGAAAAGAGGATGACGTGCTGTGGATAGTTTGTGGGGGGAGTGACTAGGGTGAGGAGGCTGTTTGTGATAATGAGTGGATTACAAAAGTAGGGGAGGTCTGTTGAAGGGGTTTAGCCTGAAATTCGACTGTTTATTCCCATCCATCGATGCAGCCTAACCTGCTGAGCTCCTCCAGCACATTGTGTTGCTGTAGATTTCTAGCATCTGCAGTATCTCTTTCTCTATGAGGTCTGTTGAATATTTTGTAAATTGCTGGTTATGATAGTCTGAGCCCATGTCACAGGAATACAGCATCCATCATCAAGGAACCCCACCAACCAGGCCATGCTCTCTTCTTGCTGCTGCCATCAGGAGGGAGATGCAGGGAACCTGAGGTTCAGGAACAGTTATTACCCTTCAACCATCAGGCTCTTGAACCAGAGGGGATAACTGGACAGCACAGTACCGTAGTGGTTCGGACAAATTACAGTACCGCAACCTGGGTTCAATTACCACTGCTGCCTGTAAAGAGTTTATATGCCCTCCTCATGACCACGTGGGTTTCCTGTGGGTGCTCTGGTTTCCTCTCACAGTCCAAAGACATACCAGTTGCTAGGTCAGTTGGTCATTGGAAATTTTCCTAAGATTAGGCTAGAGTTAAATCTGGGGATTGTTGGGTGGTGCAGCCCAAAGGGCTGGAAGGGCCTGTTTACTCCTGGTGTGTGTGAAGGATGTAAGAAATAAAGTCAATTCACTTCAGTTCAATACACACTGTACCTCAGTACATAACTTCACTCGCACCATCATTGAACCATTCCCACAACCTATGGACTTGCTTCCAAGGACTTTCATCTCATGTTGTGGATATTTATTGATTGTTTATCTACTTTTTCATTCATTCTTCCTTTTTGTTTCATTGCTAGAGGGATTGAATTTAAGAGCAGGGAGGTTATGCTGCAACTGTACAGGCTCTGGTGAGGCTGCATCTGGAGTACTGTGTGCAGTTCTGGTCTCCTTACTTGAGGAAGGATATTCTGGCTTTGGAGGCGGTGCAGAGGAGGTTCACCAGGTTGATTCTAGGGATGAAGGGGTTAGATTATGAGGAACGATTGAGTCGTCTGAGACTGTACTTGCTGGAATTCAGAAGAATCAGAGGAGATCTTACAGTAACATAAAATTATGGAAGGGTTAGACCATAAGACAAAGGAGCAGAAGTCTGCCATTTGGCCCATCGAGTCTGCTCCGCCATTTTATCATGAGCTGATCCATTCTCCCATTTAGTCCCACTCCCCCTCCTTCTCACCATAACCTTTGATGCCCTGGCTACTCAGATACCTATCAGTCTCTGGGTTAAATACACCCAATGACTTGACCTCCACTGCTGCCCGTGGCAACGAATTCCACAGATTCACCACCCTCTGGCTAAAAAAATTTCTTCGCATCTCTGTTCTTAATGGGCGCCCTTCAATCCTTAAGTCATGCCCTCTTGTTCTAGACTCCCCCACCATGGGAAACAGCTTGGCCCCATCCACTCTGTCCATGCCTTTTAACATTCGATTAGATATGTTTTTCAACATTAGATAAGATAGAGGCAGGGGAGTTTTCCACTGGGAGCTGAGACTAAAATAGGGACATAGGGACATAGTCTCAAGATTCAGGGGAGTAGATTTAGGATGGCGATGATGGCGAATTGCTTTTCCCAGAGATGGGTGAATCTTAAATATATTTAAGACAAGGTTGGATAGATTTTTGTATGGTAGGGGAATTAAGGGTTATGGGGAAAAGGCAGGTAGGTGGAGATGAGTTCATGGCCAGATCAACCATGATCTTATTGAATGGTGGAACAGGCTCGATGGGCCAGTTGGCCTTCTCCTGCTCCAATTTCTTGTGTTCTTATTTACACAGCTTGTTGTTTTTTGCATTTGCTCTGAGTGCGCACAAAAAATGAATCATAAGGTTGTTTACTGTGTACTTTATCCATTTACTGTGAGCTTTGAATCGTGTGTATGCTCTTGGACTGATGGAGAGGAGGTTGACTGGCAGTGCTGAGCTGTTTTACATTGGCTGTTTAAAGTTGGTATTCTGAAGGAGCAGAAGTGGTTGAAGGGGGTTTTGTGGGATGTAACCATCGATAGGAGCAGCTTCTCTGCGGGCTGTATTAAATCCTGTTAGCTGATACTCCTAAGGTAAGGGGAACACCCTGAAGGCTTTTTGCTTCTTGAAGTAAATTTGTAATGTGTTGGATACTGATGTTTTTGATCCAGGGTTCTTCAGAAGTCAAGAATGAGCCATAAAACTTACTTACGATCACTTATTAAGCTGTTAGAGAGCAGATTGAGTGGGAAAGGAGAGTGGCAAGAACAGAGTCTAGTAGCGAGGCAAAGGGCGGAAAGCTGTGGTCTGGCCTTGTACCAATTTGCCAGAGAGCAGTAAATTCCATTCGAATTCTGCTGCTTGAATCAACCATGAATAGCCCCCAGTCAAGTAATGTAACACGCAAGAAGCTTCCGGAAAGATACAGAGGAACTGTAAGAAAATTCAAGTCCAAGGAAAATAACAGTTGTATGGTCGGATCCAACGTGTCATGAATGACAATGCCGGAGATAAAGACTGCCAGTAATTTAAAGGAGATCTGATGGGCTTCATCGACAGGAATAAACTGCAGGATCACAGGGATGGAACAGTTTACCAGGATGCTACTGTGAATTAATGGATTCAAAGGACCACGCATTAGGGCATATCTTTATGGCTAATGTTTTTGTTTGTTTAGGCTCATTTGCCTGTTTTTGATGTTGTAAGTCAAGTCACTTTTTATTGTCATTTTGACCATAACTGTAAAAACAGTAAAAATGAGACAAAGTTTTTCAGGACCATGGTGCTACATGAAACAATACAAAAACTACACTGAACTACATGAAAATGGGAAAAAAAGAAACTACACTAGACTACAGACCTACCCAGGACTGCATAAAGTACACAAAACAGTGCAGGCATTACAATAAATAATAAACAAGACAATAGGCACAGTAGAGGGCAGTAAATTGGTGTCAGTCCAGGCTCTGGGTATTGAGGCGTCTGATGGCTTGTGGGAAGAAACTGTTACATAGTCTGGTCGTGAGAGCCCGAATGGTTCAGAGCCTTTTCCTAGACGGCAGGAGGGAGAAGAGTTTGTTTGACGGGTGCGTGGGGTCCTACATAATGCTGTTTGCCTTGCGGAGGCAGCGTGGAGTGTAAATGTCCGTAATGGTGGGAAGAGAGACTCCGATGATCTTCTCAGCTGACCTCACTATCCGCTGCAGGGTCTTGCGATCCGAGATGGTGCAATTTCCGAACCAGGCAGTGATGCAGCTGCTCAGGATGCTCTCAATACAACCCCTGTAGAATGTGATGAGGATGGGGGATGGGAGATGGACTTTCCTCAGCCTTCGCAGAAAGTAGAAACACTGCTGGGCTTTCTTTGTAATGGAGCTGGTGTGAGAGACCAGATGAGATCCTCCGCCAGGTGAACACCAAGAAATTTGGTGCTCTTAATGATCTCTACCAAAGAGCAGTTGATGTTCAGCAGGGAGTGGTCACTCTGTGCCTTTCTGAAGTCAACAACCATCTCTTTTGTTTTGTTCACATTAAGAGACAGGTTGTTGGCTCTGTACCAGTCCGTTAGCTGCTGCACCTCCTCCCTGTAAGCTGACTCGTCGTTCTTGCTGATGAGACCCACCACGGTCGTGTCATCGGCGAACTTGATGATGTGGTTCGAGCTGTGTGTTGCAGCACAGTCATGGGTCAGCAGAGTGAACAGCAGTGGACTGAGCACACAGCCCTGGGGAGCCCACATGCTCAGTGTGATGGTGTTGGAGATGCTGCCTCCAATCCGGACTGACTGAGGTCTCCCAGTCAGGAAGTCTAGGATCCAGTTGCAGAGGGAGGTGTTCAGGCCCGGTAGGCTCAGCTTTCCACTCAGTTTCTGAGGGACGATTGTGTTGAATGCTGAACTGAAGTCTATGAACAGCATCCGAATGTACGTGTAGCACTTATTGCTCCTTTTTAGATGACTTGGAACAGGTTATGATGTTAAACCCACTATTGATAAGTACAGACAGTCATTGTTTTGATAGCTGGCCTTGAGTGGTTCCACTGGGCACCATGGTAGCATAGTGGCTAACATGACACGATTACAGCTCGGACTGTTCCAAAATTCAATTCCAACGACCTTTGTAAGGAGTGTCTGTACGTCCTCCTTGTGAAATGTGTGGGTTTTCCCAGGGTGCTCTGGTTTCCTCCCACAGTCCAAGGACCTACCGGGTGGATTAATTGGTGCTAGTAAATTGTCCTGTGATTAGGTTAGGGTTAATCAGGGTTGTTGGGGGTTGCTGGGACGGTGTGGCTCAAAGGGCTGGACTGGCCCACTCCACACTGTATCTCCAAATAAAAACAATTTTTACTGACCACACATCCATTGCCATTTCCATCCAGAGAAAGCTTTATTTTATTCATTTTTAATTTTTTTGATTTCCTACAATACAACTACAGATATGGCCCTGGATATGGTCCAGGTGCAGGTCAGTGGGACTAGGCAGAAAAATGGTTCAGCACAGCCCAGAAGGGCCAAAAGGCCTGTTTCTGTGCTGTAATGTTCTATGGTTCTATAACAATAAGGAAAAAGCACCCAAAATAAAATCAAATAAGGTTAGTGTCCTCTCCACCCTCCCACCAGAAAACTTCAGGCCAACCATTACACTATGTAAAAGAAAAATTAATCAGAGCGTTCGACCCCACAGAGCTGTAAATATATAAAAAAGAGAATATAATGGAATTCACATTAAAACAAACCGTAAAACTTACAAGAAAAAAGCTGTAAGTAGGGATTATGGTACAAAAAAAGAATAAACTTAATGAAAGTATTCAAGAAAAGGTCCCCCACACCTTAAGAAACTTTATGTCCGAACTGAGAAGTGAATAATGAATCTTTTCAAGGTCTAAACAGGACATAATATCACTAAGCCATTGAGCAGGAGTGGGTGGGCAACATCTCTCCACCTGAGAAGAACTAACTGTCCAGCCAAAACAGAGGCAAAAAATAATGTTCAATGTTTAGTCAGAGTCAAATGCGTGTCTGCTTCAGCCAAGGTGCCAAAAAGAGCAATCGGAAGGTTAAGTGGCAATTAAGAATATGGGATAAAGCTTTAAAAAGAGAGAAAGCCTTAAAAAAAAGGATCGTTGGAATAATGAAATACATAGTTGTATTCCACTTGAAAAAATTACATACAAGCTAAGAAATGAATATGATATATTTGAAAATTTGGTTTCCATACCTACAAAAGATAGGATTAAATACATAGGTCCTTTGAAGATAAAATTATAAAGTAATTGGGGAAAGTAAAAATAAATATTAAAATTATTTTGAACTCCATGGAGCATGTGGGGATCCTCCGATGTCCAGGCAATCTTTCTCTTCTTTCTTTTTTTTCTTTCTTTAGACAAGGGTTAAGGGGGGGAGGGTTAATATTATTTTTCTCACTATTTATCATCAAATTTATTCTTTGTAATTTTCAAAATTTTAATAATAAATAAATATTTTTAAAGAAGGATGCTGTGAACTTGGTCTGAGTTTGTTTTTGTTTGATCGCAGCTTCAGCAAAATTTGTGATGACATTTAGGGCAAATGCTTGACTCCATAGTTGGTTTGCATTCTGTATCTCAGACCTTCTGAGTACCAGATGGTTTTTCTGTCTTCTACACGAGAGTCTACAGATGCTTGAGATCCAGACCAACACAATACAAAATGCTGGAGGAATTCTGCAGGTCAGACAGCATTTATGGAAACGAAAAAGCAGTCAACGTTTTGGGCCGAGAGCCTTCATCGGGTCTCGGGTTATTATAACAGCTCATGACACTTCCTCCCTCATGCCTCCCTCTCCCTGTCTGTCACATATGTGTTTACAGAGGTGAGAATATTGCACATAATTTTCATGAGCCTGAGGTACCACTGATGTTGTGATTGCCGGTGCTTTGTGTGAAAACTGTCGTTCCACTGCAAGGCTGAAGCTGAAGGAATTTCAGTAACTCCCAGTGCAGTTTCCTCAAGTGTCTATTGTTCTGGATTCTCCCACCCCCCAAGCATTGCACCCTGCATTTCAGCAGAAAGAAAGAGTAATTATGACATGCACAAAAAAAGAAAAAAAACTGATGCAGTTTGTCACCTCACCTCACCTCCTGATGAGTTTTCTTGCCCCATTGTCCTAACTGGGGCAAAGGCCTCCAGCAGCAGCTCGCCAGAGCCCTCTGTCCTGGGCCGGTCTTTCACGTCTTTGAAGATCCCTCCTCTCCCAGGTGTGAGGCTTCTGAAGCTTCTGTTGGTGTTTCTGTAGCTCTGGGTTTTTATGGGATGGTGTTGCTAGCCCCTAGGCCCAACGCTCTTCCTTTCACAGCTGGGCTTGGGATCGTCCATGCTGGAGATCTGTCAGGAGCACAAGTAGAATAAACCTGTGACAAGGGATTTAAAAGGAAGCTCCAAGCTCAAGGACACTACAAAGTATTTAATGTAAGTTTAATATCAAAGTAGTTAGATACATATACTGTGAGATTTGCTTTCTTGCAAGCACTTACAGAAAAATATAGTACAATAGAATTCATAAAAAACTATACAAAGATGAACAAACCAATGCGTAAAAAAGACATTGAACAAATAATAGAAAAAGTAAATAAGGAATCTGAAGCTTGGTGTTATTTGAAAGTGACTACGTAGATTGTAGTGTCACTTCGGCGTTGAGGTGAGGTTCAGGTGCCTTTTCCAAAGGCCTCTCATTTTAACATGTTGAATTTGGAAATTGCTATTGTTGCAATTTAATCTATATGAGCAGTTTTGGGCCCCTTATCTAAGGAAGGATTGGAGAGGATCCAGAGGAGATTTCAAAGGATGATCCCAGGAATGAAAGGGTTAACATATGAGAAGTGTTTGACGGTTGTGGGCCTGTACTCACTGGAGTTTAGAAGAATGGAGGGGAGCTCATTGAAACCTGTCAAATATTGAAAGACCTCGATAGAGTGGATATAGGGAGAATGTTTCCTATTATGGGGGTGTCTAGGACCTGACGGCACAGCCTCAGAATAGAGGGACGTCCATTTAGAACGGCTTTGAGGAGGAAATTCTCTAGCCAGAGAGTGGTGAATCTGTAGAATTCGTTGCCACAGATGGCTGTGGAGGCCGTCTTGATTAGTCTGGGCATCAAAGGTTAAAGGGAGAAGGCAGGAGAATGGGTTTGAGAGGGATAATAAATCAGCCATGATAGAATGGTGGAGGCAACTCAAGGGCTGAGTGGCCTCATTCTGCTCATGGTCTTGTGTGACCTAGTAAGGTGGATGTAACAATTAAATAATTAGTGAGGGTTCTGTCAGCGATGCAGTGATCGGCATCAGATTGAATCAGTAAGAATAATCAGATATTCCAGAACAAAGCAAATAATTTTCACAAAACTTGGTACAAATCCTTTTAATACTCTGAAATGGCAGCGGTTAGCACACCACTATTAGAGCTTGGGGCGTTCTGGAATTCCGAGCTCAATTCCGGCGTCATTTGTAAGGAGTTTGTATGTCCTTCCCATGAATGTGGGGATTTCCTCCCACAGACCAAAGATGTCCGGGTTAGTGGTTAAATCGGTGTGTTGCTGGGTTATAGGCCCTGATTCCTGCTGTATCTTTAAATGAATAAAACTTGGTATGTCAAATTCCAGATCAACCCAAGACATTTACTTGGATTCTTTGTCATCAGCGTCAGTGAATCCCTTTGTCCACCATGCCATCTGGGGAGCTGATCACATCTATAAACTGTCAAATTTTCGGTTTCTGTTATAGGATTCAAATGTTTGTTCTTCTGGAAAATTAACATTTCAATAGGTAACATGAGATTCTACAGATTCTGGAAATCTGGAGTAACACGCACATAATGCTGAAGGAACTCAGACTGTCCATAGACACTTCCTGACCTGCTGAGTTCCTCCAGCATTTTATATGTGTTACTTTGCAAAATCAATACTTATTGAAATAGAGAGCAAGTTTCTAGGTTTAAGATTTAAAAACTTAAGAGGTTAACTTTTTAATTAATTACACTATTTCTCCCTGTTTCTATTTGGCCAGCATTCTGGCCCATCTGCAACTTTCTGCTAGTAGAGACCTGTAGTTGGAGTGGTTGGAAAAATATTCTGGAAATCCAACATGGCAGGAGCTACGATTGGGTGAGGATTAGTGGTGTTTATCATGTGATACTCCACCGCTGCCCTTGCGTGCAAAGTGATGTATGTGCTAATTGATTTTGTCGTCGGCTCACCGTCCCTTGAATAGCTATAACTGGTGGGATTAACTGGAGCTTTGTGAGCACAAGGAGCCCGCTTCAGTGCAGAAACAGAAACAAAAGCGTCTCTTTCCAGAAGGGCCTCTCCTTTTGTTTAAAGGTGCTGCATGTTTGCCAAGATCATTTCACAAAGAACTCAGCCCAATGAGTGTGTTAAACCTTCCTCGAGCTGTTTCTTAAAGTGGGTGATCCTGATGTTGAAAAGGGCACATTAATTGAAACTTGATGTCAGTGATAATCCTTTGCTTCATATCTTCAGTGAAAGTTGGAGGAACAACACCTTATTCCATCTAGGTAGCCTTCAATCTGATGCCTCCCCCTTAATTTCTCTTTCCGGTAATCTTTAATTTTCTTTTTTTTTCTTTTCCCCTCACCCTTCCCTTTTCTTCTGTTACCCACTTTGGCCTCTTTATCTCTTCTCCTCACCTGCCTATCACACCGCCTTGGTGCCCTTTCTTCCTCCTTTTCTCCTGTTGTCCATTCTCCTCTCCTATCACATTCCTTCTGGCCCTTTACCTTTCTTACCCACCTAGCTTCACCTATCACCTTCTAACTTGTCCTCTTCCCCTCCCACCACCTCTTTTATTCTGGCAACTTCCCCCTTCCTTTCCAGTCCTGATGAAGGGTCTCGGTTCAAAACATTGACTGTCGACGCTGCCTGACCTGTTGGTTCCCTCCAGCATTTTGTGAGTGTTTCCCCCTGTATCCTCCATTCCTCCACACGCAGTGGCCTGCACGCCCACCTTGTCACAGAGAACCTGCAGACTCACTGTCAAGGACAATACAACTCGTATTCTCTACTGTTAACACAAGAGATTCTGCAAACGTTGGAAATCCAGAGAAACACACACACAATGCTGGAGGAACTCAGCAGGTCAGGCAGCATCTACAGAGAGGAATAAAGAGCCAACACTTTGGGCAGAGACCCTTCATCAGTCTCATTTATTTATTTGCTCGATTTGTCATCTTTTGCACATTGTCAATTATTGTAACTATACACTATTGTGTATAGTGATAGCAATACAGTGCAATACATAATAAGTTACAATAAGAAATATATATTAAATAAGCAGCGCAAAAAGAGAGCAAAAGTAGTGAGGTTCATGGGTTCATTGTCCATTCAGAAATCTGATGGTGGAGGGGAAGAAGCTGTTCCTGAAATGTTGAGTGTGTGTGTTCAGGCTCCCGTACCTCCTGCTGACTGTAATAATGAGAAGAGGGCATGCCCTTGGTGATGGGATCCTTAATGATGGATGCCACTTTTTTGAGGCATCACCTTTTGAAGCTGTCCTGGATGTTGGGGAAGCTGGTGCCCGTGATGGAGCTGGCTGAGTTTGCAGCTTTTTCCTGACCCTTTGGAGTGGCCCCTCCGTACCAGACGGTGATGTTAGACTGCTCGCCATGGTATTTGTCGTGGTTCATTTATTGTTAGTGAATTTTATGTCTCGCACTCTACTGCGGCTATGAAACAGTAAATTTCATGACGTACATCAGTGACAATAAACGTGATTATGGATTGGGCAGGATAAGTAGCATCTGTGGGAGGAGACAAATTGTCAATGCCAGTGTCCGGGCTCTCTGTTGGTTATGGTGCAGGCATCTTCAAGAACACTGCTGGCAAGCACTCTCCCGAGTATCGTGTGACAAAAATGGATTCAGAGCAGTTCAAAATCATCTTTGTGTTAATAAAGAGGATCAGTTTGACGGACCTCATTCCAAAAACAAACTGGTAATCTTGTTTGTCCTGGATAATAAATCAATCTGAACGTGTACTAATCCACCGAACATGCCCAGGTGAAATGGTGTTTGCTTCCATTTGCATTTTCTCCAGTCTGTTAGAGTTGGTTTTAAGTTCCTTAGAATTTGCTAAAAAGTGTAAATTCATTCTCTTGACCTTCCTCATAATTCATCTATCTCGGTTCATTAGTGCAGATTTAATTTATTTACTCTGACCCATGAGGATAATTGTAGATTCTGACCTGGGTGATAGTTTGTACTGTTCTGCTGGTAGTCTGCTATGTTGATATGCTGATGTAATAGTCAATTACTAAGTCTCTCTAAAGGTTTGTACTTGGCTGTAGTTTACAGTAAAGCAACTTTCTTTCCATCGAAAGATTTCCGACTCAGATTGACTAACATGATGTGTAGTTTGTTGCTTTGCAGCAGCAATACAGTGCCAAAACAAAGAATAACAAGTAGTGTTCATAAAGCCATTCAGAAATTAGATGGTAGAGGGAATGTAGCTGTTACTAAATCATTGAGGGTGGATTTTCAGGCTCCTAAACCTCCTCCCTGATGGTAGTACTGAGAAGAGGGATGGGGAAGATCCTTCACGATGGACATCATCTTCCTGTGGTTACATCCTCTTGAAGATGCGCAGGGGTGCCGGAGGCTGCAGAGAGTTGTCCATGATGGAACTGACTGAGTCTGCACTCTCCTGCCGCTTATTTGAATCCTGTGCTTTGAAGGCTCAGTACTAGACGGTGATGCCACCAGTCAGAATGCACATCGATGGAAATTTGCAAGTGACATTGAGAATCTCTCCAAACTTCTATTGAAGTATAGCTGCTAGTGTGCATTCTTTGTGATTGCATCAATATGCTAGGCCCAGAGTAGACCTTCAGAGATGTTGATACCCAGGTACTTGAACCTGTTCACCATTTCCACTACTGACCCCATGTTGAGGACTGGTGTGCTCTCTCCTGACTTTCCCCTTCCTAAAGTCCACAATCAATTCCTTGGTCTTGCAAGGTTGTTGTTGCAGATCTATTACCCTCCTGAATGACTCCTCGTCACCATCTGTCAATAGCAGTAAAGGTCATTGACAAAGTTCTAGATGGCGTTTGAGCTGTGCTTAGCGATACACCCATTGAGTATAGGCAGAGTGGGCTAAGTACACATCCCTGTGCCGATCGTCAGTGAGGAGATGTTGTGACTGACGGACTGACTGCTGTCTCCTGGTAAGGAAGTCGAGGATTCACTGGCAGAGGGCGGTACAGAGGTCCAGGTTTTGAAGCTTGGTGATTAGTATTGAGGGAGTGATGATATTGAACGCTGAGCTGTAAATGATGCATGTTTGTTGTTGCCTAGGTTCTCTAAAGCATCCCACTTTTCAAGAAGGGAGGGAAGGAGAAAACGGAGAACTATCGCCCTGTTAGCCTAACGTCAGTCGTGGGGAAGATGCTTGAGTCCATTATTAAGGACGAAATAGTGGCATATCTTGATGGCAGTAATAGAATTAGGCCGAGCCAGCATGGATTTACCAAGGGCAAATCATGCTTGACTAATCTGTTGGAGTTTTTTGAGGGTGTAACAAGGATGTTAGACGAGGGTAAGCCAGTGGATGTAGTGTACCTAGATTTTCAGAAGGCATTCGATAAGGTGCCACATAGGAGATTGGTGAGTAAAATCAGAGCTCATGGCATTGGGGGCAGGGTTTCAACATGGATAGAAAACTGGTTGGCAGATAGAAAGCAAAGGGTAGCAGTGAATGGGTGTTTCTCGGACTGGCTGGAGGTGACTAGTGGGGTACCACAGGGCTCTGTATTGGGACCACAGCTCTTTACGATTTATGTCAACGATTTAGATGAGGGCATTGAAAACTATATCAGCAAGTTTGCTGACGATACTAAACTGGGTGGCAGTGTGACATGCGAAGAGGACGTTAGGAGAATACAGGGAGACTTGGATAGGCTGGGTGAGCGGGCAGATACTTGGCAGATGTCATTCAATGTGAATAAATGTGAAGTTATCCACTTTGGAAGCAGGAACAAGAGGGCAGAGTATTGTCTGAACGGTGTCGAGTTAGGTAAGGGAGAAATGCAAAGAGACCTAGGAGTCCTAGTTCATCAGTCAATGAAGGTGAATGAGCAAGTGCAACAGGCAGTGAAGAGGGCAAATGGAATGTTGGCCTTTGTTACAAGGGGAATTGAATACAAGAGCAAGGATGTTCTTTTGCATTTGTACAGGGCCCTGGTGAGACCACACCTGGAATATTGTGTACAGTTTTGGTCTCCAGGTTTAAGGAAGGACATTCTGGCAATTGGGGAAGTGCAGCGTAGATTCACTAGGTTGATTCCTGGGATAGCAGGGCTGTCTTACGCAGAGAGATTGGGCATGTACTCACTGGAATTGAGGAGATTGAGAGGGGATCTGATTGAAATGTTTAAGATAATTAAAGGATTTGATAGGATTGAGGCAGGAAATATGTTCCAGACGTTGGGAGAGTCCAGTACCAGAGGGCATGGATTGAGAATAAGAGGTCAGTTATTTAAAACAGAGTTGAGGAAGAACTTCTTCTCCCAGAGAGTTGTGGAGGTGTGGAATGCACTGCCTCGGAAGACGGTGGAGGCCAATTCTCTGGATGCTTTCAAGAAGGAGCTGGATAGATATCTGATGGATAGGGGAACCAAGGGATATGGGGACAAGGCAGGGACTGGGTATTGATAGTGAATGATCAGCCATGATCTCAGAATGGCTGTGCAGACTCGAGGGGCCGAATGGTCTACTTCTGCACCTATTGTCTATTGTAGAGCCAGTGACATTGCATCAGCTATAAACCTACACCTGCTTAGTGAATTGCAGTGGGTCTGGGTCTTTCCTCAGGCAGGAGTTAATTCTAACCATAACCAACCTAGTGAGGACCTGTGCTCGATTTTTTTTTAGACTAATCACCCTGCTCTTCTTTAGCACAGGTATTTTTGCTGCCATTTTGAAGAAGGTGGGAACCGCACTCTGCAGGAGTAAGAGATTGGATATGCCAGCCAATTGGTTGGCATGTTTGTTCAGTGCTCTACCAAAAATACACCACTGTGGCCTCTCACCTTGCACACATTCACCCTCATAAAGGATGTTCTGATGTTGGCCTCCAAGACGGAGCCCACAGGGTCATCAGATACTGTGGGGATTCACACGGGTGTAGTGTTATTCTCCCTTTCACAACCTGCATAAAAAGATTGGAGCTCATCAGGGACTGAAGCATCGCTGCCACTTATGCTGTTAGGTTTTGCCTTGGTGGGAAGTAATGGCATGTAAACTCTGTCATGTACCTTTGCCTCTAATTTCACATGGAATTGCCTTGTCCCTCTCTCAATGACCTTCCACAAGTTGTACCTGGAATTCTTGTAGGGTTCTAGATTGCCAGTCTTGAATGCCAGAGATCTGGCCCTCAGCAGGGTAGAAATTTCTCTGCATCTCTGTTTTAAATGGACGTCCCTTTACACTGAGGCTGTACCCTCTTGTTCTAGACTTTCCCATCATGGGAAATATCCTTTCCACATCTACTCTGTCTAGGCCTTCCAACATTTGAAAGGTTTCGATGAGATCCCCCTCATCCTTCTAAATTCCAGTGAGTACAGACCCAGAGCCATCAAATGTTCCTCATATGCTAATCCTTTCATTCCCAGAATCATCCTTGAGAACCTCCTCTGAACCCTCACCAGTACTAGCTCATCTTTTCCTAGATGAGGAGCCCAAAACTGTTCACAATACTCAAGATGAGGCCTCCCAGTGTCTTATAAAGCCTCAGCATCACATCCTTGCTCTTGTATTCTAGGCCTCTTGAAATGAATGCTAACATTGCATTTGCCTTCTTCACCACTGACCTAACCTGCAAGTTAACCTTTAGGGTGTTCTGCACAAAGACTCCAAAATCCCTTTGCATCTTAGATTTTTAGATTTTCTTCCTGTTTAGAAAATAGTCTGCACATTTATTTCTTCTACCTAAGTGCATTTTCCAGTATTGTATTTCATTTGCCACTTTCTTGCCCATTCACCTAATCTGGCTAAGTCTTTCTTCAACCTTCCTGTTTCCTCAACACTACCTGCCCCTCCACCAGTCTTTCATATCATTTGCAAACTTGGCAACAAAGCCATCTATTCCATCATCTAAATTATTGATATACCCCATAAAAAGAAGTGGTCCCAACACCGACCCCTGTGGAACACCACTAGTCACTGGCAGCCAACCAGACAAGGATCCTTTTATTCCCATTTGCTGCCTCCTACCAATCAGCCAATGCTCTAACCATGCTGGTAACTTTCCTGCAATACTATAGGCTCTGAACTTGGTAAGCAGCCTCATGTGTGGCACATTGTCAGAGGCCTTCTGAAAGTCCAAATATACAACATCCATTGCATCCCTTTCATCTATCCTACTTGAAATCTCAAAAAGTTCCAACATGAAACCATGCTGACTTTGTCCTATCTTGTCTTGCGTCACCAAGTACTCCATAACCACATCCTTAACAATTGACTCCAACATCTTCCCAACTACTGAGGTCAGGTTAACTGGTCTATAATTTCCTTTCTGCGGCCCTCCTCCTTTCTTAAAGAGTGGAGCGATATTTGCAATTTTCCAGTCCTCCAGAACCATGCCAGAGTCCAGTGATTCTTGAAAGATCATTATTAATGCCTCTGCAATCTTTAATGCTCACTCTTTCAGAAACCTGCAGTGCAGTTCATCTGGTCGGGGTGACTTATGTACCTTTAGATCTTTCAGTTTTTTGAGCACCTTCTCCCTTGTAATAGTAACTGCACTCACTTCTGTTCCCTCACTCCCTTCAACACCTGGCATGCTGCTGGTGTCTTCCACAGTGAAGACTGATGCAAAGTACCCATTAAGTTCATCAGCCATCTCTTTGTCCCCCGTTATTATTTCTCTGGCTTCACTTTCTAGCGGTCATATCTCCACTCTCATCTCTCTTTTATTTTTTACATACTCGAAAAAGCTTTTTTTATCCACTTTTCTGCTCCTCTTTCTGCTTTCTGCAGGGATCGCTCCCTACGCGAGTCCCTTGTCCACTCGTCCCCCCCCATCCCTTCCCACTGATCTCCCTCCTGACACTTATCCTTGTAAACGGAACAAGTGCTACGCCTGCCTTTACACTTCCTCCCTCACCACCATTCAGGGCCCCAGACAGTCCTTCCAGGTGAGGCAACACTTCACCTGTGAGTTGGCTGGTGTGGTTTACTGCGTCCAGTGCTCCTGGTGTGGCCTGAGATACAGCAGCCTGAAGATAAACTCAATATTTCAGGAGCAGCTGCTTCCCCTCCATCAGCCTTCTGAGTGGACACTGAACCCATGGACACTACCTCACTATTTGTTTGCACTCTTTTTGCACTACATAATTCTTTAAATATATACTTATTGTAATTTAGTATAGTGCATTGTAATGTACTGCTGCTGGTAAACAACAAATTACATGGCATGTGCCAGTGATTCTGACAGTCAATAAAAATTTGATATGAAGTTGCAGATTGTTGAAGGTGGAGTTGCCAGTCCTGATGGAGGGTCTCAGCCTGAAACATTGACAGTTTACTCATTTCCATAGATGCTGCCTGACCTGCTGAGTTCCTCCAGCATTTTGTGTGTTGCTCAAGATTCCCAGCATCTGCAGAATCTCTTGGGTGCACGATTGACTTCAATGGCCATTTATGATGGAATGGCAGAGTTAGGTTGATGGGCAGAATGGCCTATTGACGTTAGACAATAGGTGCAGAAGTAGACCATTCGGCCTCTCAAGTCTGCACCGCCATTCTGAGATCATGGCTGATCATTCACTATCAATACCCAGTCCCTGCTTAAACCTTCCTTAAACCTGGAGACCAAAACTGTACACAATATTCCAGGTGTGGTCTCACCAGGGCCCTGTACAAATGCAAAAGGACATCCTTGCTCTTGTACTCAATTCCCCTTGTAATAAAGGCCAACATTCCATTTGCCTTCTTCACTGCCTGTTGCACTTGCTCATTCACCTTCATTGACTGATGAACTAGGACTCCTAGGTCTCTTTGCATTTCTCCCTTACCTAACTCTACACCGTTCAGACAATACTCTGCCCTCTTGTTCCTGCTTCCAAAGTGGATAACCTCACATTTATTCACATTGAATGACATCTGCCAAGTATCTGCCCACTCACCCAGCCTATCCAAGTCTCCCTGTATTCTCCTAACGTCCTCTTCGCATGTCACACTGCCACCCAGTTTAGTATCGTCAACAAACTTGCTGATATAGTTTTCAATGCCCTCATCTAAATCATTGACATAAATCGTAAAGAGCTGTGGTCCCAATACAGAGCCCTGTGGTACCCCACTAGTCACCTCCAGTCAGTCCGAGAAACACCCATTCACTGCTACCCTTTGCTTTCTATCTGCCAACCAGTTTTCTATCCATGTTGAAACCCTGCCCCCAATGCCATGAGCTCTGATTTTACTCACCAATCTCCTATGTGGCACCTTATCGAATGCCTTCTGAAAATCTAGGTACACTACATCCACTGGCTTACCCTCGTCTAACATCCTTGTTACACCCTCAAAAAACTCCAACAGATTAGTCAAGCATGATTTGCCCTTAGTAAATCCATGCTGGCTCGGCCTAATCCTATTACTGCCATCAAGATATGCCACTATTTCGTCCTTAATAATGGACTCAAGCATCTTCCCCACGACTGACGTTAGGCTAACAGGGCGATAGTTCTCCATTTTCTCCTTCCCTCCCTTCTTGAAAAGTGGGATAACATTAGCCACTCTCCAATCTTCAGGAACTGATCCTGAATCTAAGGAACATTGGAAAATGATTACCAATGCATCCGCAATTTCCTGAGCCACCTCTTTTAGAACCCTCGGATGCAGACCATCTGGACCCGGGGATTTATTAGCCTTCAGTCCTATCAGTCTACTCATCACAGTTTCTTTCCTAATGTCAATTTGTTTCAATTCCTCTGATATCTTATGACCCTGGCCCATCCATACATCTGGGAGATTGCTTGTGTCCTCCCTGGTGAAGACAGATCTAAAGAATGCATTAAATTCTGTTGCCATTTCCCTGTTTCCCATAACAATTTCTCCCAATTCATTCTTCAAGGGGCCAACATTGTTCTTAACTATCTTCTTTCTCTTCACATAGCTAAAAAAAGCTTTTGCTATCCCCTTTTATATTCCTGGCTAGACTGAGCTCATAACTGATTTTTTCTCTCTGTATTGCTTTTTTAGTTAAGATCTGCTGTTCCTTAAAACTTTCCCAATCATCTGTATTCCCACTCATCTTAGCCCTGTCATACTTCTTTTTCTTTAATGCTATACAATCTCTGACTTCCTTTGTCAACCACTGTGGCCCCTTCCCCCTCTTTGAATCCTTCCTTCTCATTGGAATGAACTGCTTTTGCATCTTTTGTATTATCCCCAAGAATATCTGCCACTGCTGATCCACTGTCTTTCCTGCCAGGGCATCCACCCATTTAACTTTGGCCAGCTCTTCCCTCATGGCTCCGTAGTCTCCTTTATTTAATTGCAACACTGACACCTCTGATCTGCCCTTATCCCTCTCAAATTGTAGATAAAAACTTATCATGTTATGATCACTACTTCCTAATGGCTCCTTTACTCAAGATCACTTATCAATTCCTGTTCATTACAGATCAAGTCCAAAATAGCCTCATTCCTGGTTGGCTCAAGCACAAGCTGTTCCAAAAATACATCCCTTAGACACTCCACAAACTCCCTATCCTGGGGTCCAGCACCTACCTGATTCTCCCAGTTCACCTGCATGTTGAAATCTCCCATAACGACTGCATTACCTTTAGCACATGCCAATGTTAACTCCCTAATCAACTTGTACCCAATATCCACGCTACTGTTTGGGGGCCTGTACACAACACCCATTAGGGTCTTTGTACCCTTACTGTTCCTCAGCTCAATCCACACAGACTCTTACTTCCCCTGTTCCTAAGTCACCCCTTGCTAAGGACTGAATCTCATTCCTCACCAACAGGGCCACCCCACCCCCTCTTCCCATATTTCTGTCTCTACGATAGCACATATACCCTGGTACACTCAATTCCCAGGCCTGATCCCCTTGCAGCCGTGTCTCCGTTATCCCAACAATATCGTAGTTCCCCATTTTCATCTGAGATTCAAGCTCATCTGTCTTATTTCTGACACTACGCACATTCAAGTATAGAATTCTTAGCCCATTCCTCCTCTCTTTGCTTAAAACACTGTCTATTGTACCTAACCCAGCTCCTTGAACTTCCATCGGGCTAATTGCACCTTGAATTTTGATGACCTTCTCAAGATCACCCAAACCTTCTACACATTTAACCCCATGCTCCTTCTGACCAACCCTCTGTACATGTAACTTTTCCAACACATGTTCTGTCTCACCTTTCTCCTTTACACAATTAATATTTGGGAAACGTGTATTCCCCACCTGTCCCTTATCCTTCATCATATCATCTTCTCTCGTATTCTGGATCCCTGCCCCCTGCACATCTAGTTTAAACCCCCCCGAGCAGCACTGGCAAACATTCCTGCAAGAATGTTAGTACCCCTCCAGTTCAGATGTAGACCGTCCCTTCGAAACAGATCCCAATGACCCTGGAACAAAGACCAATTATCCAAAAACCTGAACCCTTCCTTCCTGCACCATGCTCTCAGCCTCGTATTAATGTGCATAATCATTCTATTCTTCGCCTCACTCACATGTGGCATAGGTAGCAATCCCAAGATTGTCACCCTGGAGGTCCTGCCTTTCAGCTTCACTCCTAACTCCCTGAACTCTCTAAGCAGGACCCCCTCACTCACCTTACCTACATCGTTGGTCCCTTCATGGACCACTACATCTGGGTTAATGCCCTCGTTCTCAAGAATAGCCTGCACCCGAACTGAGATGTCCCGGACCCTGGCACCAGGGAGGCAACGTACCATCCGAGACTCCCGATCTGCCCCACAAAATCTCCTATCTGCCCCCTTGACTATAGAATCTCCTAAAACTATCGCTCTCTTCTCTTCCCTCCTCCCCTCCTGCTCTCTCTGCCTGCTCCCCCTGCCTCTCTGGACCGTCACCCATCTGCCTACTTCTTGGTTTTTTGGTGTGACTACCTCCTGATAACTCCTATCTATCTCTGCCTCCACCTCCCGAATGATCCGTAGTTCATCCAGCTCCTGCTCCAACTCCCTAACGCACCTTTTGCAGGTGTGGTCATCAGGGACAACTGTGTTGACCCTGACCTCCCACATACTGCATACGGAGCACACCACTGCTCTGTCTGTCTCCCCCATACCTGAACTGGATTAATAGAATAAGTCTAAAAAGCACCTAGCGACCTTACCTTCTTCCCCTCAGCGAGCAATCACACAAGCTTACCGAAGTCCCCTTACGCCGAAGCCCACTTAGCCAAAGCCCAGGACTCTGCTTCCACGGACTCCGCTGCCCGCTCTGACAAGAAGTCCTGCCTTTTAAAGTGCGCGCTCGACGCTGACGTCACTCGCGCCTGCGCAGTTCCCCCTCCTCCACAGGTATTGACCAGGTAGGCTTAAATCCTACCTACACGGTCGAATTCTCTGAGCTCCCAGCTGAATCACAAGCTGTAGCTTCCTCCCGATTCAAATGACCACTCTGAAAAATTGCTAACAAGAGAAAATCTGTAGATGTTCAAACTCTGGAGCAACACACACACAAAATGCTGAAGAGACTGAGCAGGCCAGGCAGGCAGCATCAGTGGAAATGATTTGGGCCAGAACTCTGTTGTGGACTTAATTATTGTCTATTTAGTGTTGACATACTCCCCCTACTGTTCTACATTTGGAATTGCACTATTAAGGGACCTAACTTGCAGAATATTTTGAGAGAATAGAAATCTTTAGGCAGGACAATAAAATTTAATCCTGATGAACATGGGGTGATGGATTTGAAGGGTTTAATAAGGGCTGGACATATAGCAGAAATGATGGTGTTCGGGAATATTATGACTGAAAAGGGAAATGTGGTTACATTGAAGTTCATGTACTCAAATTTCAGAAGTGTGGTTTGATGCCAGTAGAGTGTGCAATTAACACTTGCCACAAAAGATGAACTTTTATATTTATTCATTACTGTTTGGGATGTTGATATTTATTGTCTCTCCCTCATTGCCCTTAAGACCATAAGACATAGGCCACTCAGTCCATTGAGTCTGCTCCACCATTCCATCATGGCTGACTAATTCTCTCTCTCAACCCCATTCTCCTGCTTTCGCCCCATTACTGCAATTCATCTAAAAGCTAATCATATTGTGAGGGCTTGTGTGTACATCAGACCGGGTAATGATTGTTTTCAAACCATGGACTTTTGCAATAATTTGATGATTCCAGGACTGAATTTTATTTCCCCAGTTTTGGTTGGCAGGATATGTGAGCATTATTTAAATGATCGATTTGTTCTTTCCACAGAAACGTAACAGTAGACGAGCATGGAGAACTCCTCAGTAGCCTCAGCTTCCTCGGAAGCCGGAAGTAACCGATCTCAGGAAATAGAGGAGCTGGAAAGGTTCATTGATAGCTATGTCCTCGAATACCAGGTTCAGGGGTTGCTCACAGACAGACCTGAAAACGACGTAGATGGTGAAAAGACACCACCAAACTCACAGGTACGCAATGGGTTATTGTGGTTCTATTAGAGCAGGCCTGTATTAATACTCTGGATAACTGGGGAGAAAAATGCTTTGTCATAGAGTGAGAGTTATGGAGCATAGAAACAAGCTTTTTGAACCAACTCATCAATGGTGACCAAGATGTCTTCTTGAGCTGATCCAATTTGCTTGTCTTTGACCCCTATCCCTCCAAACCTTTCTTATTCAGGTCCTGCACAAACGCCTTTCAAGGATTGTCATATTTCCACCCCAACCTTTTTTCCTGTTCTGGCTCTCCTCTTACTCCTCTTTTTCCCTGGTTCCCCTTCTCCTTCCCTTTCTCAGATAGTCCACTGTCAACTCCCATCAGATTCCTTCTTCTTCAGCCCTTTCCCTCTCCCTCCCCTCGCAGTGTCTTGCTTCTTCCCCACCCACCCACCCACCTTCCCCCTCACCTGGTTTCACCCATCACCTGCCAGCTTGTACTCCTTCCTTCCCTACCCTGCCCACCCTCCATCTTGCCCCCTCCCTTTCCAGTCCTGTGAAGGTCTTGATCTGAAACGTTAATTATTTATTCACCTCCATGGATGCTGCCTGCCCTGCTGAGTTCCTCCAGCATTTTGTATGCATTGTCGTCATACTGGCTCCTGGCAGCTCGATCCATGTACCTGCCCACCTCTGTGTTCAGAAACCTGCCTCTCAGTTTAATTCATTCTCCCTTTCACCTTAAGCCACACTTCGTAGTTCCTTTCTACCTTCACGTTCACCCTCACATTCAGGGTCAGATTTATTGATCACGTGTACATTGCAACATGCAGTGAACTATGTCGTTTGCTTTAAGACCAACACACCCAGGGATATGCTGGGGGCAACATGCAAGTCTGGCGCCAACATAGCATGCCCACCACCTTCAGCAGAACTGCCCAGAACATAACAATTAGAACACTTCAAGTCACAAAGCAACAACAGCAAAACAGGCCCAGTAAAGATCGACAGTCTATTTTATCTGTGCCTCTCATGAGACCATAGTGCAGTAGGAGGAGAATTAGGCCATTCAGCCAATCAGGTGTGCTCTGGCATTTCATCATGGCTGGTTTATTATTCCTCTCAACCGCTAATAAATTCACCCTTCACTCTCCTTCGCTGCAGGGAAAACTGTCCCAACCTGTCCTGTCTCCCTTTGTATAATTCAAGTCTTCCAGTCCAGGCAACGTCATTGTGAGTCTTTGTGGCACACCTCTCCACCTGGTCACTTCCTTCCTATTGCTAAGCAACCAGAAGTGTACGCAGTATTCCATGTAGGGTCTCACCAACTTCCTGCACTGTTCAAACACGAAGTGCAACTCACTACCCTACCTGACGAAGGCAAGCATGCCTCATCCTCCTTCACCACCTTTTCAACACTTCGAAGGAATTTATACGCCTTGGCCTCTCTACCTGATGAGATTCTTCATTCACTGTGTACGTCTTTCCCTGGCTTAACACCCATGTACGCTGCAGTACTTCAGCTTGTCTGAATTAAATTTCAGATGTCATTCCTTGGCCCACTTCCCCAGCTGATCTAAACCCTGGAGCAACTTTCTTCATTGTCCACCACACCATCACTTTTGAGAATGAGCTGGGAGGACGGACGCACTAACTAACACCAGTGTACTGGACGATCCCAAACCCATCCTTCACTCCCAAATGAAGCACAGTCAGCGAGCAAAGGAAACATTTTGAAGATAACATCAAAATTAGCCTGAACAAATCCAACATTACATATATTGATAACAGAGCTGAAGAGGAATTTTTTTAGCCAGAGGCTAGTGAACCTGTGGCATTCATTGCCACATGTGACTCCAGAGGGCAAGTCTTTGGGATTATTTAAAGCAGGGCATCAAAGGTGACAGGGAGATGGGATTGAGAGGGATAATAAATCAGCCATGATAAAATGGCAAAGCAGACTCGATGGGCCAAATGGCCTAATCTGCTCCTGTGTCTTATGGTCTTGTAAATGACTGACAACAAGAGACCTAGCATAAGGATATCCTGCTGGTCACCAAGAATTCTGGGTTTATAATTGTCACATGTAGCACAATAGTGAAAATCTTGTCTTGTGTTGTTTTCCCTTGTACGTTACGGACAGTTTGTGAAGCCGATCTGGCTTTGTACCTAGGAACGTGAGACAGTAATATACAGGTTTACAAATTTACCTGTTTGTTTTAACTTCTATACTTCCTCACCTAATGAACTGCAGCACTGTGTGGCAGACCCCTGCCAGACCAGTTTAAACCATCCTGTGTAGCACAGGCAAACCTCCCTATGAGGACCTGGCTCCCTCTCCAGTTCAGATCCAGCATTTGCCTGTCAATGATCTCTCCCATCCATCTTTGACGCCCCCTACCATAGGCAGGAGGGACTGTAGCAATAGGACAATAACTTTTAGGGTGGGAAACAGCTTCTTTCCCCGAACGTAAGACTACTGAGCATCCTGTCACGTGTACGTAGAAGCACTGAAACTTAGTGAAGTGTCGTTTGCGTCAACAGCCATCAGAGTCTGAGGACGTGCTGCGGGGGCCGCCCGGGGCCCTGTACATCTCTGGAATGTGGGAGGAAGCCCCCAGTGGAAACCTACACAGTCACTGGCAGAGCATACAGGCTCCTTACAAACAGTGGCAGGGAATGAACCACTAGGACTGGTATTGCGCAGAGTTCACTGTGGGATAGTTCTCTCTGATCTCCAGCATTTCACAGGAGAAGCAAATCACTCGACTGACTGGCATTTGTATCTCTGAAGTGAGTCATAAACAGGCCCTTCAGTCCACCTAGTCTCTGCTGAACTGTTACACTACCTACTCCCATCAACTTGCACTGGGAGCATAGCCCTCCATTCCCCTCCCATCCATGTACTTATCCAAATTTCTCCTAAATGTTGCAATTGAACCCACATTGTGCTGGCAGCTCATTCCACACTCTCAACACCCTCATGTGAAGATGTTCCCCTGAAACATTTCCCCTTTCTCTATTGGGTTAAAAGCAAGGACCAGGAGAGAGACTACCAGAAAGAGCTTTGACCAGCGGCCAGTCCGGACATTGAAAGTTTTGAAGAGATGGGACTTCAATCTGGTCCACTGCCCAAGTACAAAAGGCAGCAGCGGGTTGCTACAGTGAAAAAGAGCTTTGATCAGTGACCAATTGGCATTTGGGACTGATTAGCAAGGGCAAATTAAAGGAAGGCAATGACAAGCACAGTGGTCATCGTCTGAGTGGAGTTAGTGGTGATCTTGAGGTGTTAGCGGAGAGAGAAAGAAAAAAATGAAAAGCTCTTAGCTAAGTTGTTCTTTTTTACCAGCAGTGTCCGTGGTGACTACAACTGCGAGAAGTGCATCCAGCTGCAGCTTCCAACAATGCGCATCAAGGAGTTGGAGCAGGAAATGAATAAACTCCGGATCATTCTGGAGGCTGAGGGGGTGATAGGACATATAGAGGGGTAGTTACACCCAAGGTGCGTGACACTGGGTGACAGGCAGGAAGGGGAAAGGGGATAAGGAACCAGTGCAGAGTACCACTGTGCCATCCTCCTCAACAACAGGTACATCACTTTGGATATTATTGGGGGTGGGTGCAGGGAGATGACCTAACAGGAAAGTCACAGTGGTCAGGTCTCTGGCACTGAGTCTGCCTCTGAGACTCGGAAGGGAAGGGGGACTCATTAGTTGGAGGAACAGACAGGAGGTTCTGTAGGTGAGAATGAGATTCCTGGATGGTATGTTGTCTCCCAAGCGCAAAGGTCCAAGATATCTTGGATTGAGTCCTCAGCATTCTTCAGTGGGAGTGTGAGCAGTGAGAAATCATGGTCCATGTAGGTACCAATGGCATGAGTAAGATGAATGACGAGGTTCTGCGAGCGGAGTTGGGTAATAAGTTAAAGGGCAGGACTTCCAGGGTTGTGATCTCAGGCCAGAACTAAGAAGGTTATGCAGTTTAACATGTGGCTAAGGAGTTGGTGTAGGAGGGAGGGTGTAAGATTTCTGGATCATTGAGCTCTCTTCCAGGGAAGGTGGGACCTGTACAGAAGAGATGGTTTGCACTTGAACCTGGGAGATGGGAGTTGACTCTACTCTTTTTTTTCAGTCCAGTCCTGCTAAAGGGACTCGGCCTGAAACATTGACTATAATCTTTTCTATAGATGCTGCCCAGCCTGCTGAGATCCTCCAGCAGTTTGGGTGTGTTACTGAAGATGCAGTAGGCAATGTATAGTGAGGTGAGGCTATTGATAGGACAAAATTGCAGTCAATAGGATGATTTGCAATGTAAAAGGTGGACAGAATCGAAAAGGGTGAATACAGGACTGAAGGTGTAATATTTGAATGCACGCAGTATACGGAATAAGGTAGATGGTCACAGTTACAGATTGGCATGTCTGATGTTGTAGATGTCATGAAATCCTGGCTTAAAGATTATAGCTGAGAGCTTAATGTCCAAGGATACACATTGTATTGAAAGGATGGGCAGGAAGGCAGAACGGGTGGTGTTACTCTGTTTGGGGGTAAAAAATGAAATCAAGTCTTTAGAAAGAGGTGACGGAGGGTTTGAAGGTGATGAATCATTGTGGGTAGAGTTAAGGAACTGCAAGGGTAAAGAGACCCTGATGGGAGTGTATACAGACCCCCAAACAGTAGTAAGAATGTGATCTACAAATTACAATGGGTGATAGAAAATGCATGCCAGAAGGGCAGTAGTCACAAGGGATTTCAATATGCAGGTAAATTGGCCTGGTGCTGGATTCCAGGAAGAGGAATTTCTAGAAAACCTACCAGATGGCTTTTTAGAGCAGCTTATGGTTGAGCCCACTAGAGGGTTAGCTGTTCTGGACTGTGTTTTGTGCAATAAACCTGAATTGATTTGGAGTGCTTAGGGACAAGTGGTCATAGTATGATCAAATTCACCCTGAATTTGAGAAGAAGCTAAAGTCAGATGTATCAATATTACAGTGGAGTAAATTACAGAGGCACGAGAGAGGAGTTGACCAGAATGAATTGGAAAGGAACACCGGCAGGGATATCAGCAGAGCAGCAACGGCTGGAATTGACTGGAAGGAATTCAGAAGGCACAGGACATGTACATCCCAAAGAGGAAGAGGATGTCTTCTAAAGACAAGATGAGAAGACTGTGACTAACAAGACAAGTCAAAGCCAACATAAAAGCCAAAGGAAGGGCATATAATCGAGCAAAAATTAGTGGGAAGCTAGAGGACTGAGAAGCTTTTAAAAACCAACAGAAGGCAACTTTAAAAAGTCATGAAGCAGGTAAAGATGAATACAAAAGTAAGCTAACCAATAATATTCGAGAATACCAATTAGTTTCTTCAGATACATGAAGTGTAAAAGAGCGGTGAGAGTGAATATTGGCCCACAGGAAAACGATGTTGGAGACATAGGGACAAAGAAATGGCAGATGAACTGAATAAGTATTTTGCAACAGTCTTCACTGTGGAAGACACCAGCAGTAAGTTAGAAGTTCCAGGTATCAGGGGTAATGAAGTGAATGAAGTTACCATTACTAGGGCAAAGGCTCTTGGGGAAACTGAAAGGTCTGAAAGTAGATCTGTCACCAGGACCAGATGGCCTACACGTCAGGGTTCTGAAAGAGGTGGCTGAAGAGATCATGGAGGCATTAGTAATGATTTTTCAGGAATCAGTATTTTCTAGAATGATTCCGGAAGACTGGAAAATTGGAAATGTCATTCCACTCTTTGGGGGGGGGGGGGGGGAGGCAGAAGAAAGGAAACTATAAGCTAGTTAATCTGACTCAGTGGTTGGGAAGACGTTGGAGTTGATTATTAAGGATGAGGTGTCAGGGTACTTGGAGGTACATGACAACATAGGTTATAGTCAGCATGGTTTCCTCAAGGAAAAGTCTTGCCTGACAAATCTGTTGGAATTCTTTGAGGAAATAACAAGCAGGATAGACAACGAAGAATCAGTTGGCGTTCTGTACTTGGATGATCAGAAGGCCTTTGACAAGGTGCCACAGATGAGGGAGTATAAAAGCAAGGATGTAATATTGAGAATTTATAAAGCACTGGTGAGGCCTCACTTGGAGTACTGTGAGCATTTTTGGCCCCTTATTTTAGAAAGGATGTGCTGAAACTGGAGAGGGTTCAAAGGAGGTTCACGAAAGTGATTCCAGGATTGAATGGTTTGTCATTTGATGACCGTTTGATGGCTCTGGGCTTGTATTCACTAGAATTCAGAAGACTGAGGGGTGATCTCATTGAAACCTATTGAATGGTGAAAGGCCTTGATCGACTGGATGTGGAGAGGATGTTTCCTGTGGTGGGAGAGTCTAAGACCAGGGGACACATCCTCAGAGGAGAGGAGTGTCCTTTTAGAACTGAGATGAGGAGGAATTTCTTTAGCCTGAAAGTGGTGAACTTTTTATCACAGGCAGCTATGGAGACCAAGTATTTATGTATATTTAAGGTGGAGGTTGATACATTTTTAATTGGTCAGGGCATGAAGGGATTAGGGGAGAAAGTAGGAGATTTGGACTTGGAGGGAAAATGGATCAGCCATGATGAAATGGTGGAGTAGACTCAATGGACCAAATGGCCTAATTCTGTGCCTATATCTTGTGGTCTTATACCTTGTCACCATTCATCTTCACTCATCAAAATCTGAGACCTCAAGAAAATACTTTGCCCTCAAAGCAACCCTTCTCAAATACTGCTAGCGGTGGCTCCATTTTTAACCACGAGATTCTGCAGATGCTGGAAATCCAGAGCAACACACACAAAATGCTTGAAGAACTCAGCAGGTCAGGCAGCTTCTGTGGAGAGGAATAAATAGTCGATGCTTCAGGCTGAAACCCTTCATCAGGACTGGAAAGGAAGGCGTTGGATTCTGAAGTTTTTAATCCAAGGTTATTTCAGAAGGCTTCATAATTGTTTTATTTAGTGTTAATAGAACAATGAGAGAGTTGAAAATGATAGAGGTCTACTAATTGAAGAGAGGGAGAGTCGAAAGACAATAGATGGTGCCCAATGTGGAATAGCTGTTTTTGCACCCACATAGATGAGAAAAAATCCATTCAGCTTTGTAGATGAGTGCCAACCAACCAGAAAGTTTTTATTCAAATAATGCAATAGCAAGAGAAGTCTCCAGAGCTTTCCAGAATCGCACAAGTGTAATCATTAGGAGATGTACTAAACAGCTACATATACATACTGTGACTAATAGGAAACATATGAAGCAGTTACATTATATAAGTTGTTACATGAAATATAAACTAATTCTTAGATTAGACTGTTAATTTCTTTGCAGCTTAAGGTCTAATAGTTTGTTTGTATTTCATGCAACTACTTATAACAGTCCAATCCAGCAGAGGGAATGCTGGACCTTGCTCTCCACACCTCTCATAAGGAAAAAGTTCATCTCCATAGAGTCTTATGTTGAATTGTGCTGTGTTTTTTCTGCAGTGGAATGAGGATTTCACTGACACGCTAGGTGTACACTGGTCATCTCCGAAAGAGAAGAACTCCTGCAAACAAACAAACCAGGTAAATGTCCTATTGAGTACAGATACTTGTGCCCAGTCACTTTGAGGACGTGCTAATCAAAGTAGCAACTGGATATTCTGTGTAAAGTAATAAGAACAAAGTAACAAATCAGGAAGACTAGTTAAAAGAAGTAGGTTACAATGTATTGTGAGTCTATGTGTGAACTGGTGGAGCAGCTTTAAAATCACAGAGATACTGTGTGTCTATATAGAAAGATGCTGGAAAAGGGTCAGTAACATCATGAAGGATCCCACCCCTCCTGCTCATGGACTGTTCGTCCCACTCCCATCAGGGAGGAGGCTATGTAGCATCCACACCAGGACCACCAGACTCAAAAACAGTTACTTTCCCCAAGCAGTGAGGCTGATCAACGCCTCCACCCACTAACCCACCCCTCTACACCCCCAACCACCACCACTTTTTCATTTCCTGTCAGTCACCTTATGTACAGACACTCCGGAGCCAAGAGTCACTTTATGGATGTACAATCAATCTATGGTATATAAGCTGTCTTATGTATTTATATTTACTGTGTTTTTATTACTGTGTTATTTATCTTATTGCTTTGTTGTCTGGTGCATTGGATCTGGAGTAACAGTTATTTTGTTCTCCTTTACACTTGTGTACTGGAATAATCTTGAATCCTGAGATTGGATTTACATGAAAAGAGAAGCTTACAGTGACAACCTGAAATGTTGACTGTTTAGTCCTCTCCACAGATGCTGCCCGGCCTGCTGAGTTCCTCCAGCATTTTGCGTGTGTTACTCTGTCCGTAGACACTGTCTGACCTGCTGAATTCCTCCAGCATTTTGTGTGTGTTACTCTGTCCATAGACACTGTCTGACCTGCTGAGTTCCTCCAGTATTTTGTGTGTGTTACTCTGTCCATAGACACTGTCTGACCTGCTGAGTTCCTCCAGCATTCTGTGTGTGTTGCTCTGGATTTCCAGCATCTCTTGTGTTTGGGAAACAGTTTTTTTAAAATTCATTTTCTTTGGGACTCCTAAATTGGGTATTTATGTTCATCCTGAATTGTCTGAGGATGTGTTGGCGAGTGTTGAACTGCTCCCAATCTGTTGCTGAGCAGCATGTCCCAGTATTTACACCCAGCAACTATGAAGGGGCAAAATCTGTTCTCAGGTCACATTTGGCTGGTTGGAGGCCCTCTGTTGGTCTGGTCGACCACGGATGTAGCAGCCTAGTATCCTCGCATGATATGCACGCTGTAGCAGTACGATGTGGTAAGCAAACTGTGCCCATGTACGCAGTTTGGCACCAGCACCATCACAGGATTTGTCAGTCAGCACTCAACTCGGCATAGGACTACCTTAAAGAATCAAACTCCAGAATTTTCCTCAGGGTTTACTCCCAAAGTCTTCCCCATGAATGGTATAGTCGCAAGGCAGTGGAGGTTTGAAAATCGGTTGCCAGCCTTGGCTGATAAGCCGCATCTGCCCAAAGTGATTCATTTTAAGATGCCAGTGTCAATAGAGATGGTTCTGTCCAGCTTAGGAGATGGACTTGGTTGTTAGAGGCTATTTGAGATGTATGCCATTGGGAGCATTTAACAGGTAGTAGGAACTCATCCCCACCCCCCCCCCCCCCTTTTTAAAAAAACAGCTGGTAGTGTTTCCATATACCTGCTGCACTGTTGGACTATAGAACAGTACCGTACAGGAATAGGCTCCTTGGACAGTCTCTGAGCTAACCTTGATGCCAATTTAAACTGCTCAGCTGCTTCCCTCATTTCCCTTTGTGTTCCAGTGCCTGTCTGATATAGTTCGTGATTCATAATTCATAGCTCAAGTTTAATAGTCGTTCAATTATACATGAATACAACCAAACGAAGCTGCGTTACCCCAGGACCAAAGTGCAAAACACAAGGAATTTTCTAATCAGCCTTCGGATCAGTGAGCTGTCCTCCAGCTCACTGATCCCATTGAAATCACTGATTTAAGCTAAAGAAGAGGTGGTGGTGGTCTTGAGGCACAGAATGGTGGATTTATCCCTGGGGCCGATCAAAAGCAAGTCAGTATGGAAAGATACTACAGAGACTCTGGTATCATTGTTACTGAACAATGAGGTTATTTGAAGCATGAATGCTGGCTACTATTATGCCTTTATGTCAGAAGAGCCCCAAGGACAAGTGGGTGAACCTAACATCAGTGTAGGAAGGGGTTCTGAGAGCGGGGCAGTTGGGATATCCAGCAGGCTTGAGGTCACTCTTGTGCTGAATGAGCATGAGATTTTAAAAGTGAGTTAGTGGTTATAGGTTAAGGGTGAAAGGTGAATTATTTAAGGGCAACCTAACGGGAAGTTTCTTCTCTCGGGGAGTGGTAATTGTGTGCAAGTGATGGACGTGAGTTTGATTGCAACATTTAAGAGAAGTTTGGGTAGGTATGTGAATGGTAGGGGTATGGAGGGCTATGATCTGGGTCCAGGTCCATGGGACTAGGCAGAATAATAGTTCAGCACAGACTAGATGGGCCAAAGGGCCTGTTTCTGCGCTGTAGTGTTCTATAATTAGGGAGTCTGAGGGCCTATGATTAGGAGGTTGATAGGTTCTTGATTAGAAAAATCAAAGATTATGGGACGAGGAGAATGGGTTGAGAGAAATGACGGAGCAGACTCAATGGGCTGAATGGCCTAATTCTGATTCTGTGCCTCATGTTTTATAGAGTCATCATGTCTTTGTGCTCAAGGAAATCATGAATTTGATTTTTTTTGAAGAGTTGATCAAGATGATCGATGAGAGTAAGGCAGCAGATATTGTCTACATGAAGTTTAGCAAGGTTCTTGATGAGATTCCACATGGTAGACTAGTCTAGAAGGTAGGATCACATGGGATCCATTGTGAGCTAGTTATTGAAATGAAAAGGAGTTAGCTTGACGGTAGAAACCAGAGTGTTGTGGTGGAGGGTGGCTTTCAGATTGGAGATCTGTCAGCTGTGCTACAGCACAGGTGTTGGAGCTGAGCACCGTGTTGTTCGTCTTGTTGAGATTTAGATCAACTGGGAAAATTGGCCTAAGGATGACAGCTGGGATTTATTTTTATTTTGGAGATACAACTCGGTCAGAGGTCCATCTAGCCCAGTGAACCCATTTAGACCCTGGTGTCCAATTAACCTACTAACCGGTACGTCTTTGGAATGTGGGAGGAAACCAAAGGATCTGGAGGAAACACACATGGTCACGTGATGAATATACAGACTCTTTGCAGACGGCAGTAGGAACTGAATCCAGGTCGCTGGCGCTGTGATACTGTTACGCTAATCATTCACAGTAATGGGGATAGCGTATAAACTCCTTACAGACAGTGGCGGGAATTGAACCGGGAACACTGGTGTTGTAATAGTGTTACGCTAACGACTACGTTACCATTTAACTCGGGCAGCTTTCAAATGTTGCATTTTGCCAGGAAGGACTTGTACCGCAAATGACGGGGCCTTGGGAAGTGTAGAACAGGGAGGATGAGAGATTCCCTGAAAGTGGTGACACACACACAGACGGGTTTGAGGTGGACATTATGCTTGACTTCATTGGATGGACATTGAGTACGAGAGTTGGGACATGTCACAGCTGTATAAGATGTTGGTGCGGCCACACTGTGCAGTTTTGTGCACTGTACAGTAGGACAAATGTAATTATGCTTGGGAGGCTGCAGAAAAGACTCATGAAGATATTAAACACAAGGGATTCTGCAGATCAATAACAACTGTTGCTGAACCTGGCGGTGTAGGACCTAAGGCTCCTGTACTTCATTCCCAACGGCAGCAGCAAGAGTGCAGGGTGAGGTCCTAGAGGGTGGGGTCCTTGATGGGAGTGGCAGAGCTCCTCGTCGATATGCTCAATAGTGGGAACGACTTTTCCTTTTATTTGGACTGGGCTGCATCCACTACTTTTTAAAGGTTTTTACATTAATCACCATTGGTGTTTCCATACCAGGGCATGATGCAACCAACCAGGATAATCCCCATTACATCTATACAAGACCGTCAAAGTTTTAGGTGACGTGCCAAATCTGCGAAAGTAGAGGCACCATCATGCCTTCTTTGTAATGGCGCTGTATGCTGGTTCCAGGGCAAATGCTCTTAAATGCTCTTCGCCTCCAACCGCCCCCCCAGTGGGGGCTGGCTCTTTGGTTTTGCTGATGTTGAGTGAGAGAGTGGTGTTGTGGTACCACTCGGCCAGATTTTCACTCTCCCTTCTCGATGCTGATTGTCACCATTTTTGATTCGGCCTGCAACAGAGGTGTTGTCAGTGAACTTGACTATGGCATTGGAGCTGTACTTAGCCTCACAGTCATCAGTATAAAGCAAGTAGAGACATTTAAGGAACATCTGGACGTGTCCATGAATCGGATAGGGGTTCCCACCTGGCGTCCAAGCATCCCTCTGTTAATGGTAGGAGTCTGTGCTGGAACTGCACAAAGCCAGAAAATTGGCTCTGGAAACCTCCTGCCCAGATTTGCGTTTAGCATCCATGAAGCCATATTTTGGGAGGAGAAGGGAAGTAATTTGAGGAGGAAATGAATGTGTTGGTGCTTTGTCTTAACACATCTGCTATGAAAACACTGAGAAGAGTGTAACAATATTGGGCATGCTTGGAATTCAGTTTGATGCCAGGCAGCCATGGTATTTAACTTTATCTGAAACAGACATCAATAACTCAAGGCTGTTCTTCTGACTGTAAGTAGTGTTGAGAGATGAGAAAAATGATTTGAATTCTTCTAGTAATCTCATAGAATGGAATCAGCTTCCTAATCAGATTGTACCGAAATAGACGTCAAGAATGTTTGTCATTTGTTATCCAGCTGGAAAGAGTACCGAGTAACGAAGGTCTCACATGGTGCTTGTCAAACTTTAGTTTCTGCCTTGAACCCTGTCAGGAAAAATTGATTAAAAAATAAATGGGCATTTGTTCATTAATTGATGGATCTTGTAGGAAATTCTGAGGTATTTCTATTTCTGGGTCACAGTTTCATTGTGTTCTTTAAAAACAGAATCAGCATCAGGTTTATTATCACTGACGTAATGGTGTGAAATCTTGTTTTGTTGCAGCAGAACAGGGCCGTACATAAAAATTGCTATGAAGTACAATAAAAAATTATATATTTTTAAAAAGTGCACAAGGGGAAGAGCAAGGGCGGTCATCATTTTCTCAGTCACTGTATTGACTCTCAGTAGAGGACGTTTCCTTTATTTTTAAACTTTCTGACCTTGGTAACATAGTGGTTGGCACAGCGTAATTACAGTTCTGTGCATCAAAGGTCAGAATTCAGTTCTAGCACTGTCTGTAAAGAATTTGTACATTCTCCCTGTGACAGTGTGGGTTTCCTCTGGGTGCTCCGGTTTCCTCCCACGTTCCAAAGTAAGTCAATTGGCTCGTCAAGCCAGATGGTCCTGCTTCAAAGTTCAAGGTACATTTATTATCAAAGCATATATGTAGTATACAGTCCAGAAATCCATCTTCCCCACAGAGAGCCCAGAAAAAAGAACCATGGAAGCAACCTCATCCAAGAAAAACATCTCAACCCCCCACCTACTCATAAAGAAATGCACAATTTGCAACAAAAAAATTAAAAGCCCGGACTAAACAACGCAAAGTCATATTTCAGTTCAGCTCAGTGTTCATTATCTACAGACTGCCCAATACAGAAGTAGTCCAATACTAGTAGCAGAAAAAGATCAACTAGGTCTAGAACACAACATAAAAACCAAATTAGTCTGCTGTATTGCTAAATAAATAAAATGAAAGCACTGAATAGAATTAACCAAGTTTCAGCAAGTTCAGAATTTTAGAAAAGTTTTCGATGCAATTTCATGATAAAGGGGGATGTACCATATTTGGATTTTTGGAAGGCTGTGTCCCACAGAGAAAATTGGGCAACAAGATTAGAGCTCATGGACTGGGGCAATGTGTTTGTTAGGCAGAAAGCAGTGTTTGAATAAACTGATTACTCTCGTAGTGAATCGTACTTGAGCTACAGCTAAGTGTTGTATTTCCACGTTTCTTTATGGTACAAAACTACATGCGACTGAGTAGGGAGGAGGATGTGAGGGGAAATAGTTGAGTGACAGGTCAAAGTCAAAAGTAATTTTATTATCAAAGCAGGCATATGTCACCATGTACAACCCTGAGATTCATTTTCTTGTGGGCATACTCTGTAAATCTAATAAGCATAATAGAATCAGTAGAAGACGACACCAACAGGGTGGACAGCCAGTGTGCAAAAGACAACAGAACACAAATGCAAAAAGAAAGCAAAAGGAAAGAAATAATAATAAGTATTGAGAACATGACATGAAGGTGAGTCCATACTCTGTGGGAAAGTGTGCAAGTAAAAAAATAACACTGAGGGTGCGAGTTACAAAGAGTCCCTAAAAGTAAGTCCGTAAGTCATAGAATCAGTTCAAGTGAAGTTCCTCCAGCCAGTTCAGAAGCCTCTTGGTTGAAGGGTAATAACTTCTGCTGAACCTGGTGGTGTGGGTCCTAACGCTCCTGCACCTCCTGCCCAACGGTAGTAGGGAGACGAGAGTGTGACGTGGATGTGGGGGGGGGGCTCCTCGATGATGGGTGCTGCTGTCCTGTGGCAGCACTCCCTGTAGTTGTGGTGGACAGTTTTGCCTGTGATGGGATAGGCTGTATCCATCACTCTCTGTGGCCGCCTCTGTATTTCCATACCAGGCCGTGATGCAGCTGGTTACAATGCATACCACTGTGATGGACTGGGCAGTATCCACCTCTCTCGGTAGCCGCCTCTGTTTTTGGGTGTTGATGCAGCCGGTTACAATGCATACCACTGTGATGGACTGGGCAGTATCCACCTCTCTCTGTGGCCGCCTCTGTATTTCCATACCAGGCCGTGATGCAGCCAGTTACAATGCATACCACTGTGATGGACTGGGCAGTATCCTCCTCTCTCGGTAGCCGCCTCTGTTTTTGGGTGTTGATGCAGCCAGTTACAATGCATACCACTGTGATGGACTGGGCAGTATCCTCCTCTCTCGGTAGCCGCCTCTGTTTTTGGGTGTTGATGCAGCCAGTTACAATGCATACCACTGTGCATGTTTAGAAGTTTGTCCAGTTTTTGATGACATGCAAATCTATGCACAACTTCTAAGTAGAGGTGCTGTCGTGCCTTCTTTGTAACGATACTTGCGTGCTGGACTCAGCACGTATCCCTCTGATAGGTTAACACCCAAGACATTTAAAATTACCGATGGAATGTGATGTGGAAAAAATGTGGAGTTATCCACTTTGGGGCACTAAACAGAAAAACAGCATTTTACTAATTAGTGAGAGGTTGAACATCTGTGGTTGTGCTTTACCGGAGCTTGCTGGAGCCAGCATGCAGGTACAACAGGCAAAGGATATGCTGACCTTTCTTATGAGAGGGTTGAAGTACAAAAAATGACTTGCTCTGAATCTAGAATATTGTGTATGCTTTTCATCTATGCCTGAAGGAGAACATATTTGCCAAAGAGGGTGTGTAGTAAAGATTCTTTAGACTAGTTTGACAGGTTCTTGTATGAGGAGAGAAGCCTGGATAGTATAGATTTCATTGAAACTTTACATTCTTCTCAAGTTCCCCCTATCTGATGCATCTAGAACCAGGCGTCATTTCAGAATAGGGGGAAGGCTACCTAGGGCTGAGATGGGGAACTAGCTTTAAGTCTTTATGGTCTTCTACTCTGCCCATTGAGATTCAACAGCAAAGTCAAGTTTATTGTTGGGTGCAATGAAAAAACTTACTTGCAGCCACAATATAACATAACATCATATAAGCAGCATTCACCAGAGAAATGTAAATTAAGCTCTAGTTATCAATGTTGCAGAGCACTACAGCACAGAAGGAGACACTGGTTCATCTGATCATTGCAGACTGTCCACCAACAACACACGCAGCTTATGGCAAGGTCCTCACACCATCACAGACTTGAAAGCTAAATGTAGTGGAGTTTCTAACATCGCTGCCTTTCTCCCAGTTGAGCGAAATCTTTTTTTTTTAAATGCTCGGTTCGACGTTGCCAACACTGAGCCCCTGAGGAGAGCTGCCGAAGCGACCTGCACCACGGTCATCTCTGAGGCTGAGGTACGGGTGGACAGTTGCAAGACCATGGGACCAGGCAACCTCCCAAGACATCTACTCAGAGTCCTTGCAAACAACTGGCAGGTGTGTTTACAGACATTTTTCATCTCTCCCTCTCCCAGTGTACAGTGCCCTCCTGCTTAAAAACATCCACCAATGTTCCTGTACCAAAAAAGACCAAGGTAATATGTCTGAACAACTGGCATCTTGTCGCAGTCACCTCAATAATAAGCAAATGCTTTGAGAGGCTGGTCAAGGACGACATCTGCAGCTTGCTACCACCCACAGTGGAACCTCTACATTTCGCCTGTTGACACAACCAATCAACAGATAATGCAGTAGCCTCTGCTCTACATACCTTACACATCCGGAGAAGAAGGATGCTTAAGTGAGAATGCTGTTCTTGAACTACAGTTCAGCATTCAACACCATAGTTCCATCCAGGCTCGACAGGAAGCTCAGAGACCTCGACCTTCACCCTGCCTTCTGTAGCTGGACCCCGGAATTCCTGTCAGATCACCAGCAGGTGGTAGGAGTAGGCTCCCTCATCTCTGCCTGTCTGCCCCTCAGGGCTGTGTACTAAGTCCCCTCCTTTACTCTCTGTATACCCATGACTGTTTCGCCACCCAGAACTCCAATCTGCTAATTAAATTTGCTGATGACACTACACTGATTGACCTAATCTCAAATAATAATGAGGGAGCCTATGAGGAGCCTTTAGGTCGGCTTGTGGCACAGTGACATCAACGCCGGACTCCAGATGGAGCTTCCCGGCTTTGAATCCAGTCGGACTGTTCCCGAGTACACTTTCCATCCGTGCCAGGTTGAGTGTTGAGCTCGCAGCTCGACCTCGTAAAATAAAGAAAAATACCGCAAAACGTCTGTGTGTGGAGTGGCGCGCCACACAGTCTTTCGTTCTGCATCTTGTAAGGCATAAAAATGCCTGACACCGGCCTCTCAGGCCTGAGTTGACGTTGTCATCATCAGCCTGCAGGGAAGAAGTCATCACCCTGACACAGTGGTGTCAAGAAAACAACCTCTCCCTCAATGGCGCAAAATCAAACGAGCTGGTTGTGGACTACAGGAGGAATGGAGACGGGCTAACCCCTATTGACATCAATGGATCTGGGGTTGAGGGGGTAAACAGCTTTAAATTCCTCAGCATCCACATCACCGAGGATCTCACGTGGTCTGTATATACCAGTTGTGTGGTGAAAAAGGCACAACAGTTCCTCTTTCACCTCAGACGGTTGAGGAAGTTTGGTGTGGGTCCCCAAATCCTGAGAATTTTCTACAGGGGCACAATTGAGAGCACCCTGACTGGCTGAATCACTGCCTGGTATGGGAACTGTACCTCCCTTAATCGTAGGACTCTGCAGAGAGTGGTGTGGACAGCCCAGCTCATCTGTAGATGTGAACTTCACACTATTCAGGACTTTTACAAAGACAGGTGTGTAAAAAGGGCCTGAAGGATCATTGGGGACCCGAGTCACCCCAACCACAAACTGTTCCAGCTGCTACCATCCAGGAAACGGTATCACAGCATAAAAGCCAGGACCAACAGTCTCTGGGACAGCTTCTCCCAACAAGCTATCAACCTGATTAAATCATGCTGATGCAGTTGTATTTTTATGTTACATTGCCTGTCCTGTTGTACATACTATTTATTATAAATTACTGTAAATTGTACATTTAGATGGAGATGTAATGTAAAGATTTTTTACTCGTGTATATAAAGGATGTAAGTAATAAAGTTAATAACCATATAACCATATAACAATCACAGCACGGAAACAGGCCATCTCGGCCCTCCTAGTCTGTGCCGAACTCTTAATCTCACCTAGACCCACCTGCCCGCACTCAGCCCATAACCCTCCACTCCTTTCCTGTCCATATACCTATCCAATTTTACCTTAAATGACACAACTGAACTGGCCTCTACTACTTCTACAGGAAGCTCATTCCACACAGCTATCACTCTCTGAGTAAAGAAATACCCCCTCGTGTTTCCCTTAAACTTCTGCCCCCTAACTCTCAAATCATGTCCTCTCGTTTGAATCTCCCCTACTCTCAATGGAAACAGCCTGTTCACGTCAACTCTATCTATCCCTCTCAAAATTTTAAATACCTCGATCAAATCCCCCCCTCAACCTTCTACGCTCCAATGAATAGAGACCTAACTTGTTCAACCTTTCTCTGTAACTTAAGTGCTGAAACCCAGGTAACATCCTAGTAAATCGTCTCTGCACTCTCTCTAATTTATTGATATCTTTCCTATAATTCGGTGACCAGAACTGCACACAATATTCTAAATTTGGCCTTACCAATGCCTTGTACAATTTTAACATTACATTCCAACTTCTGTACTCAATGCTTTGATTTATAAAGGCCAGCGTTCCAAAAGCCTTCTTCACCACCCTATCTACATGAGACTCCACCTTCAGGGAACTATGCACTGTTATTCCTAGATCTCTCTGTTCCTCTGCATTCCTCAATGCCCTACCATTTACTCTGTATGTTCTATTTGGATTATTCCTGCCAAAATGTAGAACCTCACACTTCTCAGCATTAAACTCCATCTGCCAACGTTTAGCCCATTCTTCTAACCAGCATAAATCTCCCTGCAAGCTTTGAAAACCCACCTCATTATCCACAACACCTCCTCCCTTAGTATCATCGGCATACTTACTAATCCAATTTACCACCCCATCATCCAGATCATTTATGTATATTACAAACAACATTGGGCCCAAAACAGATCCCTGAGGCACCCCGCTAATCACCGGCCTCCATCCCGATAAACAATTATCCACCACTCCTCTCTGGCATCTCCCATCTAGCCAGTGTTGAATCCAGTACTGACTTGTTTTTCTGCCTATTCCCATCGACCTGTACTCAGACCATAGACGTACAAAACCCTCCTGTTCACATACCTATCCAAACCTGCATCCACCACTGCGTTGGCAACAGTCACACCACCCTCTAAGTCAAGAAGCTCCCCCTCTAATCTCCTTAAATATTTCCATTTTTCATCCTAAACCCTTGACCTCTAGTTCAAGTCTTGTATGACCACAGGGGAGAAAGTGCATGTATGTGCCCTATCTATACCCCTCCTGATTTTGTATAAGCCTGTTTCTTACAGACTTTTCTATAAGTCTTTTTGTGTCCTCATGTCCAAGCAACATTAATGTAAAACTCCTGGTAATTTAACACATTTTACCAAAAAAAAAGCACAATTAAAACAAAACCAAACCGTAGATTTTTGTTCGGAGTGGTCATTGTGCTGATTAACTGTAGAGATTCGGGTTTTGTTGATTGGTTCAAGACCACATGATTGAAGAGAAGTAACTGTTTTTGAATTTGGCAATGTGGGATTTCAGGCTTATGTGTCTTCTGTCCGATGATAGCTGTAGCACGATGGCGTGGCCTGGGTGGTGGGGATCTTCGGTAAGTACTGCCTCCTTGCCTTCAGTCATTGAAATCAATTTTCAGTGTCTCAGGATTATGAGCGCCTTTTGAAATTGGGGCGCCATGGTAGGGTAGCAGTTAGTGAGTGAGTCCTCTGTTTATCCGGTCTTCCCCAGGTGCGCGTAGGCTTCCTCTGGGTGCCACAGTGTAAAGATGCACTGGTTGGTCATTGTAAATTGGCCTGATGTGAGGTTAGGGTTAAATCAGTGGGTTTCTGGGCAGTGGGGTCGTTGGGCCAGAAGGGCCTGCTCCATGCTGTATCTCTAAATAAACAAATAAGATGGACTGCAACTGACGACCGGTAGAAGATGATCAAAAGGCCTACTCCTCTCCTCTTGGTATTCAGTGATTGGTTATAAGATATCAGAATTCTCTTTTGTGTGGTTTTCTGAAATCTATCCATTTTCCAACTATCCAATATTCAGTTTTGCCTCTCTTTTACACTTGATATAGCTCTGTTATTTCTGACCAGCTTCCCTTCATATTTCATCTTTTCTCTCCTTATGGTTTGTTTTTTTTTAGTTGCCTTCTGTTGGTTTATAAAAGCTTCCCAGTCCTCTTAACTTTCCACTAATTTTTGCTCTATTCTGTGCCCTCTTTTTGCTTTTTTTGATGTCTTTGGCTTTCTTTATCACCCACAGTTGCCTCATCCTCCCTTTAGAATACTTCATCTTTGGGATGTATCTATCCTGCATCTCCCGAAATTGCCCCCAAGAAACTCCAGACATTGCTGTCATCCCTGTTAGTGTCCCCTTCTAATCAACATTGGCCAGCTCCTCTCCCATGCCTCTATAATTCCCTGTACTCCACTATAATACTGATACATCTGACTTTATCTTCTCCCCCTCAAACTGGAGGGTGACTTCTATCATAGGATCACTGTCTCGAGAGGGTTCCTTTACCTTAAGCTCCCTAATCAAATCTGGTCATTACACAATGCTCAATCCAGTGTAGTTGATCCCATAATGGGATCAAACACCAACATGATGTTCTCAATCTGCCTGCATTTCGAAATCCCCCATGACTGTTGTAACGTATCCCTTTTGGAATGTGTTTTCTATCACCCATTGTAATTTGTAGCCCACATCCTGGCTACTGTTAGGAGGTCTGTATGTAACTCCTGTTAGGATCTTTTTACCTGAATGGGTTTCTTAACTCTACCCACAAGGATCCTACGTCCTCCGATCCTATGTCACCTCTTTTCTAAGGATTTGATTTCATTTTTTAGCAACAGAGCCACACCACTCCCTCTGTCTACCTGCATGTCCTATTGATACAATGTGAATGTTAAACTTCCAACTATAAACTTCTTTCTGCTACAACTCAGTGATGCCCACAGTCATACTTGCCAATCTCTGACCGGCAATATTATACCTGCCAATCTCTGACCGGCAATGTTATACCTGCCAATCTCTGACCGGCAATGTTATACCTGCCAAACATCTACCTTATGCCATATACTGCGTGCATTCAAATATAACACCCTCAGTCCTGTATTCATCACCCTTTGCAATTTTGTCCCCATTACACTGCAGCTTATCCCACTAACTGCAATTTTGTCCTAACATCTGCCTGTCCCTCCTGACAGTCTCACTACACACTTCCTCTGCTTGTTTAACCAATTGCCCCATCCTTGGCCTCATCACTGTGGCTTCCGTCCCCCTGCCAACTTAGTTTAAACCTTTTTCAAAAGTTCTAGCAAACCTGCCCACATACAATACTGTTATCTGCCTTTGGTTGTATTTGTTCAAATAGAAATAATGCTTCTGTAATATTAACAAAATACTCCCACCTTGGTTTTGAAATGTGAACATTGTCATTCAAAGAGTAGTTCACTTGACCAGCATCTGAGTTATGTGGCTTATTAGCTTCCATGGCTCCGATATGTCGGCAGGTGCAGCAGAAGTTCCACAGCATCCATTAAAAACATCAGGAACACCGATGACAAAGTTCCAATTAAAGTGTGTTGATACTACCCTGAGGTTCATTTTCTTGCAAGCCTTTAGAGGAAAACAAAGACACACCAGTGAGAAGCTACACACAACAACTGACAACCAATGTGCAAACAGAGGCAAACTGTGCAAATACAATAAATAATTACTACAACTAATACTGAAAAATGAGATGTCGAGTCCTTGAAAGTGAGTCGATAGGTTGTCGGAACAGTTCAGTGTCAGGGAAGTGAAGTGGTCCAGTAGCCTGATGGTTGTGCCTGAACCTGGTGATGTGGGTCCTGCTGCGGTACCCTCTTCCTGATGGCAGCTCAGAGTGCTGTGATTTCAACTCCAAGCCACATATTATTATGAGTGTTTAAACTCTTATCATTGCTGGGTTAGAATGCAAAACATTTCTCCCAGCACTATCAAGGAAATTAGTGATTAGCACAGTCACTTTACAGTGTCATCTGTAAAATCAGGGGTTGATTCCTGCCTCTGTGTATACTCCCCATGACCAGGTGAGCTTCCTCTGGCTGCTCCAGTTTCTTCCAGTGTTCCGAACATGTTGGTGAGCTGTGAGCAGGTCGTGTGGGGACACTTGTGGGCTGCCCGGCACAATCCTCACTGATTTCATTTGACACAACTGGCACATTTCACTGTACATGTGACAAATAAAGTTAATCTGGTTTAGACATTTGAACACATCTACAAGGATGGAGCTTTGTCGCAGGAAAGCAGCGTCTATCATCTGGGACCCCCACCATCCAGGTCATGCTCTCTTCTTGCTGTTGCCATAAGGAAGGAGGTACAGGACTCACCACCAGCTTCAGGAATAGTTATTGCCCCTCAACCATCTGGCTCCTGAACCAGAGAGGATAACTTAGCTCAACTTCACTCACCCCAACACTAAGCTTTTCCCACAACCAATGGACTCACTTTCAAAGACTCTTCATCTAATTTCCTCAATATTTATTGCTTGCTTGCTTATTTATTTAATTTAGTATTTTCAGTTTGTTGTTCGTTGCACATTGGTTGTTTGTCCAGTTGGGTTGGGTCTTTCATTGATGCTGTTGTGGTTCTTGTATTTACTGTGAATGTCAGCAAGAAACACTTAATGCTGGCCTTATTGGCACTTTTGATGTCCCAGAAGTAGTTTTTTTAAGTTGCAGAGCCTAGATGTTGCATTTTCAATGTGACTTAATGTAAGCTGGAGGTTTCCATGGTGACAAAGCAAGCCACAGCTGGAATGTCAGGATTATTTTACACTTGACTCAAAAATCACATTCTTCCAGTCAACAACAATGTTGTTTGAAAGGAACAGCTGATAGGAAACATCTTAGTTAAAAGATGTGAACTAGGGTGTGGTTATCTGATCAGTGCAGATGAAATACATTCTAGCTGTTTATACCAGTCCAACGTAAAGGCAAAGTTTCAATGGGCAGTAAGTAGGCGGCATTGAATTGTGATTTAGCATTTAATAGCATCAACATAATTATTAAGGCAGTGGGCTTGTACGCAAGTGCTGGTAGGCCCTTGAAGGACTAGAGGAAACTAGAAGTAGAGGGATGTCCCTTCAGAACAGAGATGGAGGAATTTCTTTAGCCAGAGGGTGGTGAATCTGTGAAATTCATTGCCACAAGCAGCTGTGGAGGCCAAGTCATTGAGTATATTTAAAGCAGAGGTTGACAAGTTCTTGGTTAGTTAGGATGTTAAAGGTTATGAGGAGAAGGCAGAAGAATGGGGTTGAGATGGATCATAAGTCAGCCATGATTGAACTGGGGAGCAGACTCGATGGGCCGAATGGTTGAATTCTGTTCCTCTGTCACATGGAAACAGGGAGCCGAGGGGAAGTCCACAGGACAGTCTCTTTACTGGATTAGTCAATCCAAAGACTGCACTGATGATTTGTGGATGTAAATTGAAGTTGAATCATAGCAGATGGGGAATTTAAATGTAGTTAAATAAATAATCTTAAATAAAATACTAGAATCTGACAATAAACTGAAAATTAATTTATTAATCTTCAAGAGGGATGTACAGAAGTCTGAAGGCACGCTCTCAGTGTTTCAGGAACAGCTTCTTGCCCTCTGCCATCAGAGTTCTGGAAGAACAATAAACCAACTACCTCAGTTTTTGCACTGCTTTTTATTTATTTTTTATTGTACCATGACATATTTCATTTATTGCATACTGCCACAAAATAACAATTTTTATGACATTCAGTTGTAATAAACCCATTCTGATTCAGCTATGATTCAGATGTCAGTACCTTGTCTAATTCTTTGGCATTTAAACCTACATTGAAGGGTCTGAATAATTGATCACACACTACTGAAATTTCTCAAAATCAAAGTCCATTGAAAATCAAAGTATGTATACTGTATACAACCTTAATTTGTTTACTTGTAGGCAGCCACAAAACAAAGAAACTCAATAGAAACCACTTTAAAAAAGGCAGTAAAACCCAAATTTGCAAAAAGTAAGCAAATTGTGCAAAGAATAAAAGCAACCGGACAACTGAGGTTCACAAAAGTCCCTGAAGCCAGTCATTTAGCTACAGTCCACAGCTTCATTCCAGCGCAAAAACTGTGCAGAGCAGCAAGCCGAATGATCCCATCCCTCACCTCCAGTCTAGACATCCCATCCTTTTCAATCTGGCCCAGCGTAAAAATCGTTCCTTTCCTTTCTTCAAGCACTGACTCATTTATTTAATACTCATTCAGAGCCTCACTGCTTTTTAAAAGATATTTTATTGTAGTTCTACTTCCAACTCTCCGCTATGGCCATTTTCAGTAATTCGAGAACACGATGGTGAAGTGACTCTGAAGGGGCCAATAGGACCTCGATGCAGGGGAGGCTCGTGCCCATGATGGAGCTGACTGAGTTTACAACTTTCCGTAGCTTTTTCAGCAGAGATGTGAAATTTGTCTGGTTTGGTGACATGTCCAGGGAAGGGGGGTGGTGAAACCACTGCTCCCCACAACTAGTTATTATTTTTGTATATCACACTGAGATCGGTGTTCTTATGTATAAATCACAAATTAATTAGTAAGCAGATCCAACAAGTGTTTAAGAAGCCAAATAGCAGATTGGCTTTTATTTCAAAGAGGTTCAAGTTTAGAAATCGGAAGGTTTTGTTTTAATTGTACAGGGCGTTGGTGAAGACACATCTGGACTCTGTGCAATTAGGGAGGAGATAATGGCGTTGGAAGCAGTCCAAGAAAATTCACTATGCTAATTCCTGGCATGAGAGGGCGATCCTATTTAATGATGCTAAACAGTTTCAATAGATATTCTTTGGAGTTGAGAGGACTAAGGGTGGTCTTATCACATAGGCCCTAAGGGGGCATGACAAGGGAAGAGCTCGTTCTGAAGTAAGTGTTTGTGCAAAGGAGTGATCTTGGGGGTGTTGGAAGAGGATGGGTAACTCTGGGAGTTAATTAATATGGGGTTAGTGCAGGAAAGTAGCATCATGGAAAATGTCAGCAGTGATTTTTGCTTTGAGTGAATGGTGTAGAATGGTCCACTCTTGCTTTCACTTGTTCTGAAATGTGGTGAAGACCGATCTTCTAACAACATGGAAGAAGCTTCTAGCCAAATGCTTGAATTGCCACAAGCTTGGAAAGCTATACGCAAGACTAGTAAAGGGGATTAGTGTGAGACCTAGTAAGTTAATGAACCCTGTAGTATTTTCTCTATTTCTGCATAAATATGACCTAAAATGTGATCAGATCTTCTCATGTCCTAAAACTACATAAAGGGGACCCAATTAAATAAATAACACAAAAATAACAATTTTTCTATTGAGAAAAATGATCCAACGTTACATTCTATTTGTTAGAAAAAGTATGTGAACCTTTCAGGTAATGCCTTTTACAAAAGCTATTTGGGGTCAGGTGTTCCAATCAATGAGATGAGATTGGAGGTGTGGGTTGTAGAGATGCCCTGCCTGATAAAAGAAAGACACACAAAGTCAGGTTACTGACAGAAACTGCTCTTCTCAAGAAAGATCTGTTTGTGCACCATGCTTCGATCAAAACAACTTTCAAAGGATCTTAGAAGAAGAATTGTAGAGATGCATGAGGCTGGAAAAGGCTACAAAAGCATTGAGTGTTCATCAGTCCACAGCAAGAGAGACTGTCTAGAAATGGAGGAAACTCGGTACTGTTACTACTCTCCCTCGGAGTGGGCATCCTGCAAGGATCACACAAAGAGGTGAAAAAGCACCCAAGGGTAACAGCAAAAGACCTACAGAGGTCTCCAGAATTTGCTAAAGTTTCTGTTCATGTGTCCACTAAAGGAAAAGCACTGAACGAGAATGGTGTTCAGGAAAGACAACAGGGAGGAAACCACTGCTCTCCTTTTTGACTGAAACAGGAGGCTGTTTGTCCATAGAAGAGCTGGGGAGTGCTGAGTGAAATACTGCAGAAGTTTCCTATAGGCTGGGTCTGCATTTTTGCAAATACAGTTGGTGATCTGGTCGGAATTAATGGGATCCTCAATGTTGACAAGTACAAGCAGATTCTCATCCACCATGGAATACCATCAGGAAGGCATCTGATTGGTCCCAACTTCATTCTGCAGAAGGACAATGAGCCCAAACATACGGCCAAGATCACAAAGAACTATCTTCAGCAAAAAGAAGAACAAGGAGTTTTACAGCAGATAGCTTGGCCTCCACAGAGCCACAAATCTCAGCATCGTCCAGACTGAGGGACACAAAAATGCTGGAGGAACTCAGCAGGCCAGGCAGCATCTGCAGAAAAAGTACACTCAACGTTTCAGGTCAAAACCTTTAGCAGGACTGGAGGAAAAAAGCTGAGGAGTCAATTTAAAAGGTGGGGGGAGAAGAGCAAGAAACACAAGGTGATAGGTGAAACCTGGAGGGGGAGGGGGTGAAGTAAAGAGCTGGGAAGTTGATTGGTGAAAGAGACAGAAGGCCATGGAAGAAAGGAAAAAAGGGTGGGAGGAATACCATAGGGAGTCAATGGACCCGCAAGGAGATGAGGTGAGGGAGGGATAAGGGGATGGGAAATAGTGAAGGAGGAGAGTGGAGAGCATTAGCGGAAGCTTGAGAAATCATGTTTATGCCGCCAGGTTGAAGGCTACCCAAAAGGAAGATAAGGTGTTGGTCTTCCAACCTAAGTGTCACCCCATCACAACAGTAGAGGAGACCATGGATGGACCTATTGGAATAGGAAAGGAAGTGGAATTAAAATGGGTGGCCACTGGGAGATCCCGCTTGTCTGGTGGATGGCGCGTAGGTGCTCATGTGCTGGACGTGTGGTGGTAGGTGAGGACAAGAGAACCCTATCCCTGGTAGGGTGGGGGGAGGATGGGGTAAGAGCAGATGTGCGTGAAATGGAAGAGATGCAGTTGAGGGCAGCCTTGATGGTGGAGGAAGGGAATCTCCTTCGTTCTGGAATGAAAAGCCTCATCCTGAGAGCAGATGCGGCAGAGATGGAGGAATTGAGAGAAGATTCCTCTTGCCCTCACCTGCCACCCCATCAGCCTCCATGGCTAGCACATAATTCTCTGAAACCTCTGCCACCTCCAGTGGGTTCCCACAACCAAACACATCTTTCCCTCCCCCCCCCCCCCCCCATACTTTCTGCTTCTCTGCTGCCTCTCACCCTTCTTAAATAGTAGAGTAACATTTCTGGACTCCCTTGTACATTCATTAGACCACAAGGAAAAGCAGCAGAAGTAGGCCATTTGGCCCATCTCCACCATTCAATCATGGACTGATACAATTCTTCATCCCCACTCCCCTGTCTTCTCCCCATACCCTTTGATGTCCTGGTTAATCAACAATCTAATCTATCTTTGCCTTAAATACACCAAATGACTTGGCCTCCGCAGCCGCTCGTGGCATAAAATTCCACAGATTTACCATGCTCTGATTAAAGTAATTTCACTACATCTCAGTTCTAAATGGACATCCTTCAATCCTGAAGTCACGCCCTCTGGTCCTAGACTCCCCTACCATGGGAAATAACTTCATCATATCTAATCTGATCAGGCCTTTTAACATCGGAATGTTTCTATGAGATCCCCCTCCTACTCCTGAACTCCAGGGAATACAGCCCAAGAGCTGCCAGACATTTCTCATACAGTAACCCTTTCATTCCTGGAATCAGTCTTGTGAATCTTCTCTGAACCCTCTCCAACGTCAGTATATCCTTTCTAAAGTAAGGAGCCCAAAACTGCTCACAATACTCCCAAGTGTGGTCTCAGGAGTGCCTTATAGAGCCTCAACATCACATCCCTGCTCTTATATTCTACACCTCTAGAAATCAATGCCAACATTGCATTTGCCTTCTTCACCACTGACTCAACCTGTAGGTTGTCCTTTAGGATATCCTGCACAAGGACTCCCAAGTCCCTTTGCATCTCTGCATTTTGAATTCTCTCCCCATCTAAATAATAGTCTGCCTGTTTATTTCTTCCACCAAAGTGCTTGACCATACACTTTACAACATAGTATTTCATTTGCCAGTTCTTTGTCCATTCCCCTAAACTATCTAAGTCTCTGCTGCCTCTCACCCCTCTTAAATAGTAGAGTAACATTTGCAATTTTCTAGTCATCGGGTACAATGCCAGAATTTATCGATTCTTGAAGGATTATTGTTAATGTCTCCGCAATCTCTCCAGCTACTTCTTTTACAGCCTGAGGGTGTATTCCATCAGGTCCGGGAGATTTATCCACCCTCAGACCATTAAGCTTCCTGAGCACCTTCTCAGGCATAATTTTCACTGCACAAACTTCACTTCCCTGACACTTTTGAACGTCCAGTATACTGCAGATGTCTTTTTCGTCCTATTTCAATGCTTGAACTCGAATCATTTCTCCAGTAACAGTGTATCCAGACAATCGCTGGTGATTCACCCACTCTAAAACTTTTTCTTCCAGTTCTGGCCACTGGCATGTTTTCCCACAGTTTGCACATTTCGTCTTTGGCATTTTCCCTCAGCATGTCCTCTGCCTTTCTCCACTCTCTCACTCTCTCTCGTTTACTCTAAACTTCTTAGCAGCTGCAGAATTATTCGTTCCTTTAGCAAAATGAACAACCTTCGGCTTGAAGCCAGCATCATATCACATTTGTTTTAATCTTTTGTACATGGTGGTTGCAAACTCAATACTGAGTACACGTACTAATCCTGCCACCCCGTGTTATATTTTAACGAGATTATGATGGGTATTGAAATGGTTTCACGGGGGTTTCCATTGGAAACCTAATTGAAAATTTCTCTCCCTGATTTATTTATTAAGAATTCGCCTATAGCACTCTACAATGTGTAGGCCTGTTTTCTTAGCAGGTAGCAAAGCTGAATACCGGCACTTGAGATCTTGTGATCTTTTCTGGTTAAATCAAAAACCTCTACAAAAGGGGTCAGCTTATACAAAGGTAACATGAAAAAGTTACTTTTTTAGCCTTGAAAATGGGGGTTGGCTTATACTCCAGAATATATGGTAAATCTCCTGGACCTGATGGAATGCACCCTCAGGTTCTGAAGGAAGTAGCTGGAGAGATTGCAGAGGCATTAACAATGATCTTTCAAGAGTCGATAGATTTTGGCATTGTACCAGATGACTGGAAAATTACTCCACTATTTAAGAAGGGTGGGAGGCAGCAGAAAGGAAACTAGACCTGTTAGCCTGACATCAGTGATTGGGAAGTTGTTAGAATCAATTGTTAGGGATGAGATTACGGAGTATCTGGAGACACATGACAATATAAGCCAACGCCAGCGTGGTTTCCTGAAAGGAAGATCCTGCTTGACTAACCTACTACAGTTTTTTGAGGAAATTACAAGCAGGGTAGACAAAGGAAATGTAGTAGATGTGGTGTACTTGGATTTTCTGAAGGCCCTTGACAAGGTTCTGCACTTGAGGCTGTTTAGCAAAATAAGAGCCCGTGGAATTACAGGGGAGTTACTAGCATGGGTGGAACATTGGCTGATTAGCAGAAAACAGAGAGTGGGAATAAAGGGATCCTATTCTGGCTGGCTGCTGGTTACCAATGAAGTTCGGTGGGGTCGATGTTGGGACCACTGTTTTTTTACGAAATATGTCAATGATGTGGACTATGGGATTAATGGATTTGTGGCTAAGTTTACCAATGATGCAAAGATAGGTGGAGGAGCAGGTAGTGTTGAGGAAACAGGGAGCCTGCAGATAGACTTAGATAGTTTAGGGGAATGGGCAAAGAAGTGGCAAATGAAGTACAGTGTTGGAAAGTGTATTGTCATGCACTTTTGTGGAAGAAATAAACAGGCAGACTATTATTTAGATGAGGAGAGAATTCAAAATGCAGAGATGCAAAGGGACTTGGGAGTCCTTGTGCAGGATACCCTGAAGGTTAACCTCCAGGTTGATCAGTGGTGAACCTCCAGGTTGAGAAGGTGAATGCAATGTTGGCATCAATTTCTAGTGCAGGGATGTGATGTTGAAGCTCTATAAGGCACTTGTGAGACCACACTTAGAGTATTGCGTGCTGTTTTGGGCTCCTTATTTTAGAAAGGATATACTGATATTGTAGAGGGTTCAGAGAAGATTCACAAGAATGAAAGGGTTACCATATGAGGAATGTCTGGCAGCTCTTGGGCTGTATTCCCTGGAGTTCAGGAGAGTGAGAGGGGAAACTCATAGAAACGTTCTGTATGTTAAAAGGCCTGAACAGATTAGATATGGCAAAGTTATTTCCCATGGTAGGGATGTCTAGGACAAGAGGGCATGACTTCAGTATTGGAGGACGTCCTTTTAGAATTGAGATGTGGAGAAATTTCCTTAGTCAGAGGGTGGTAAATCTGTGGAACTTCTTGCCACAAGCGGCTGTGGAGGCCGAGTCATTGGGTGTATTTAAGGCAGAGATAGATTGGTTCTTGATTAACCAGGGCAACAAAAGGGTATGGGGAGGAAGGCAGGAGGAGTGGGGATGACTGGAAGAATTGGATCAGCCCATGATTGAATAGCAGAGCAGACTCGATGGGCTGAATGACCTACTTCTGCTGCTATATCTTATGGTCTTATTAAATGGCAAATGCCTCAATTTTACCACTGTCCAGTAACCTTAGCAACTAAATGGATGGCAGGTTTAAAAAAAAATGAAAAGTTTTAATCTGAAAGTTGTAAAATATTACTCTCTAGAAGGTCCATCATATCCATGCTAACCAAAAGTCAAGTTCAAGTTTATTGTTAATCGACTACATATTTATAACCAACCAAAACATCAAACTTTACCATAAAACGTCAATAAAGTGTCATTCAAAATGCATGTAGTACATATTGAGCTTTGGTGTAATCCTGTTTCCACATAGTGTCACTGTTAGCGTGATGCTATTACAGCTTGGGGGTGTTTGGGTGTGTGGCACCATTTGTAGAGAGTTAGTATGTTCTCCCCATGACTACTTGGGTTTTCTCCAGGTGCTCCAGTTTCCTCCCACAGTCCAAAGACATACTGGTTAGTAGGTCAATTGGTCATGGTAAATAGGTTAGTGTTAAATAGGTGGGTTGCTGGGTGTGCGGCCCTTTGGGTCAGAAGGGCTCATTCTGAGCTAAATACATAAATAAATGAATCAATCTAGGCCTATATCCTTACAGGTTCGGAGTCTTCAAGTTAGCATCCAGGTGCTTTTTCAATGGATTGAAGGATTTCTGTTTCCATTCTCCCTATAGACTGAGTCCCAGATACTTACTACTTGAAAAGTGAAACAATATTTCTTCAATTTCCTTTTAGCAATTAACTTAAATTTAACCCCCAACATATTGGCTACTCTGCCAAGAGTTAGAGGCCTCTACCTGTTCATCCTTTTCGAACCGTCCAAAGAAAACCAGCCCTTTTTAGCCTCTTTCTCCTCCCCAACTACAACTTTCCATAGTTTTCCTCTACAGACTGTGGTGCCTGGACAACACAGTTCTGAGTTTAAGAATGTGGAACTATATACCAAAATCCAGTCAAGAAGAAAAGAGCTTACGAAAGGTTAAAAAAAAACTAGCTAATGATAGGGATCGAGAAGATTATAAGGCTGGCAGAAAGAAGCTTAAGAAGGGGCCATGAGAAGTCCTTGACGGACAGGATTAAGGAAAACCCCAAGGCATTCTACAAGTATGTATAAGAGGATAAGATATGAGAGAATAGGACCAATCAGGTGTGACATTGGAAAAGTGTGTATGGAACTAGAGGAGATGGCAGAAGTGCTTAATGAATACTTTACTTCAGTATTCACTACAGAAAAGGATCTTAGCAATTGTAGGGATGACTTGCAGCAGACTGAAAAGCTTGAGTATGTAGATATTAAGGAAGAGGATGTGCTGGAGCTTTGGGAAAGCATCAAGTTGGATAAGTCACCAGAACTGGACAGGATGTACCCCAGGCTACTGTGGGAGACAAGGGAGGAGATTGCTGAGCCTCTGACAATGATCTTTGCATCACCAATGAGGATGGGAGAGGTTCCGAAGGATTGGAGGGTTGAGGATGTTGTTCCCTTATTCAAGAAAGGGAGTAGAGATAACCCAGGAAATTACAGACCAGTGAGTCTTACTTAAGTGGTTGGTAAGTTGATGGAGAAGATCCTGAGAGGCAGGATTTATGAACATTTGGAGAGGCATAATATGATTAGGAATAGTCAGCTTGGCTTTGTCAGGTCATGCTTTGCAAGCTTGATTTAATTTTTTCAGGATATGATGAAGGTAGAGCCATAGATATAGTGTACAATTGAAGTCAGAGGTTTACATACATCTTAGCCAAATATGTTTAAACTCAGTTTTTCACAATTCCTGACATTTAATCCTAGAAAACATTCCCAGTCTTAGGTCAGTTAGGATACCTACCTGATTTTAAGAATGTGAAGTGTCAGAATTATAGTAGAGCGAATGATTTATTTCAGCTTTTATTTCTTTCATCACATTCCCAGTGGGTCAGAAGTTTACATACACTTTGTTAGTATTTGGTAGCATTGCCTGTAAATTGTTTAACTTGGGTCAAATGTTTTGGGTAGCCTTCCACAAGCTTCTCACAGTAAGTTACTGGAATTTTGTTCCATTCCACCAGACAGAACTGGTGTAACTGAGTCTGCCCACCAATTTTCTATCGGATTGAGGTCAGGGCTTTATGATGGCCAGTCCAATACCGTGACTTTGTTGTCCTTCAGCAATTTTGCCACAGCTTTGGAGGTATGCCTGGGGTCATCGTCGATTTGGAAGACCCATTTGTGACTGAGCTTTAACTTCCTGGCTGATGTCTTGAGATGTTGCTTCAATATATCCACATAATTTTCCTTCCTCATGATGCCATCTATTTTGTGAAGTACACCAGTCCCTCCTGCAGCAAAGCACCCCCACAACATGATGCTGCCACCCCCATGCTTCACGGTTGGGATGGTGTTCTTCGGCTTGCAAGCCTCATCCTTTTTCCTCCAAACGTAAAGATGGTCATTATGGACAAGCAGTTCAATTATTGTTTCATCAGACCAGGGGACATTTCTCCAAAAAGTAAGATCTTTGTCCCCATGTGCACTTGCAAACTGTAGTCTGGCTTTTTTATGGCAGTTTTGGAGCAGTGGCTTCTTCCTTGCTGAGAAGCCTTTCAGGTTATGTTGATATAGGACTCGTTTTACTGTGAATATAGACACTTGTTTACCTGTTTCCTTCAGCATCTTCACAAGGTCCTTTGCTGTTGTTCTGGGATTGATTTGGACTTTTTGCGCTGAAGTACGTTCATCTCTAGGAGACAGAATGCGTCTCCTTGCGGCTGCGTGGTCCCATGGTGTTTATACTTGCTTACTATTGTTTGTACAGATGAACGTGGTACCTTCAGGCGTTTGGAAATTGCTCCCAAGGATGAACCAGACTTGTGGAGGTCCACTATTTCCTTTTCTGAGGTCTTGGCTGATTTCTTTTGATTTTGTTTGTAAACTTCTGACCCACTGGAGTTGTGATATAGTCAATTAAAAGTGAAATAATCTGTAAACAATTGTTGGAAAAATTACTCGTGTCATGCACAAAGTAGATGTCCTCAATATCTTCCCAATACTATAGTTTGCTAATACGAAATCTGTGGAGTTGTTAAACAATGAGTTTTAATGACTTCAACCTAAGTCTATGTTATCTTCTGACTTCAACTATATATGGATTTTAGCAAGGCATTTGATAAGGTACCCCATGCAAGGCTTATTGAGAAAGTAAGAAGGTATGGGATCCAAGGGGACATTGCTTTGTGGATCCAGAATTGGCTTGCCCACAGAAGGCAAAGAGTGATCGTAGACGGGTCATGTTCTGCATGGAGGTTGGTCACCAGTGGAGTGCCTCAGGGATCTGTTCTGGGACCCCTACTCTTTGTGATTTTTATAAATGACCTGGATGAGGAAGTGGAGGGATGGGTTAGTAAATTTGCTGATGACACAAAGGTTGAAGGTTATTCTGGATAGTGTGGAGGGCTGTCAGAGGTTACAGCAAGACATTGATAGAAAGCAAAACTGGGCTGAGAAGTGGCAGATGGAGTTCAACCCAGATAAGTGTGAGATGGTTCATTTTGGTAGGTCAAATATGATGGTAGAATATAGCATTAGTGGCAAGACTCTTGGCAGTGTGGAGGATCAGAGGGGCTTCGAGTCCATAGGACACTCAAAGCTGCTACACAGGTTGACTCTGTGGTTAAGAAGGAATATGGTGCAATTGTGGGATTGAGTTTAAGAGCGAGAGGTAATGTTGCAGCTATACAGGACCCTGGTCAGACACCATTTGGAGTACTGTGCTCAGTTCTGGTCACCTCACCACAGGAAGGACGTGGAACCCATAGAAAGGGTGCAGAGGAGATTGACAAGGATGTTGCCTGGATTAGGGAGCATGCTTTATGAGAATAGGTTGAGTGAACTCGGCCTTTTCTCCTTGGAGCGACAGAGGATAAGAAGTGACCTAATAGAGATGTACAAGATAATGAGAGGCATTGATTGTGTGGATAGTCAGAGGTTTTTTCCCAGGGCTGAAATGGCTAGCATGAGAGTGCACAACTTTAAGGTGCTTGGAAGTAGGTACAGAGGAGATGTCAGGGGTAAGCTTTTTACTCAGAGTGGTGAGTGCGTGGAATGGGCTGCCAGCAGTTGTTGTGGAAGCGGAATCAATAGGGTCTTTTAATAAACTCCTGGATAGATACATGGAGCTTAGAAAAATAGAGGGCTATGGGTAAGCCTAGGTAGTTCTAAGTTAAGGGCATGTTCCGTATAGCTTTCTGGGCTGAAGGGCTTGTATTGTACTGTAGGTTTTCTGTTTCTATCAGACCATAAATGGCAGGAGCAGAATGAGGCCATTTGGCCCATTGAGGCTGTGCTGACATTTCATCATGGCTGATCCATTTTCCATTTCAGCTGCTTTCCCTGTCTTTACTCAGTAACCTTTCACACCCTGACCAGTCAAGATCCTCTCAAGCTCTGCTTTAAATATACTCAGTGACTTGGCTCTCATAGCCACCTATGGCAATGAATTCCACAGATTCATCACCCTCTCTAATGTCCTTGCGTAGATAAGGGGCCCACAGCTGCTCACAGTACTGCATGAAATCTCTTTGCATCTCAGATTTTTGAATTTTCTGCTGGTTTAGAAAATAATCTACACTTTTATTCCTTCTCCCAAAGTGCATGGCCATACACTTGCCAACACTATATTGCATCTGCCACTTCTTTGCTCATTCTATTAATCTGTCTAGCCCCTTCTGCAACATCCCTGCTTCCTCAGTATTACCTTCCCCTCCACCATTCTTCGTATTGTCTGCAAACATGGCCACAAAACCATCAATTCCATCATCCAAATCATTGACATGTAATGTAAAATGAAATGGTCCCAACATAGACACCTGTGGAACACCAGTAGTCACCAGCACCCATCAAGAATAGGCTCCCTTGATTCCTTCTTTGCCTCCTGCCAATTAGTCAATGCTCTGTCCATGCCAGTATCTTTCCTGTAATAACATGGGCTTTTATCTTGTTAAGCAGCCTCAAAGACCTTCTGAAAATCCAAGTACACAGCATCCACTGATTCTCCCCTGTCTATCCTGCTAGTTATTTCTTCAAAGAATTCCAACAGATTTGTCAGGCAAGATTTCCCCTTGGGGATACCATGCTGACTACGGCCTATTTTATCCTGTGCTTTTAAGAACCTTGAGATCTCATCCTTAACAATCAGCTCCAACATCTTCCGAACCAAGAAGTCGGACTAACTGGCCAATAGTTTTCCTTCTTCTGCCTCTCTCCCTTCTTTAAGAGCAGAGTGACGTTTGCAATTTTCCAGTCATCTGGAACCATGCTAGAATCTAGTGTTCTTGAAAGATTATTTCTAAATCCTCCACATCTCTGCAGCCAGCTCTTTCAGAACCCTGGGGTGTAGTCCATCTGATCCAGCTGATTTATTTACCTTCAGACCTATCAGCTTCCCAAGCACCTTCTCCCTAGTAATAGCAACTGCACTCACTTTGCCCCCAACAGTCTTGAACTTGTGCCCTGTGCGAAAATATTAAGTTCAAAGTAAATTTATTATCAAGGTATGTATATGTCACCATATACCACCTTGAGATTCATTTTCTTGTGGGCATTCAGAGTAGAACAAAGAGATACCATAGAATAATGAAAAACTACACACACAGACAAACCATCAACATCCAAAACAAGACAACCTAGCAACTATACTGTAAATAGAAACAAATAAATAGTTAATATTGAGAACATGGATTGTGGAGTCCTTGCACTGAGTTCATAGATTGTGGAATCAGTTCAGTGCTGAGCTGAGTGAAGTTAGTCACACGGTTCAGGAGCCTGATGATATTAAAAGTTCTAATAACGAAGGTCCCATTTTCAGACTTTTCTATTTGAGTAGAAAAATCATGCAAAGGTAATGCATAAAATGTATTTTAAAAGTTTCTACAGAGAAGTGAAGAATTATTAAGAATTATTATTATTACTCACATAGAGACTCCACTAAGCATTATGTCAGAGATTAAATGAGACTGTTCTAACTGGTCTCATTCACAAACAAAAAAAACTGTAAAGCCGCAGAAATCTTTCTTGCTGTTCGATCATTTGTTTGTTTAAGCGCCATATCTCAAGAACTACACCTGATAAAAATGGTCAGATTTCAGTTTGAAATGTATATGAAGCACTCTGTTTCTGTCACTGTGTAAAACAATCTCCAGCCCTGCCAAACGTGTGAGATTGAGGTGTGAAACCCCTGTTTGTGTGGGTGCTTTGTGATCTGTTACCATTACAAAAGAGTACCATGAAATAACAGGCAGTACACCATATGCAATTAAACAATTTAGCTTTATGATTTTTAATTTGACTACAGGGTTAATGAAGAAAAAGGAAAATGGCTCTTTTTAGTGAAACAGTCTAACGTGCACAAGTTGGAGTTCATGATTTCCCTTTTGCCGATCCTCCTTCAATCTCCCCTCGGATCACGCCTCTGCTCCGGGTCGAGTCCTACAATCTCTTCTCTCTCCATTTCCCACTGAACAAAAGACCCAATTTAAGGCGCACAGCACAAAAACACACTCCCCTCATTGGACGGCTCACATTCCAAAGCACCCATTATCTCTCACTGTAACCCAAGCACTGCTTCTACAGAAAGACCGTTACATTGGCAGTGAAACCTTTCCCAGGGTGTTACAGGTAATTAACAGCATTTTCTCAGTGCTGTGCCAACCAAGGTGATACGGTCAGGTCTTTGATTCTGTGACTTTCTGTCACCACTGCATGAAACCTAACATATGGATGACAGAAAACAATGGAGGGCTATGTGGGTGGGAAGGGTTAAAGGATTGGTACAACATTGTAGGCTGAAGGGCTTGCAGTATGCTGTAACATAATGTTGCATGTAATGTGTAATAAACGCAAGAGATTCTGCAGGTGTTGGATTTCAACAGCAAGATTCACCAAATGCTGGAGCATCTGTGGGGAGGAATAATCAGTTGATGTGTCAGGCCGAGACTCTTCATCAGATTATTATATAATAAACATCCAGAGTTTGTACTAATGCTGATTCTCTGCATCTCGTTTCTCTCGTTTCCAGATCTGTAACCAAGAAACATCTTATGACATTCTGGGGACAGATATCTGGGCAGTTAACTCCTTTGAAAACATTAGGTAGGTTCTTTTTCTTCTCCATGCATACTGTTCAGTGGTTATGTCCTTTCTCTGCAGCTTGCAGGACTTTCCACTGCCCACTTCCTTCCAAGATATTGGGGGACTGCAATATTACTTAACCTTTCTCTTCTCAGTGCTTTGATTATTTGAAACCTCGTGTAGTAGAGACACCAAGATAGATGTTTCTGTGTCGGCCTGGTACAAATTGGGGCTTGTGTAATGAAGCTTTGGGATTAGCACATACATTACAGATTCAAGGCTGACGAGCAGTGGGGGGTCATTGATAAGGATACAGTGTTATAGGAGTGGAACATTCAATGTAATGTTTGGGTGGGGGGGTCATTGATAAGGATACAGTGTTATAGGAGTGGAACTTATTCAATGTAATGTTTGGGTGGGGGGTCATTGATAAGGATACAGTGTTATAGGAGTGGAACGTACTCTGTAATGCTTGGATGGGGGGTCATTGATAAGGATACAGTGTTATAGGAGTGGAATGTATGTAGTGCTTGGGTGGGGGGGGTCATTGATATGGATACAGTGTTATAGGAGTGGAATGTATGTAATGCTTGGGTGGGGGGTCATTGATAAGGATACAGTGTTATAGGAGTGGAACGTACTCTGTAATGCTTGGGTGGGGGGTCATTGATAAGGATACAGTGTTATAGGAGTGGAATGTATGTAATGCTTGGGTGGGGGGGGTCATTGATAAGGATACAGAGTTATAGGAGTGGAACGTACTCTGTAATGCTTGGGTGGGGGGGGTCATTAATAAGGATACAGTGTTATAGGAGTGGAATGTATGTAATGCTTGGGTGGGGAGGTCATTGATAAGGATACAGTGTTATAGGAGTGGAATGTATGTAATGCTTGGGTGGGGGGTCATTGATAAGGATACAGTGTTATAGGAGTGGAACGTCTTCTATGTAACGCTTGGTTGGGGGTCATTGATAAGGATACAGTGTTATAGGAGTGGAACGTATTCTATGTAATGCTTGGGTGGGGAGGTCATTGATAAGGATACAGTGTTATAGGAGTGAACGTACTCTATGTAATGCTTGGGTGGGGGGTCATTGATAAGGATACAGTGTTATAGGAGTGGAACGTATTCTATGTAACGCTTGGTTGGGGGTCATTGATAAGGATACAGTGTTATAGGAGTGGAACGTATTCTATGTAACGCTTGGTTGGGGGTCATTGATAAGGATACAGTGTTATAGGAGTGGAACGTATTCTATGTAATGCTTGGGTGGGGAGGTCATTGATAAGGATACAGTGTTATAGGAGTGGAACGTATTCTATGTAACGCTTGGTTGGGGGTCATTGATAAGGATACAGTGTTATAGGAGTGGAACGTCTTCTATGTAACGCTTGGTTGGGGGTCATTGATAAGGATACAGTGTTATAGGAGTGGAACGTCTTCTATGTAACGCTTGGTTGGGGGTCATTGATAAGGATACAGTGTTATAGGAGTGGAACGTATTCTATGTAATGCTTGGGTGGGGGGGGTCACTGATAAGGATACAGTGTTATAGGAGTGGAATGTATGTAATGCTTGGGTGGGGGGTCATTGATAAGGATACAGTGTTATAGGAGTGGAACGTACTCTGTAATGCTTGGGTGGGGGGTCATTGATAAGGATACAGTGTTATAGGAGTGGAACGTACTCTATGTAATGCTTGGGTGGGGAGGTCATTGATAAGGATACAGTGTTATAGGAGTGGAATGTATGTAATGCTTGGTTGGGGGTCATTGATAAGGATACAGTGTTATAGGAGTGAACGTACTCTATGTAATGCTTGTTTGGGGGTCATTGATAAGGATACAGTGTTATAGGAGTGGAACGTATTCTATGTAATGCTTGGTTGGGGGTCATTGATAAGGATACAGTGTTATAGGAGTGGAACGTATTCTATGTAATGCTTGGTTGGGGGTCATTGATAAGGATACAGTGTTATAGGAGTGAACGTACTCTATGTAACGCTTGGGTGGGGGGGGTCATTGATAAGGATACAGTGTTATAGGAGTGGAACGTACTCTATGTAACGCTTGGGTGAGGGGGGGTCACTGATAAGTGCAGCTGGAGAAACTGAATGCAAAAATAAACCGATTGTACACCTACTGAATAAAAGATTTGAATTTCAAAAGAAGTTGCAGAGAGCTTGATTTCTCATTTGTCACATGGGTGCAGGGTAGCGGAACACTATGACTGCGCCAGTGACCTGGGTTCAATTCCCACTGCAGTCTATAAGGAGTCTGTATGTTCTCTCCGTGACCCTTGGGTCTCCTCTGGGCACTCCAGCTGTTTCCCTCATTACAAAGACATATGGGTTGGTCGGTTATTTCATCACGGCGCTGGCTCATGGGTTCCGACGGGCCCGTTACGGTGTTGTGTATCTCTAAAGAGAATAGAAACTGTTGTGATTTCCTGCATTCAGAACGTGGAATGCTTGGGAGGGGGTTCCAAAATCCCCAGGGAACTCATTGCTTCATAGGTTAGCTGGTTCTTAAAATAACTTCAGCTCCCAGGAGTAAAGTCCCCTGATCCTTTAGGAATAGGAGATGAATTGAATGTCATTTTGCTTATGGTGTATTATTTATTTAGAGGCTGTTCTGTATTTACTGTGTGAAACCAGTTAATTGGATGTGTAGAGAAATGATCTCCTGGATCCATGCTTGAGGAAATGGAGACATAACTCTGGGTCATTGAACCTCCTGGGATTTCTTATTCTTCTTTTCATTCTCTCCACTCTCTCTTCTGTACTGCCAATGCATCCTGTGTGCTGTTAGCTTTGGGTGTCATTTTTGATATTGGCGTATTGCAATCTGTAATGCAGCTCTGTTCCTCTGCCAATTCCTCTTTGTTCATAACTTCCGCTGTCTCTTCTGTCTATCGTCAGTGCCAAATGTAGCAAGAACACTTGGCTAAGAATCGATGGTAGTGCAGGAGATGGGGAGCAGATTCTATCTTCTGCCAGTTCATTCTCTTCCATTTCCTCTTCTTAGAATTTTGTGTCTTAAATACCTTGTGAAGATGGGGAGTAACACAGTAAACTGAACATCTTGTTGGTGGAAATACAATGAATTCTGGTTAATAGGAACTCATTGGGACCATTACATTTTGGCCCAATTAAGCAGCTGCTCCATTTAACCGAAGTTTCATGGAAGTTGTTGAAAAGATATTTAAAAAAAGGCAGAGAATTTAAATGAAATACAGAACAAATTAGAGGATTACCAATATCACAACAATACTATAAAACTGAGTACTAGTTCATAATCATTACCAATGGAGGAATTAATCCAGTGTATTCTTTGATTGACTGTAAATAACAAAATTATTGGCAGACTCTGAGTGCAGTTAATGGACTGCCTTTATTGAGATAACCGTCATCGCCTAGGTGAAGTAGTGGGGTTCAGAACACACACACTCTTACAACTCGAGCATTCTCTTTCTTTTTGTTTGTGCTCAAGGAGAACAGCATGGGCCGCTGTCACCCACACTCTTCTGAAGTCAAACAGAAAACTGCCATTTTTGTACGGAATTAGAACATAGAAACATAGAAAACCTACAGCACAATACAGGCCCTTCGGCCCACAATGTTGTGCCCAACATGTCCCTACCTTAGAAATTACCTAGGCCTACCCGTAGCCCTTTATTTTATTTGAGCTCCACGTACCTATCCAAAAGTCTCTTAAAAGACCCTATCGTATCGGCCTACACCACCTTTGCCGGCAGCCCATTCCATGCACTCACCACTCTCTGAATGAAAAAACATACCCCTGACATCTCCTTTGTACCTACTCCCCAGCACCTTAAACCTGTGTCCTCTTGTGGCAACCGTTTCAGCCCTGGGAAAAATTTTGCCTCTGACTATCCACACGATCAATGCCTCTCGTCATCCTATACCCCTCTATCAGGTCACCTCTCATCCTCCGTTGCTCCAAGGAGAAAAGGCCTTGTTCGCTCAACCTATTCTCATAAGACATGCTCCCCAATCCAGGCAACATCCTTGTAAATCTCCTCTGCACCCTTTCTATGACTTCCACATCCTTCCCGTAGTGAGGCAACCAGAACTGAGCACAGTATTCCAAGTGGGGTCTGGCCAGGGTCCTATATAGCTGCAACATTACCTCTCAGCTCCTAAATTCAATTCCACGATTGATGAAGGCTAATACACCGTACGCCTTCTTAACCACAGAGTCGACCTGAGCAGCTGCTTTGAGTGTCCTATGGACTCAGATCCCAAGATCCCTCTGATCCTCCACACTGCCAAGAGTCTTACCATTAATACTATATTCTGTCATCGTATTTGACCTACCAAAATGAACCACTTCACACGTATCTGGGATGAACTCCATCTGCCACTTCTCAGCCCAGTTTTGCATCCTATCAATATCCCGCTGTAACCTCTGACAGCCCTCCGCACTATCCACAACACCTCCACCCTTTGTGTTATCAGCAGACTTGCTAACCCATCCCTCCACTTCCTCATCCAGGTCATTTATAAAAATCACGAAGAGTAAGGGTCACAGAACAGATCCCTGAGGCACACCACTGGTCACCGACCTCCATGCAGAACATGACCCGTCTACAACCACTCTTTGCCTTCTGTGTGCAAGCCAGTTCTGGATCCACAGAACAATGTCCCCTTGATCCCATGCCTCCTTACTTTCTCAATAAGCCTTGCATGGGGTACCGTATCAAATGCCTTGTTGAAATCCATATACACTACATCTACTGCTCTTCCTTGAGCAATGTGTTTAGTCACGTCCTCAAAAAATTCAATCGGGCTCGTAAGGCACGACCTGCCCTTGACAAAGCCATGCTGACTATTCCTAATTATATTATACCTCTCCAAATATTCATAAATCTTGCCTCTCGGGATCTTCTCCATCAACTTACCAACCACTGAGGTAAGACTCACTGGTCTATAATTTCCTGGGCTATTTCTACTCCCTTTCTTGAATAAAGGAACAACATTTGCAACCTTCCAATCCTCCGGAACCTCTCCCATCCCCATTGATGATGCAAAAATCATTGCCGGAGGGTCAGCAATCTCCTCCCTCACTTCCCACAGTAGCCTGGGGTACATCTCATCCAGTCCCAGCGACTTATCCAACTTAATGCTTTCCAAAAGCTCCAGCACATTCTCTTTCTTAATACTTACATGCTCAAGCTTTTCAGTCTGCTGCAAGTCATCTCTACAATCACCATAGTGAATACTGAAGTAAAGTATTCATTAAGTACCTCTGCTACTTCCTCCAGTTCCATACACTTTCCCACTGTCACACTTGATAGGTCCTATTCTTTCACGTCTTATCCTCTTGCTCTTCACATACTTGTAGAATGCCTTAGGGTTTTCCTTAATCCTGCCCTCCAAGGCCTTCTCATGGCCCCTTCTGGCTCCCCTAATTTCCTTCTTAAGCTCCTTCCTGTTAGCCTTATAATCTTCTAGATCTCTTGCATTACCTAGCTCTCTTGCATTACCTAGCACTCTGAACCTTTTGTAAGCTTTTCTTCTTGACTAGATTTATTACAGCCTTTGTACACCACGGATCCTGTATCCTACCATAACTTCCCTGTGTCATTGGAACGTACCTGTGCAGAACTCCACACAAGTATCCCATATAACCATATAACAATTACAGCGTGGAAACAGGCCATCTTGGCCCTTCTAGTCCGTGCCGAACGCTTACTCTCACCTAGTCCCACCGACCTGCACTCAGCCCATAACCCTCCATTCCTTTCCTGTCCATATACCTATCCAATTTTTTTTTAATGACAAAATCAAACCTGCCTCTACCACTTCTACTGGAAGCTCATTCCACACAGCTACCACTCTCTGAGTGAAGAAATTCCCCCTCGTGTTACCCCTAAACTTTTGCCCCTTAACTCTCAACTCATGTCCTCTTGTTTGAATCTTCCCTACTCTCAATGGAAAAAACCTATCCACATCAACTCTATCTATCCCCCTCATAATTTTAAATACCTCTATCAAGTCCCCCCTCAACCTTCTATGCTCCAGAGAATAAAGGCCTAACTTGTTCAACCTTTCTCTGTAACTTAGGTGCTGAAACCCAGGTTACATTCTAGTAAATCTCCTCTGTACTCTCTCTAATCTGTTGACATCTTTCCTATAATTTGGTGACCAGAACTGTACACAATACTCCAAATTTGGCCTCACCAATACCTTGAACAATTTTAACATTACATCCCAACTCCTATACTCAATGCTCTGATTTATAAAGGCCAGCATACCAAAAGCTTTCATCACCACCCTATCCACATGAGATTCCACCTTCAGGGAACTATGCACCATTATTCCTAGATCACTTTGCTCTGCTGCATTCTTCAGTGCCCTACCATTTACCATGTATGTCCTATTTGGATTATTCCTAACAAAATGTAGCACCTCACACTTATCAGCATTAAACTCCATCTGCCATCGTTCAGCCCACTCTTCTAACTGGCCTAAATCTCTTTGCAAGCTTTGAAAACCTACTTCATTATCCACAATGCCACCTACCTTAGTATCATCTGCATACTTACTAATCCAATTTACCACCCCAGTACAGATCCCTGAGGCTCACCGCTAGTCACCGGTCTCCAACCTGACAAACAGTTATCCACCACTACTCTCTAGCATCTCCCATCCAGCCACTGTTGAATCCATTTTACTACTTCAATATTAATACCTAATGATTGAACCTCCCTAACTAACCTTCCGTGCGGAACCTTGTCAAAGGCCTTACTGAAGTTCATATAGACAACATCCACTGCTTTACTCTTGTCAACTTTCCTCGTAACCTCTTCAAAAAATTCAATAAGATTTGTCAAACATGACCTTCCATGCACAAATCCATGTTGTCTGTTCCTGATCAGACCCTGTCTATCCAGATAATTATATATGCCATCTCTAAAAATACTTTACATTAATTTACCCACCACTGACGTCAAACTTACAGGCCGATAATTGCTAGGTTTACTCTTAGAACCCTTTTTAAACAATTGAACTACATGAGCAATACGCCAATCCTCTGGCACCATCCCTGATTCTAATGACATTTGAAATATTTCTGTCAGAGCCCCTGCTATTTCCACACTAACTTCCCTCAAGGTCCTAGGGAACATCCTGACAGGACCCAGAGATTTATCTACTTTTATATTCCTTAAGAGTGCCAGTACTTCCTCTTCTTTAATCATCATAGTTTCCATAACTACCCTACTTGTTTCCCTTACCTTACACAATTCAATATCCTTCTCCTTAATGAATACCGAAGAAAAGAAATTGTTCAAAATCTCCCCCATCTCTTTTGGCTCCACACATAGCTGTCCACTCTGATTCTCTAAGGGACCAATTTTATCCCTCACTATCCTTTTGTTATTAATATAACTGTAGAAACCCTTTGGATTTATTTTCACCTTATTTGCCAAAGCAACCTCATATCTTCTTTTAGCTTTTCTAATATCTTTCTCAAGATTCTTTTTACATTCTTTATATTCCTCGAGCACCTCATTTACTCCATGCTGCCTATATTTATTGTAGATCTCTCTCTTTTTCGTAACCAAGTTTCCAATATCCCTTGAAAACCATGGCTCTCTCAAACTTCTAACCTTTCCTTTCAACCTAACAGGAACATAAAGATTCTGTACCCTCAAAATTTCACCTTTAAATGACCTCCATTTCTCTATTACATCCTTCTCTTAAAACGAATTGTCCCAATCCACTCCTTCTAAATCCTTTTGCATCTCCTCAAAGTTAGCCTTTCTCCAATCAAAAATCTCAACCCTGGGTCCAGTCCTATCCTTCTCCATAATTATATTGAAACTAATGGCATTGCGATCACTGGACCCAAAGTGCTCCCCAACACATACCTCTGTTACCTGACCTATCTCATTCCCTAACAGGAGATCCAACACTGTCCCTTCTCTAGTTGGTACCTCTATGTATGGCTACAAAAAACTATCCTGCACACATTTTACAAACTCCAAACCATCCAACCCTTTTACAGAATGGACTTCCCAGTCTATGTTTGGAAAATTAAAATCTCCCACAATCACCACCTTGTGTTTACTACAAATATCTGCTATCTCCTTACACATTTGCTCTTCCAATTCTCGCTCCCCATTAGGAGGTCTATAATACACTTTTAATATTTTAATACACTGTTATTACACTTTTCCCATTCCTCAGTTCCACCCAAATAGTCTCCCTAGACGAACCCTCTAATCAATCCTGCCAAAGAACCGCTGTAATATTTTCTCTGTCATGCAATGCAACACCTCCCCCTCTTGCCCCTCTGATTCTATCACACCTGAAGCAACGAAATCCAGGAATATTTAGTTGCCAATCGCACCCCTCCTGCAACCATGTTTATAGCTATAACATCATATTTCCATGTATCAATCCATGCTCTAAGCTCATCCACCTTTCTTACAATACTCCTAGCATTGAAATAGATGCATTTAAGAAACTCTCCACCTCTTCCTCTCTGTTTATCCCTAACGGTACAAACAACTTTATTTTTCTTCCTTCTCCCCTACATCTTCGGTCTGAGTGCCCCCCTTCTCTGTCACCTGCCTATCCTCCCTCACACACTGTTTACTAGCTTTCTCTATTTGTGGACTAACCTTCTCGCTCCTAGTCTCTTCAAATTGATTCCCACCCCCCAGCCATTCTAGTTTAAAGTCTCCCCAGTAGCCTTAGCAAATCTCCCTGCCAGGATATTGGTCCCCCTAGGATTCAAGTGTAACCCATCCTTTTTGTACAGGTCATACCCGCGGCAAAAGAGGTCCCAATGATCCAGAAACTTGAATCCCTGCCCCCTGCTCCAATCCCTCAGCCACGCATTTATCCTCCACCTCATTCCATTATCCCCTGAACATATGCCACATTTCTTCCGTACTTTTCCCTGAGAACATCCGTTTCCAATTTAAGCAATTAAACATTGGCTTATCCTTACGGATATTGATCATTGTATATATTTGAATTATTTACTCACAAGATCAATCGGCATTCACAATAGAGGTGTTAAAGTCGATTGAAACTTGAGGCGGACAGCTGACGCTATTTTGAAGTTCGTGAAGACAACAGAAGCTTAGTTTTTGAGTTTGTTTCACAACCTTCTGTTATCTTGTTGCCTCTGGCACCACCTAATGGTAAAGGGACCCTATGGTTTAGGAAGACCTTTCTAGAAAAATCTCAGTACAAAGGCCTCACTCGTCTGGTTTAAGAACACATTGTCATAGTCTACCTGGTCTGTCGTAAGCAGAGGTGTCTCCAGCAGTCTCACCTCAAAGATCTTGCTTGACTACTACTGCCCCAGGCTGTCCTTGGTTTAACCACAACTTCAACATGTTCATACAATGCTTTTGACAATTGCATCCTCCAAACTTTCATTTTCATTGTAACATTCAAAATGATTGTTCAAGCCTTCAAATTCTTCGTAGTTCCCAACCTGTTGAAGTAGTGAAATAGTTTCATTTTCACTCCCAGCACTTTCTGGCATCTCTAAGCCTGAATGCTTGAAACTGCAGTGAGCAAGAGAGTTCCAAGTTGTCTTGCTGCTTATTTCTTGCCAACTACCAGTGATAACAGTAACTAACACGTGCGCACACACACATCTATTTAAAGACTGTTTGCACTAAGCACAGTGTAGTGTCTAATGGCCACACAAGTACACACAACTGATGCCAGTTAGAAACTGTTCAGCAACATAGTGTCCCACATAAACAAGGAAATCCTGGCTATTTTCTTGATTAGTTTTGTTTTTTAAGAGTTGTTCCAAGTAAATGGCTGTCCTGATTCACCAATGGCCAAGTTAGCTGGAATCCACATTACTTTGTGAAATAAATGTGTGCGTGTACGTATCAAGTCCGGGGTGGGGGTGGGGGTGGTTGGTGGGAAGATATTACATTATTGTACATCGTGGAGCTTGTAGCTGAACCTGGGAGAATGTCATCAATTCTTTCAGTCTGCTGTGGGGACTAAATGATATGATTCACATGTCACAATATTTTGATATATGTGTAATAGATAAATAAGTTAAAGCTGAATCTGCTGCAAAAAAAGAAGCAGATTAAAACCCTAAATCAGAAGGATGCAATGTTATCTCTCCCGTCACCTCTACTGGGACATAGGCCGCTGAGAGCAGCTTGTCAGAGCCCTCTGTCTTCAAGAATGAGGTCTTCGGACCTTATGTTGGAGTTTCTGAAGCTCTGTTTTTACGGGACGGGGTTGCTAGCCCCACGCCCAATCCTTTCACAGCCGGGCTTGGGTCTGTCCATGGTGGAGTTGTATATAACAGGAACATTAGAAATGTGGAACAGAGATATAAGAGAAGGCTTCAATCTCTCAGCTCACTTTGCTGTACATTAAGTTTATAGTTGATTTCCCTTCTATCTTAATGTCCAAAGATTTATCAGTCTCAGCCTTGAATAAACACTGTAGATGAGGACAGAGCCCTTTTTGGAGAATTTCAAGTACCCATAATGCACTGATTTTAAATACTGTTTCCTCTGCTGGGTCCTGACTGGTAGCTGTTGTCTTCTGGCTCAGCACTCCCCACACGTCAGCAAGAGGAAGCTGTCTCTCAGCATCAAGCCTTTCATTTTTTCTCCAAATACTATAAGATAACTTTTCCTTCAAGTCAAGTTCAAGTTTATTGTCATCTGACTGTACATCTAGGAGGCCCTCCATTGGTTGGGGTTGACCATGAAGGTTGCGCCCGAGCTGTTGTACGCAAGCCAGGGCAGTACAATATTGAGAGCCCCGTGCAACAGGCATGCAGCTGATAAATCCCAAGTAATGACAGAGACTGATACAGTTTGGCACCAGTGGAATTGCAGGAGTTGTCAAGTCAGACTCCAGCTCCTTATTTTTCCTTGGGGTTTACTCCCGAAGCCTTCCTGTATGAGTGAGACAGCGGAGCTTTGAAATCAGTTTACCTTCTCCTAGCTGAGCTGCCCACCACAGCTGACGAGCCCCTTCTGCCCAAAGCCACTGCTTTGAAGTTGCCAGTAACCCACCTTTGCCCCTTCTCCTGTCAGTAGAAATGGTTCCTCTGGGTTCAGTAGCTGAGCCACACATGAAGGCCAGGAGCTGGGCTTGGTTGTCAGAGGCTATTGAAATGTAGGCCATTGGGAGCTTATAAACCCAATTGGGTTCTCTTTATCTAGTTTTAAGACTTGTGTGAAGATCTGATCACATTTTAGGTCATATTTATTCAGAAATGGAGAAAATTCTAAAGCATTCACAAACTCTCTAGCACCACTGTAGGCTTTTCCTGCATGACTTTCTTTCAGTCGCTAACTTTCTAATTTCAGCAGTGTACTAGATTCTCAGTGGACATCTCTGGGGGATGAATGGCCTTTCTTGGGTAATGGGGTTAAAACTGCACGTCATTCGAGTTACAGACTTGGCCAAGTACTGTATTGTTTCAGCAAAAATTTTTCTCAAAAGTATGAACAATACTCAATACTCTTGCCCTCTCCCCCCCCCCCCCCCCCCACCTTCTTATTCCAGCTTCTTACCCGTTCCTTTCCTGTCCTGTCCTGGTGGAGGGTCTCGGCCTCAACTGTTTATCATTTGCATAGATGCTTGTCTGACCTGCTGAGTTCCTCCAGCATTTTTTGTGTGTTGCTCTGGATTTCCAGCATCTGCAGAATCTTTGTGTTTCTGGTCAGTTAACTTGGTTTTTGGATGAAATACAGCTGCTGAAAATGATTACCCTCCTGCTGTAATAATGACCAATCTACTTTTGTCTTCCCAATTGCTTATTGTACACAAATGTTAAATGTTTGTGTTCTAGGCCCCTCTGAATACCAACATTTCTTGCATATTGTATTTTCTTGCTAATGGGAATAACCTGAAATGCTGACTATTTACTTTTTTCCATAGATGCTGCCTGACCTGGGTTCCCCCAGCATTTTGAGTGTGTTGCTCTGATTTCCAGCACTTTCTTGGGTGCCTGTCCTTTATTCCTTTGCTTGACTAGCAATGTTCTATTTGTAGCCTTTCTTCCTAGCAGCCGTGTTCCAGACACCTGCAAGTTTTCGAAAATTACTGCAGATGTATCTGCTCTCTGTCCAGCCTCTCTAGAACCCAATGATATTGGCCAGTTTCTCTAGCACTTGCTCTTCATTAGTACTCTCTGGTGTTTCTCACACTGTCATTAGTTCCCTTGTCGCCTGCATTTCCACTTAGATACTTCACTGAGGAAGAAGGAAGCAAAACTACTTGTCTGGACCATAAGACACAGGAGCTGAATTAGGCCATTCGGTTCATCGAGTCTGCTCTGCCATTTCATCATGGCTGAGTTATTATCCCTCTAAACTCATTTCTCCTGCCTTCTCCCTGTATTATTTGATCCCCTGACTATCAAGAACCTATGAACTTCTGCTTTCAATATACCTAGGGACTTGGCTTCCACAGTCACCTGTGGAAATGAATCCCACCACCCTGTAGCTAAAGGAATTCCCCTTCATCTCTGTTCTAAAGGAACATTCCTTTATTCTGAGGCTGTGTCCTCTCATCCTAGACTCTCCCACATCTAAACATTCACTCTATCTAGGCTTTTCAATATTCAGTAGATTTCAGTAAGATCCTTCCTCATTCTTTTAAACTCCAGTGAGTATAGGCCCAGGGCCATCAAATGCTCCTCATATATTAACCCTTTCATTCTTGGAATCATTCTCATGAACCTTCTCTGGACCCTCTCCATAATATCTTAGCCAATTCCTTACTCTTCTGCCTCTGCCTCTTTCTCCTGAGAGGCTCAGATTTTGCCGCTGTATCATTTTGCACACCCCTGGGATATACGAACCCATTCTGAAAAGCAGAGTGAATAATGGAATTTCTCATGTCTAGGCCATTTCCTTTTGGATCCAGAGACAGCCAGGCGCTGCTCTGTTTCCCTGTGGGTTATAATGTTTGCGGGTTTTCTCTTGCAGTGGAGCCACATGGGATCTACAACCTGAGAAATTACATTTCACCAGCTCGTTTCATCGAAGGCATTTCCAAAACGCTTCCAAGTCCCTCCCTCACATTGAGCGAGAAGGGTAAGTATCACTTCTCCACGTGTGAAAAGGGGGATTATTGACATTTTTTCCAGTTGGACATCCTTCACCTTGCCTCTTGGAAGGTATAAGTTGTGCATGGCTGAGGGAGCAGTCATGCAGACTGTGGTGGACCATTCCCTTGGCTCTTGGCAGTCCCCAGTGTCCCAGCACAAATGGGAGGTGCTACTGCCTGTGGTAAGTTCCAGCCTATGTTTATTCATTCTTGAATGTCAGGTTAGCTGGAGCGACCAGGGTTCAGAGGTACATGACAACTATTCCGGGAACAAAAGGGTTAACATGAGCAGCAGTTGATGGCTCTGGGACCTGTATTCATTGGAGTTTAGATGGGGGATCTCATTGAAACTTACTGAATATTGAAAGTCCTCGACAGAGTGGATCTGGAGAGGATGTTTCCTTTAGTGGGGGAGTGTGGGACCAGAGGGCACTGTCGTAGAATAGAAGGATCTTGCAAGTCTTATGGACTATTTTTAAAAACCGTTATGCTGGTGATCTTGAGATGGTTGCCCATCAGTAACTGACAGGTTTTGATGTCAGAGAGCAGCACTCTGGGCCATTCCTAAGGACTGATTCGTTCACAGGACTACCCCTCTTCTGATCTCCATCCTTTATCCACAGGAATTGGATTCAAATTTAACACAGGCACAGTTTGCTAACATTGAAGAAGGATTTTTAGTATCTAGGCAGAGGTTGGGATCTGATGCATTCCCAGGATAGAGTCATAGGGCACAGAGACAACTCATCCAGTGAACACCCGGACGTGCCCGCTTCTCATGGCTACTACCAAGGAGGAGGTACAGGAGCCTGAAGACACACACTCAACTTGTCAGGAACAGCTGCTTCTTCCATCAGATTTCTGCCAGTGATACTAAGTTTGATTTTGATTCAAGTTGTCTTCCCGAGTCAGTCCATTTGCCGATATTTGGTCATATTACACCCCCCCCCCCCCCCCCCACCGAACCCTGAATGAATCCATATACCTGTCCAGGTGCCTTTTAAATGTTGCAGTGGTGCTTGTTTCTCTGCTTTCTTCTGGCAGCTTGCTCCACATATCCCCCCTCTAAATTGCCACATATCCTCTTTAAATTTCCCTCCCCTTTACTTATCCATCCAGTTTTAGTCTTAGGGAAAAGACTGTATATGTGGTGGGTGTATGGAACACCCTACAGAGATGCAGATACATTAGGGATATTTACGAGACCCTTAGTCACATGGATGACAGAAAAATGGAGGGTTAGATTAATCTTACAGTAGGTTAAGGGGTCAGCTTATTCCATTTTAATATGTAAAATAAACATGATTTTGTGATCACTAAATATGTAGTACTCTTACTCTGGGAGCTATACCAATCTCTCTGATATAGTTAATCATCCTCTGTGCTCGGAATTTTCAGTAAAGAAAATGGCATTATATCCCTAATCTGATCCTACTGAATGAACAGCTTTATTTCTGCGGCCCAGTAATACATTACCTGTTCGTTGATAAAAGCTAATGGAGTGTGATGACCCACACAGATGCCCTCTCCCTTTTATCTACACAACTCTGTTGTGTCAAGCTTCTGTTTCTTCATGTCACCAGTTCTCTTCCTCGTGTTGGTATGCGCACAGGTACTCTTTCGAGTCGTGTAATGTTGTACATGCTGCAGTAAACCCATATGTAGGAAGAGAAGTTCTGCTCCATGTATATGTCTGGTATGGAGAGACCACTGAGCAGGATCGAAAACAGCAGCAGGGAGTTGTAAGCTCTGCCTGCTCCATCATGGGAACTGGTCCAAGCCCAGCTGCGAAAGGAGGAGGGTTGGGCAAAGGGCAGGCAAACCTGATCCCATAAAAATCCAGAGCTACCGAGAAAATGACGTGAACTCCAAAGTCCTCATCCCTGGCACCCCAGCTCTATCATCAACACTAACCTCCTCAGCATCCAGAACATCTTCAAACGATGATGCCTTAAAAAGGTGACTCCCATCACCCAGGACATGCCCTCTCACATTCCTACCATCAGAGATCAGATACACACACACACACGCACACAATCACACACACACACACGCACACAATCACACACACACACACGCACACAATCACACACACACACACACACGCACACAATCACACACACACACACGCACACAATCACACACACACACACACGCACAATCACACACACACACGCACACACACACGCACACAATCACACACGCACACAATCACACACACACGCACACACACACGCACGCACACACACGCACACACGCACACACACGCACACACACACACGCACACAATCACACACACACGCACACAATCACACACACACACACACACGCGCGCACACATATAGATAGATAGATAGATAGATATATATATGTAGTTACTATTGTGTATTGTAATGTACTGCTGCAGCAAAATAAGATATTTCACAAATTATGTCGGTGATATTAAACCTGGTTCTGATCAGGTGCTTTAGAGCAGGGGTCCCCAACCTGTTTTATGCCTTGGACCAACCAATACTATTAAGTAAGGGGTCTGCAGAACCCAGGTTGGGAAGCCCTGCTTTGAACCATTGTACTGTACTTCCCAATCCACATTCAGTGATCTTCAATATAAGGAAGTGTTTACACTTTACAGTCTGGCCCTATACGTTACACTGAAAATGCTTTCAATTCCTAGACAAGTACAACGTGCTCACAGTGGTCACATTATTAGGTACAAGAATGGAACCTGGTGTGATCTTCTGCTGATGTGTGCTCAGAGATGTTCTGCACACCACTGTTGTAAGGCATGGTTATTTGAGTTACTGTTGCCTTTCTGTCAGCTCGAACCAGTCTGACCGTTCAGTAACAAGGCATTTTCACCCACAGAACTGCTGCTCATTGAATGCTTTTTGTTTCTCATGCCATTCTCTGTAAACTCTAGAGCCTATTGTGTGAAAATCCCAGCAGCTCAGCAGTTTCTGAGATACTCAAACCACCCCATCTGGCACCAATTATCATTCCACAGTCAATGTCATGTGGTCATACTTCCTCCCCATTCTGACGTTTGGTCTGAACAACAACTGAACCTCTTGACCACATCTGCATGCTTTTAGGCAATGAGTTGCTGCCACATGATTGACTGATGATATTTGTATTAATGAGCAGGTGTGCTGGTGTACCTAATAAAGTGGTCACTGAGTGTATGTTTTGTTTTAATCTGGTGGAATTGAATATTAAAGGTGGCATCCATCAGTAAGGAGCCCCACCATACCAGACACCCCATCCTCATCATTATTACCATCTGGGAGGATTCAGATTCCGATTCATTCTCACATACAGTGAAATGTGTCATTTACATTAACACAACCTAAGGATGTGCTGGAGGCATGCTGCAAGTGTGACCAACAGAGCATGTCCACATCACTCAGGAGAGCAACAAGCAACAAAACAGCAACTCCAAACCCAGCCTGTCTCCTCTCCCAGCCACACATGGACATGCCTCCAAATCCACATAAAGACCGCTGGGCCAGCAGGCTTCGGCCCTCGAGGTGCAGGAGCTTGAAGAAAACTTGTAAGCTCAGCCAGCACCATTGTGGCCACTAGGCTCCCTAGCATCAAGGAATTCTTCAAAAGGCGATGCCACAAGAAGGTGGCATTCATCATTAAGGACCCCCTTCACCCAGGATGTGCCCTCTTCTCATTGCTACCATCAGGGAGAAGGTACAGGAGCCTGAAGACCCACAATCAACTTTCTTTCCCACCGCCATCAGACAATGAACACATGACACTACCTCACTATTTTGCTTTCTATTTTTACGACTTAATCTTTTCTATATATATTATATTGTAATTCATAGTAATTATTTTGTATTGCACCGTACTGCTGTAAAACAACAAATTTCAGGACGTGTCAGTGCTAATAAACCTGATTCCGACTCTGATTGACAGGTTGCTGTGTAAGCCGGTTTGGAGGAGGAACTGTTGCTAAAGAAACATTTTGTAACAACTCAAATCTGTCACTACTTCTGATGTATATTGAAAGATTGCCTTCCAGTTTAGAAAACAGTTCCTGCCTGACACTCCTATTGGACAGCCCTATAGTGTATAGCTCCGCAGAGACCAAGCCAGAATTAAACATAATTGTCCATTTCCTAGAGTGTCAGTCAGATATCCTGGTAAACTGCAGCAATGGAACTGAATAAACAGTGGAAGAAGGAATTAAATTGCAGAAGTTGAGGGAATTAAAAGTGAGACAGTAGTATGGTGGATGACTGTTAATGGGGGCACATTGGGATTGGTAGTTTGGCCTAATTAAATGGCTGCCCAGTCAGACCAAGTTTTATGGAAATAGTAAAAAGGTATACAAGGAAAGCTGCTATACGACTATAAAACCGGGTATTACTTCCTCATATTTATTGACAGAGGAATTCATCAATTGTACACTGCCATGTTCTTTTGATTGACTGTAGATGAACAAAATCAGTGCAGATAATAAATTGCCTTCATACCTTTTGTTTTATGATTGCATCTGCCAAACCTTCAAGGTGATTTTCAATACCTTCAAATTCTTTGTAGTTCCTAACATTTTGAAGTAGTGAAATGGTTTAATTTTCGCTCTGGCCACTTCTAGCATCTCCAATCCACAGAGAGCAGAACAGTTCTGAATTGTCATAATGCTTATTTCTCGCTAACTTTGCCGTGTCACATACTCCGAATTGGCATTGTGGTTTTCTGCTTCTCTCTCTACTTCTTTCTGAACTTCTTATACGACAAGCTGAAAGCCACATCAGATATGATCGATTGACTCTTTTGAACATCGGAAAGGCCACATTCAGTCATAATGTGCTGCCTTTCTACCACTGGGACCCCTGCTTGCATGAATGAGGGGAGGTTCATTCACCACACCGACATTACTGAGGAAGAGCCGGCATGATTAGGTTAAGACGGTGCGCAAATCGGCCGCTGTTCCCTAGCAAACTTCTGGACAACAAGCTGAGAGCCCGAATCTCCTACCAACGAGAAACAAATCGCTGGAACATCTTGTGCTTTACCAAAACCTGGTTGTTGGAGGAGATACCAGACCAAGCATTGAACCCATCGGATTCTCTGTGTCCGGAGCAGACAAGTCTAAAGACCCCTCTGGGAGAAGTAAAGGTTCATGGTGAACAATAGTTGGTGCGACCTGGTAGTGCGCACACCCTCAAATCCCTTTGCTCCCTGAATCCGGAGTACCTTGTGCGCTCTGTTGACCTTTCTGGCTGCCTAGAGAATTCACCTCTGTTATTATTACAGCTGCGTACATCCCACCACGGGCTGATACCAAACAGGCTGTAAATGAATTTTGCGAAACCATCGATATCCATGTAACCACACACCCAGAGGCTGCTTTCACCATGGCTGGAGACTTTAACCAAGCGTTGCAGACCAGAGTTTATCTGACGTTCTGCCAACACATCGAGGTGAGCACATGGGGAAGAAGTGTACTCGACCACTGCTACTCTCCCTTCCATAACGCCTACAAAGCACTTCCTTGCCCTCTGTTTGGAAAGTCTGACCATTCCTCCATCCTGCTGCTGTCTGCCTACAGGCAGAAATTGAAGCAAGAAGCGGCCACAGTGAAAACTATCCACTGCTGGTCCAACCGATCAGACTCAATGTTACAAGACCGTCACCTGGGGATAAAGCCTTTGCCTCCGGAGACCAACAGGAGCTCAAGAGCTGCCACTATGATTTAAGTAGAGCCATCAAGGTGGCAAATCAGCAACGCGGGTAAAATCCAGTCACAACTCTGCAACAATGACACATGCAGCGTGTGGCAAGGACTGCACACCATCGAGGGCTTCAAGAGGAAACGCAACAGTACAGCCAACATTGCCGCCTCGCTCCTGGACAAGCTAAGTGTTTTTATGCTCAGTTCAAGCTTGATAAGACTGAATCCCCGAAGCGAATCGCCAGTGAGACCTGCACCCTGGTCATCTCCAAGGCTGAGGTAAACAGAACGTTCCAAAGTGTCAACACAGCCACAAGGCAGCGGGGCCAGACAGCATCCCAGGGTACATCCTCAAATTGTGTGCTGAACAGCTGCCTGGTGTTTTTACAGACATTTTTAATCTATCTTCACCAAGCAGATAGTGCCCTCCTGTTTCAAATCACCCATCATTGCCCCTGTACCTAAGAAAACCAAGGTAGCATGCCTGAACGATCAGCCCCCTGTCACACTCAACTCAACTGTAAGCAAGTGCTTTGAGAAGCTGGTTAAAGGCTACATCTGCAGCATCCTACCACCCACACTGGGCCTCCTACAATTCACCTACTGACAGAACTGATGACACCAAAGCCACAGCACTACACACCGTCCTCTCTCACCTGGAGAACAGGGATGTATACGTTAGAATGCTGTTCCTGGACTACAGTTCAGCATTCAACATCATCATTCCCTCCAGACTCGACAGGAAACTCAGACCTTGTGCAGCTGGATCCTGGAATTCCTATTGGATCGATGACTGGTGGTAAGGATGGGCTCTCTCACCTCGGACCCTCAACACAGGTGCCCCCCAGGGTTGTGTCCTGAGTCCCCTCCTCTACTCCCTTTGCATCCATGACTATATTGCCACACTCAGCTCCAATCTGCTGATCAAATTCACAGATAACATTACTTCGATCAGCCTAATTTCTAACAGTGACGAGCAGCCTACAGAGGAGAGATTGACACCCTGACGCTGTGGTGTCACAACAGCAGCTGTTCCACCTCAGGTGACTGAAGAAGTTTGGCGTGAGCCTCCAAATCATCAAGACCTTCTACAGAGGCACCATTGAGAGCATCCTGAATGGCTGTATCACTGTCTGTACGGGAACTGCGACAACTTGACAGCTGGGCACTGCAGAGAGTGGTACAGACAGCCCAGCACGTCTGTGGATATGAACTTCCCTCCATTGAGGACATTTCTAGCAGCAGGTGCAGAAGGAAGGTCTGAAAGATCACCGGGGCCACCAGTCGCCCCAACCATAAACTGTTTCAGCTGCTTCCATCTGTCAAATGGTACTGCAGCATTAAAGCCACAACCAACGGGCTATGGGACACCTTCTCTCTACAAACCATTAGACTTTTAAATTCACATGTCTGTACATTGCAATGGAGTCATAATGCAAAGAATGTTACTGCCTCATTGTGGGATGGATATAAAATTTAAATAAATTCTAATCTAATTTTAAACAGAAATCACTGCTTTTTGAACACAAATACACACAACTGATACTATTAAAAAAACTGTTTGGTCTAAGCATGGTGTAGTGTCTGGCAGCCACACAAGTGCACATGACCAAAGCTATTCAGCATAGAGTGCCAAGTAAACAAAGGGAATCCTGGCTATTTTTTGATTAGTTTCTGTTCTTTAAAAGTTGTCCCAAATAAGCAACTGGCCCATTGGCCCAGTTGACTGAATCCACTGTATATCCTAGTGTGCAAACTTGGAGAGTTGTTTTGTTGTCAGTGTTGGGGTCTGCTAATCACCAGGTGAATACAGAGATGCACAGTCTTTTTCCTTGAATATTAGGCTTACCCTTGTACAGTGATGCTGCCTAATGCTGTTACTTATCTTTTATTTGTGCAGAATGGTAAGAGGGAAGTTTGAAGAGGAACGAAACATCACTTTGAATGATCTGGACAAAGTGCTTCCCGTGAGGACGGTAGGTTCTCAGTTCCTGGCTGCAAAACTGCTTTGCATACGTCATTTCTGCTTTTGATTCAAGATTTCATGTACACAGAAACAAAATTAAATGGGTACGGGGAGGGGGGGGGGGAACAACTTCCAATCTTAAAGCGTTTTGTCACCTTCAGTAATTCCAAAACACTGCACAGCCAGTGAAGGACCTTTAAAGGTCACTGTTATAATGGCAGAGATGCAGCTTCACACAGCCGGATATACTTCAGTTGTAGATAGAATGGAGAAATGGCCGATGGAGTTTAACACGGCCAAATGTAAAGAGATAGTACAGTGTTAAGGGCAAGACCCTTAGGTGTTGATGAGCAAAGGGATTTTGGAGTCCAAGTTCATATCCCTGAAAGGGACTAAACGGGTTGGTAGGATGGTTAATGCATATGGCATGCTTGCCTTTATTTGTCGAGGTTTTGGGTTCAAGTGTCAGGAAGTTAAGTTGCAACTTTATAAAACTCTAGATTGGCTGTATCTGGAGCATCGCTTACAATTCTGGGGTTGCCCCAATATAGGAAAGTATTGAGGCTTTGGAGAGGGTGCAGAAGAGGTTTAAACATAGAAACAGAGTGAGTATCATTGTGCTATATGGGAAGATGTCTAATATGCTAGTACTAAAAGGCGAAAAGTAATTCCACATTTTCCAGGGAGTCCCTCCAAGCCCAGGATAACTCACCTCCACCCTAGTTCAGTGGAGTGAAAAAAGTTTGTGCACCGTGGTAACACTGTGTTAGCCCAATGCTTGCGGTGTTGGAGTTCAAACCCTGCGTTTGAAGGCGTCTGTGCGTCCTCCCTGGGTGTTCGGGTTCCCTCCCGCATTCCAAAGTGTACCAGGTGGTCATTGTCAATTGTCCCGTGACTGAGTTTGGGTGGCACGGTTCAAAGGGCCTGTCTGTAGAGACAGCACACAGGAACATACACAGAAGCCGCAAGCCTATGGTATTTTCATTGTCAAACAGAGCGATCTGAGAACACAGATCCAAGTGGTGTCACATGTAGATAGGGTCATAAAGAAAGCTTTTGCATTTTGGCTTTCAAAGATCAAAGTATTGAGTGCAAGAGTTGGGGATGTTAAAGTTGTGAAAAACGTATAAAATGAGGCCTTATGGAGTATTATGTGCAGTTCTGGTCGATATGAAAGAGTGTGAAGACTTGAGGAACTGAGTTCTAGAGAAAGGTTGAATAGGGTAGCACTGGTTTCCCTGGAGCATCGGAGAATGAGGGGAATTTGATAAGAGGTGTACAGAAAAGATAAATATAAGCAGGCTATTTCTGTGGAGGTTAGGTGAGACTAGAACAAGAGGTCATAGATTAAGGGTGAAAAGTGAAATGTTTAAGGGGAACCTGAGGGAGAACTTCACTCAGGGGTGGTGAGAGTGGACAAGCTGCAGCACAAGTGGTGGATGTGGGTTTGATTTATCAGAAATTTGGATTGGTACATGGATGGGAGCAGTATGGAGGGCCATGGTTTGGTTGCAGGTCGATGTGACTCGGCAGATCAGTAATTCAGCAAGGACTAGATGGGCCGAGGGGCCTGTTTCTATGCTGTAGTGTTCTATGACTATGATTCCTGATCTTTCCCATAAATCTCACTTGACAAACCTTTTCCCTGTCCCTGCACCTCCTCATCACTCAATCTCATTTTCACCTCTGTTTGCTGTCTCTCTTCCCCTTCATCCCACCCCTCTTACCCACATTGGCATTCTCCCTGATCCTGTATCTCACGGTTTTATAATCATTCCAACCCTCTGTCCTGCATCTGCACTTTCCTGGAGTGCTTCTGTGAACCAGCTGAGCGTCACCTACACTCGCAGAGCAAACGTGATGCTGTGATAAGTGTTATGGATATGGGAACTGCATTCAAGAAAGCTGATCGTCAGGAGATCGTTAGTTTGAGAAGAGTTATAGAGATTGACACAGATATTGGTCAGTTTACAATTGCCTGCTCGCGCTCCTCACTTGCCCACTACCTGAGAGAATATCTCACTGCCTTGATTCACCTTATTCAGCACCTAAATCCAACCCAATTCATTTTCCTCGGCTGAGGCTGTGACTGGTTGTTTCATGATGCAGATATTTCTTTGCCACCGGATGGCAGCATTGTGCTGTGGATATGACTGCGTATGACCTTTTTATTCATTTTATCCACAGAATCACAATCAGGTTTATTATCACTGGCATGTGTCTTGGAGTTTGTTAACTTATCAACAGCAGTACAATGCAATACATGAAAATATAGAAAGAAAAAATAAATAAGTAATCAAATTGAGTAGCTATATGTATGTTAAATAGATTAAAAATAGTGCAAAAACTGAAATGATATATGTTTTAGTGTTCAAGGGGTTCAATGTCCAATTAGTAATCAGATGGCAGAAGGGAAAAGGCTGTTCCTGAATCGCTGAGTGTGTGTCTTCAGGCTTCTGTATCTCCTACCTGACGAAAACAACAAGAATAGGGTCCTTAATAATGAGCGGCACCTTCCTCAGGCACGGCTCTTTGAAGGTGTCTTGGAGACTCCAGAGGCTCGTGCCCAAGATGGAGCTGACTAATTTTACAACTTTCTGTAGTTTATTTCGATCCTGTGCAGTAGCCCCCAACCCCGCCCCTGTTCTCCATGTCAGACAGTGATGCAGCCTGTCAGAATGCTCTCCACGGTACATCTCTAGTAGTTTTTGAGAGTTTTAGGTGACAAACCAAATCTTGTCAAACTCCTAATAAAATATAGTTGCTGTCTTGCCTTCTTTATAGCTGCATCGATATGTTGGGACCAGGTTAGATCTTCAGAGATCTTGACACCCAGGAACTTGAAATTGCTCACTCTCTCCACTTCTGTTCCCTCTATGAGGATTGGTTCATGTTCCCTCGTCCTACCCTTCCTGAGGTCCACAATCAGCTCTTTCGTCTTACTGATGCTGAGTGCCAGGTTGCTGCTGTGACACCACCCAACTAGCTGGTATATTTCTCTCCTGTACGCCCCCCCATCTGAGGTTCTACCACCAATGGCTGTATGATCAGCAAATTTATAGACGGCAGAGAATGCTTTGCCTGTTTTTTTATCAACATACAGCTCAGAAACAGGCCCTTCAGCCCCTCTAATTTGTGAGCAACTGTTACTCTGCATGGTCCCATCGACCATAGAAGTCCATACCAGTATCGTTCATGTACTTCTGCAAGCTTCTTTTAAATGTTGAAATCAACCCCATATCAAGAGTTTGGTAGCAGAGGAGACCGTGGACAGACATGTATGTGTGGGAATGGAAGTCGTATTAAATTGGCTATTTCCATAGTTGCTGAGTTGCTCCAGTGCTGAGTGTTTGCAACACCAGCAGAATCTCTTGTAGCACTCATCACCATTTGTGCTGTGGCTTCAGGATGGCACTTTCTGGATAAGTTGCTTCCTGTAGGATTTTGTAGATTCTGGGTGGGCTAATGAAGTGACAGTGGGGACTACAGATTTTTCTATGGTTGGCAAAGAGCTTCCTGACAATCAATCATTTCTGGTTGTCTTGTGGTTCTGTAAAGGGGGGGGGGGAGTTTCTTCTTTTTTTTTGTTACTGCGAATGTTAATCAAAATGGCTTCTTTGTTTTGTTAAAAGTAGGAATGCTTCTTTGTTGCAAGAAAGTGCTGGAAGCTTGTTTGGGTTAAAATTTACTGATAATGAGAATTGTATTCCTTTGTAAATCGATTGGGATTAATGTTGTTCTTTCTTCTGAGTCTGTAAGCTAATGTTGGCGGGCTTTTGGGGAGATCAGCGCGAGGGGGTGAGAGAGAGAGGACGCGATGCTGTAAACTGGGTGAGGAATGGACCCGGGGGGGGGGGGGGGGGGTGGTCCCAGGCCAGGAGGTACTCCGAGGAGAGGAGACGAAGATAGATATGCTTGGTTGACCACTTCAGGTGGTCCTGAGCTGCAAGTCGAGGAGTTCGGAGGGGATCGAATGGTGGCTGTCGGTGCACCGGAGGGCATTGTTCGAGTTCCGACCAGCGTTGACGACGTGGTGAGGCCATGGGTTGTCCATGCTGTTAAGGAAGCAGGGAAGGACTGGTGGGTATGTTCCAGCTATGGTGGGCTCCGTCCGGTTGTGGGAATAATGTCCAGCCCTAAAAGGGCGGAGGCATGGGCGGAGCGGACCTCTCAGTTGTTGGGTGAGTGGCAGTGCTTGGCTGAGGGAAAGTGACAGGGATTGGTTGAAAGTTTGAGTAGGCGGGCTGGTGACGTTGTTAGAACTGTCAGGTACAATTACCTTGAAGTGACAGCTGCCAGTTCCGGGAAAGTGTGGGAAAATGCGTGTGGTTCGACTGGAAGTCAAATGCCGCAGCTGGGGGGCTTACCATATCAGTGGCAGGAGATTGGTGGAAAGTTTTTAGGGTATCCCTTTTGGCTAGTGGGGGAAGATAAATTGCTTGCGGTGCCAGGCAGATCTGTCAAGGGGATCAGCTCCTCCCTCAGTTGTTCAGCCGATCCGAGAGGTGTCAGGAAACTTAGAGGAGGCCCAGTGGGGGAACAGCTTGGGGTCTCTGGGGGAGCATGTTCCCAGCAATGTACCAAGGAACTCCCGAAAGGAACAGACCCTATTCCTGAAGGCTTAGAGGGACCAAGCGCACAGGTGTTGTTACAGATGGATGGAAGTCAAGTTAAAGCCATCCTCGACACCGGGGCGCCGGTTAAGTTGCTGTATAGTTTGTTTTATAACCATCATTGGAAGCATTTAGCCTTGACGACATTGAGGGCACTGGAGATTTGGAGTACCTGTGCTGGTGATTATCCAGACGATGGTTGTTGGTCAGTGAAAATGGAGTTCTTAGAGGCCAATGTGCGCGTGATTGAGGTTCGTGAATCGTTAATGCTGATGTGTCCGGACCCTGTTGAGACGGGCAGCGTTTCTGTTCTAGAGAGAACCAATATCCTGCTGGTGCGCTTGGGGGCCTGCCCGGAGGAGGTGGGTGAGCGCTGTTTGGAGGCATTGTCGATGCACCCGGAGTTTCGAGCTGCTTGTGCGGACGTGTGTAGCAGCATTGGGCCGATACCGAATTCAAACAAGAGCCAGTGGTGTACGGCCTGGGGGAAGTATCTGATGGTGAGACCCTCTTAGTGATGAGCCGGTGGTGGTACGGCCTGGGGGAAGTATCTGAGGGCGAGACCCTCTTAGTGATGAGCCGGTGGTGGTACGGCCTGGGGGAAGTATCTGAGGGTGAGACCCTCTTAGTGATGAGCCGGTGGTGGTACGGCCTGGGGGAAGTATCTGAGGGTGAGACCCTCTTAGTGATGAGCCGGTGGTGGTACGGCCTGGGGGAAGTATCTGAGGGTGAGACCCTCTTAGTGATGAGCCGGTGGTGGTACGGCCTGGGGGAAGTATCTGAGGGTGAGACCCTCTTAGTGATGAGCCGGTGGTGGTACGGCCTGGGGGAAGTATCTGAGGGCGAGACCCTCTTAGTGATGAGCCGGTGGTGGTGCGGCCTGGGGGAAGTATCTGAGGGTGAGACCCTCTTAGTGACAAGAGCCAGTGGTGGTACGGCCTGGGGGAAGTATCTGAGGGTGAGACCCTCTTAGTGATGAGCCGGTGGTGGTACGGCCTGGGGGAAGTATCTGAGGGTGAGACCCTCTTAGTGTTTTTTTAAAAAAAACCCTTTACACTTCTGAAATCCACCAGCAGGAAGGCAGAAAATTGGCACAGCTCAAGTGATCTGAAGCTGAGCCATCTCAGATTAAAGTTGTGGGCATGTTATGTTGGCATAGGGAGCATGGCAACACTTACAGGCAGACTCCAGCACGTCCTCAGACTATGTCAGTCATTGATGCAAATGGAACATTTCACTGTATTGTGACGTATGTGTTCAAATTCAAGTTGTTATTCAACCATACATGAGCACAACCAAACGGCACAGACTAGAAAGGCCGAGTTGGCCTGTTGCCGTGCTGTAATTGTTATATGGAAACTGCGTTCCTCCGGGGCCAAGATACAAAACATAGTACCAACAGTCACACACGTCACAATTCAGTATGCATTCAGTCACAGTTAATAGATGTCGGCAAAAACAAGCCTGTAGCAGTCTACAAGTGTAGTCCAGCTTGTCTTCCACTGAGCGAACACTGGAGAGCAGCACCAATGCCAGCTGGGGCGGGGATCCTTAATGACGGATGCTGCCTTTCTGAGGTATCATCTTTTGAAGGTGTCTTCGATGTCATGGAGTCTCGTTCCCATGATGAAGCTGATTGAGCTCCAAAAAATAAGAAATGAAATAATAGTACTGGGAACATTTAGATTTGTAGATTCTATAGGTTGTGGTCAGTGTGGTTTTGAGCTGGTACAAAGGCAGCTCCATCATTAAGGATCCTCGTCATCCAGGTCGTGCCCTCTTCTCATTGCTTCCATCAGGGAGGAGGCACAGGATCCTGAAGACACACACTCAATGATTCAGGAGCAGCTTCTTCCCCTCTGCCATCAGGGAGGAGGCACAGGATCCTGAAGACACACACTCAATGATTCAGGAGCAGCTTCTTCCCCTCCACCATCAGATTTCCAAATTGACATTGAATCCATTAACACTACCTCACTACTTTTCCTCTCTTTTTACACTACTTATTTAATTTAGTTTTAATATGTGCTCATTGTAATTTATAGATTTTATTATTATGTATTACATTGTGCTGCCACAAAACAACAATTTTCATGAGAAATGCCAGTTATGTTAAACCTGATTGTGAACGCACAGAAATAGGAGTAACAGAGTGGTTAACTAATGAGGCTTAAAGTTCATGACGAATGCAGTGAAGGAAATAAGCCTCAAATAGAATGGTAATTAAGAGCAAGGTTTCCTCTGTGAGTAAGCAGATAATGATGGGGTTACTGCAGGATTTGTTTTTTGCCTGGCCAGTTCTTTTATTGATGTTTTTTGTTGAGGTTTCATACCTGTGGAATTTCACTTAACCCCCCACTGTGCCACGTAGTCACAGGTATTCATGTTGTCTCAGATGTGCTTTTCCCAGGTGGGACCAGTGATCACTTACCAAGGTTTGATGAAGGGAGCTTATCGCTGTGTGTCCTGCTGTAGAAATGGCGCCATTCTTTGCAGGGGGTAAATAGGCAAACTTGCTCGTATTGAACCAGGTCTCCTTTTCACGATGGAGTAATTGTCAGGTGTTGGCTTTGTGCTGGAAAGGGAAGGGGTGGAGAACATCCGTATACTCAGTGGCCACTTACTTATAGGAGTGGAACTTAGTGTGTTTTTCTGCTGCTGTAGTCCATCTACTTCAATGTTCAACATGTTGTGCATTCAGAGATGCTTTTCTGCACACCACTGTCGCAACACCTGGCTATTTGAGTTGCTGTCACCTTTCTGTCAATTTGAACCAGTCTGGCCATTCTCCTCTGATCTCTCAGTAACAAGGCATTTTCACCCATAGAACTGCCACCCACTGGATGTTTTTTGTTCTACACACCATTCTCTGTAAACTGTAGAAACTTGTCATGTGTGAAAATCCCAGAAGATCAACAGTTTCTGAGATACTCAAACCACCCCATCTGGCACCAGCAATCATTCCACAGTAAAAATCACTTAGATCACATTTCTTCCCCATTCTGATGTTTGGTCTGAACAACAACTGAACCTCTTGACCATGTCTGCATGTTTTTACTCATTGAGTTGCTGCCACATGATTGGCTGTTTAGATATTTGCATTAACGAACAAGTGTACTGGTGTATTTAATAAAGAGGCCACTTCACAGCTTTTACTTAAGAACTGATGGTAGTTAGTGATTTTGCTGTATTCAGTCCCTGTTTGTTGAATAACCTGATAAACACAGCTCCCTGTCTGTAGAACTTATTGTCCCTTTTAATTCACACAAACCTGTAAAACATTTTGACAAGAATTTTTCTGTTGATATATTTTATTTGGTACCAGGAATTGGGATGTTCAGGAACAGTTATTATCCCTCAACCATCAGACTCCAGAACCAGAGTGGATTTGCTTTCAAAGACTCGACAACTCATGTTCTCAGTATTATTTATTTACCTATTTATTATTATTTGTTTGTCTTCTGCATGTTTGTTGTTTGTCAGTCTTTGTTAGTGTGTAGTTATTCATTGATTCTGTATTATTTCTTTATTCTACTGCAAGAAAATGAATCTGGTTAGTGTGTGGTGTCACGTACAGCATGTACTTTGACAATTATTTCCTTTGAACGTTATCTGAAGACGTTTTTAAAATGTAAACTTCTTCCTGGGCTGATGGAGGTACCTCAAGCAGCACCTCCACACTGCAACACCAGCTTTGCAAACCACCAATCTAGTCATTGCTGTGCTTCAACGTGGCACAGCTTGGAAAATAGTGATGGCCAATAATGAATGAAATTGTCAGGTCACTCTCTAAATTACAATAATTTTGTGTTATGTGTTTATGGCCACCTGTAATTGATTTGTTCTCATAAGACATCGGAGCTGAACGAGGCCGTTCTGCCTATTGAGACCACTCTGCCATTCTATCATGACTGATTTCCTTCTCAACCCTATTCTCCTGTCTTCTCCCCATAACCTTTGACACACTGACTAATCAAGAACCTATCAACCTGCACTTCAGATATACTCAATGACTTCACCTCCACAGCTGTCTGTGGCAATGAATTCTCCAGATTCACCAGCTTCTGGCTAAAGAAATCCATCATTTCTGTCCTAAATGAACACCCCTCTATTCTGAGTCTATGCCCTCCGGTCCTAGTCTGGCCCACTGTAGAAAAAATTCTCTCCATGTCCACTCTCCATTGGTTTCTCAATATTTGGTAGGTTTCACTCACCTCCTATTCTTCTGAACTCCAGCCAGTACAGGCCCAGAGCCATCAAACGTTAACCTTTCCATTCCTGAGATCATTCTTGAAAAACCTCCTATTGGGGAGATCACTCATCTGTCCCGTTGGCCTGGACCCAGTGGAGATGAGCAACCAGTGCAGCAGCCAACCAATCAGACCAACGAATCACACCATCATAAACGCCAACACCTGGCGGAAGCAACACTTGATTACGTGCCACAGTGCTGTCACCTCGACTGGTGCCGACCTAATCTCCCAGCTCAGCGAACAGCCCTACGAATGTATCTTCCTCTACCGCCACTCCGGGCTCCTGTCTTTGAGTAAAGAAAACTTGCCTCTCACATCTCCATTGAAATTGGCTCCTCTTGCCTTAACTGCATGCTCTCAGGTATTAGATATTTTCGAGATGTTTGACTAAAATATTTTCAGAGATTTGTTTTCTATAAATAAACAGGAGTATGTTTTATAAATGAAAGCTTGACTATTCTCTAAATGGAGAGACAATACGAAAAACTGAAGTGCAAGGGGACTTGGAAGTCCTTGTGCAAGATTCCGTAAAGGTTAATTTGCAGCTGAGGAAGGCCAAACTGTACCCAACTGTATGATCATTCACTTCCTGACAATGCATTCCATCTGCCATTTCTTTGCGCATTCACCTAATCTGTCCTTCTGTAACCATTCCACTTCCTCAAAACTCTCTGCCCCTTCACCTATTTTCATATCATCTGTAAACTTTGCAACAAAGCTAAAAATTCCTATCATCCAAATCATTGACTTGTAACATAAAAAGAATAATTCCCAACACAGACCCCTGTGTCGCTACTAGTCACCGGCAGCCAGCCAGAAAAAGGCTCCCTTTGTACTGTTTGCCTCCTGCCAATCAGCCACTGCTTTATCCATGCTGTATATTCTGTCTTGTAACTTGTAGCTTGTAAAGCAGCCTCAAGTATGGCACCTTATTAAAGGTCTTCTGAAAATCCTAATACAAAGCATCAACCAATTCTTTGTCTATCTTGCTTGTTCTTTCTTCAAAGGATCCTAACGGATCTGTCAAGCAAGATTTTCCCTTGAGGAAACAATGCTGACTACGGCCTATTTTATGTGCCTCGAAGTACCGTGAGATGTCATCCTTAATAATTGACTCCAACATCTTCCCAACTGCTGAGGTCAGACTAACTGGCCTATAGCTTCTTTTCTTCTGCCTCTCTCCCTTCTTGAAGAGTAGAGTGACATTTGCAATTTTCCAGTCTTCCAGAACCATTTCAGAATCTAGTGCTTCTTGAAAGATCATTACTAATGGCTCCACTACCTCTTAAGTAACTTCTTTCAGAACCCTGGAGTGTACACCTTCTGGTCCAGGTGACTTATCTACCTTCAGACCTTACAGCCTCCCAAAAACCTCCCTAGTTATGGTAACCACATGCCCCCTGACACCTGGAACTTCCACCGCACTGCTAGTGTCTTCTATAGTGAAGACTGATGCAAAATACTTATTTGGTCCATCTGCTATTTCCTTGTCCCCCATTACTACCTCAACAGGTTTTCCATTGTTTTCCAGTGCTCCAATATCTACTCTCGCCTCTCTTTTACACTTTATCTATCTGAAGAAACTTTTGGATCATCATTAATCTTATTAGCTAACTTGCTTTCATATTCCATCTTTACCTTAAAGACTTTTTTTTAGTTGCCTTCTGTTGGTTTTGAAAGGTTTTCCCATCCTCTAACTTCCCACTATTTTATATGTCCTCTCTTTGGCTTTTATGTTAGCTCTGACTTCTCTTGTTAGCCGCAGTTGTGTCATCTTGCCTTTAGAATATGTCTTCCTCTGTGGGATGTATATATCCTGTGCCTTCTGAATTGCTTCCAGAAATTCCAGCCATTGCTACTCTGTCATCATCCCTGCCGGTGTTCTTTTTCAATCAATTCTGGCCAACTCCTCTCTCATGCCTCTGAAATTCCCTTTACTCCATTGTAGTACTAATATATACGACTTTAGCTTCTCCTCAAATTTCAGTGTGAATTTGATCATATGATCACTTTCACCTAGGGGTTCATTTACCTAAAGCTCTCTGATCAATTCTGGTTCACTTTATGTCTCAATGTACATGTGACAGGCAAGACTAATCTTTAAAAAGTCAGGGTTTGTCATTTTTGAGGAGGATGCAAAGATGCAAAGAGAGAGTGCAGAGACGATTTACTAGGATGTTACCTGGGTTTCAGCACTTAAGTTACAGAGAAAGGTTGAACAAGTTAGGTCTCTATTCATTGAAGCGTAGAAGGTTGAGGGGGGATTTGATCGAGGTATTTAAAATTTTGAGAGGGATAGATAGAGTTGACGTGAATAGGCTGTTTCCATTGAGAGTAGGGGAGATTCAAACGAGAGGACATGATTTGAGAGTTAGGGGGCAGAAGTTTAAGGGAAACACAAAGGGGTATTTCTTTACTCAGAGAGTGATAGCTGTGTGGAAGTAGTAGAGGCCAGTTCAGTTGTGTCATTTAAGGTAAAATTGGATAGGTATATGGACAGGAAAGGAGTGGAGGGTTATGGGCTGAGTGCGGGTAAGTGGGACTAGGTGAGATTAAGAGTTCGGCACGGACTAGGAGGGCCGAGATGGCCTGTTTCCGTGCTGTGATGGTTATATGGTTATTCTGCAAGGAGAGAGCTGACTCACGGGACTGAATAGATAGATCCCAATTCATATAAGATTTTTTAAATTGTTTGAAGTTCAGATCAGCTATAACTGAAATGATTTGCAGACCAGTTTTGAAAAGCACAACGGCCAACTATTCCTGTATTATTGCCAAGAAACAAAGCTAAGTTATTCAGCAAAATCATAAACACAAAAGATTCTCATAAGGTAATAAATCAGCCAGGATGGAATAGCAGATCAAAGTTGATGGGCTAAATGGCCTAATTCTACTCCTATCTCTAATGGTCTTGTAGATTCTGCCGATGTTGGAAATCTTGAGCAACACACACACACACACACACACACCCCCCCCCCCCCCAGAGGAACTCAGCAATGGAAATTGATTTCCAGTCAATTCTAGCCAACTCCTCTCGTGGCTCTGTAATTCCCCTTACTCCATTGTTATACTGATGCTTCTGACTCAGCTTCTCCCTAGATTTCAGGATGAATTCTATCATATTATGATCACTTTCCCCTAAAGGTTCTTTTACCTTAAGCTGTCTAATCAATTCTGGTTCATTGCACAACACCCAATCCAGAATAGCTGATTCCCTAGTGGACTCAACCATGAGCTGCTCTAAGAAGCCATCTCATCGGCACTCTAGAAACTCCCCCTCTTGGAATCCAGCAACAGCCTTATTTTCCCCATCTAACAGCATATTGAAACCCACCATGACTATTGTAACATTGTCCTTTCGGCGTGCATTTTCTATCTCTCGTTGTAATTTGTAGACCACTTCCTTACTACTGTTTGGGGGTCTGTATACAACTCCCATTTAAGTCTTTTTACCCTTGCAGTTACTTAGCTTTAGAAATATAGAAAACCTACAGCACAATACAGGCCCTTCGGCCCACAAAGTTGTGCCAAACATGTCCCTACCTTAGAAATTATTAGGCTTACCCAAAGCCCTCTATTTTTCTAAGCTTCATGTACATATCCAAAAGTCTCTTAGAAGACTCTATTCTATCCACAATGACTCAACACCTTTCACCTCGTTCTAATCATTTGATTTAATTTCTTACCAACAGAGCAGCATTACCCCCACTGCCTTTCTATCCTTTTGATACAATGTGTATCTGCTTTCAGCCATGATTCTGTGATGCCCACAACATCATATCAGCCAATCTGTAACTGTGCTGCAAGTTAATCTACCTTATTCCGTATTCTGCACGCATTCAGATACAACACCTTCAGTCCTGTATTCACCCCTTTTTGATTCTGTCCACCTTTTAAGTTGCAACACATCTCGTTGACTCTGTTTGTAAACTAGCTACCTCATCACCACTATCATCCACCTTTCCTGTGATTCTTTTTGCATTGAAATGTACGCAGCTCAGGATACTAGTCACACCATGCTCAACCTTTAGATTCCTGACTTTGTCTGAGGTCTTACCAATATCTGTCTCCACAACCTCTCTACTAATTGTTCTGGCAATCTGGTTCCCTTCCCCTGCAACTCTGGTTTAAACCCCGCCGTGCAACATTAACAAACCTTCCTGTTGGGATATTAGTCCCCCTCCAGTTTAGGTGGAAATGGTCCTTTCTATTTAGGTCCCACCTTCCCTGGAAGAAAGCTCAATGATCCAAACATCTGAAGCCCTCCCTCCTACACCAGCTCCTCAGCCATGTGTTAAACTGTATAATCTTCATCCCTCTGGCCTCACTGGCATATGACACATCCTGGGATCACAACCCTGGAAGTCCTGCCCTTTAACGTAGCATCTGACTCCCTGAACTCCTGATACAGGTCCTCGCCCCTTGTCCTACCCATGTCATTGGTACCTACATGGACCACGACTTCTGGCTGTTCACCCTCCCACTTGAGATTGCTGAGGACTCGATCTGAGATGTCTCAGACCCTGGCACCTATCATAACATCTGGGAAACCTGTCCACTCTCATGTTGGAACATTTGATCTATGATGTTGCACAATATCTTTATTAATAAATTGTTCTAGAGACATAGAGAGCTACAGCACAGAAAGTGGCCCTTTGCCCCATGTAGTGTGTGCTGAACTGTTATTCTACCCAGTCCCATCAACTGCACCTGGCTCAAACCCCTTCCATTCATGTTCCTATCGGAACTTCTCTTAAATATTGAAAGTGAACCTGCATCCACCACTTGCTTTAATGTATTTCCTTTCTCCAACCCTATGTGACCCATGCTATCCGTTTCAAAGATTAGTTTCCTTTGTCTCATCTGCATTGAAACACACAGTGAAATGTGTTAGTTGTGCCAGTCTGAGGATGAGCTGGGGGCAGCTTACTAACCCTAGCCCGTAGGTCTTTGGAAACTAGAACACCCTGGGGAAACCCGCACAGCAACGGAAGGTGAACCGGGGAACGTTGTTTCTCTTGGTGGTATGTATGTTGAGTGACAATAAACTGAACTTGTTTGGCAAGCCCCTATTACCTCGGCCATTCTGTGTGGTGCTGCAAATGAGTTTGGATGGAGGGAGCAAGGCCTGTAGGAGCCTGTTCTCACCACTGCACAGGATCAGGAAAAAGCTGTAGAAAGTTGTAAACTCAGCCAGCTCCATCATGGGCACCAACCTCCCCAGCATCCAGGCCACCTTGAAAAAGCTATGCCTCAAAAAGGTGGCATTAAAGACCCCCATCACCCAGGACATGCCCTCTTCTCATGGCTACTAACAGGGATGAGTTACAGGGGCCTGAAGACACACTCTCAACAATTAAGTAACAGCCTTTTCCCCTCCACCATCAGATTTCTGAATGGACATTGAACCCATGAACACTACCTGTCTACTTTATTTCTTTTTTACGCTCTTTTTTTGCACTACTTAATTAAATATTTATATAAATATTTCTTGTTGTAATTTATAACTTTATTATTAAGTATTGTAGTGTACTGTTGCCACAAAACACAAATTCCTCGACGTATGCCAGTGGTATTAAAGCTGATTCTGACCTTACAGGCAGCCGCAAAACACTCTGGAGAACAGATGAGATGTTGCAAATACTCAGCGTTTCTGGTAGCATCATTGGAGAGGGAAACAGTGTTAGCAATACCTATCAGTAATCTTTTTCTTGAATGGTCTGATCTGATAAACATTTTCTCTTGTTAATCTGCTTTGCTCTTTTAATTACATACTTACACTGGCACCATTCTTGTCTACTCAGTAACTGACCTTCTGAAGGACAGAAGGTTAACGCCTCTGATGGTGACCTTTCAGATTTCCATCCCATGAATAAGTGACTCTTTTGAACAAAATTATTTAAATGTTCATATTCTGAACCACACAGTAAAATTAGGCATCTTCAGTCTTCCAATTCCTATTCCCTCACCCAACCCCACCCCATTTTCTTTCATTTAAAAAATATTGATTTAAAATATGCTGATCCTCTGTTTATTTTTGGGCTTTGAAAGTCTGACTAGAGTCAGACTGTGCTTCAGTGATTGCCTACGTGCAATGCCACAGGTAACTGTAAGTGAAGCCACTTTCCCTGACTCTCTGTCTGCACACAACATGACACGGTCACTTAAGTGAGTCAAAAAAAAAATTGTTAATGAAATAATTCTTGGCTGGAAGCATACTATTCTCTGGCCAAGCAACAATATAAAGGGTCAGCACACCGCAGTGCTCCTCCCACGCCCTCTTCCTTCCATTGTGAAAGGGATGTAGGCTGAGGTGCGTCACAGCCTCAGGCTCCACTAGCATTCCAAATGAACTCCACCGGGGTCATCCATCAGAGACAATGTTGTTCTTTTCCTTGGCATTCAGACCAGCCATTAACAACTGGCTTCTATGACTTGGAGAATTTGATTTGATTTGCCAATTTTATATTTGTTGAAAATGCTGTGTCTGGAGTTTTAGTGGAGCTTTACTCATTCATTTGTGTTTAACAAATGCAATATTTTGGAAAGGCAGCATTGGTCATTAAGGACCCCTATCACCCAGGACAAGCCCTCTTCTCATTGCCACCATCAAGGAGGAGGTTCAGGAGCCTGAAGTTTCAAGAACAGCTTAGAAACATAGAAAACCTACAGCACAATACAGGCCCTTCGGCCTGTGGTGCTATGCCGGACATGTACTTAATTTAGAAATTACCTGAGGTTACCCATAGCCCTCTATATTTCTGAGCTTCATGTACCTATCCAGGAGCCTCTTAAAAGACCCTATCATATCCGCCTCCACCACCATTGCCAGCAGCTCATTCCACACACTCACCACTCTCTGAGTAAATAAGTTACCCCTGACATCTCCTCTGTACCTACTCCCCAACACCTTAAAACTGTACCCTCTTGTGTTAGCATTTCAGGCCTGGGAAAAAGCCTCTGACTATCCACACGATGAATGTCTCTCATCATCTTTTACCCCTCTATCAGGTCACCTCTCATTCTCCATCACTCCAAGGAGAAAAGGCGGAGTTCACTCAACCCATTCTCATAAGACAAGGTTATAGATAGGGAAATTGCAAGCAGGCTTTTTCCACTGAGGTTGGGTGGGACTACAAACAGGTCATGGGTTAAGGGTGAAAGGTGAAAAGGGGAACACAAGGGGAAAGTTTTTCACTCAGAGGCTTGTGAGGGGTGTGGAACAAGCTGCCAGCCCAAGTGGTGCATATGAGCTCGATTTCAACGTTCAAGAGAAGTTTGGATGGGACATGGATGGCAGGGGTATGGGTGCAGGTCAATGGGAGTAGGCAGTTTAAATGATTCAGCATGGACTAGATGGGCTGAATGGCCTGCTGTGCTGTACTCTATGATTGTGTGACTAATTAACATATCTCTAGAATATGTGACTTCAATCTGTGGAGAATGAGAGCTTGGTATTATTAGAAGATCCTAATAAATAGTTGGGAAATGACTATATTGGCATTTAATCAACAAATTCAGATCTCTTAAAAATAATGATTGCCCCTGTTAAACCCTCATATTTGTCCTTTATTCATTAATATTAAACAAAAATAACGACAACCCATGTTAAACTTTCACATTTGCTCTTAATTCCATTGATATTATTTTAAACAAGAATGACAGAATAGAAGCAGATACAAAGATGGTGAGAATGATTAGAAAGGAGTAGGAGGACTGTGCTTCTAAGCATTTAACCTGAGCGGGTATGGTCCGTTTACACATCCCTAAAGAATGAGGAAGAACAGAATGTTGGCATCGCAGCCAAGTCTGGCTTTGTCCTCATCTGATGTCTACATAAAGAATTCCCTGCAGGGTCTCTGGAAAATGATCAAACCTCTCTCTAGTTTTCCAATTGTAAAAGCAATTGTCAAGAGTATGACATTCTGAATTCCTAATGTATGAGCCATTATTTAATAGAAATCTCTGAATTCAGTCTGGCTATTGTTATTTTCATGGCACTGGGGATGCTGGCTCTTGTCATTCAGGTTCCAGAAGCCCAGTTACATGCTTGAGCTCCTCCTCATTCATAGAGTCATAGAGCACCACAGCACCAACAGGCCCTTCACCCCATCTAGTCTGTGTCAGTCTGGTTTTCTGCCTAGTCCCATCGACCTGCCCTCCATACTGCTCCCATTCAAGTACCTATCCAAACTTCTCTTCAGTTGAACTCACATTCACCACTTCTGCTGGCAGCCCATTCCACCCTCTGAGTGAAGAAAATCCCCCTCAAATTCTCCTTAAATATGTCACCTTTCACCCTTAACTTATGACCTCCAGACGTAGTCCCACCCTACCACCCTGCCTGTTTGCATTTACCCGATCTATACCCCTCATAATTTTGTATACCTCTATCAAATCTCCCCTCATTCTCCTATGCTCCAGGGAATAAAGCCCTAAACTGTTCAACCTTTCCGTATAACTCACATCCTCAGGTCCTGGCACCAGTTAGGGTTGTTCTGATCTTTATAAGATTTTGTTTTTGTTTCCTTATAAGGAGATGCTATCTATGATAGACTGCATTCTATAATTCATTGTAAAAACCTGTCTGATTGTCTTCCTGTAATGTACTTACAAACTTCACACAATACTCTTCATTGTAAATATAGGCCTACTTGTTGTCTTTTGAATTGATATTTACTGATAGAATCTGAGAATTCAGTTAGTTATTTTTACTTGGAGAAGTGTAGGGTCATCATTTAATGTCTTATGAATATTATTCTCCATATCTTTGTTTTACACTATACCAAGTCCACATCCATTTTAAATATAATTATATCTACAAATAAAATATTATTAATTTCATTGAATTACTCCTGTGATTTCTTAATCTATTTTTCTGATCTTATGAGAGGTGAAAAATAGTTTTTTAAGCTAGTTTATTTACCACTTTTTGCTTTGGATTAGAACTACCTTGGGATATCCGTCTCAAAGTTCAAAGTAAATGTTATTATCGTGTCACCGTATACCACCCTGAGATTCATTTTCTTGTGGGCATTCAAAGTAAATATAAAGAAAAATAATAATAAATAAGCAATAAAATTTGAGGATATAAGATGAAGAGCCATTCAATGAAAAACCGCACCAACTTGGGTGTTCAACCAGTGTGCAAAAGACAACAAACTGAAAATACAGCTAAGTAATAAATATCGAGAACATGTGATGAAGAGTCCTTGAAAATGAGTCCACTGGTTGTGGGAACAGTTCAGTGTTGGGGTCAGTGATGTTATCCCCTCCGGTTCAAGAACCTGATGGTTGAGGGGTAATAACTGTTCCTGAACCCAGTGGTGTGAGTCCTGAGGCTCCTGTACCTCCTTCCTGATGTCAGCAACAAGAAGAGAGCATGTCCTGGGTGGTGGGGATCCTGATGATGGACCTTATTTTTACTGTTATGAATGTAGACTGTTTGCTGTACCTTTCTTGATATTTGTTGAATTTTCTTCAGCCCTGATGGTCCTTGAACTGTTTTTCATATTCTCGATTTCTTCATTTTATCACTGAGATGTATCTCTGATTGTACCACAGAGATGAGGAATTTCTTTCACCAGAGGGTATTGAATCTCTGGAATTCATTGCTACCAGACAGTTGTGGAAGCCAGTTTAAAGCAAGGTTGACAGTTTTTTGATTAGTAAGGGTATCAAAGGTTACAGGGAGAAGGCAGGAGAATGGGATTGAGAGGGATAGTAAATCAGCCATGATGGAATGGCATGGCAGACGGTGGGCTGAATGGCCTGTTTTTGCTCCTATGCTTTATGGTCTTAAATATAATTATATCTTCAAATAAAATATTAATTTCACTGAATTACTGTTATGATCTCGGATCTTATTTACCTACTTTCCAATGCCCACCATCCCCAGTTGTGATCTTCAGTATCTAAATCCTCACTCCTGACCCTTTGACAGCATGATTTCATTCCCCAGATCTGCAGACACAAAATGTAGAAAATGGGAGCAGAATTGGGCCATTTGGCCCTTCTGTGCCGTTCAATGTGATTGTGACTGATCATCCAGCGCGACGCTCTCTCCCCATATCTACTCCCTTCCTCGCTATACCTGCAGGTAAAGAAATTTTGCCTCATCCCAGTCGTAAATGGCATGCCCACCATCAGAACAGCCGTCCTATTGTTGAGGGAGATAGCAGGAAGACAGTCTCCTGCCCACATCAAGTCTGCACAAGACATCAACCACCCATTTTCACTAATTCTACACCACTAATTTATTGACGTACAGGCAGAACTGACCCTTTGAGTCATGCCACCCAGTCATATGCAGTTTATGGGATAACTTCTCAGCCAGAACTGTGGGAGGCAACCAGAGCACCCATGCAGGATTAATAAGTTTCACTGAAGTTGCTTTTCATTCTCAGTTCAGAATCAGGTTTCTTATCACTATCTGATACGACATGCAACTTGTTGTCTGCTGGTAGCGGTACATAAAGCAAAATTGGGGCGCTACTTTAGCGCGACAGTTTTACAGCTTGGGGTGTTTCGGTGTTCAATTCCGGCAGCGTTCTGTAAGGAGCCTCTTTATGTTCTCCCAGCAAATGTGTGGGTTCTCCCCAGGTCCTCCGGTTTCCTTCCGCAGCCCAAAGACATACCGGGTAGGTTAATTGCAAATTGTCTCGTGAATAGGTTAGGGTTAATCAGAGGCTGCTGTGGCGGTGTGGCTCAAAGAGCCAGAGGGTCTGCTGAACCATGTATTGTTAAATAAATAAAGTGTACTATATATAATATAATACGATATACTTAATATTATATAGTATGTTGTATATAATTTTGGAATACGTGAAATGTTCTGGGTGATGGGGGTCTTTAACGAGGAATGCTACCTTTTTGAGGCAGTGCCTTTTGAAGGTGTCCTGGATAATGGCGAGCCCCCTGGCTGAGTTTACAACTCTGACATTGTTTTAAATTCTAGCAGATCTCTGCCAATTGCCGAATTCTCTCTCCTTACACATGATACCATCCCAGGAATCAGTCCAGTGCATTCCACAGCAAGGACATTCTTCCCTGATGAGACTAAAAGGTATCCACTGTTAAAATTGTAATCTCCCCAACTCCCACTACACTTGCTGTAAGATATCTCTACTGTTGCATTCAATTGCTGTCATTATCAAAGGCAACATATTAATTACTCTGTTAACACCTGCCCTAGCCCATAATAAGTTAGCCTGGTCACTGAAACACCTTGACTCTCCTTAGCGCTCCAATATTTTGAATAATTGTACAGCCCCTTCAGATAACCATGGCTTCACACCTCTGTTTCAGTGGCTCTATGTAAGAATCTGGTGTGTTGATTTCAAAGACCCTCTAACCAAAAATGCTGGAAATAATTTGTCTTATCAGGCACCAACTATGTGAGATGGAAATGTGGAAAGAATTCCAGTTAATGGCCCGTCCCACCACAGTCACGTGCGTTCCCTGCAAGCACTCCCTCCCACATTCCACATGGACAGCTGACAGTTCTGCACATGATTTGTTGGTGCCGGAAACATGGTGACACTTGTGGGCTGCCCCCAGTGTGTGGGTTGTTGACACAAACAGCCCATTTCACTGTTTCAGTGTGTCCAAGTACGTGTGACAGGCTCTCTGTAACCTTACTTTGATCTCACGAGAACGAAGAACAGTCACAAGTCCAGCATTTTCCATTTCAGAGGAGGGGCTTGGTGTGGAAGAGGCAAATGAGGTCAGTTCAAGAGGGATGCAAATCGTGGTGGTGCCATTCTAAGCTGTTGAGATGGAGTATTTGTAACCGGGCAAAATGGTTAACTTCTACGCAACAAATTAAGCCGTGGCTTTGAGTCTCTGTGAAATGACATCGCCATCTGCTGGTGTTTGGTGCATTTCATCATTGCATGATAGAAATCTTACAATTTTACAGTTCAAAGTAAATGTATTATCAAAATACATTCCCTATATGTCACCATACACTACCCCGAGACTCAACTTCTTGCGGGCATTCACAGTAAATATAAAAGAAACACGATCGAATCAATGAAAGACTGCACAGAGCAAGACAGACAGACAACCAATTTTCAAAGTACCACAAACTGAAAATACAGAAACAATAAATAAATAACATAATGAATATTGAGAAGATGAGATGAAGAGTCCTTGAAAGTGAGTCCATAGGTTGTGGGAACGGTTCAGTGACAGGGTGAGTGAAGTTATCCCTACTGGTTCAAGACCCTGATGGTTGAGGGGTAATATCTGTTCAAAGACCCGGAGTTGTGGGACTTAAGACTCCTGGATCCCCTTCCTAATGTCAGCAGCGAGAAGAAAGCATGTCTTGGGTGGGGGAGGTCTTTGACAGTGGATGCTGCTTTCCTGTGACAGTGCTTCATGTACATGTGCTCAGTGGTGGGGAGGCCTTTACCCATGATGAACTGGACAGTATCGACTGCTTTCTGTGGGATTTTCCATTCAGAGCCATTGGTGTTTCCATATCAGGTTGTGATGCAGCCAGTCAATATGCTCTCCACTACACAACAACAGTTTGTCAAAATCTTAGATGACGCGCCAAATCTTCACAGTGTTCACTGCCGTGCTTTCTTTGTAATAGCACTTACATGCTGGTCCCAAAAAATCAGATCCTCAGAAATGACAACACTGATGAATTTAAAATTTAAATTTTAAGATTTAAAGATTTTGAGATTTGGAGCAATTAATCTGAAATCCAAAAATTACGATGCGTAAATAGCCTTGTATTCAGTAATTTTGTTTCATCCGGAAAGTAACTTAAAATAATTAATACTTTGGCTTTCCCACAATGATAAATGCAACTTCTCATTAAAATTAGTCAAATGAGTGAGTATATTTTTAGCATGTCTGATCTAGTATAATTTGAACTCAGTTTATAAATATATTCTGTGAGAACTCTGTCCTGTTAGCAAAAAGGATTTGCAAGGATATTGTTGGGAGTTGAGGACCAAAGTTATAGGGAAAGGGTTAATAGGTTAGGACTTTATTCCCTGGAGCTTAGGCGAATGCGGGGAGATTTGATAGCATATATACAAAATTATGGGGTAAAATTATACATATATACACAGTGAGTGTGTATGTGTGTGTGTGTGTATATATATATATATATACGCACGCACACACATGCAGGCTTTTTCTCACTGAGGTTGGGTGAGACTAGAACTAAAGGTCATGGGTTAAGGGTGAAAGTTTAAGGGGAACCTGAGGCGGGGGGGACGGGGGGGATCATCCTAATTCAGAGGGTGGTGAGAGTGTTTAACAAGGTGTCAGTAGCAGTGGTTTAATTTCAACATTTGGACGGGTATGTGGATGGGAGGGGTACGGAGGGCTATGGTCCAGGTGAAGGTCGATGGGACTAGGCAGAATGACAGTCAGCATGGACCGGATGAGCCGAAGGGCCTGTTTCTGTGCTGTAGTGCTCTCTGACCCTAAAAGTCCTTGAAGCATCATGAACGATGAGTAAACTTGAGCTGTAAAGACTGCAGGCATATTTGCTCATTTTTCCCAATTCTGAGTTATCTATCTGTCATCTTCCAGTGAGGGTTTATATTACAGTGAAAAGACAACCTTGTGAATTATGTCATCATCACTAGCAATCCTTCAGTTGAGTTACCTTTACATTTCATTACATTTCCTGATGTGTGCCATGTTGTGGAAATCATTTCTCATGTTTCAAAGAAATAACACAATAAGTTTGTTTGCATTTGTTTTTGGAATTCAATGCAATTGAGCAGTGGCAATTACCCCCAAACTTTCCGTAAGAGTTAAAGGAAGGCTGATTGCAGAAACAATTCCTTCACAGCGACAATACAATTTCCTTAATAGTGTGTGTGTGTGTGTGTGTGTGTTCCAGCAATGTCCTTTGTGAAGGAAACTAAGCTAATTTTAGAGCCTTCGTCTAAAAGCCAAGAGTCCAGAATTGCTGGAATTGAGATTTACTTGTTCTTTTCTCATAGTCTAATTGTGGGGTGTTCATCTGCGTTCTTACCATGATCATTCCACTTCAGACTTTGTCAACCCCTCGCTTCATTTGCTTCTTTCCTCAATCTCTCTCCCCCTTCTCTCCCCCACCTTCCCTCAGTCACACGCCCCGATGTACCCCCTCTCTGTCTCTCCCTCCCTCGCTCTCATCCTGTGTTACTCCACACACCATTACCTGCAAACTTGAGTCTCCAGCTAGCTACTGAACAGATACGACAAGCTGGGGTGGCAGTGTAGCAGCTAGCCTGACCTTTTACAGTACCAACAATCAGAAAACTGAGGTTTAGAATCACTGGCATACTATATGTTGGGGCATTGCAATACATAATAATTTTTAAAATTACAATACTGAGTACAGTATGTATAAAAATTAAATTAGTGCAAAAAGAGAAATGGTGAGGAGGTGTCCATGGATTCATTGTCCATTCAGAAATCTGATGGCAGACGGGTCCTGACGCATTGAGTGTGTGCCTTCAAGCTTCTATACCTCCTCCTGTTTGAAACAATGAGGAGAGCGTGTCCTGGGTGACAGGGACGGCTGTTGCCTTTTCAAGGCATCACCTTATGAAGGTGTCCAGAAAACTGGGAGGTATCCCTGACACAGGGAGTTTCTACATTCTCCCTGTAAACGCAGAGATTTCCCTCCACATTCCGATGATGTGTGGCTTAGGGTTGGTAAATTATGGGCACCAGATGTGTAGTGACACTTGCCCTCGACACATCCCTGAACTGCGTTGGCGTTGATGCAAACGATGCATTTCACTGCGTGTTTCGATGTACATGCGACAAATAAAGCAATTCTTTTTTTGTTCATTAAACACTCCATTCCAGGTAACATCATGGTGAGTCTCCCTCTGCTCTGTCTCAGGTGCAGTCTTGTCTTCCCTTGCATGGTGACCAGAATTCCAGTTGTTTTCTCAAGTTGTACCTAAACCTCCCTGTTCTTGTATTCTGAGCCGTGGCTAATCAAGGCTAGTATTCCTGAAGTCCTGGTGAAGGGTCCTGGCCCGAATCATAGACTGGTTTATTCATTTCCATGACCTGTTGAATTCCTGCGGCACTTTGTGTGTGTTGCTCCAGTATTCCATGTAGCTTTTTTTAAAATGCTACCATCTTCAGGGTTGCTTGGACTACTGCACTAAACTCCCCTCTTCCTCAATACTCCAGAGGGTCCTATTGTGATGGAGTTTTACTCTCCAGAGCCTGAAGGGCTTATTGCCAAGCTCAGTTTTCTTGCACAGCATCATGACCTTTCCAAAGAGTCAGAATTGTTTTTGACAAAGTTAAACTTCTAACTAATCTTCCTTGTTCAGCGTCTTCTTGTAATCAAGTAAAATTAAAATTACAATACTGAGTACAGTATGTATAAAAATTAAATTAGTGCAAAAAGAGAAATGGTGAGGAGGTGTCCATGGATTCATTGTCCATTCAGAAATCTGATGGCAGACGGGTCCTGACGCGTTGAGTGTGTGCCTTCAAGCTTCTATAAGGTTGAACAAGTTAGGTCTCTATTCATTGGAGCGTAGAAGGTTGAGGGGGGATTTGATCGAGGTATTTAAAATTTTGAGAGGGATAGATAGAGTTGACGTGAACAGGCTGTTTCCATTGAGAGTAGGGGAGATTCAAACTAGAGGACATGATTTGAGAGTTAGGGGGCAAAAGTTTAAGGGAAACACGAGGGGGTATTTCTTTACTCAAAGAGTGATAGCTGTGTGGAATGAGCTTCCTGTAGAAGTAGTAGAGGCCAGTTCAGTTGTGTCATTTAAGGTAAAATTGGATAGGTATATGGACAGGAAAGGAGTGGAGGGTTATGGGCTGAGTGCGGGTAGGTGGGACTAGGTGAGATTAAGGGTTCGGCACGGACTAGGAGGGCCAAGATGGCCTGTTTCCGTGCTGTGATTGTTATATGGTTATATGGTTATGGTTAAACAGAGATGACTTGCAGGCCCTTGTTTAATCAGTGTAAAACAACGGGGTTATGTTAATTGCCTGCATCAAACCAGACAACACTGGCTAAGTTCTTCTCGGGCTTCCTGCTGGGTGGAGATATTGATTGTTAAAATTTGGCATAGTTCTCACTCTATAAGGACTGGAATTCAATTGTAAACAAGGTGGGAGAGCAGAAACCTGATTCAATGAGGTGGGATGGACTACAGAGGTATAAATACCACCAGACTAGACATGCCCAGGCATTATTCCTGAAGAAGATGGCAGAGTTTTTCATTGTAACATTGGATATGGTCGATACGTGCATCCAGCTGGAAGCCCAAGAAGAGTTTATTTGTCATATACGCCGGGAAAGCACTAGGTCCTTTTTCTCTGGCTAAGTTATTTGCATCGTTGTGAATGAGTTCAAGGAAGTTTTCAGACCAATCTGATTTTGTCACTTAGCACATCAAACATGGTCACAGCAATAGTTGCTCAATCTATAGTTGGGATATTTCAGCGGTCAGAGCCAGCCCTCACTGCATTAATTTTGGGTGTCTGGGATCTCTGACCCCAGAAGCTTTTAGACCATCTGTGTGAATCATTTTGTCCCAGCAAAGGTTTCTGAAAAACCTCAGTCACAGATAATGTCAACTTGTAACAGAAAAGTACAAATGTTAGAAAGCATTGGGGATTGTTAGGAATGACAAGAAGGGAAGAAAGACAGGGTGACAGAAAGAAGAACTGGAATTTATTCTTCAACCTTTGGTCTATTCAATGGACGACTTGTTCCTCTGCAGCTAATTGGTATGTTCTCTTAGTTCATAAGAATTGTACTTATGCTTGAAAATCCATTGTAGTTTGTAAATCTTTTACAAGTCAGAATCCCTCTGTGAGTGTTAAATACCTGTTAAGAGTAATTTATCTAAATTTAAACATACATCATTAAAAGTAAAAATAAACCCTGTTTAAATTACTTTGTTAGCTAGAAGTCTCTCTCCTTGGTAGGGAAAGGGAACCCACCACTCAAGCAGAAGGTATTGGCAGCTGGACCTTGCGGCAGAGACTAGACAGGCAAGTAAGTTAGTCTTTAAGGAGTAGATGGATACAGTACAGCCTCCCTGGAGCGAAGGTACCTGTGAATATCTATATCAGACAGGGCTTAAAATCTCCTTTACAGCTTTATGAACGGTGAACCCAATACCATCACACTATTATTCACTTGTTTCTCTGTTCCTCTCTTCCGCTGCCTCCTCTGCTCATTGTTTCCCCACATCAGTGTTTCTTTACCCTTTTTCATTGATTACCTGCTGTTCTTTCATTGCTCATCTGCTTACTCCCCCTTTCTCAGACAATTTCAAGTTTAATTGTCATTGAACCGTACATCCAAACAAAACAGTGTTCTTCCGAGGCTAAGGTGCAAGACGTAGAACCAACAGTCACATAGAGTTACGATGGCAGAAAAACAGTCCAGCCAAGTCCCTGAGTGTCGTGACCTGTACAGCCACGGAGAGCACAATCCAGCCCATCTTCCACCGAGTAGACACTTGAGGACAGCATCAACAGGAGGAGCCGGCCTCCAGCCAGGCGTGGGCTCCAGCATCTCTTCCCTGGGTGTCTGCCTGATTGCTTAATGCTGTCAATTCATTATTAACCCACTTCAATTGAAGTTTGGTGTAAACTCAAGCTAGAGTTTTCCAAATTCCAAATTGCATATTGCAATCATCACGTTAGATTTGAGTTGCAGTAGCCTTACACAGTGAATTTATTATTCCCATTTATTCCCACTTTTGACCTTTCATTTATTTCCTTGCTTGTTTCATTGCTGTGCTTTTCTCCTCACACTTATATACACAGAACAAAGAACTTAGATCAGTACAGCACAGGAACAGGACCTACAGCCCGCAATGTTGTGCCAAAACAATTAAATTTTGGTAATCAAATGGCCAATTAATCTCCTCTGCCTACACAATGCCCATGTCCTTCCATTTTTCTCACACTCATGTGCCTACCTAAAAATCACTAAAATCTCCCTGTCTCTACCACCACCCCAGTTAGTGCATTCCAGGCTCCCACTACTCTCTCTGTAAAAAAAACTTGCCCCTCACATCTTTGAAATTGTCCCCTCTCACCTTAAATGTATGCCCCCTCGTATTAGACATTTCAACCCTGGGAAAAAGATACAGTACTGTCTGTCCACTTTATCTATGCCTCTCATAACTTTGTAAACCTCTATAAGATCTCATTCAGCCTCCACTGCTCCACAGAAAACAACCCAATTTTGCCCAGCTTCTCATTATAGCGCATGCCCTTTAATCCAGGCAGCATCCTAGTAACCTCTTCAATACCCTTTCCAAAGCCTAAACATCTTTCCTATAGTGGGGTAACGAGAACTGTATGCAATACTCCAGACGTGGCCTCACCAGAGATTTATAAAACTACAACCTAACTTCCTGACTTTCAAACTTAGTTGCTCAACTAATAAAGGCAAACATTCCATATGCCATCTTAACCATCCTATCAATCAGTGTAGCTGTCTTCAGGGAGTTATCAATTTAATTATTTCCACTATCTTCCTCATCACAAGTGATACCTGTTCATGCCTGCCTCCTCTGCATTGTAAACCGTTTTATCTTTGATTTTTTTTTCCAATTCTAATGAATGCTCACTGCCCTGAAAGTTTAATTCTGTTTCTCTTTCCACAGATGCTGCCTGACCTGGTGAGTATTTCCAGCATCTTCTGTTCTTATGCAACACCACCATCACATTTTCAATTTATATCTTAATACAGTTTTTGAGAGAAGTATTTACAGATCTCTGACTAGATTAATTGAACATACTTTTCGAGCAATAATGGATTCTGCCAGAGATTATTAATAAAAAGGTAAAATTGTGACAGAATGAAGATCAATGTTGTTGAATATTAACTTGCTCAGTTTGGTTAAAATATCAGTGATATTTTTACTTGGATTGGAATAGATTGGGAAAGAATGCAAAAGTATAGCATTGGGTTTACTAATGACGTACACCTAGTGGCCACTTTATTAGGTACACTTGTGCATCTGCTTATTAGTGCAGTTATCTATTCAGCCAATCATGTGGCAGCAACTCAATCCATAAAAGGTCAAGAGGTTCAGTTGTTCAGACTAAGCATCAGAATGGGGAAGAAATGTGATCGAAGTGATTTTGAATGTGGAATGATTGTTGGTGCCAGACAGGGTGATTTGAGTATCTCAGAAACTGCTGATTTCCTGGGATTGTCACACACAACAGACTCTAGAGTTTACAGAGAATTGTGGGAGAAACAAAAACACATCCAGTGAGCTGCAGTTCTGTGGGCAAAATCACCTCGTTAATGAGAGAGAATGGCCTTAGTCTAATCACAGGACAGTTACAATGATCAATTAACCTACTAACCGGTATGTATTTGAACTGTGGGAGAAAACTAGAGGACCCAGAAGAAGCCCACACATTCATGGGGAGGAACGTACAAACTCCTTAGAGATGGCGACAGAATCAAATTCCAAACTTCAACACCCTGAGCTCTAGTAGTATGGCACTAGATGCCACTCTACCGTAGAGGTAGCTAATCAAGTGCACATTGAATATGTAGGCAAGGGTAATGATGCGAAGACAAGATTCACAATGACTGGTAAATTTAAATTTGCCTAAATAAATTAATCAGAAGGAAAAACATTCGTGAGTAGAAGTAAACAAAAAGCTTCAGTTGTTTCATTAATGTTGATTGTGGAAGGAAATCTGTTGCTCTAGGGATGGGAATGAAATCCTGACCTTGCCAGTGAAGTCCAGATCCTGTGTATAAATAAAGGTTGGAAAAGCTGAAACGTTTCAGGATTCACAATTGTTTAATGTCATTTCCAGTACACAAGTGTAAAGAAGAATGAAATTATTGTTACTCCAGATCTGATGCAGCACAAAAAAATACTTGATAAGGAACACAGTAATTTAAATTCTATATAAATACATTGGATTGCTTATCTATTTTACCAGAGATAGTTTGAGAGTTCAGATTGACACAGAAGATTAAAAGTAGCTCTTTAAGTTGAAATCATAGAAACACAGCTGTGCCGAACATGTCCCTATCTTAGAACTACTTGGGCTTTACCCTTAGCTCTCTATTTTTCTAAGCTCCATGTAGCCATCCAGGAGTCTTTTAAAAGACCCTATCGTTTCTGCCTCCACCACCGTCACCGGCAGCCCATTCCTCACACTCACCACTCTCTGCGTAAAAAACTTACCCCTGACATCTCCTCTGTACCTACTTCCAAGCACCTTAAAACTGTGTGCTCTCAGGCTAGCCATTTCAGCCCTGGGAAAAGCCTCTGACTTTCCACACGATCGATGCCTCTCATCATCTTATACACCTCTGTCAGGTCACCTCTCATCCTCTGTCACTCCAAGGAGAAAAGGCCGAGTTCCCTCAACCTTTTCTCATAAACCAGGGAAGGTAGTGCACCCGTGGCTGACAAGGGAAATTAGGGATAGTATCAAGTCCAAAGAAGAAACATATAAATTAGCAAAAAAAAAGCGGCATACCTGAGGACTGGGAGAAATTCAGAGACCAGCAGAGGAGGACAAAGGGCTTAATTAGGAAAGGGAAAAAAGATTATGAGAGAAAGCTGGCAGGGAACATAAAAACTGACTGTAAAAGCTTTTATAGATGTGTGAAAAGAAAAAGATTGGTCAAGACAAATATAGGTCCTTTACAGTCAGAAACAGGTGAATTGATCATAGGGAACAAGGACATGGCAGACCAATTGAATAACTACTTTGGTTCTGTCTTCACTAAGGAGGACATAAGTAATCTTCTGGAATAGTAGGGGACCGAGGGTCCAGTGAGATGGAGGAACTGAGGGAAATACATGTTAGTAGGGAAGTGGTGTTAGGTAAATTGAAGGGATTAAAGGCAGATAAATCCCCAGGGCCAGATGTTCTGCATCCCAGAGCGCTTAAGGAAGTAGCCCAAGAAATAGTGGATGCATTAGTGATAATTTTTCAAAACTCCTTAGATTCTGGATTAGTTCCTGAGGATTGGAGGGTGGCTACTGTAACCCCACTTTTTAAAAAAGGAGGGAGAGAGAAACCAGGGAGTTATAGACCGGTTAGTCTGACATCGGTGGTGGGGAAAATGCTAGAATCGGTTATCAAAGATGTGATAACAGCACATTTGGAAAGAGGTGAAATCATCAGACAAAGTCAGCATGGATTTGTGAAAGGAAAATCATGTCTGACGAACCTTATAGAATTTTTTGAGGATGTAACTAGTAGAGTGGATAGGGGAGAGCCAGTGGATGTGGTATATTTAGATTTTCAAAAGACTTTTGACAAGGTCCCACACAGGAGATTAGTGTGCAAACTTAAAGCACTCGGAATTGGGGGTATGGTATTGATGTGGATAGAGAATTGGTTGGCAGACAGGAAGCAAAGAGTGGGAGTAAACGGGACCTTTTCAGAATGGCAGACAGTGACTAGTAGGGTACCACAAGGCTCAGTGCTGGGACCCCAGTTGTTTACAATATATATTAATGATTTAGATGAGGGAATTAAATGCAGCATATCCAAGTTTGCGGATGACACAAAGCTGGGCGGCGGTGTTAGCTGTGAAGAGGATGCTAAGAGGACGCAGGGTGACTTGGATAGGTTAGGTGAGTGGGCAAATTCATGGCAGATGCAATTTAATGTGGATAAATGTGAGGTCATCCACTTTGGCTGCAAGAATAGGAAAACAGATTATTATCTGAATGGTGGCCGATTAGGAAAAGGGGAGATGCAACGAGACCTGGGTATCATTGTACACCAGTCATTGAAGGTGGGCATGCAGGTACAGCAGGCAGTGAAAAAGGCAAATGGTATGTTGGCATTCATAGCAAAAGGATTTGAGTACAGGAGCAGGGAGGTTCTACTGCAGTTGCACAAGGCCTTGGTGAGACTGCACCTAGAATATTGTGTGCAGTTTTGGTCCCCTAATCTGAGGAAAGACATTCTTGCCATAGAGAGAGTACAGAGAAGGATCACCAGATTGATTCCTGGGATGGCAGGACTTTCATATAAAGAAAGATTGGATCGTCTAGGCTTATACTCACTGGAATTTAGAAGATTGAGGGGGGATCTTATTGAAACGTATAAAATTCTAAAGGGATTGGACAGGCTAGATGCAGGAAGATTGTTTCCGATGTTGGGGAAGTCCAGAACGAGAGGTCACAGTTTAAGGATAAAGGGGAAGCCTTTTAGGACCAAGATGAGGAAAAACTTCTTCACACAGAGAGTGGTGAATCTGTGGAATTCTCTGCCACAGGAAACAGTTGAGGCTGGTTCATTGGCTATATTTAAGAGGAAGTTAGATATGGCCCTTGTGGCTAAAGGGTATGGAGAGAAAGCAGGTACAGGGTTTCTGAGTTGGATGATCAGCCATGATCATACTGAATGGCGGTGCAGGCTCGAAGGGCTGAATGGCCTACCCCTGCACCTATTTTCCATGTTTCTATAAGGCATGCTCCCCAATCCAGGCACCATCCTTGTAAATCTCCTGTGCACCCTTTCTATGGTTTCCATATCCTTCCTGTAGTGAGGCGAACAGAATTGAGCACAGTACTCCAAATGGGGTCTGACCATGGTCCTAAATAGCTGTAACATTACCTCTTGGCTTTTGAACTCAATCCCATGGTTGAGGAAGCCAATGCACCGTATGCCTTCTTAATCACAGAGTCAACCTGTGTAGCAGCTTTGAGTATCCTATGGACTCAGACCCCAAGATCCCTCTGATCCTCCACACTGACAAGAGTCTTACCATTAATGCTATATTTTGTCATCATATTTGACCGACCAAATTGAACCACTTCACACTATTTCTGGGTTGAACTCCATCTGCCACTTCTCAGCCCGGTTTTGCATCCTATCAATGTCCCGCTGTAACCTCTAACAGTCCTCCACACTATTCACAACACCCCCAACCTTTGCGTCATCAGCAAATTTACTAACCCATCCCTCCAGTTCCTCATCCAGGTCATTTATAAAGATCACAGAGTAAGGGTCCCAGAACAGATCCCTGAGGCACTCCACTGGTGACCAACCTCCATGCAGAATATGACCTGTCTACAACCACTCTTTGCCTTCTGTGGGAAGCCAGTTCTGGATCCACAAAGCAATGTCCCCTTGGATCCCATGCCTCCTTACTTTCTCAATCAGCCTTGCATGGGGTACCTTATCAAATGCCTTGCTGAAATCCATATACACTACATCTACTGCTCTACCTTCATCAATGTGAATCATAATCAGTTGATTTACAACCCAATGACAATGTGAGCAGGTGCAAGAACGGAAGAAATAGGAGCAGGAGTAGGCCATCCGGCCCATCGAGTCTGCTCTGCCGTTCAATAAGATCATGGCTGATCTGGCCATGGACTCTTCTCCACCTACCTGCCTTTTCCCCACAACCCTTAATTCCAATACTATGCAAAAATCTATCCAATCTTATGTATATTTACTGAGGTAACCTCCACTGCTTCATTGGGCAGAGAATTCCACAGATTCACCACTCTCTGAGAAAAGCAGCCCCTCCTCATCTCCGTAAGACAGCTTGTCTGGGAAAAACTTTAGCAGAATGCTTTTTCTGTGGAGGCTGCTGATTCAGACAGAGCCAAGCAATGAAACTCAAGTTGCCGGGAAGTGTAGAATATGCATGCAAGTGTAAACCTTGGATTGGCAGTGTTGGTTTATCTTGCAGTAAATATTATGTAAACAGGAATCGAGTTAGAAAGCTACTCAGCAGTGGGGCTGTCCATTTATAGCAAAGCGCGAGCTGCAAGTTGCCATGAATCTTTCCCCACATTCTTTTTCACCATCAGATGTTCGTTTTCATGTGGATGAAGTGGTTATTCCAATCTACAAGTAATCCATGTTAGCAGCAGATTTAACTAAAGAGTGGGATGTTCGTTGATTCATGACTCTGGCCTCAGTTGTAGAACATATACTTGTACCTTCCAGCAGAACTCATTAGATAACATCGAAATTAGACAGTGGATTATTGGAGGTTTAATGCAACTCTATTCCAAGATCTCTTTAGCCATTAAAACTGTATCTAACTCCTTCTCCAATATACAATATTTGTTGATTTGCTATTAAATGGAATCTGTCATCTTTTCCTGTTACCTTTATACTGTAGCTTCTCCCTGTGTCACAGAGTTCCAGCGTGCTGTTCCTCTAGTTCCTGTGTTGCCTATCAGTTAGCACACTCACTTCACAGCAATCACCAATCAGGGTTCAGTTCCACCGCTGTTCGTTAGGAGTTTGTACATTCTCACCACAGCCCAGTAGCTTTCCTTACAATGCTCTGGTTTGCTCCCACATTCCAAAGACATACAGTTTAGGGTTACTGAGTTGTGGCCATGCTGTGTTGGCATGGTGACACTTGCGGGCTGCCCCGGCACATCCCCACTGATTTAATTTGATGCAAATGGAGCATTTCACAGTGTGTGTTGATGTACATTGTGACAAATAAAACTGATCTTTATATGGTAGAGAATTCCATAAGTTCAACACCTTTTGGGTAAAGAAATTTCTTCTCAGCACGGTCATAAATAGAATGCCATATGACCTTTAGCCTATGACCCCTCATTCCTTGCTTACAAATGGGTTTAAATAGGATTTCTTAATGGTTAGTAGAAGTAACATTTTCTTTTATCTTGATTTAATTAGTATCTTATTTCCTTGGCTGCCAAATTTGAAATTTAAACTAATGTTTCTGGATCATTCTGTAGTGTAGCCCTACCTGGAAGGACTGTTTGGAGCCCTGAATGGCTCTTCCAGGTGAGATGACACTTCACCTGTGAGTCTGTTAGAGTCACGTACTGATTTTGGTGCTCCCAGTGTGGCCTCCTGTATGTCGGTGAGACCCGATGTAGATTAGGAGACCACTTCGCCAGACACCTACACTCCATCTGCCAGTGGCCACACATTTTAATTCCACTTCCCATTCTCATTCTGACATGTCAATCCTTGGTCTCCTCTACTGCAGCAATGAGGCCACACTCAGGTTATACTCCGCCTAGGTAGCCTCCAACCTGATGGCATGAACATCGATTTCTCAAGCTTCTGGTAATGGCCTCCCCCCCCGCCACCTTCACCATTCCTCATTTCTATTTCCCTCTCTTACGTTATCTCTTTGCCTGTCCATCACCTCCCTCTGGTGCTCCTCCCCCTTCCCATTCTTACTTGGTTCTTACTTGACCTACTGTCCTGTCCTAAAAGATTCCCCCTTCTCCAGCCCTGTATCTCTCACCAATCAACTTCCCAGCTCCATGCTTCACCCCTCCCCTTCCCAGTTTCACCGATCGCCTTGTGTTTCTCCCACCTTCTAACACTGACTCCTCACCTTTTTTTCTCCAGTCCTGATGAAGGGTTTTGGCCCAAAACGTCAACTGTACTCTTTTCCATAGATGCTGCCTGGCCTGCTGAGTTCCTCCAGCATTTTGTGTGTGTGCCTGAACTGGTCTACGTTTGATTTTAATAAGTATTTGAAAAGATAAGAGAAGGCCAGATAATTACAAATTACAGGTTTAATGTCACTGGCAGATGTCATGAAATGGTGTCGTTTCAGAATCAGAATAAGGGAGAATATATGATGGAGCGATTTGAAAATGAGTTTGGGATGAGGCATAAACACCGGAATAAGCACATTGAGCCTGTTGCTGAGCTGTAGACTCTATGAAGAAAGATCATTCAAAATACAGGACCTAGTCTCAAAGTAACTGGATCACAACACAGGAGCCCGCTGAAAGGAACCTTCCAAGAAAGCTCAATGCAAAATTATTAACTCGCTTATGTTCGGAAGGAAATATTTTGTGGACTTGTTTCCTCTAATTGTTCTGGGTGGTTCCGCAGCATGTGAATTGTCTCCACAAAGTTTTCTCTTGATATTTATGCAATTTAGGCTGCAGGACGTAAATCTGAAGACATTTGGGAATCATGACCTTACTCCCAAACAATTCCAAGTGTCGGTTTTGATGCTGCGTATGGGCGAGCTCGCATGTTGCATGGGAAAGTACAGTTGTCAATATTCCTGAAACATCAACCTGGGTGATAACTACTTTGTACCTGTATTCTTAAAAAGCTGAACTAGAATTGACTTAATGATTACAGCGCACAACATTAAAATTCCTAAGCGACTATTTCATACACACAAGTTAATGTAAGAATTTAAAATATAGTATTTAACAAAACTTAGAACATTGCAGCACAAAAACAGGCTCTTTGACCCACAATGTTGTGCTGAACCATTTAAATTAGTAATCAAATGGCCAACTAAACTAATCGCTTCTGCCTAAAACATGTCTGTATCCTTCCATTTTCCTCACATTCATGTGTCTCTTAAAAGTTCTAATGTATCTGCCTCTACCACCACCCCAAGCAGCCCATTCCAGTCACCCACCACTCTGTGTAAAAAGCCTTCCCCTCACATCTCCATTGAAATTATCCCCTCTCACCTTAAGTGCATGCCTCTAGTACGGTATTAGACATTTCAACCCTGGGAAAAAGAGACCATATGCCTCTCATAATCTTATAAAGCTCAAGCAGATCTCTCCTCAGCCTCTGTTGTTCCAGAGAAAACAAGCATAGTTTGTCCAATCTCTTGTTATAGCACATGTCCTCTAAATCTCTTCTGCACCCTCTCCAAAGATTCACATCCTTCCTTAATGGGTCAACCAGAACAATAAGCTGTAGAGTCTTATAACTCTGCAACATAACTTGCTGTCTTTTGAACTCAGTGCCTTGACTAATGAAGGCAAGCAAGCCACATGCCTTCTTATTCACTCTATCAACCTGTGTAATCACTGTCAGAGAGCTATGAACTTGTACCCCAAGATCCCTCTGCCAATTAAAACTGTTAAAATGATCTTTTGAGGGTACGGATGTGCCACAAGTGTTGTAGATAGCAAGGCTCTGAGCATGCAAGTTCATATATTTTAGTAGCTTATAAATTATTATCTCTACAGTTTCTTAATCTTAATTAGGTGAGTATTTGCACGTTTATTTTCGCTGGTCTTCATTAAGTGCTTAGAGGAGCTTTACATATTCTCCACGCTGTACCGAAACCTAAGCATCACAGTGCACAAGGGGTATTAATCTATATCCAGTTGGTACTGTATGTGAATGCTTCACACAGGTACAGAACATAGAACAGTTCAGCCTACGATGTTGCAACTGATCCTTTAACCTATTCTACGATCAATCTAACCCTTCCCTCCTACATGTCCCTCAATGTTTCCATCATCCATGTGCCTATCTTAAGAGTCTCTTAAATGTCCCTAACGTATCTGCCTCCACCATATTGTTCTTTATCTAAAGCCACCTACCTCCATTGTACCTAATCTAAAGACATCCAACCTGTGCTGCTGATACTGGGTGGAAAACCGACAATAATTTTCCCTTTCCAGCAGTGCCCTTCCACCTGGAAGCATTGTGGAATCTGTTAGCCTGTGAACAACAGCAAAGCTTGATGTATGAGTAATATCAAGCAAAATTTGACACACTGTCCTCTAAGGTGATGACAGAGTACATGGCCAAACACGTGGCCGGTATTGTAGTTATGTTGGAGTGTCATAAGGAAGGAAAGAGATGTTTTTGAGGGAATTCCGGATCTTCGGATCCCAGCCGAATGCACGGATATCAGAGGTGGAATGAGTACATCTGTAGACCATGGGCTTCTGAGGATTCTTGTGCTTATTTAATCTTGAATGTTAAACACACCATTTGGCATACAAAACCTGCTTAGGAGCTGAGTGAGCTGGTGGTGTGATAGACTCAGCTGTTGATAACAGAGCTTTGGAAATAATACTTGTGGTTCAGTAGAAGCTAACTCAATTTCAATTGTCATTCAACCATACACATGAATAGAGCCAAATGGTCCGTTTAATATCGGAGAATGTACACAACTTACAACCCAAAATTTTTATTTTTTGCAGACATCCACAAAGAGAGAAGAGAACCCCAAACAATGAACAACAGAAAATCATTAGAACCCCAACGCACTCTCTCCCCCCTCGCATGCATAAACTGCAGCAAAGCATCATCTTCCCCCTCTCCCCACCCATTCAGCAGAAAACATCGGCGACCAGCTCCTACTGCCCACCCAGCAAAGCCCCCAAGAGATATCATGATCTGCAGTCCAACAAAAACCATTGTTTACCCAACAGTTCGGCAGGCCACAGGCTCGCTCTCTCCCTCACAGTGTTCCTCCAGAACCAAGGTACAAAAGATAGCACCCACAGTCACACACAGCACATATAGCTCTGACAGCAGAAAAACACTGCCACAAGAGAATTGTCATGACCAGTAGAGTGATGATGCAGCAATCATCATGCACCAGTGCAGCCGCAGATGGACGCAATCAAACTCGTCTTCCACCGAGCCAGCACTGTAATATGTCTACATTCTCAAGACAACATTTTAACAGGCAACCTGTTCATTTCTTCCAGGTCTATCAACCATTATCGAATGAAGCTGAAGTTGCACAAACCAAGAAATTATTCCGGAGACGAAGGAATGATCGGAGGTGAGTCAGACTACTGGTCACCATAGATAAAACCTCGCTCAACTTCTAGCTTTAATAGTTCTGGTTGAAAACAAAAGGAATGTTCATAAACACAAGAGATTCTGCAAATGCTGGAAATTCCGAGTAACACGCACACACACATAAAACTCTGGAGGAACTCAACAAGTCAGGCAGCACCTATGGACGGGAATAAACTGTCGGCATTTCAGGCCTAGACTTTTCCTCTCGATTGAGTCCTGATGAAGGGTCTCGTTCCAAAACTTCAACTCTTTATTCCTGTCCATAGATGCTCCCTGACCTGCTGAGTTCCTCCAACTGTTTCTGTGTGTTACTCTTTAAAAAAGTATGTTGGTTAAGCTAAAAAGATTGTTATTCACAACCTGTTCACGCTGGTATTTAAAATTATTCGCAGTGAGTCTTGTTTCTCCCTAGGTTTTTGTTTTCTAACTTTGTCTTTATTTTCTTCTGTGCTCAACTGTGTGCCTGATTTTAGTGTAGATAAATTCAGCATCGTCTAATCAGGGCAGTGAATAAATTAGATGTCCCAGTATTCTGAAGAAGTGGGAGGAGGTTTTCCAAACCTGATTCACATAGGATCCCATTTCAAAGCAAGATGAGGAGTTCCACAGTGCCACTGTAACTGAAGAGGAGGAGGAAGTGGAGGAAGCAAGGGTGTATGGCCACCTCCTTCCAGTCATCCCCAGATCGGGCCCTGCATAAGGGAGCTCTTATCTTGTGACTTACTTCATTATTTTCTTTCCCATCCAGTATTCTTGCTGCAATGCACCATCAATGGTGGAGAGGGCAGTCTGTGCACTTGCTCCTAGGCCTCTTCCAAAACTGGTCTGAAAGCAGCTGCTGGAAGGTGAGTGAGGGTGTTCTTGGGGCGACTTCCTCTGGTTTCTTCCTCCTCCTCTGCTCTTCCGTAGGAAGTTTCCCCAGCCTCCCCATGCTGTCAAGGTCAATGTCATGTGTCACCAGTCAGTGAACTCCAGTGTGTACAAGATTCCTGTAAGTGAGCTCAATGCAAAGCATCCCCCTTTGTCTTCTGTGATCTGCAACAGCCAAGACCATTAACAGGATACAATGTTCAGAGAAACTTGCTACTATTAAATATATCCTGTCACCACAATATCTCAGCTTCCCCTTTTGTCACAGTATTCCAATATGCATAGTTTCTCTATTTAACATTTTAGTGTAGTGTAATGGTTAGCGCAAATGATTTACAGTTATCAGCCCTATGACTGTCTGTCAGGAGTTTGTTTGTTCTACCCATGACCCTGTAGGTTTCCTATGGGTGTTTCAGATTCCCCTAGGACAGGGGTTCCCAACCTGGAGTCCACCTACCACTCAGTTGATAGTAGGGGTCATGTACAGAAAAGGTTGGGAACTCCTGTTCTAGAGTAATCCTTGCTGATTTGATTTGACACTAACAACACATTTCACAGTATCTTTTCATCTGAATGTGATAAATAAAGCTGATCTAATCTAATTATTACAAGAGGACATCTAGTTCTTGAGGTTAGTTGAGAAGAACTGCTGAATTTAGTTTCTTTGGTGCATTGAGCACATCTACACGGAGCGCTCGCTGTAGCAGGAAAGAAGCACCCATCATCAAGGACCCCAACCATCCAGACCGTGCTCTCTTCTCACTGCCGCCATCAGGAAGGAGGTACAGGAGCCTCAAGATCCACACCACCAGGTTCAGGAGAGCTATTACCCCTCAACCATCCAGTTCTTGAACCAGAGGAGAGAACTTCACTCACCCCAACACTGAAATGTTCCCACAGCTTCTGGACTCCATCCTGTTGGGTGCAGTCTTTCATTGATTCTATTGTGTTTCTTTGTATCTACAATGAAAACAAATCTCAGAGTTGTATATGGTGATATATATGTACTTTTGTAATAAATTTACTTTGAACTTTGGATTCATAATGGAATATCTCATTGTAAACAATAAGATTTATTGTGTTTCTTCCTACATGACATTCTGTACTTATTGTTCATTTACAAAATTATGGTAGGACTTTGCGTCAACAGCAGCCTGGACTTATGGCTGGAGAATGTCAACAAAAGAGATTGCTGTAATCTATTCTTTTAAAGGTCCTCCAGGCCAAAGCAGTGGGTCTGTCAATCTAACCCGATGACATAGGAGTAGAATTAGGCTATTTGGCCCATGGAATCTGTTCTGCCATTGCATCATGGCTGATATATTATCCCTCTTAACTCCATTCTCCTCGCCAAAACCTTTGACACCCTGACTAATCAAGAACCTATTAATCTCTGCTTTAAAAGGACCCAATCACTTGGCCTCCATAGCCATCTGTGGCAATAAATTCCACAGATTCTCACCACACCCTGGCTAAAGAAATTCCTCCTCATCTCTGTTCTAAATGGACATCTTTCTATTCTGAGGCTGTGCCCTCTGGTCCCAGACTCCCCCACTACAGGAAATGTAACGATCTAACATATTTGACTGTAGAGCAGCATCCTAAAACAGGACTGCTCATTCATTCCTCTGATCATTCTTGTGAAGCTCCTGTGGACCTTCTCCAACGCCAGCACATCTTCTCTTAGGTAAAGAGGCCCAAAACTGCTCAACGTGCTCCAAGGGTGGTCTGACCAGTGCTTTAAAAAGCCTCAACATTACATCCTTGATTTTATATTCTCGTCCTCTTGAAATGAATGCTAACATTGCATTTGCCTTCCTCACCACCGACACAACCTGCAAGTTAACCTTTAAAGAATCCTGCCCAATGACTCCCAAATCCTTCGGCACTGCTGATCTCTGTATTTAGAGAATAGTCCATGCCTTTATTCCTTATACCAAAGTGCATGACCATACACTTCCCTGTACTGTATTCCAGATGTATTCGATTCCTGCCGCTGCCTGTAAGGAGTTTGTATGTCCTCCCCATGATGGCGTTGGTTTCCTCTCACAGTCCAGAGACGTACAGTTAGGGTTAGTAAGTTGTGGGCACACATTTCACTGCATGTTTTGATGTACATGTGACAAATAAAGCTAATCTCGCTTTTCAACTTGGTATATTACAAACCTTGGGGTCTAGCTCTGTTACACAGCACTGCCATTGGCTGAATCCAAGGTGGAGATGCATTGGCATATTGGAGGGAGATTGAAAATCTGGCTGAGTGGTGCCACAACAACCTCTCACTCAATGACAGCAAGACCAAGGAGCTGATTATGGACTTCAACAGGAAGAAACCGGAGGTTCATGAGACAGCCCTCATTAGGGGAATGGAGGGTGAGTAATTTCAGTGGATCTGACCTTGAACCAGCATGTAAGTGGCAAAGCAGGCACAGCAATGACTACTGTCTTAAAAGTTTCTGCAGATTCGCCGTGTCATTCTCTAGAAGCACAGTGGAGACCACTTTTCATGGCCTGGTATGGCCAAGAGCAGAAAAGCCTGCAAGAAGTAGTGGATACAGCCCAGTCCATCACGGGAAAAGCCCTCGCAATCATTGAGCAGATCTACAAGGAGCGCTGCCACAAGAAAGCAGCACCATCATCAAGGACCTCCACCATCCAGGCCATGCTCTCTCCTCATTGCTACCATCAGGAAGGAGGTAAAAGAGCCTCAGGTCCCTCACCACTAGGTGCAAGAACGGCTATTACCCCTCAACCATCAGGCTCCTGAACCAGAGAGGATAACATCACTGAACTTCACTCAGCATAACAATGAACTGATTCTGCAACCTATGGACTCACTTTTAAGGATTGTACAACCCTTGTTCTCAGTATTATTTATTTACTATTTATTTATTAATTGTGTTTGGTTGCATTTATACAATTTGTCTTCTTTTGCACATTGGTTGTTTGTCAGTCTTTGTAGTGTTTCATTGATTCTGTTGTATTTCTTTGTTCTACTGTGAATGTCGGCAAGAAAATGAATCTCAGGGTAGTACATGATGTCAAATACGTAGTTCAATAATAAATTTTCTTTGAATTTTGCATTCATCAATTTCTTGTTAAACAGCCTTGTTAAACAAGACTAACTAGTTCTGATTAAACCGTTTAACATTAACCCAGTTTTATTCTCTTACAGATGCAACCAGTGTTCTATTTTATTTTAGGTTGCCAGCAATTGCAGTATTTTATATTGCTGTTCTAGAATTGTTTGTCTTGTTCTCATCCACCTTATTTAAAATCATCAGTGATTTGCACCCTTCAGTCAGTCAGGAGCAGCATTGCAGACCTCTCTTCAGTCCCTGACTCTATCCTCTCACAGGTGTTCACTTACCTGTAACTTCAAACATTTGATTTTCAATTTGTTTCAGTTCTGATTTAGGCCATAGCCTCTTTCTCAACAGGTGAACTGCTGATCTTACATCACTCATGACATTAAGTCTAAGGAGTTATCTCAAATGCATTTAATTTAACCTCTGCCAGTTTAGCACAGGCTCGACATTAAAACCTGGCCCTGAGGACCGTTTACATTCTTGGGAATAAGCTCCTCCAATGACTGGTTTAAAAACATTAATTACAGATAAAATAGCAATATAGAGCAACATACTCAGAGTGTTGTTGACTTCCTATTGGCTTTCCCCAGAGAACTAGACACCACAGCACAGGCCCTTCAGCCCACAATATTGTGCTGACCTCTTAACCTACTCTGAGATCAATCTAACTCTTCCCTCCCACACAGCCCTCCATCTTTCTTTCATGTGTCTATCGAAAATGTCTCCAGTGCGTATCTGCCTGTACTGCCACCCCTGGCAGGGTGTTCCACACTCCCACCACTCTCTACCTCTGACACCCCCCCCCCCATACTTTCCTTCAATCACCTTAAAGTTATGCCCCCTCACATTAGCTATTTCTGCGCTGGGAAAGAGCTTCTGGCTGTCCACTCTATCCATGCCTTTATCATCTTGTACACTTCTATCAAGTCATACCTCATCCTCCTTCACTCAAAAGAAAAAACCCAAGTTCACTCAACCTATTTTCATAAGACCTGCTTTCTAACCCAGGCAATATCCTAGTCAATCTCCTCTGCACCCTCTCTAAAGCTTCCACATCCTTCCTATAATGAGGCGACCAGAACTGAGCACAGTACACCTTGTAGTCTAACCAGGGTTTTGTAGAGCTGTACCAGGAATGTGTTCTCCTGTGACTCCATTAATAAACATTAGCAGTTTGGACTAACTCACAAATGCTGCAGGATCTCAGCACATCAGACAGGATCATGGAGGAGAATAAAGAGTCAACCTTCCGGGCCAAGACCCTTCATCAGGACTCAGGGTGATTTCCAGCATCTGCAGAATCTCTTTTGTTTATGATTAGCAGTAGAGTTGCCATGTTTAGCAGAGTTTGTTTTAAGATGCTCTAGCTCTTTGAGAAGAAGGTTCGGAATTGTAAGGATACAGTGTGGGCTTGGCTAGTGAGGGATGCAGAATCTTACACTGAGCTGCTCTCCATTATTTGTTCACTGCTGCCTCCAGTGTTCGCTCAGTGCTGCCTCCAGTGTTCGCTCAGTGCTGCCTCCAGTGTTCGCTCAGTGCTGCCTCCAGTGTTCGCTCAGTGCTGCCTCCAGTGTTCGCTCAGTGCTGCCTCCAGTGTTCGCTCACTGCTGCCTCCAGTGTTCGCTGACTGCTGCCTCCAGCGTTCGCTCACTGCTGCCTCCAGCGTTCGCTCACTGCTGCCTCCAGTGTTCGCTCACTGCTGCCTCCAGTGTTCGCTCAGCGCTGCCTCCAGTGTTCGCTCAGCGCTGCCTCCAGTGTTTGCTCACTGCTGCCTCCAGTGTTCGCTCACTGCTGCCTCCAGTGTTCGCTCACTGCTGCTCTCCAGTGTTCGCTCACTGCTGCTCTCCAGTGTTTGCTCAGTGCTGCTCCTCAGTGTGCGCTTGGTGCTGTCCTGCAGTGGTTGCTGACGGCTGCCTTCAGTGTTCACTCAGTGGAAGAACCAGCTGGAGCAGGATCATCTACAGTCATGCCACTTGGGTTATATTATTATTTTTCTCTTTTGTGACTGCATGATTTCCTTAAACCGTAACCATATGTGCTATGTGCCGTGTGCTGTTGATAATATGCTTTGAACATTGGCCCTGGAGGAAAGCTGTTTCATTTTGTTGGATTCATGTATGTTTAAATGCTAATTAGACTTGAACTGAAATACATTCTACCCCGTGAATGCATCCTGGTTAAAAGACGCTGCCTCTGTTTACAGGAGACAGCAGAGGTCTTCAGGAGGAAACAAAAATCCGCAGCAACAGCACGGGGAGCATCAGCCCAGCAACGCAAAGCATAACCGGGATCACTCCAGACAGTACCAGCCCCCCGCGTCGCACGCAGGTGGAAAGCAGGGTGCGCCGAACCACGGCTACAGCCAACAGCGCAGATGGCAGCACAACCAGAAACACTCTCCCAACCACAAGGAGTTGAACCGGAATGCCAAAGACAGCAATAATGCTCCGGGGGAGGACCTCTCCAAAGGCTCTGCCCAGACAGCAGAGGAGCTGAACAAGCCCACAGACCCGCCCAACAGTCCCAGTCCACAGAACCTCCGGAACGCTGAAATCAAACGCAAAGACAGCGTTCCGGATCGGCAGGTGGACCAACCAAAAGTTAATTTATTGGAGTCTTCCAAAGATAGGCTAAAAAGAAGGCTCAAGGAAAAGGTACAATTTTATATTTCTCTTAAATTGTCTGAATAAAGAATCTCACACAGAGATGTCTGTTTTGACCTCTCCTTGTTAAATTGAAGTATCTTTCATCTGATCAGAATATTGATCTGGAACTGTATATGAAATCTCAGATGTTTAATTCAGACTCTAATCTGGATAAAGGCCCCAAAAACTTTAAAGCTGTTTAAAAGTTAATCAGGGTTGAAAAGATGTTTTAAAGATCTCCAGATGTTGTGTATTTTTAAGGTGCTGAGAAACATTCAGTGTGCCTGAAAAACAGAGTCATTGGCCTGGGGGGGTGGGGGCAAACCTCTATCATGTGACCTCTCATCCATTTGTAGCAACACCTTCCCATGCAGCATCAGAAAGTTCAACAATTTTTTTTAAACCTCTCCCCTTCCTAGAACCTAAACCCTACATCCAGTGTAAGACCATAAGACAGAGGAACAGAATTAAGCCATTCAGACCATCAAGTCTGCTCTGCCGTTCCATCATGGCTGATTTATTAACCCTCTCAACCCCTGCCATTGCAGGGTGTAACATTTGTCATCCTTACCTTTCAACCTCCACTTCAATGTCTTGGATTTCCACGCATTCACCACTGTCTGGCTAAAGAAGTTCCTACTCTGCTCTGTTCTAAACAGACATCCCTCTATTCTGAGTCTGTGTCCTCTGGTCCTAGACTCGCCCACTATTAGAAACATCCTCTCCATGTCCACTCTAGCCCTTTCAATATTCTGCCCCCTGCCCCATTCTTCTGAACTCCATCGAGTTCAGACCCAGAGTCATCAAATGCTCCTCATGTATTTAACCTTTCATTCCCGTGAACTTCCTCTGGACCCTCTCCAATGCCAGCACATCTTTTCTTAGATACGCTGTTCAAAACTGCTCTCCAATCTCCAAGCAACACACTCAAAATGCTGGTGGAACACAGCAGGCCAGGCAGCATCTATAGGGAGTACAGTCAACGTTTCAGGCCGAGACCCTTCGTCAGGACTAACTGAAAGGAAAGATAGTAAGAGATTTGAAAGTAGTGGGGGGAGGGGAAAATGCAAAATGATAGGAGAAGACTGGAGGGGGTGGGATAAAGCTAAGAGCTGGAAAGGTGATTGGCGAAAGTGATACAGAGCTGGAGAAGGGAAAGGATCATGGGACGGGAGGCCTCAGGAGAAAGAAAGGGGGAGGGGGGAGCACCAGAGTGAGATGGAGAACAGGCAGAGTGATGGGCAGAGAGAGAGAGAAAAACAAACAACTAAACATGTCAGGGATGGGGTAAGAAGGGGAGGAGGGGCATTAACAGAAGTTAGAGAAGTCAGTGTTCATGCCATCAGGTTGAAGGCTACCCAGCCGGTATATAAGGTGTTGTTCCTCCAACCTGAGTTTGGATTCATTTTGACAGTAGAGGAGGCCATGGATAGACATATCAGAATGGGAATGGGACGTGGAATTAAAATGTGTGGGCACTGGGAGTTCCTGCTTTCTCTGGCCGACAGAGCGTAGGTGTTCAGCGAAACGGTCTCCCAGTCTGCGTCAGGTCTCAACAATATATAAAAGGCCACACCGGGAGCACCGGATGCAGTATACCACACCAGCCGACTCACAGGTGAAGTGTCACCTCACCTGGAAGGACTGCCTGGGGCCCTGAATGGTGGTGAGGGAGGAAGTGTAAGGGCCGGTGTAGCACTTGTTCCACTTACAAGGATAAGTGCTGGGAGGGAGATTTGTGGGAAGGGATGGGGGGGGGGAACGAGTGGACAAGGGAGTCGCGTAGGGAGCAATCCCTGCAGAAAGCAGAAAGGGGGGAGGGAAAAATGTGCTTGGTAGTGGGATCCCGTTGGAGGTGGCGGAAGTTACGGAGAATTATACGTTGGACCTAGAGGCTGGTGGGGTGGTAGGTGAGGACAAAGGGAACCCTATCCCGAGTGGGGTGGCAGGTGGATGGGGTGAGGGCAGATGTGCAAGAATTGGGAGAGATGTGTTTGAGAGCAGAGTTGATGGTGGAAGAAGGGAAGCCCTTTTGTTTAAAAAAGGAAGACATCTCCTTCATCCTGGAATGAAAAGCCTCATCCAGAGAGCAGATGCGGTGGAGACAGAGGAATTGTGAGAAGGGGATGGCATTTTTGCAAGAGACAGGGTGGGAAGAGGAATAGTCGAGGTAGCTGTGAGAGTCTGTAGGCTTATAGTAGATATCGGGAGATAGGCCATCTCCAGAGATGGAGACAGAAAGATCAAGAAAGGGGAGGGAGGTGTCGGAAATGGACCAGGTACATTTGAAGGCAGGGTGAAAGTTGGAGGCAAAGTTGATGAAGTCAACAAGCTCAGCATGCGTGCAGGAGGCAGCGTCAATGCAGTCTATCTCCTACCCAAGATTCTGGGGATCTCCCATCCACTGCCACCAACCTCATAGTTCCCACACCGCGCACTTCCCGTTTCTACCTCCTACCCAAGATCCACAAACCTGCCTGTCCAAGTAGACCTATTATCTCAGCTTGCTCCTGCCCCACCGAACTCATTTCTGCATACCTTGATACTGTCTTATCCCCCCTTGTTCATCGTGGGCTTCCCTTTCTCCACCATCAACTCTGCTCTCAAACGCATCTCTCCTATTTCCCACACATCTGCCCTCACCCCATCCACCCGCCACCCCACTCGTGATAGGGTTCCCCTTGTCCTCACCTACCACCCCACCAGCCTCCAAGTCCAACGTATAATTCTCCGTAACTTCCGCCACCTCCAATGGGATCCCACTACCAAGCACATCTTTCCCTCCCCTCCCTTTCTGCTTTCTGCAGGGATCGCTCCCTACGCGACTCCCTTGTCCACTCGTCCCCCCCCATCCCTTCCCACCAATCTCCCTCCTGGCACTTAGCCTTGTAAACAGAACAAGTGCTACACCTGCCCTTACACTTCCTCCCTCATCACCATTCAGGGCCCCAGACAGTCCTTCCAGGTGCAGTGACACTTCACCTGTGAGTCGGCTGGTGTGGTATACTGTGTCCAGTGCTCCCGGTGTGGCCTTTTATATATTGGTGAGACCCGACGCAGACTGGGAGATCATTTCGCTGAACACCTACGCTCGGTCTGCCAGAGAAAGCAGGATCTCCCAGTGGCCACACATTTTAATTCCACGTCCCATTCCCATTCTGATGTGTCTATCCATGGCCTCCTCTACCATCAAAATGAAGCCACACTCAGGTTGGAGGAACAACACCTTATATACCGGCTGGGTAGCCTCCAACCTGATGGCGTGAACATTGACTTCTCTAACTTCCGTTAATGTCCCTCCTCCCCTTCTTACCCCATCCCTGACATATTTAGTTGTTTGTTTTTTTCCTCTTGCTCCAGTGCTTCCCCCCTCCTCTTTTCTTTCTCCTGAGGCCTCCCGTCCCATGATCCTTTCCCTTCTCCAGCTCGGTATCACTTTCGCCAATCACCTTTCCAGCTCTTAGCTTCATCCCATCCTCTCTGGTCTTCTCCTGTCATTTCGCATTTCCCCCTCCCCCTACTGCTTTCAAATCTCTTAGTATCTCTCCTTTCAGTCAGTCCTGACGAAGGGTCTCGGCCTGAAACGTCGACAGTGCTTCTCCCTGTAGATACTGCCTGGCCTGCTGTGTTCCACCAGCATTTTGTGTGTGTTGTTTAAATTCCCAGCATCTGCAGATTTCCTCGTGTTTGCTCCATTCTCCAAGTGCGGTATTCACTTGGCACTTCATTCAGTGCTCAAGCTGTGCTCTCTTCTACAGTAGGAAAGCCAAACACAGTTTACAGAACACATCAGTTCGGTCAGTGATGGTGATCTTGGCCGTGACTTTGTTTCTCCATCCTACTCCGATTAGGACCTGTCTTTGACCTCTTGCACTCTTCCAAACAAGCTCGAGAAACAATATCTTTTTCCAACATTGAACTCACTACTTGCAAATGCAAGTCAGAACTGGTCTGTTCTGGTGTGAGAGCAGGACATGCTAGGGATCTTCAGCGGGTCAGACGGTGTCCGCGTGGAGGGGAATCAGTGACCATTCATAACGCAGGGCTGTCAAACTGCAGTTTTAGTCCCCTTTTTCCAGGCACTGGGTTCTTTCTTTCAGATTTCCAACAACTGCAGATTTTTAGTTGCTCTTCATGTTCAAATTTATTGTCACCTGACTATACATATACTGTATACAACCAAAGGACTTAACATTCCTCCAGACCGTGGTGCACCCGTAAAATATATATCACATACAGAACATAAAACAAAAGATTATCACAAATAATGCCATTCAAAATGCGTGTTGTGCACAGCACAGTAAACTGTAAGCAGCTCGCTGCCCGGGTGATGAGAACTCGATGGTGCCAGGTATTCATTAGACACAGCCTGGAGAATGAAGCTGTTACCCAGTCTGACAGTCCTTTTCCTGATGCTCCAGTACCTCCCTCCTGGCGGTAGTGGGTCAGAGAGATTGTGTGATGGGTGGTGAGGATCCTCAACAATGCTCTAGGCCTTTCGTCTCCTCTCAGTAAATGTCACAAATAGAGGGGAGGGAGACCCTGGTGATCCCTGAGCCCGTTTTTTACATTCTGGCCCATTTCTGATGTAACTAAATTTTTCTTTCTCCACAGACGTTGCCTAACCTGTGAGGTTCTTTTTAACCAACATTTTCCATAATAATCAGCAGCTGTTGTGCTCAATGCTCCCATTTCCAACATATGTGTTATTTCTTTTCCCTCTTCTCCCTCTATTTCTACCGTCTACAGCACAGAAACAGGCCCATCGGCCCATCTAGTCTATGTGCCAAACTGTTATTCTGCCTAGACCCATCGACCTGCCCCCGGACCATAGCCCTCCATACCCCTCCCATCCACGTATCTATCCAAATTTCCCATAAGTGTTGCATTGAACCCCCCCCCCCCCCCCCCACCATCCACCATTTGCCTTGGCAGTTCGCTCCACACTCTCAGCACTCTCTGAGTGAAGACATTCCCCCTCATCTTCCTCTTAAATATTTCTCCTTTCACTTTTAACCTGTGACCTTTAGTTCTGCGGATAAAGCTTTCTTGCATTTATCTATACCCCTCATAATTCCGTATATTCCCTGTCAAATCTCCACTCGTTCTCCTACTCTCCAGGGAATAAAGTCCTAACTTATTCAACCTTTGCTAGTCACTCAGGTCCTCAAGTCCTTGTAAATTTTCTCTGCACTTTTTCAAGCTTATTGATACCTTTCCTGTCGGGAGATGACCAGAACTGCAGACATTATTCCAATTGTCTTATTTAACTACAACATGGCATCCCATTTTCTGTAGTCAGTGTCCCTAAATGTTTCACTTTTCACCCTTACTCCATGACCTCAAGTTCTAGTCTTACCCACTCAGTGGAAAAAGCTTGCTTGCGTACCCTCTCTATACTCCTCATAATTTTGTATACCTTGATCAAATCTCCCCTCATTCTCCCCATTTTATGTATCGTCTCCCATTACTAAACCTACTACCTCAGCTGACACCTATGTGTTATCTATTTTTCCTTGGTTTTTGTCCTATCATCAGCTTTCCTTTTGACCCTTCCTCTTTCACGTTTAAAATGAGCCTATTTTCTAACTGTTAACCAGTTCTGTAGAAAGGACATTAACCTGCTGCTGCCTGAGTTGCTGTCTCCAGTATTTTAAATTTGCAACTACGTATGTAATGTTGTGCTATGGAGATAAATCAAAATGGATTTTTCGTCTTGTCATGCTCTTCATCTTATAACAGTTGTTAATAAATCAGATTAATTAAGTATTTTCAAATGGTATTTGACAAAGTCTTGTCCATGGGTGTAGTTGGAAGGTTACGACTCAAAAAAAAGTCATGGAATGAAAATTGATTGCTCTCCATATGGATATACAGTCTATGGCCTCTTTAATAGGTATTGGAGTGGAACCAGGGGTGGTCTTCGGCTGGTGTAGCCCACCCACTTCAAGGTTCGACGTGTTGTGCGCTGAGAGATGCTCTTCGGTACACTACTGTTGTAATGTGTGGGTATTTGTGTGGTTATCCTTGGTAAGCTAACACCCATGAACCATGGTGACGTGTTGCAGGCTGCTTACAAATATTCTGAATTTATCTCACTGAACTCTAATTTCCCTTTAAGCAACATATTTTGAACCAGAATGAACTAGCAATTTCATCTTGTTCTGGAGGACTCGGTGGACTCAACTCTTAAGCATTCAGGAAAGGCATCTTTAAATGGCTGAAGGTATATCATCATGGCCGAAAGAGAGGAAGGACTTACACTCCAAGCCAGGCTGAGGTGCAGAGGAATGAAACTCCCTCTACTTGTTAACAAATGTTCAGTTGCTGGAGAACAAGGTTGAGGACCTAACAGCAAGATTGTTGCATCAGAGAGAAATGGGAAGTTGCTTGTTCCGTGCCTCACGGAGACCTGGCTTACTCCAGACAGGCCAAGTGCATCAGTAAGACCGAAGGTTTCTTACCCAAGATAGACCAAACTGCTGATTTGGAGAAGGCAGAAGTAGGGTCTGTATTTCATGATAAACTCTTTGAGGGTTTTAGATGTGGCAGTTTTGTTGCGCTCTTATTCCCCTGACTTGGAACATTGTCGTCGTCATTAGGTCGCATTGGGAATTTCCAGTTGGCGGACGATTTCCCTCCACACCGCTCTGTCCTGACAGTTGTTCACAACATCACTAGTCTTGTCCAGCTTGGTCCAATCCTTGATGTTATCCAGCCACGTTGTTCTTTGCCTTCCTTTTCCTTTCTTTCCCTCCACCCTTCCATACAGCAAGTCCGACAAGATGTTATCTCTCTGCGTAACGTGGCCATAATAAGCAACTTTTACCTTCATGATCTTCTCCAGCAATATCCATGGTCAATCAACTTCGGACAAAACCCTCTCATTTGAAACTTTCTCTACCCAGCTGATCTTCAACATTCGTCCATAGCACCACATTTCAAAAGCATTCATTTGTTTCATGTCATCCTTCTTCAGGGTCCATGTTTCTGATCCATCTCTCAGCACTGACCATACGTAACACTCAAAGCGGATTCTACTTTGGATACCTACCTTCTGGTTGCATAGTAGATCTGTTAGCCTCATGAACTGGCTCTTGGCCATACCTGTTCTCCTTCTGATCTCAACTTCACATCACCCGTCATCTGTCATACAACTGCCAAGATAATCAAACTATCACACCTGTTCAATGTCTTGTCCATTCACTTGTAACAATACCATCATGGATGAGTCTTCAGTGTTTGTTTTGCTTACCACCATCAATTTTGTTTTCTTAGGGTTGATTTTAAGTCTGTAGTCAAGGCTTTTCTCATTCACTTTATTCAGCATAATTTGCAGTTCACATTCGCTGTCAGCTAACAACTCGGTGTCGTCCGCATCCCTGATGTTATCCACCTTCTGGCCTCTGATTGGAATACCTGTCTCCTGATGGTCACATTCCTGAAAAATCCATTCTCCATAAAGATTGAACAGATCTGGCGATCCAACACAGCCTTGCCTTACACCTCATTTAATACACGCCCATAGTGATAGCTCATTTTCTACCCTGACTGCTGCTTTCTGTTTCCAAGTTTCTTATTACCTGCACATTCCTCCATCCCAGATTGGACTTGTTCAGCACCTCTATTACTTTCTCGTGTCTTACTTTATCAAAAGCCCTTTCATAGTCAATAAAGCAAAGTAGATGGTCCTTTGTGCCTCAGTGCATCTCTCCATGACGTTTCTCATTGCAAATATTCCTTCCCTTGTTCCTTAGCCTTTACGAAAGCCAAACTGCGTTTCTCCAGTTTCATTGCTAATAGTACCTTTCATTCTACCAAACACTATTTTCAATAGTAGCTTAACGCAGTGAGACATTATGCTTATCGTCCTGCGTTCGTTACATTTTATTGTCCTTGGCTGTTCTGGTAAGGCGATAAATACCGATTTGAGAAAGTCCTCAAGAAGATTTCCTGTCACATAAATGTTGTTAAATATCACAAAATGGTTCATTTTTCCCTTCAGACCAAATGATTTCACAATTTCAGTGGAAATCTTATCTTCATCAGCTGCTTTTCTGACTTGTAGACTCTGAATTGCACTTTCCATCTCTGACATCAATATTTTAGGTTGATTAGTTATTTGATTTAAATCTGGTAAATCTTCAAACCTGCTATCTTCAAATAATTCCAAGATGTACTCAACCCATCTGTCCATGGAACATCTAACGGTTAATTGCTGACCGTTCTTACTCAGAGAGTTCTCCTCCAAGATCCTGACTGCAATTTTTATACCACCAAAAGCCAATATTAAGCAGGCAGTTGAGATATTGAATGCTGCTAACACTGAACTAAAATAGCCAATCCTGATACCTTTCAAGTCAGAATCGGGGACTTCAATCAGACTTGTCTGAAGAAATTTCTGCCCAGTCATCATCAGCATATAACCTATAGCACCAGGGGACCCAACACATTCAATCACTGCTGTACTACGGTAAGGAACGTTTACCATTCCATGCCCAGACTGCATATCGGGAAATCTGATCATTTGGCTGTCCTTCTCATAACTGCAGAGACTAAAGAGCAAAGCTTCAGCAATAAGGATAACAAGGAGGTGGTTGTGAAAGGCAGAGGAGCGGCTATGGAATTGTTTCAAGTCAGTGGACAAAGCCGTGTTCAAGGACTCATCACAGGATCTGAATGAAGACACAGACTTTATAAAAACAGCCATAAATGAGTGTGTCCCCCTAGAATTATTCAGAGTCTTCCCCATGCAGAAGCCCAGGATGAATGAAGTGAAGCCAAGTGCCATCGGTGACAGCAAGGCTGTGTTTGTAGATGAGCTCAATGCCTTCTGTACTCATCTTGATCGTCAAAACTTGGAGGAACTTTCACAAACTCCCACAGCACCTGATGACCCTGTGCTTTCAGTCTCTGAGGCCGCTACGAGAGCATCTTTCAGGAATCTGAACCCATGGAAAGCATCTGGTCCAGGTGGCATATCTGGCCAAATACTAAAGACCTGTGCTGATCAACTGGCGGAAGCATTTACCGATATCTTTAAGCTCTCGCTTCGGAAGTCTGAGGTACCCGCCTGGTTCAAGCAGTCTTCGCTTATACCAGTGCCTGAGATGAACATGGTAATCTTCCTTAATAACCATTTGTCCAGTAGCATTTACATCACAGTGATGAAGTGCTTTGAGAGCTTGGTGATGGAACACATTAACTCCTGCCTGAGAAGCGCTTTGGTCCACTCCAATTTGCCTATCGGCGCAACAAGTCCACAGCAAATACCATTTCATTAGCTCTTCACTCAACCCTGGAACACCTGGACAACAAATATGCATACATCAGAATGATCAACATTCAATACCATCATCCCCTCAAAACTAATCAAGGAGTTTTAAGACCTTAGTCTCATTACTTCCTTCTGCAATTGGATTCTCGATTTCCTCACTTGGAGACTCCAGTCAGTTTGGATTGGCAACAATATCTCCTCCATGGTCTCTTAGCACAGGAGCACCACAAGGCTGTGTGCTTAGCTCCCTGCTCCACTCACCTTATGCTTATATCTGTGAGGCTAACCACAGCTCTAAAACCATCATTGGCCAAATCAAAGGTGGAGGACAAGTCAGCATATAGGAGGAAGAATGAAAACCCGGCTGAGTGGAGCCACAGCCACAACAACTACTCAACGTCAGCAATACCAAAGAACTGGTTATTGACCAGAAAGAAACTGAAAGTCCATGAGCCAGTCATCATTGGGGGATCAGAGGTGAGGAGGGTCAGCAACTTTAAATTCCTTGGTGTTCTCATTTCAGAGTATCTGTCTTGAGCCCAGCATGTAAATTCAATTATGAAGAAAGCATGATAGCACCTCTACTTCTTCAGAAGTTTACAATAACGGTGTGCCTTCATATACTGCTGCCAACAACTGCGTCATCTAAATCTTCATTTTCATTGAAACATTCAAGATGATTGTCAATACCTTCAAATTCTTCTAATTCCTAACTTGTTGAAGTAGTGAAATAGTTTCATTCTCTCTCCCTGCTGTTTCTGGTATCTCCAAGCTTGAATGCTTGAAAACACAGTGAATAAAACGGTTCTCAATTGTCTTACTGCTTATTTATTGCCAACTATCAATGACAAAAACATATGCTATTTAAAAACCGTTTGCTCAAAACCAAGTGTTGTGTCTAATGGCCATGCAGCACATGTGACTGATGCTAGTAAGAAATCTCGGCAACAGTCTCCTGTCCCAATAAAGCAGCATGGTGTCCCAAATAAATGAATGAATTCCAGCTATTTTCTTGATAAGTTTTTGTTCTTTCAGAGTCCCAAGTAAGTGGCTGACCTGCTTAACTGATGGCCCAATTAATCAGAATCCACTAGTAGTGCAAAAAGAGAGAGAAAAAAATAGTGAGGTAGTGTTCATGGGTTAATTGTCCATTCAGAAATCTGATGGTGGAAGGGAAGAAATTATTCCTATAGCATTGAGTGTGTGTGTCTGTACCTCCTCTGTGATGGTAGCAATGAGAAGAGGACATGTCCTGGGCGATGGGAGATCTTAAAGATGACGCAACCTTTTTTGATAAACGGTTTGGATGTGTAATTGAGAATGAAGAGCTGACAAAATTACTAGGATAAACAAAATATGAGTATTGAGATGTCCAGTCCCTATATACTTCCATCCTCCACCAGGAAGGTCTCAAAGCTCTCTGCTTCTTTTTGGATTCCAGACCTAACCAGTCCCCCTCTACCACCACTCTCTTCTGTCTAGCGGGATTAGTTCTTACTCTCAATAATTTCTCCTTTGGCTCCTCCCACTTCTCCAAACCAAAGGTGTAGCCATGGGCACCCGAATGGGTCCCAGCTATGCCTGCCTTTTTGTTGGCTTTGTGGAACAGTCCATGTTCCAAGCCTATACTGGTATCCGTCCCCCACTTTTCCTTCGCTACATCGACGATTGCATTGGCGTTGCTTCCTGCACGCATGCTGAGCTCGTTGACTTCATTAACTTTGCCTCTAACTTTCACCCTGCTCTCAAATTTACCTGGTCCATTTCCGACACCTCCCTCCCCTTTCTTGTTCTTTCAGTCTCCATCTCTGGAGACGGCTTATCTACTGATATCTACTATAAGCTACAGACTCTCACAGCTACCTGGACTATTCCTCTTCCCACCCTGTCTCTTGCAGAAATGCTATCCCCTTCCCACAATTCCTCCGTCTCCGCCGCATCTGCTCTCAGGATGAGGCTTTTCATTCCAGGACGAAGGAGATGTCTTCCTTTTTTAAAGAAAGGGGTTTCCCTTCCTCCACCACCAACTCTGCTCTCAAACGCATTTCTCCCATTTCACGCACATCTGCCCTCACCCCATCATCCTGCCACTCCACTCGGGATAGGGTTCCCCATGTCCTCACCTACCATCCCACCAGCCTCCATGTTCAATGTATAATTCTCCATAACTTCCACCACCTCCAATGGGATCCCACTACCAAGCACATCTTTCCCTCCTTCCCTTTCTGCTTTCCGCAGGGATTGCTCCATACACGACTCCCTTGTCCATTCGTTTTCCCCCCATCCCTTCCCATCGATCTCCCTCCCGGCACTTACCCTTGTAAACGAAACAAGTGCTACACCTGCCCTTACACTTCCTCCCTCACCACCATTCAGGGCCCCAGACAGTCCTTCCAGGTGAGGTGACACTTCACCTGTAAGTCGGCTGGTGTGGTATACTGTGTCTGGTGCTCCCAGTGTGGCCTTTTATATATTGGTGAGACCCGACGCAGACTGGGAGACCGTTTTGCTGAACACCTACGCTCGGTCCGCCAGAAAAAGCGGGATCTCCCAGTGGCCACACATTTTAATTCCACGTCCCATTCCCATTCTGATATGTCTATCCATGGCCTCCTCTACTGTCAAGATGAAGCCACGCTCAGGTTGGAGGAACAACACCTTATATTCCGTCTGGGTAGCCTCCAACCTGATGGCATGAACATTGATTTCTCTAACTTCCGTTAATGTCCCTCCTCCCCTTCTTACCCCATCCCTTATTTATTTGTTTATTTATTTATTATTCCCCCTTTCTTTCTTCTTTTCTCTCTCTGTCCTTCTTGCAATCACTCCTTGCCTGTTCTCCATCTCTCTCTGGTGCTCCAATGCCCCTTTCTTTCTCCTGAAGCCTCCTGTCCCATGATCTTTTCCCTTCTCCAGCTCTGTATCCCTTTTGCCGATCAACTTTCCAGCTCTCAGCTTCACCCAAACTCCCTCTGGTCTTCTCCTATCATTTCGCATTTTTCCCTCCCCCTTCTACTTTCAAATCTCTTAGTATCTTTCCTTTCAGTTAGTCCTGACGAAGGGTCTCGGCCTGAAACGTCGGCTGTACTTCTTCGTATAGATGCTACCTGGCCTGCTGTGTTCCACCAGCATTTTGTGTGTGTTGCTTATGTTAATTTGAACAACCAGCATACATGGCTGAATTAGCCTCTTTCTGTACAATGCATTCTTCACAATATTAAGACCATACGACATAGGATAAGAATTAGGCCATTCAGCCCATCGAGTCTGATCCACCATTCAATCATTGTTCAGAGATTTATTTCTCTGTTAACTTTATTCTCCTGCCTTCTCTCGTAACATTTGACATCCTTGCTAATCAAGAATCTATTATCCTCCACTTTAAATATACACAATGGCTTGGTCTTCACAACATCTGTAACAATTAATTCCACAGATTCAGCACCCTCTGGCTAAAGAAATTCCTCCTGATCTCTGTTCTAAAGGGACATCCTTATAATCCGAGGCTGTGCTTTCTGGTCCTAGACTCCCCAACTATGAGAAATATTCTCTCCACGTCCACTCTGTCAAGACGTTTCAATATTCAATAGGCTTCAGTAAGATTCCCCCCTCATTCTTCAAAACTCCAGCAAGTACAGGCTCAGCCATCAAATGCTTCATCATATATTAACCCTTTCATTCCCTGGATCATTCTCATGAATCTCTTCTGTAGTCTCTGCAATGCCAGCACATCCTATCTTAGGTAAGCAGGCCCAAAACTGCTCATGGTACTCCAAATTTGAATTGAATTGAATTTTTGAATTGATAGAACTCTTAACTGTATATTTCGATATATTGATTTGTAGTCAGTGGAATTTAATGCATTAATGAAACAGCAATGTTAAAAATGTGTATGATTGTTCATATTCTGCCAACAGCCAATTACTTAAAATTAATAATAAGGGAAATGGCATTGTTGCAGAAGTTTATTAGAGTTTTATTGATTTATTTATTATGGTTAATTAAATTCTGTATTATAAAGTCCCTGCTTAGGTTACTATAACTTCATAAAGGATATAGAAATATAATGTGTATACAAAATTATGAGGGATACAGTTAGGGTAAATACAAGCAGGCTGTTTTCGCTGAAGTTGTTTGAGACTAGAACTATAGGTCATAGTTAAAGGTGAAAGATGGAAAGTTTATGGGGAACTTCTTCACTAAGAGGGTGGTGAGAGTGTGGAACAAGCTGCCAGCACAGTGTTAGATGTGGGTTTGATTGCAATATGTGAAGAAATTTAGATAGGGACGTGGATGGGAGGGTGAGAGAGGGTTATGATCTGGGTACGGGTCGATGGGACTATCAGGTCAGCACAGACTGGGCTGAAGAGTCTTTCTATGCTGTAGTGGTCTATGACTATAGCAATGATTAGGTACAAAATGATTTTGTGAAGAAAAGCTCAAATTAATATATTTTATAGAGAGGTTGGTATTTAAAACTAATTAAAAGTAGAAATAATTTCACGTAAACAACATATGTCATGGGTAATCATAATGATTGAAGGTACTTTGAAGATAAATGTTTAACCCACCTCCACCCACACACTAAACCTGCAAAATATTTTTAAAGAGCTGTTAATTTCTCTGTATTTGTTATTTATATTGGGCACTAGATGAATATCTGTCTCAGGAGTTGCAAACATGTTATAAGGATATTGACAGCAACAGCATTATTTTTCAGTGAAGCTAGCAAGTGTTTATTCCTTAAGTTGACAGACAGCATTGAGCTCTGAGAGATATACCCTCATATCACAAAATAAGTGGACCTGGACTGTTTAGACAAATACTCTTTATCAAGCCCACCTTCCTGCTATTCCCATAATCCTCAATAGCCATATCTTGAATATACAGTGGATTCTGGTTCATTGAGACACATCGAGACCAATACATTTTGGCCCAATTAGCCAAAATTTCATAGAAAAAATTAAAAAGGTATGAAGACAAACTACTATTTAACTGAGTAACAAATTAACTGAGAACAAATTAGAATACTACTTAAACTACCACAATACTATAACACTGTAGTTCCTGATGGTTATTGACAGAGGAATTCTTCCAGTGTACACTTCCATGCTCTTTTGATTAACTGTAAATAAACAAAAACAGTGCAGACACCTAGTACAAATGATGGACTGCCATCATACAATGCATTCAATGTTATTTTCACTGAAACATTCAAGATGATTGGTGATATTTCAAGTTCTTAATAGGTCCTAACTTGTTGAAGTAGTGAAATCAATTCATTTTCACTCCCAGTAATTTCTGGCATCTCCATGCCTGAATGCTTGAAACTGCAGTGAGCACAAACTTCAGACACACGACGTGTACGCCATTGACATTAGTTAGATGCTCGGCAGCAGTTACTGTTCCAAGAAGCAGCTTTTTGACCCAAGTAAGCAAAGGGAAATCCCAGCAATTTTCTCCATTTGTTTTTGTTGTTTAAGAGTTGTCCAAAATAAACATTTGCCCAGTTCAACTGATGGCCCAATTAACCGGAATCCACTGTACTTGATTAAGCACCCCAGCTCTCTGAGGTAGACAATTGGAAAGATTCATCTTTTGAGTGAAGGCTCATGTTAATTCAGTTTTATGTAAATCAATGGACTAGAAATTCCTTGAAGGGGGCCACATTTCTCACTGCTTTACAAAGTGAACTTTATCTAATAATCCAATTACTAAATGCATTTGAGTGTGTTGTGCACAGGTAGAGTGCACTCCCGCAGATTTGACGTGGAGCCTCTATGCATGTGATGCGTAGTATTGTCAAACAATATGCAGTGCATGTCTTGATGTTGCTTTTGCAAGATGCTTCTGTGCATTCAAGGCTCACGAATGATGTAAAAGATATTCAGCACAGAGCTGGGGACTAACTGAAAAATAATAACTTCCCTTATTGTCACAATAGAGAGTATGAGAGCCCAGTCATGTCCCAACTCCCCTCAATTCCTATGGCTTCATTCTCCAATGTCCCTTTCCCTCAATGTTCCATCAGACCACAAGAGACCACATAAAAGTCTGCTCCATCATTCCATCATGGCTGATTTATTATCCCTTTCAATCCCATTCTCTTGCCTTCTCCCTGTAATTTTTGATGCCCTGACTAATCAAGAATATATCAATCTCCTCTTTAAGTATACCCAGGGAGTTGGAGTCCACAGTGATCTGTGGCAATGAATTCCCCAGATTCACTACCCTCTGGCTAAAGAAATTCCTCCTCATCTCTGTTCTAAAGAGATGTCCTTCTATTCTGAGGCTGTGGCCTTCAGTCCTAGACTCCCTCACTACTGGAAACATCCCTTACACATCTACTCTATCTAGACCTCTCAGTATTCGATAGGTTCAATGAGATCTCCCTTCATTCTTCTAAACTCCAGTGAAAATGTTCCTCATAAGTTAACTCTTCCTTTCTCGTGAACCTCCTTTGAACCCTCTCCAATGGCAGCACATCCTTTCTTAAATAAGTGGCCCAAAACTGCTCATAATACTTCATGCCATCTGATCAAAGCTTCAGTACTCTTCCTTGCACTCTGAATTCCCTCCCTGGGCAATCTCTATCCCCGCCCCTGACTCCCACCTCTATTGTGATCTGCTAACGGACACTGCCAATTCTATAATTGGAGAAAAGATCTTGCTACCCATGGTTTGTAGGCCTGCAATACCATGTATGATAGCATTAGAATGTTGTGATGGAACTTCACTGCCTGGGGGCTCTCTCTCCAACCTTTCATGAGCCCTCCACCTACCCCTGTGTAAATGCACCTTCTCCAGCACAGAAGCTTTCTTAGTCCTGCAAATTTCAACTTCGTATTCCACAGCCGGGTTACCAGCTTCCCAGCATGCACCCTTCAGAATTTTATGTGTTGCAGTAAAGTCTCTCATCTCTCCTGCTCGCAGTCTCGAGACAGTACAGGCTGATCCTACTCAATCTCTCCTCGTAGGACAACCCCCTCAGCCCAGGACACAATCTAGTGAACCTTTGTTGCACTCCCTCTAAGGCAAGTACATCCTTCCTTGGGTAAGGAGACCAGAACTGTACCTTGTACTCTAGGTGTGATGTCACCAAAACTCTTTGTAGTCATTGCAGTAAGATCTCTTTCCTTATTTTTTAATCCTTTTGTAATAATGGCAAAAACACTATTTGGTTTCCTAATTGCTTGCTGAACCTGCATGCTAACTTTGTTATGCTTGTGTAAATTTCTCTATTTTCCTCTGAATGCTGATGTTTCCCATAGTTGCCTGACATCCACCCTGATGTAATATTGCCTGTCTGTGTACTTTAACGTCCGCTACATTAGAAGCTTTCCCAATCTGCTTTTCTGTTTTGCTGTTCTTCCATTTTTTGTTCCCACAGTTTATGGTTTTCCATTGCTAAGCTTCTAATCTATGTTATAATCACTCACCAGCCCCACGTTTTGCAAATGTAATTTTCATTTCTTAAGGGAAATCGCATTCCTTGCAATTTATTAATTATTTAAATATTTGCCATTGCTTATCTACTGTCTTAACTTTTGATCTACCAATTTACATTGGCTAATCTGTACTTTTTGTAACTTGATTTAAGACCCTCAATTTTAGACCTCTAAATTACACTTGAACTCTGTACAGAATTCTCTCACATTGTTTGATAGCATAAAGAGGAAAGACAGCAAATGTATGCAGTACAAATTAATAGATGGCCTGTTTCAACACCTGTAATATATTCTCTGCAGACACCAAATGTGCCATTTGCTAGGCTGAACATAACCTGCAATTGTATGTGTAATTTAAAAAAGACCAAAGCTTGTACTTACAAAAATATTTGTCTAAGATCAAAGTTCAAAGTAAAATTTATTATCAAAGTACATGCATATCACCACATACAACTCTGAGATTCTTTTTCCTGCGGGCAGACTTAGAAAATCTATAGAACAGTAACTGTAAAGAGGATCAATGAATAACTAACTGTGCAAATGTAAATATATAAATAAATAGAAATAGATAATGAGAATGGCATAACAAGATAAAGAGTCATTAAAGTGGGAGCAGCAGAAGTAGAGTGAGATCCCAAGTGATTCGGCTTATTTCCTAATTGGTGATTAATTTAGTTCTTGCCTGATGAGCAAACAGGAACAATGGTTTCCAGTATGTAAAGAGGACAAAATAATTGTTACTCTGAATCTGATGCAGCACAAAAACACACAAAAGAAAAAGAGCACAACAATAATAAAAAGTACATATAAATACATCAGATAGCTTAAATACAGAGATTGACTGTATGTCCATAAAGTGACGCTAGGCTTTACACAAGGTGACTAATGGGAAATAATAAAGTAGTGGTGGAGTTAATCTGTAACCAATCTGAATCACTTCCAGGAATTATTGTTTTAATAGAGCACGACAAAACTAAGCATGGCAAAAACCTTTCTCCTGATTCTGATGTCCCTAGATTAGAATTTATCTCTTTTTATGTTTACTGCATCCTCCTTTGTTCAGTTAAGTTCAGTTTGGATTGTATTTGACTGAGGAATGTATGAACTAATTATTAAATAAATTGAAAGATAAACATGACAATAACTCTTCAATTTGGATTGAACTCTTTTTGAATGCACAGGATGAAATTTCCTTGAACGTGACTAACCCTGAGAAATCCAAAATGGACAAATTGATTGAAATTCTCAATAGCATGAGGAACAACAGTCGCGACGTGGACTCCAACCTCACCTCATTCATGGAGGAGGCTCAGAACTCTACCAACTCTGAGGAGATGCTGAACGAGATAGTTAAAACCATTTATCACAAGGCCGTTACGGACAGGAGCTTCGCTTCAACTGCCGCCAGACTCTGTGATAAAATGTCTCTCTTCATGGTAGAAGGCACTAAATTCCGAAGCTTGCTTCTCAATATGTTACAGGTAAAAATGAGGTTATATTGTGCGTATGTGTGTTCCTGTGTGGCTCTCTACCGTTCCTTTGGATGTTTCAGCTGCGTGGAAAGGGGGAGTTTGCTACATGGGTAACAGCTTACTCTTCATATTGTCATACTGCCCCGGCTTGTTTTGACTGCCGGGACGCAACATTCTTGATCGACCCTAAATATGCGTGTTTCTCCATATTTCTTAATCAGAAGCAGGTTTAATAACACTCATGAAATTTGTTGTTTTGCAGTGTTTCACAGCAATACGGTGAAATGCATAAAAAAACTATAAATTACAATATGACCTTGGTATGCAAAATTCTACAAGGTCTGATTCACGGTTCTATTGGAGAGGGTTCAGATTCACGAGAATGATTCCAGGAATGAAAGGGTTACCGTATGAGGAACATCTGGCAGCTATTAGGCTGTATTCCGTGGAGTTCAGGAGACTGAGGTGGGGATCTCATAGAAACATTCCAATTATTAAAGGCCTGATATGGCAAACTTATTTCCCATGGTAGGGGAGTCTAGGACAAGAGGGCGTGACTTCAGGATTGAAGATGAAAACAGAGATGTGGAGAAATCACTTTAGTCAGAGGGTGATAAATCTGTGGAATTTGTTGCCATGATCAGCTGTAGAGGCCAAGTCATCGGGTGTACTTAAGGCAGAGATAGATAGGTTCTTGATTAGCCAGGGCATCAAAGGGTATGGGGAGAAGGCAGGGGAGTGGGTATGACTGCAAGAATTGTATCAGCCCATGAATGGCAGAGCAGACTCGATGGGCTGAATGGCCTACTTCTGCTCTGTATCTTATGATCTTATGTATGAAGAGTCAAATTGCAGCATTTAACTCAACGTGGTATTGATGACTATTTGTACTGATTGTATTTACCACTTGCTGATTGGTAGCACGGTTCTACATACCCAATGTATTTAAATGAAAAATTGAAATTTAAAAGTGGATCAGATGATAAGAGGCCCAGATCGAGTGGACAGCCAGAGACGCTTCCCAGGACGGAAATGGCTAATATCAGGGGGCATAATTTTAATGTGAGAGTGTAGGGGGTAACAGAGGTAGAAGGGTCAGACTGATCTTAGAGTAGGTTAAAGGCCAGCACAACATTATGGGCCGAAGGGCCTGTACTGTGTTGAAATGTTCTTTGTTCTAAAACACAGGATATATATACAACTGCCTAACACCTGTTATTATTGTATAGCCAAGTAAGCAAACTATGCACAGGTCAAAGTTCCAGGGATGCTGCCCGAGCTGCTGAGTTCCTCCAGCTTGTATTGTTCTTCTTATCATTCTACAAAGAAATCTTTCAAATGTTGGTGCAGATAGATAAGCTCAAAATTCAAAGTAAATGTATTATCAAAATGTCACCATATACAGTCCTATGATTCATTTTCTTGTGGGTATTCACGATAAATACAAGAAACACAATAGAATCAATGAAAGATTGCATACAACAGGATGGACAGACAACCAATGTGCAAAAGACAAGAGACTGTGTAAATATAAAAATAAAGAAAAAATATAAATAACAATAATAAATAATAAATAAATAGAGAATATAAGATGAAGAACTCTTAGAAATGCGTCCATTGAACAGTTCAGTGTTGGGGTGAGTGAAGTTATCCCCCCCTGCCCCCGGTTCAAGAACCTGTTGGTTGAGGGGTAATAATTGTTCTTGAACTTGGTGGTGTGGGTCCTGAGGCTCCTGTCCCTCCTTCCTGATAGCAGCAATGAGAAGAGAGCATGGCCTGGATGGTAGGGGTCCCTGATGATGGATGCTTTGTCACATAGGTGTGAAAATCACTGGTTTCTCCCTCAGCAGAAGTGGGAGGAAAGGGTTAAATTTGCAGTCTGCAGGAAGCAACCCAATACGTTGTGCCTTTGTGCCTCATTTAATACAGTGCGCAGTGTCAGCGGGACCGTACTGCAGAGACGAGACGAGTTGAGCTGATTGATTCTAACAGTGTCTGTGAAGTTTTGCCAAAGGGAAAAGGTGGATTCGGTGGTTGTCGTGGTTTCCTGGGTGCTTTGCTTTTTGTGCTTGACCCCATTTTGTACAAATGCTGTACCGATTGCTTACAGATTCGATTAGTGTCTTTTCAGGATCACTGCAAAGACGTTGTCCTGGTTACCACTGTGGTATTGTTCGTACATCCATCTTATTTATTACTTTAACCCTTTCTCATCCTTAATCACAAAGAAAACATTTTGGAATCCCACTGAAAATCTTTGGAATTTCTACCCTTTCCTAAACAAGGAAAGCTTATAGTTTTTCAAGGAAACGTTAATTTTTTGATGCATAAATTACATTTAAAGTGGAGATCCAACAGCTCTGTAATTATATTAGTGCTGTTTTAACTGGGTGTAGTTATATAGAGCAGTTTGGTTATTTATTCCTTATGTGGCATATAACCAAAGCAACATTTGCTATTTTATGATGGCAAACAGTACAGGCCCCTCAGCCCTCAATGTTGGGCTGACTTTTTAATCTACTCTAAAGTCAATCTTGCCAGCTGGTGGAGTAGTGACATCAGCACTGGACTTCGGGGCGAGAGTTCCAGAGATCGAATCCAGCCGGCTCCCTTGCATGCTGTATCCGTGCCTGGGTTGAGTATCGAGCTAGCAACTCGACCTCATTAAAAAAAGGTTTCAGATGCCCAAGACACGCCATACGATGAACAATCACCAAAAATTCGGTGCAAAAAGCTTGTCATAATGGCCCCCAAAGACTTCGCCAGGAGTTCAGGGCGCACACACACACACACACACACACAATCTAACTCTTCCTACCTGACCTTCCAGTTTTCTGTAATCAATGTGTCTATCTCAAATGACTCAGTACGGGTGTTCAGATGATAAGAGGCATAGATTGAGTGGAATTTTTGCCCTGAGAGAAAAGTCTGTGGCTGCCCACTGAATCATCTTGTATCGAGTCACTTCTCATCCTCCACTCCAAAGAAAAAAGCACTAGCTCACTCAAGCTATCCTCTTAAGATGTGCTAACTAATTCAGGCAACATCCTGGTAAATTTCCTCTGCGCCATCTTCCCTATAAAGAGGTGACCAGAATTAAACATAATATTCCAAGTGTGGTCTAAGCAGGGCTTTATAGAGCTGCAACGTTACCTCACAGCTCTTGAACTCAATCCCCAACCCCTGCCTAATGAAGGAAACACAGCATACTCCTTTTTAACCACCAACAACCAGAAGGCATGAATTCGAGGGTGTAAGTTCAGAGGAGAGGTCAGGGCTGAGTTATTTTCCATAGAGTGGTAGATGCCTGGAATGTGCTGCCTGGTAGAGGCTTTCAAGAGGCTCTTTTCAAGTTTAATTGTCATTCAGTGATACATGAATACCCATGATACAGTCAAACAAAAGACCATTAGTCTGGGTGCAAAAAACTACCAACAGTCACACACATAGCACATATAAGACAGCAGTAGAATACAGTCACACAGAAAAAGTATAGTCCAAATCCTTGAGTTCATGAATATTGCAGCAGTCTGCAGTGGAACATAATACATCTGCTGAGCGAACACTGGGGGGCAGTGCCAACTCCAGCACGAACGTTGCACCACACCACCTCCAGTGAGCGCACCGACTGCGGTGCCTTGCTCCTGGGTGGCTGCAAACAACTGACACCATGGTTTGAGGCCTAGTCCTTGCTACGACCGAGGCCAGGCCATTCCTGCTGTTCACCAATAGAACCATGAATCAGACCTTGCAGAATTCTGCATACCAATGTCCAACAGTGTCTTGATAGCACAAGAAAATGATTGAGACAATCACTTGCTGTTAGACTGCTCACTACCTTGGAGCACTAATACCTCTTTGAAGCAATCCACACCGTCCAGCTCCTTGTTTCTCCACTGATGAGTTAGACATGCAGTACTTTAAGAAGTTTATATGTCCTCCTCATGAAAGCGTAGGCTTCTACAGAAAGAGTAAAAAGTTGACGTTTCAGGCTGAGACCCCAAATGTCCTGATGTTCATCAGCTGTTTATTCATTTCCTTTGATGCTGCCTGTCCTGCTGAGTTTCTCCAGCATTTTGTGTACATAACTTACAATGACCAATTAACCTACTAATCGTTACGTCTTCGGACTGCGGGAGAAAACTGGATAACCCAGAGGAAGCTAACGTGTTCCCAAGGATGACATAAACACCCCTTCAACAGCATGGGAATTGAACTCTGAACTCCGACCTCCTGAGCTGTGACAGCTGTGCTAATGCTATGCTACCGTGGGGGCCCTACTAGAACTTTCCTCTCACCCACATCCAGAAAATGAAAAAGAATTTTTGTTGAAAACCTCAACTATTCTCCACACCCATTCATTTTCTCAGTATGCTACAAAGAATGAAGCCTCTTAAGTTTGTGACCTTCATCTTAATCGCAAGAGAAACAGTAGTTGCGCTCATGTTCTGTTTGCTGTGTTGTAGGAATGTTGCATTGATTCCTGAACAATCTTTTATTGGAGGAACCAGCAGGATAAAATTTTCTCCTCATTCTTGACCTTGGCAGGACAATGTAATAGCACTGGGCACGATGGTACAAATTTATTGCTACACTAACCGGTACTAAATTGCTTAATGTCAATTCCAGTACACAGTGTAAAGGAAAACAAAATAATTGTTACTCTGGGTCCAATGCAGCACAAAAAAAAGATAAAGAACATAATGATATAAAACACACAATAAATATAAATACATAAGATAGCTTATATACATAGATTAATTGTACATCCATAAAGTGACACTGGGGACAGGAGTGTCTGTACATCAGGTGACTGACAGGTAATGATAAAGTAGTGGTGGTTGGGGGTGTGGAGGGGTGGATCAGTGGGTGGAGGTGTTGATCAGTCTTACTGCTTGGGGAAAGTAACTGTTTCTGAGTCTGGTGATCCTGGTGTGGATGCTACGTAGCCTCCTCCCTGTTGGGAGTGGGACAAACAGTCCATGAGCAGGACACAAGCAAGCCGGAGGAACTCAGCAGGTCGGGCAGCATCAGTTGAAATGAGCTGTCAACGTTTTGGGCCGAGTCCCTTCATCAGGGCTGAAGGAGAGGGGGCAGGGGCCCTATAAAGAAGGTGAGGAGAGGGTGGAAAACCAATCAGAGGAAAGATCGAGGGGTGGGGGAGGGGAAGCAGGGCGGGGATAAGCAAGAGAGGTGAAGAAGGAATGTAAGCACTATGGGTACTAGAAGAAGGCAGAATCATGAGAGAGGTGATAGGCAGCTAGAAGAGGAGACAGTGGGATGGGGGGAAGGGAGAGGGAGGGAATTACCGGAAGTTGGAGAATTCGATGTTCATACCAAGGGGCTGGAGTCTACCCAGACGGTATATGAGGTGTTGCTCCTCCAACCTCATCATGGCAGTAGAGGAGGCCATGTATGGACATATCTGAATGGGAATGTGAAGCAGAGTTGAAGTGGGTGGCAACCGGGAGATCCTGTCTGTTGTGGCGGACGGGGCGGAGGTGCTCGACGAAGAGGTCCCCCAATCTGCATCGGGTCTCGCCGATGTAGAGGAGGCCGCACTGGGAGCACCGGATGCAATGGATGACCCTGACAGACTCACAAGTGAAGTGTTGACTCATCGGGAAGGACTGTTTGGGGCCCTGAATGGTGGTAAGAGATGAGGTGTAGGGACAGGTGTAGCACTTACCCTTGCAGGGATAAGTACCAGGTGGGAGATCCATGGAGAGGGACATGTGGACCAGAGAGTCGTGGAGGGAAGGATCCCTGCGAAAAGCAGAGAGGAGTGGAGAGGGAAAGATGTGCTTAGTGGTGGGGTCCTGTTGAAGGTGGCGGAAGTTGCGGAGGATAATATGCTGGATCCAGAGGCTGGTGGGATGGTAGGTGAGGACAAGGGGAACACGGTCCCTGTTGTGGTGACGGGAGGATGGGGTGAGGGCCGAAGTGCAGGACATGGAGGAGATGCAGGTGAGGGCATCATTGATGATGGCAGAAGGGAAACCATGATTCTTAAAGAAAGAGGACATTTGGGATGTCCTGGAATGGAAAGCCTCATCCTGGGAGCAGATGTGGTGGAGAAGGAGGAACTGGGAATAGGGAATAGCATTTTTGCATTTGGCAGGGTGTGAAGAATTTTAGTCGAGGTAGTTATGGAAGTCAGTGGGTTTACATGAGCAGGCTGTCTGGGATCCTTATGATGTCACTGGCCCTTTTCCAGCACCTTTTTGTATCTGTGTCCTTGATGGTGGGTAGGCTGGTACCGGTCATGCTTTGGGCAGTTTTGACTCCCCATTGTAGAGCTTTTCTGCCCACCACAGTGTAGTTTCCACACCATGGAGGGTGCAGCTTGTTAGAATGCTCTCTACTGTGCATCAGTACAATAATAGAAACATAGAAAACCTACAGCACAATACCAGCCCTTCAGCTCACAAAGTTGTGCTGAACATGTCCCTACCTTAGAAATTACTAGGCTTACCCATAACCCTCAATTTTTCTAAGCTCCATTGACCTATCCAAAAGTCTCTTAAAAGACCCTATCGTATCCACATCCACCACCGTTGCCGGCAGCCCATTCCACACACTCACCACTCTCTGAGTAAGAAACTTACCTCTGACATCTCCTCTGTACCCACTCCCCAGCACCTTAAACCTGTGTCCTCTTGTGACAACCATTCCATCCCTGGGGAAAAAACCTCTGCCTATCCATAGGATCAATGCCTCATCATCTTATACCCCTCTATCAGGTCACCTCTCATCCTCCGTCGCTCCAAGGAGAAAAGACTGAGTTCTCTCAACCTATTTTCATAAGGCATGCTCCCCAATCCAGGCAGCATCCTTGTAAATCTTCTCTGCACCCTTTCTATGGTTTCCACATCCTTCCTGTAGCGAAGTGACCAGAACTGAGCACAGTACTCCAAGCAACACACACAAAATGCTAGTGGAACACAGCAGGCCAGGCATCATCTATAGGAAAAAGCACTGTTGACATTTTGGGCCAAGACCCTTCGTCAGGACAGTATTCCAAGTGGGGTCTGATCAGGGTCCTATATAGCTGCAACATCACCTCTTGGCTCCAAAATTCAAATCCATGATTAATGAAGGCCAATACATCGTACGCCTTCATCACCACAGAGTCAACCTGTGCAGCTGCTTTGAGTGTCCTGTGGACTCGGTTAATGTAGGTATAGTTGTCAGAAGCTGTAGTATCACTCATGCAGGAAATGCAGCTGAGGATTGCAACCCACCTGATGTCGTTGGTGATTACAAAGGAATCTGGTGAGTTAGCCCAGGGCAACCTTGTAAAATGTGGCAGAACCAGGTACACTTGCAAAGACATATGAGCTATACAAAATACTTGATTTAATTTTAGTACCGGTCACAATTATGGAGCATTCTGGAGTTATGTGAATAAAGCAAATATCACTTCAAATAAGAACAATATGGATTGTAAATTGCAAGCAGTAAATTGACGTTAAAAGCACGCCCTTGCACTGTTTATGGTGCACAGGCTGACATATGGTTTGCAAAATGATGACCATCAGATGTTAGTATATCCATCAGCCAAACGGTAAGACAATGGGGTTGTGTTAATCGCCTTGTATCAAACCGGGCAACGTGGGCTAAGTTATTTGCACCATTATGACTGGGTCCAAGCCGGCAGACCAGATGGATGTTGTCACTTAGCCTATCAAACATGGTCACGGGTATAGTTACAATCTATTGTGTACTTGGAGAGTCAGCTCGCACAGACACTAGTCTTGGGCATCTGGCTCTCTGTCTTCCAAAACTTTTAGAATACGTGTGCCATTAGTTTGCCCCAGCAAGGGTATTTGAACATTTAGAGGTGTCTCCCACTGTGTCTCCCACAATTCAAAGGAAGTATTGTCAACCCAAAGTTTTAAAGTAAACACTGTCAGTGTAACTATTGTGATTGTATTGAATCACCTGTTGTTACATTTGATCATAAGGGTATGAAAATGTGATGGACTTTAGGGTCTGTGAGCCTCTACCGAGAGCACCTCCGGAACGATTCCTGCCTGTTGTGATGCATAAAGATCACCAGTATCTGTCCAGTGACTTTGATCACAGTCACAACAGTTACCTCGTTATAGGAAGAATGTGGAAGATTCAGAGAGGGTGAAGAGAAGGCTTACCAGGTCTGATGAAGAGAGGTTGAGTGAGCTCGGGCTTTTCTCTTTGAAGAGAAGGAGCGTGAGAGGCGACATGACAGATGTACAAGATGATAAGAGGCATAGATAGAGTGGACAGCCAGAGATTTTATCCCAGACCGAAATGGCTAATATAAGAGGGCACAATTTTCAGATTCAGATTCAGTTTATTGTCATTTAGAAACCACAAATGCAATGCAGTTAAAAAATGAGACAACGTTCCCCCAGAATGATATCACAAAAGCACATGACAAAACAGACTACACCAGAAAATCCACATAACGTTTGGCAATCCCCAATCCAGAGTCCGGAGAGGCTGCTGCGTATTAATATCGCGCTACCCTCTTAGCGCATTCCCCGGAAAGGAGCTCCAACTCCACCAGACAAAACAAGACCAAAAACTAAAGCTACAAGATCTGCACAAAACCACATCGTTACAACATATAGTTACAACAGTGCAAACAATAGCATAATTGATTAAAAAAAACAGACCATGGGCACAGTAAAAATAGGTGATTGGAGAAATGTATATGGCAGATATCAAAGGTAGGTTTTTTCCACAGAGAGTTGTGGGTGTGTGGAATGCCCTTCCGGAAGTAGTGGTAAATATTTAAGATACATTTAGATAGATAGGGACATTTAAGAAACTCTTAAGATAGGCACATGGATGATAGAAAAATGGAGGGCTATGTGGGAGGGAAGAGTTTGATTGATCTTGGAGATGGTCAGGGAGAGTGAGGAGGTGATAGAGAGGAGTTACAGGCAGGTGGTCACTCCGGGGCCACGGGAGGCAGATAGGTGGGTCACGGTCAGGATGGGGAAGAGGCAGGTACTAGAGAGTACCCCAGTGGCTGTACCCCTTGACAATAAGTACTCATGTTTGAGTACTGTTGGGGGGGGACAGCCTACCTGGTGGAAGTGACAGTGGCCGGGCCTCCGGCACAGAGGACAGCCCTGTAGCTCAGAAGGGTAGGGATAGAAGAAAGAGGTCCATAGTAATAGGGGACTCGATAGTCAGGGGTTCAGACAGGCGGTTCTGTGGAGGTGATCGGGAGTCCCGGATGGTAATTTGCCTCCCTGGTGCCAGGGTTCAGGACGTTTCTGATCGCGTCCAAGATATCCTGAAGTGGGTGATGAGCCAGAGGTCGTGGTACATGTAGGTACCAATGACATAGGTAGGAAAGGGGAAGAGGTCCTGAAACAAGAGTATAGGGAGTTAGGAAGGCAGTTAAGAAGAAGGACCACAAAGGTAGTAATCTCGGGATTACTGCCTGTGCCACGCGACAGTGAGAGTAGGAATAGAATTAGGTGGAGGATGAATGCGTGGCTGTGGGATTGGAGCAAGGGGCAGGGATTCAAGTTTCTGGATCATTGGGGCCTCTTCTGGGGCAGGCGTGACCTGTTCAAGAAGGACGGGTTACACTTGAATCCTGGGGGAACCAATATCCTAGCGGAGAGGTTTGCTAGGGCTACAGGGCAGACTTCAAACTAGTAAGATGGGGGGGGGGGCAGGAATCAATTTGAGGAAATCATGGGAGTGGAGGTTAGTTCACTAGTAGAACAAGTAAATAGACAGTGTGTGAGGGAGGAAAGGCAGGTGATGGAGAAGGGATGCGCTCAGCCCGAAGATGTAGGGGAGAAGAAAGAAAAGGATAATAAATTTGAATGCATTCTTAGGGATGAAAAGAGAGGAGGGGGTGGAGAGTATCTTAAATGTATCTATTTTAATGCTAGGAGCATTGTAAGAAAGGTGGATGAGCTTAAAGCGTGGATTGATACCTGGATTATGATGTTGTAGCTATTAGTGAAACATGGTTGCAGGAAGGGTGTGATTGGCAACTAAATATTCCTGGATTTAGTTGCTTCAGGTGTGATAGAGTAGGAGGGGCCAGAGGAGGAGGTGTTGCATTGCTTGTCCGAGAAAATCTTATGGCAGTGCTTTGGAAGGATAGATTAGAGAGCTCCTCTAGGGAGGCTATTTGGGTGGAATTGAGGAATGGGAAAGGTGCAGTAACACTGATAGGAGTGTATTATAGGCCACCTAATGGGGAGCGTGAGTTGGAAGAGCAAATGTGTAAGGAGATAGCAGATATTTGTAGTAAACACAAGGTGGTGATTGTGGGAGATTTTAATTTTTCACACGTAGACTGGGAAGCTCATTCTGTAAAAGGGCTGGATGGTTTAGAGTTTGTGAAATGTGTGCAGGATAGTTTTTTGCAACAATACATAGAAGTACCGACTAGAGATGGGGCAGTGTTGGATCTCCTGTTAGGGAATGCGATAGGTCAGCTGACAGATGTATGTGTTGGGGAGCACTTCGGGTCCAGTGATCACAATAGCATTAGCTTCAATATAATTATGGAGAAGGACAGGACAGGACCTAGAGTTGAGATTTTTGATTGGAGAAAGGCTCACTTTGAGGAGATGCGAAGGGATTTAGAGAGAGTGGATTGGGTCAAGTTGTTTTATGGGAAGGATGTAATAGAGAAATGGAGGTCATTTAAGGGTGAAATTATGAGGGTACAGAATCTTTATGTTCCTGTTAGGTTGAAAGGAAAGGTTAAAGGTTTGAAAGCACCATGGTTTTCAAGGGATATTAGAAATTTGGTTCGGAAAAAGAGGGATGTCTACAATAGATATAGGCAGCATGGAGTAAAGGAATTGCTCGAGGAATATAAAGAATGTAAAAGGAATCTTATAGAAAAGCTAAAAGAAGATACGAGGTTGGTTTGGCAAATAAAGTGAAAGTAAATCCGAAAGGTTTCTACAGTTATATTAAAAGCAAGAGGATAGTGAGGGATAAAATTGGCCCTTTAGAGAATCAGAGTGGTCAGCTATGTGTGGAGCCGAGGGAGATGGGAGAGATTTTGAATGATTTCTTCTCTTCGGTATTCATTAAGGAGAAGGATATTGAATTGTGTAAGGTGTGGGAAACAAGTAAGGAAGTTATGGAACCTATGACAATTAAAGAGGTGGAAGTACTGGCACTTTTAAGAAATTTAAAAGTGGATAAATCTCCGGATCCTGACAAGATATTCCCCAGGACCTTGAGGGAAGTTTGTGTAGAAATAGCAGGAGCTCTGATGGAGATCTTTAAGATGTCATTAGAAACGGGGATTGTGCCGGAGGATTGGCATATTGCTCATGTGGTTCCATTGTTTAAAAAGGGTTCTAGAAGTAAGCCTAGCAGTCATAGACCTGTCAGTTTGACATCAGTGGTGGGTAAATTAATGGAAAGTATTCTTAGAGATAGTATTAATAATTATCTGGATGGACAGGATCTGATTAGGAGTAGCAAAAACAAAGTTGTGGACTACAGGAGGAATGGAGACAGGCTAACCCCTATCAATGGATCTGGGGTTAAGAGGGTGAAAGCTTTAAGTTCCTCGGTATAAACCTTACCAGCCGTGCGGTGAAAAAAGCACAAAAGCACCTCTTTCACCTCAGACAGTTGAAGAAGTTTGGCATGAGTCCCCAAATCCCAAGAACTTTCTACAGGGCCACAATTGAGAGCATCCTGACTATCTATATCACTGCCTGGTATGGTGCGGACAGCTCAGCGCATCTGTAGATGTGAACTTTCCACTGTTCAGGACATTTACACCGACAGCTGTGTAAAAAGGGCCCAAAGGATCACTGGGGACCCGAGTCACCCCAACCACAAACTGTTCCAGTTGCTACCATCCAGGAACCAGTACCGCAGCATAAAAGCCAGGACCAACAGGCTCCAGGACAGCTTCTTCCACCAGGCCATCAGACTGACTGATTCACACTGACACAATTGTATTTCTGTTATATTGGCTGTCCTGTCGTACATAATTACAAAATTAATATACATTGCACATTTAGATGGAGACATAACGTAAAGATTTTTACTCATGTATGTGAAAGATGTAAGAAATAAAGTCAATTCAATTCAATTCATGTCAGTATATAAATCTATATATACTTATAACAAGTAAATTGGTAGTAAATTGTCACTACAGATTATCATTAAAATACCTACTTGCCTATATGATATGCCAAACCTGTCCAAGCAGTTGGCTCTTTGCTGTTTTAGCAGTTCAGCAACAAGTAGATTTGGTAATGCAACAACATCCCTTTAGAATGAGGTGAGAGGAACCATTGAGCGCATCTGCACAGAGCATTGTCACAGGAAAGTAGCTTCAAGGACATGCTCTCTTCTCGCTGTTGCCATCAGGAAAAGGGTACAGGAGCCTCAGGACCCACACCATCAGGTTCAGGAACAGTTACTACCCCTCAACCATCAGCTTCTTGAACCAGAGGAGATAACTTCTCTCAACTTCGCTCAGCCCAACACTGAACTGTTCCCAGAACCTATGGACACACTTTCAAGGATTCTTCATCTCATGTTCTCAATATTTATTACTTATTTATTATTACTATTTTGTTGTTTTTTCATTTTTGTACTTGCATAGTTTGTTGTCTTTTGCACACTGGCTGTCGTCCAGCTTATCGTGAGCTGTTTCTCATTGATTCTATTTTGTTTATTTGTATTTACTGTGAATACCCACAAGAAAATGAATCTCAGGGTTGTATATGGTGACAGATATGTACTTTCATAATAAATTTATTTTGAGAGAGGGTGGTAAATTTATGGAATTAATTGCCACAGACAACTGTAGAGTTGAGTATATTTAAATTGAGTGTATTTAAAGTGGGCGTTGATAGGTTCTTGTGTCAAAGGTTATGGGCAGAAGGCAGGAGAATGGGGTTGTGAAGGACAATAAATCAGCCATCATAGAATGGTGGAGCAGACTCGATGGGCCAAATGGCCTAATTCTGCTTGTACATCTTATGTCTAAAGGACAGCATTGCCAGTGATGTCTGCCTCATCTGTTCAAATAAATAAGACAAGAGGGTGGTGGTCATGGGCTGTGAGCAATGATATACCACAGGGTCGCTGCAGGTTAGTACATACAGTACATTAACAATTTGAATGTAGGAGGTTTGCAGTTGATGTGGAATATCATGTGAGGAGGGAGAAGGGAAATTTTTCAAACTGCTGATCAAATTATTTGGATTGTTAAGCTGGGCAGAGAAATGTAAATGGAATTTAATCTTCAAAATGTGAGATTTGGGAAGAGTGATGAAGTTAGGGTATTTGCAATGGTAGAAACCTAGGAAACACATACTCACTGGAGGAAAGCCCAGGAAGGGGGCTGTCAGGTTCTTTACACAGAGAGTAGTGAGTGTGTGAAACAGTCTGTCAGGGTGCTGGTAGAGGCAGAATTATTAGGGCGAATGAAGCGTGAAGATGCACGCTCGATGTTTCTGAACAGCTTCCTCCCTTCCCAATCAGATTTCTGAATCTGATCAGACAATGAATCCATGTACACTGCCTCACTCCTTTTTGCTCTTTTTGCACTAATTATTTAATATACAGTGTGTATATTTCTTATTGTAATTTATTGTTTATTTTAATAAGTATTGCAATGTACTGCTGCTGTGAGACAACAAATTTCACAACACGTGCCAGTGATATTAAGCCTGATTCTCATTCTCATTTAAGAAACTCTTATGACCTTAGAGTAGATGAAATAAGATCTTAGAGTAGGTGAAAAGGTCAGCACAGCATTGTGGGCTGAAGGGCCTGTTCTGTACTGTACTGTTCTATGTTCTGAAGATCAAAGGCCTTGGTGTGCATATCCAAGGATCCCTAAGGACAGCTTGAGAGCATTACAGGTAGAAAAGATGGTTAAGAAGTTACACAGGATGCTGGAGCATTGAAAATAAGCCAACTGGAAAGCTTATAACCCTGGCTCTGCTGGATGAAGATAGACATACCTTACACAATGCCAGACAGGTCAGTAACATGCTAAATATTTAAACATGCAAATGCAAAAGTATGACTTTGTGCATTCCACTATTATAGTTCGGACCTGATTCCCCCAGGTAGAACTGATATTCCTGCTGAGGAGCAAGCATGCCCCCTTTCACTTCCAGCTCACATCCCTGCCATTTCCCAGTTCCACATTTCACTCCATATTCAACACATCAGTTTAGCTCTGAGGTTCTTTTGTAAGTCAAGAGGCATCAAACCTGTTACTTTGCTATGGTCTTATTAAGTGTTAATAAACCAAAGAGCTTTGAAAACTGACATGTTCAGCTCTTTTTACACCATAGATAAACAATCCATTCAAATTTGTAGATAAGCATTAACCAATCACATGGCTTCTATTCAAATAATAAGCTAAATAACGTTCCAGAATCGAGACAGATTTGTAACCACTGAGGACACACTGAACAATTGTATGTACACAGTATGACCACTAGGGAACATACTAAACAGTTACATCTACATAAGTAGTTCAAAGGTCAAAGTATGTATGCCCTATACAACTCTGAGATTTGTCTTCTCCAGACAGCCATGAAACAAAGAAAAACCATGGAAGCCATTAAAGAAAAACATCAACCCCCTCACATAAAAAACAAATCTTGCAAAAGGCAACACGATCATCAGCTCCCAGTCACGCAGAAAAAAATAGTGCATACGGCAGCAAGAACATCAAGCCCTAAGCCATCCCCCACCCCATACACAAAAAACTAACAGATCGTATTATTTATTAAAAAAAGAAATTCCAAGCAGAGATTAAAAGTTAAAACTACAAAGAAAATACCAATTAAATAGTGTGATCCAACAGTCTATTGTGTCTTCTCAGTGCTAGTATAAAGATGCTGTTTGGTAGTATTTGGCTCGATGATGTATGTGATGCCTTCCATCCTGCTCTCTTTGTTCATGCTGGTGGTGTGTTTTAGAGGAGGTGGTATCTCCAGTAACTTTTCCAATGTAAGGACAACAGGAACGTATTCTCATGTGCACATGGTACAACTATTTCAATTCCAATCCCCATTCCTGTTGTAACATTTCGGTCTGTGGCCTCCTCTACTAACACAATGAGGCCACTCTAAGGGTGGAGGAGCAACACTTCATATTCCATCAGGGTAGCCTCCAACCTAATGGCATGAACATTGATTTCTCCAACTTATGGTAATTTTCCCTACCTCTTCCTCTCTGTTTCTATTCCTCACTCTGGCCTCTTGCCTCTTCTCCTCATATGCCTATCACCACCCCATGGTGCCCCTCCTCCTTCCCTTCCTCCCATGGTCCGCTCTCCCCCCACTCCACCCAAGCAACCTGGCTTCACATATCACCTTCTAGCTTGTCATCCTACCCCTCTCTCCAACTTCTTATTCTGGCATCTTCCCCCTTCCTTTCCAGTCCTGAAGGGTCTCAGCCCAAAATGTTGACTGTTTATTCATTTCCATAGATGCTGCCTGACCTGCTGAGTTCCTCCCGCATTTTGTGTGTGTTACTCTGTATCTGCAGAGTCTCTTGTGTGCATGATACAAGTGCCTGGTAGATACAGCGTGCTAGCCATGAGGGGGGGAGACTTGTTACTGGTCCAGTGATATTTGTGTATCTTCATTGCACCAAGAATAGCCTGGGTAACCTCAATATTGTAAGGAGGAGCCTCATCACCCTGGTCAGCCTTAACAGCGCATTAGGTCAGGAAGTGAACCATTCGGTCTTCAAAATACAGAAGGACATTGTTATTTAGACATACATCACAGGCCTTTCCAGCCCACTGAGCCTGCGCCACCGAGTTACACACATGTGACAAATTAACCAGTTGACCCATATGTCTTTGGAATGTGCCAAGAAAGTTCAGCACACAGAAAAAACCAACATGGTCATTTCTGACAGACAGTGGGGGAATTAAACCTGGGTCACTGGTTCAGTGATAGCGTTATGCTAACCGCTACATTGCCATGCCACCCCAATTTTTCTCTAAGGCCATGACTGACTACTAGTTCCATCTTCATTGGCATGTATAATCTGAGGCACAGGTTAGATGTGATTAATTTAATTTGGTGCAGTTAGAGTCTAGGACCAGAGGGTAAAACCTTAGAAAAGAAGAAAGTCCATTTACAACAGAGATGAGGAGGAATTGCTTTAGCCGGAGGGTAGTGATGTATGGAATTCATTGACACAGATAGCTGTGAATACCAAGTCATTGGGTATATTTAAAGCAGAGGTTGATAGGTTCTCAATTGGTCAGGGTGATTAAGGTTATGGGGAGAGAGCAGAGGAATGGGGTTAAGATGGATAAAAAGAAATCAGCCATGATTTGATGGGCTGAATGGCCTAATTCTGCTCCTATGTTTTATGATCAAAGCAAGCAGACTTTGAGATACCATTTTTTTGTCGTTTCAGAAAGATTTCACGGTGAGGGATGAGCTGCAGCAAACTGACGTTGAGCACTGGCTGGGATTCATCACCTTCCTCTGCGAAGTGTTTGGAATCATGAGAAGCAATGCAGGAGAGCCTTTCCGGGTGCTCGTCTGCCCGATCTATACCTGTCTCCGTGAGGTAAGTCACCTCCTCCTTAACTCAGCTTCTTCCCCTCTGCCGTCTGATTCCTAAATGGACATTGACTCTTTGGACACTGCCTCACTTTTTAATATACAGTATTTCTGTTTTTGCACATTTTTAAAAAATCTATTCAATACACGCAATTGATTTAGCTGTTTATTATGTTTTATTTCATTTTTTTTTTTTTCTCTCTCTCTGCTAGATTATGTATTACATTGAACTGCTGCTGCTAAGTTAACAAATTTCATGTCACATGCTGGTGATAATAAACCTGATTCTGATCCCAGTGGGCTGCTGAGAAACAAATTGTTATAATAATTATAGAGGATTTTGGATAGCAACATGGATGGAAAGGGTGTAGAGGGCTATGGTCCAGCTGCAGGTCAATGGGACTGTGCAGAATAATAGTTTCTATGCTGTAGTGTTCTCAGGAGCAGGCCTTTTGGCCCACAATGTTGTACCAAGCCAAATAAATTAATAATCAAATGGGCATCTCTTCTGCTTATCCCTCCATTTTCCTCAGATTCGTGAGCCTATCTAAACATTTCTTAAAAGTCTCTAATGTATCTGCCTCCACCACCACCCCTGACAGTTCATTCCAGACACCCACCACTCTGTAAAAAACTTGCTCCCCACATCTCCTTTGAATAGGTGTACAAGATGATGAGAGGCATTGATCGTGTAGATAGTCAGAGGCTTTTTCCCAGGGCTGAAATGGCTAACACAAGAGGACATATTTTTAAGGTGCTTGGAAGTAGGTACAGAGGAGATGTCAGGGGTAAGCTTTTTATTCAGAGAGTGGTGAGTGCATGGAATGGGCTGCCGGAGATGGAGGTGGAAGCGGATACGACAGGGTCTTTTAAGAGACTCCTGGACAGGTACATGGAGTTTTGAAAAATAGAGAGCTATGGGTAACCCTCAGTAATTTCTAAAGTCATTACATGTTTGGCACAGCATTGTGGGCTGAAGGGCCTGTATTGTGCAGTAGGTTTTCTATGTTTCTATGACTCCCTCTCACTTAAATGCTAGTATTAGACATTTCTACCCTGGGAGAAAAAGATACCGTTAGTCTGCTGTGAGGTCTCATAGACCTCTGTCGGATCTCCCGTCAGCCGCCACTGCTGCAGGGAGTTTGAGAGCACGTGCTCTGCGGCCTCTGCGCAGCCTCAGCATTCTGTGACTCTGATAGTCCCAGAGAGGGGCTTTCACTTCAGAACCAGAGACAGGTTTATTACTACTCTTGCATATGATGTGAAATTTGTTGTTTTGCAAAAGCAATGCAGTGAAAAATATAAAGTCTATCAGATACAAAATAAATAATGCAAAAAGAATAAAATTGAGTGATAGTGTTGCTGGGTTCCTTGTCCGTTCAGAAACCTGATGGCCAAGGGGAATCATTGAGTGTGCGTCTTCAGGCTCCTGTACCTCCTCCCTGATGGCAGAGGGGAAGAAGCTGTTCCTGAATCATTGAGTGTGTGTCTTCAGGCTCCTGTACCTCCTCCCTGATGGTAGTAACAACAGATACCACCTTGCCCTTGGAATTATAACTGACCTCAGTGACAAATAAGCTCCAGGTGTATAACACTTTACTGGGCTGCCTTCCAGAAAGCTACAGAAGTCGTCCTAAAATGTCACCCCCTTAATTTGCATTTCATGGCCATTTTATTGGTTACTGGATCCTGGACTTCCTGTCACATCGCCGGCAGGTGGTAAGAGTGGGCTCCCTCACCTCTGCCTCTCTGACCCTCAACTCAGGGGCCCCTCAGGGCTGAGTCCTAAGCCCCTTCCTTTACTCTATATACCCATGACTGTGTCACCACCCACAGCTCCAATCTGCTAATCAAATTTGCTGACAACACTACACTGATTAGCCTAATCCCAAATGCTGATGAGGCAGCCTCAGAGAAGAAGTCATCTCTCTGACACAGTGGTGTCAAGAAAACAACTTTTCCTCAATGTCACAAAAACCAAGGAGCTGGTTGTGGATTTCAGGAGGAATGGAGACGGGCTAATCCCTACTGACATCAATGGATCTGGTGAACAGCTTTAAGTTCCTCGGCATCCCCATCACCGAGGACCTCACGTGGTCTGTACACACTGGTTGAGTAGTGAAAAAGGCACAACAGCACCTCTTTCACCTCAGACAGTGGAGGAAGTTTGGTATGGGTCCCCAAATCCTAAGAACTTTCTGTAGAGGCACAACTGAGAGCATCCTGACTGGCTGAATCACTGCCTGGTATGGGAACTGTACTTCTCTCAATCACAGGACTCTGCAGAGAGTGGTGTGGACAGCCCAGTGCATCTGTATTTGTGAACTTCCCACTATTCAGGACATTTACAAAGACAGGTGTGTAAAAAAGGCCTGAAGGATCATTAGGGACTCAAGTCACCCCAACCACAAACTGTTCCAGCTGCTACCATCTGGGAAACGGTACCACAGCGTAAAAGCCAGGACCAACAGGCTCCGGGACAGCTTCTTCCACCAGGCCATCAGACTGATTAACTCATGCTGATACAATTGTATTCCTATGTTAACTGTCATTTATTCTTTGGGGTACTTCTCTGTTTTCATGGATGTTTGCAAAGAAAAAACATTTCAAGATATATATTGTATACATTTCTCTGACATTAAATTGGACCTTTGAAACCTTATATTGACTAACCTGTTGTATGTAATATTTATTATAATTGGTTATGAAATTGCACATTGCACATTTAGATGGAGATGTAATGTAAAGATTTTTACTCCTTGTGTATGTGAAAGATGTAAGTAATAAAGTCAATTCAATTCAATTCATTATTTTAAGTTTTCTTAGGAAACTGTGACCATAAGAGAAAGGAACAGAATTAGGCCCATTGCGTCTGCCCTGCTATTCGATTGTGGCTGACCTATTCATCCTCTTAACCCCAGTCTGCTGCCTTCTGTCCGTAACTTTTGACTCCCTGACTAATCAAGAACCTATCAATCTCCACTTTAAATATATCCGGACTTGGCTTCCACAGCTGACTGTGGCAGTGAATTCTACAGATTCACCACCCCCTGGCTAAAGAAACTCCCTCTCATCTCTCTTCTAAAGGGACATCATTCTGTTCTGAGCCTGTGCCCTCTGGTCCCAGACACCCCCACTATAGGCTCCTCCATAGGAGATGGTGATGTAATCAGTCAGAATCCTCAAGACCCTGATAACATGCAATTGCTGATTGTTGAACACCAGGAGTGTTTCTGAGAGCTGGTGCCTGTGAGTTTAATAGGAGGCAATTTCCCTAACAAATACCAGTTTTACACAGCTGCAACTATAGTCACTCTGTTCACTTTGGGCTTGTAAATTTGTTTTCAAAGTACGTATATGTCACTATATACTACCCTGAGATTAATTTTGTTGTGGGCATTCACAGTAATTACAAAGAAACACTGTGCAAATGCTAAAGAAAAATATATTAATAATTAATAAATAAACGACAAATATTGAGAACCTGTGATGAAGAGTCCTTGAAAGTGAGTCCATAGGTTGTGGGAACAGTTCAGTGATGGGGCAAGTGAAGCTGAGTGAAGTTATCCCCTCTGTTCCAAGAGCCTGATGGCTGAGGAGTAAGAACTGTTCCTGAACCTGGTAGTGTGAGTCCTTGAGGCTTCTGCACCTTCTTTGTGATGGCAATAGCAACAACAGAGCATGATCTGGGTGGTGGTGGGGGTGGGGTGTCCTTGGTGATGGATGCTGCTTTCCTGCAACAGTCTCCGTGTCGATGCACTCGGGAGTGATGGGGAGGACTTTACCCGTGATGGACTGGGCCATATCCACTACTTTCTGTACCACTTGACCTGTTGTCATCAAGTGGCAGAAAGTGATCTTTCTTTAATATCGTGACATTGTACATAAATTCATATATTCTTCCTTTGTATTAATAGTCAAAATTTTCTTTTTTCCTCCCTGAATAATGGACTCTTGCTGCTACAACCCTGTCTCAGCTGTTACTATCACAAGATGTCAAAGAAGATGCCGTCCTCTGTTGCTCAATGGAGGTGGGTTTTAATGCTGTGATTTTACAATAAAATAAGTGTATATAATCTTCCGCCAGAGAGTGGTGAATCTGAAATTCATTGCCACAGACAGCTGTGGAGGTCGAGTTGTTAGATAAGTTTAAAGCGGAGGTTGATAGGTTCTTGATTAGTCAGGGCTTCAAAGGTTATGGGATAAAGGCAGAAGAATGGGGTTGAGAGGGATAATATATCAGCCATGACTGAATGCTGAAGCAGACTTGATGGGCCAAATGGCCTATTTCTGCTCCTATGGTCTTACATCTGTGTCTGTAAATACAACAATGCTTCACAGTTGAATGTGATTTTTCAGGTTGAATTTGCGGCCTTGGCATGGATGTTTCTGTATGAGTGAAACACATTGGGTTTCTGCAGAATGTTGTAGATCCAAACATCAGAATTACACTAGACTGCATGTTGAGAGTGTTACTTGATTTTCATACTGTTTGCCTTGATCTAAAGTCATGGTCATACAGACAGTATGACAGGAAAGAGCAGATTGACAGATTAGAGGGCATAGGCCAATGAGGGGTTGGACAGACGTGGGTTGTCTTCACGGGAGAGGTGGAGGCTGAGGGGAGATCTGATAGATGTTTTCAAGATCACGAGAGTCATAGATAGAGTAGACAGACAATATCTTTTTCCCAGGGTTAAAATATCTAATACCATAGGGCATACATTTATGGTAAGGACAGGGGGGGGGTGGTGTGGGGGGTAATTTCAAAGAAGATATGAGGGGGAGGTTTTTTTACACTAGAGAGTGGCAGGTTCCTGGAATGGTGGTAGAGACAGATACATGAGGGACTTTTAAGGTACGTTTAGATAGACACATAAATGTGAGGAAGATAGAAGGATAGGACATGCTGTAGGCAGAAGAGATTAGTTTAATTGGCCATTTGATTACTAAATGATTTGGTTCATTGTGGGTTGAAGGGCCTTATCCGGTACATTCAGGAGAACACTCTTGTGAACAGAATCTTGCAAGACCAACATGGTAATTATGAATTTAGCTCTGGGCAGATAAAAGGGCTATCAGTAGGAGAGATCTATTTCTAGAAATGATCACAAACTAATCAGATTCAGCAGAGCCGCAGATCAAGACAGAATTAATCTGAAGTAAAGGTTGTAAATGGTGATGACGGCAGTTTTACTAAATTAACGAAAGTGGACTGCAAATAGGCAATGGGAGACACTTAACGATTCATGAGTTCAAAGGACATTTATTATCAAAGTACACATATGTCACCATACACAACCTGGAGATTAGTAAGCAAATAATGTGCAAAAGACAACAAATTGTGCAAATAGTAAATAGAATAGAAAAAAGAAAAACAAAAATAATATTAATAAATGAATAAGCAAGAACATGAGATGAAGAGTCCTTGAAGTTGAAGTTGTGGGAATAGTTTGGTTCATTATCTGGGTGAGCAATGTTCCAGTGGGGTAAAAGATTCTGTCACAGTTCATTTTGTCTCTAAATGTTCGAACATCATTGGGTGGCTGCCAGAAATGAGACATCCTGATATTTTTTTTCCTCATTTCCTAGTCCATAGCAAGCTGGAATCCATAGTAATGCACCAAACTCAGGCTTACCAAAGACTTCTGCAGAGCAAGCTCGCTGGGCCGGATGGCCGAAATCTGCTCCGATATCTTATGCTCTTATGGTCTTACCTGACACTAGCTTAGACAAGGCTTTTAAATCAGGCCCATTTTATTTTACTTAAGACCACAATTGGACTATTGTGTTCAGTTCTCATCACCTCATAATAGGAAGGATGTGGAAGCTTTAGAGAGGATGCAGAGGAGATTGACCAGGATGCTGTCTGGATTAGGGAGGGTGCAGAGGAGATTTACCAGGATGCTGCCTGGATTAGAGAGGATGCAGAGGAGATTTACCAGGATGCTGCCTGGATTAGAGAGGGTGCAGAGGAGATTCACCAGGATGCTGCCTGGATTAGAAAGGGTGCAGGGGAGATTTACCAGGATGCTGCCTGGATTAGAGAGGGTGTAGAGGAGATTTACCAGTATGCTGCCTGGATTAGAGAGGGTGCAGAGGAGATTCACCAGGATGTTGCCTGGATTAGAGAGGGTGCAGAGGAGATTCACCAGGATTCTGCCTGGGTTAGAGAGGGTGCAGAGGAGATTTACCAGGATGCTGTCTGGATTAGAGAGGGTGCAGAGGAGATTTACCAGGATGCTGCCTGGATTAGAGAGGATGCAGAGGAGATTTACCAGGATGCTGCCTGGATTAGAGAGGGTGCAGAGGAGATTCACCAGGATGCTGCCTGGATTAGAAAGGGTGCAGGGGAGATTTACCAGGATGCTGCCTGGATTAGAGAGGGTGTAGAGGAGATTTACCAGGATGCTGCCTGGATTAGAGAGGGTGCAGAGGAGATTCACCAGGATGTTGCCTGGATTAGAGAGGGTGCAGAGGAGATTCACCAGGATGCTGCCTGGATTAGAGAGGGTGCAGAGGAGATCTATCAGGATGCTGCCTGGATTAGAGAGGGTGCAGAGGAGATTTACCAGGATGCTGCCTGGATTAGAGAGGGTGCAGAGGAGATTCACCAGGATGCTGCCTGGATTAGAGAGGGTGCAGAGGAGATTCACCAGGACACTGCCTGGATGAGAGAGGGTGCAGAGAAGAGATACCAGGTGCTGCCTGGATTAGAGGGGGTGCAGAGAGGATTCACCAGGATGCTGCCTGTATTAGAGAGGGTGCAGAGGAGATTTACCAGGATGCTGACTGGAATGGAGATGGTGCAGAGGAGATTCACCAGGACACTGCCTGGATTAGAAAGGGTGCAGAGGAGATTGACCAGGATGCTGACTGGAATGGAGATGGTGCAGAGGAGATTCACCAGGATGCTGCCTGGATTAGAGAGGATGCAGAAGAGATTTACCAGGATGCTGCCTGGATTAGAGAAGGTGTAGAGGAGATTTACCAGGATGCTGCCTGGATTAGAGAGGGTGCAGAGGAGATTTACCAGGATGCTGCCTGGATTAGAGAAGGTGCAGAGGAGATTCACCAGGATGCTGCCTGGATTAGAGAGGGTGCAGAGGAGATTCACCAGGACGCTGCCTGGATTAGAGAGGGTGCAGAGGAGATTCACCAGGATGCTGTCTGGGTTAGAGAGGGTGCAGAGGAGATTGACCAGGATGCTGCCTGGATTAGAGAGGGTGCAGAGGAGATTGACCAGGATGCTGCCTGGATTAGAGAGGGTGCAGAGGAGATTGACCAGGATGCTGCCTGGATTAGAGAGGGTGCAGAGGAGATTGACCAGGATGCTGCCTGGATTAGAGAGGGTGCAGAGGAGATTGACCAGGATGCTGCCTGGATTAGAGAGGGTGCAGAGGAGATTCACCAGGATGCTGCCTGGATTAGAGAGGGTGCAGAGGAGATTTACCAGGGTGCTGCCTGGATTAGAGAGGGTGCAGAGGAGATCTATCAGGATGCTGCCTGGATTAGAGAGGGTGCAGAGGAGATTTACCATGATGCTGTCTGGATTAGAGAGGGTGCAGAGGAGATTTACCAGGGTGCTGCCTGGATTAGAGAGGGTGCAGAGGAGATCTATCAGGATGCTGCCTGGATTAGAGAGGGTGCAGAGGAGATTGACTATGATGCTGCCTGGATTAGAGAGGATGCAGAGGAGATTTACCAGGGTGCTGCCTGGATTAGAGAGGGTGCAGAGGAGATTTCCAGGATGCTGCCTGGATTAGAGAGGGTGCAGAGGAGATTCACCAGGATGCTGTCTGGGTTAGAGAGGGTGCAGAGGAGATTCACCAGGATGCTGCCTGGATTAGAGAGGGTGCAGAGGAGATTGACCAGGATGCTGCCTGGATTAGAGAGGGTGCAGAGGAGATTTACCAGGGTGCTGCCTGGATTAGAGAGGGTGCAGAGGAGATCTATCAGGATGCTGCCTGGATTAGAGAGGGTGCAGAGGAGATTGACCAGGATGCTGCCTGGATTAGAGAGGGTGCAGAGGAGATTTACCAGGGTGCTGCCTGGATTAGAGAGGGTGCAGAGGAGATCTATCAGGATGCTGCCTGGATTAGAGAGGGTGCAGAGGAGATTGACCAGGATGCTGCCTGGATTAGAGAGGGTGCAGAGGAGATTCACCAGGATGCTGCCTGGATTAGAGAGGGTGCAGAGGAGATTTACCAGGGTGCTGCCTGGATTAGAGAGGGTGCAGAGGAGATTGACCAGGATGCTGCCTGGATTAGAGAGGGTGCAGAGGAGATTTACCAGGGTGCTGCCTGGATTAGAGAGGGTGCAGAGGAGATTTACCAGGGTGCTGCCTGGATTAGAGAGGGTGCAGAGGAGATTGACCAGGATGCTGCCTGGATTAGAGAGGGTGCAGAGGAGATTGACCAGGATGCTGCCTGGATTAGAGAGGGTGCAGAGGAGATTTACCAGGGTGCTGCCTGGATTAGGGAGGGTGCAGAGGAGATTGACCAGGATGCTGCCTGGATTAGAGAGGGTGCAGAGGAGATTGACCAGGATGCTGCCTGGATTAGAGAGCCTGTCTGATGAGGATAGGTTGAGTGACCTCAGGCTTTTCTCTTGAGAGCGAAAGAAGGTGAGAGGCGACTTGTTGGAGATGTACAAGATAATGAGAGGCAAAGATTGAGTGGGTGAGACTATAAGACCATGACTTAGGAACAGAATTAGGCCATTCAGCCCATTGAATCTGCTTTCACAATCCACCATGGCTGATTTATTATCCCTCTCAGCATTATTTTCCTGTCTTCTCCCCATAACCTTTGATGCCCTGGCTAATCAGGAACCTTTCAACCCCTACTTCAAATAAACCCAGTAACTTGGCCTCCATAGCAATCTGTGGCAATGGATTTCACAGATTCACTACTGTTTGCCAAGAGAAAGTCCTCCTTATCTCTCTTCTATTTGGATGTCTCTCTATTTTGAGACTGTGCCCACTGATACTAAACTCCCCCACTACTGGAACTATCCTTCCCACATCTACTGTATCTTGGCCTTTCAGTATTTGATAGGTTCCAATGAGATTCCACCCCTGCCCCCCCCCCCCCACCTTCTAAACTGTAGCAAGTACGGCCCTAGAACCATCAAAAGCGCCTCGTGTTAACCCTTTCATACCTGGAATCATTTGGGTAAACTTCCCCTGGACACGTTCTGATGTCAGCACATCTGGCATTGGAACATGTAGGAGCAAAGATGATAGGGACATGTTCAGCACAACTTTGTGGGCCAGAGGGCCTGTATTGTGCTGTAGGTTTTCTATGTTTCTATCTTTTCTTAGATAAGGGGCCCAAAACTGCTTCAAGTGTAGTCTGACCAATGCCTTATAAAGCCTCAGCATTACATCCTTGCCTTTATATTATTGCTGTAGAAATGAATGCTAACTTTGCCACTGACTCAACGTGAAACTTAATTCTCAGGGAAGCCTGTATAAGGACTCCCAAGTCCCTTTGCCCCTTTGATCTTTGAATTTTCTTCCTGTTTTGCAAACAGTCTACACTTTTGTTTCTTCTACCAAAGCACATGGCCATCTTCCACTTCCTTGCCACTGTTCCCAATCAGTCTGTCTTTCTGCATACTGCCTGTTTCCTCAACACTACCTGACCCTCCACCTATCTTCATATCATCTGCAGACTTGTTTACAGAGCCATCAATTCCATCATCCAAATCATTGATATATAGCGTGAAAAGAAACACCCCAACACAGACCTCTGTGGAACACCATTATTCACCAACAGCCAACTAGAATATTTCCCCTTTACTCCTGCTTTTTGTCTCCTGCTAATTTGCCAATATTTTATCCATGCCAGCACCCTTCCTGTAATACCGCGGGCCTCGTGTGTGGCGCCTTGTCAAAGGCCTTCTGAAAATCCAAGTGACCAACATCCACCGACTCTGCTTTGTCTATCTTGCCTATTATTTCTTCAAAGAATTCCAGTAGATTTGCTGGGCAACATTTCCCCTTAAAGCTGACTTTGGTTTACTTTATCATGTGCCTCCACGTACCTTTAAACCTTATCTTTAATTAGGGAAGAAACTGCATTCTTAAGGTACAGACTCCAGAAGGCCATCTCACAAGTGAAGTGACAATTCCAGACTCAACTTGAATCAACGAAGACTGCTTGTCAGTTGTGGCAGGGCTTGAATGTTGTCACCTCTTATAAAGTGCAGCCAAGTGACATAGCTGGCACAGGGCTTCGCTTCCAGATGAGCTCAGTGTCTTCTAAGTTTTGACATGGAGGAGCCATCACAAACTCCCAAAGCCCCCAATGACCCTGTGATTTCAGTCTCTGAGGCTGATGTGAGAGCAGCTTTCAGGACAGAGAACCCATGGGAAGCGTCTGGCCCAGCTGGTGTACCTGGCCAGTACTAAAGACCTGTGCTAATTAACTGGATGTGGTGTTCACTCGGATCTTTAACCTCTCACTTCAGCTGTCTTAGGTACCTACCTGCCTCAGGCAGGCTTCAACCATAATGGTGCCTAAAAGGAATGTAGTGATCTTCTTCAATAACGTATCATCCAGTGGCACTTACATCCACAGTAATGAAGTGTTTTGAGAGGTTGGTAATGAAGCATATCTCCTCCTGCCTGAGAAGTGACTTGGACCTGCTCCAGTTTTGCCAAGCAACACAACAGGTCCACCACAGATGCCATTTCACTCAACCATAGAACATCTGGACAACAATGCCTCATACATCAGGATGCTCTTGTTGACAGCAGCTTGGCATTCAATACTATCATCCTTTCAGAACCAACCAAACAGCTTCAAGACCTTGGCCTCAGTTCCCTCACTTGGACACCCTGGGCAATTCGGATTCACATCATCTCCTCCATAATCTCCATCAGCACAAGTGCACTACAACGCTGTGTGTTTAGCCCCCAGCTCTACTTGCTTTACATTTTTAACTGTGTGGATAAACTCAGCTCAAATGCCATATTTAAGTTAGCTGGTGACACCACTGTCATAGGCCTTATCAAAAGTGGTGATGAATCAGCATATAGGAGGGAAATTAAAAATATGGTTGAGTGGTGTTAGCACAACAATCACTCAATATCAGCAAGACCAAAGAGTGGATTATTGAACAGGAGAAGGAAACCAGGCATCCATGAGCCAGTCCTCAGTGGGGAATCAAAAGTGAAGAAGGCTAATGACTTTAGCTTCCTCGGTGTTACCATTTCAGAGAGTCTGTCCTGGGCCCAGATGTACAATTACGAAGAAAGCATGCGGTGCCTGTATTTCCTTAGAAGTATGCGAAAATTCAGCATCATATTTCTATGGATATGTAATGGGGAGTATATTGACTGACTGAATCACAGCCTGGCATGGAAACACCAATTCCTTTGAATGGAAAATCCTACAAAAAGTACTGGATACAGCCCAGTCCATCACATGAAGCCCCTGCCTATCATTGAGCACCTGGTTGTCGCAGGAAAGCAGCACCCATCATCAGGGACCCTCACCAACCAGGGTCAGGAACATTTATTACCCCTCAACCATCAGGATCTTGAACCAGAGGCAATAACTTAACTTGTTCTATCACTGAACTCTTCACACTATCTGTGGACTCACTTTCAAGGACTCTTCATCTCATGTTCTTGATATTGTTTATTTATTTATCATTATTATTTATTTCTTTCTTTCTTTTTCTATTTGCACAGTCTATTGCCTTTTACACAGTGTTTGTCCACCCAGTTGGTGAGATCTTTCATTGATCATTGGTTATTGGATTTATCGAGTATGCCCGTAAGAAAGTGAATCTCAGAGTTTTGTATATGGTGGCATATATGTACTTCGATAATAAATTTACTTTGAATTTTAATAATGGACTCCAAGATCTTCCCAACCACTGAATTTAGGCTAACTGGTCAATAATTTGCTTTCTTCTGCCTCTCTCCCTTTTCGAAGACTGGACTGACACTTGCAATTTTCCAGTCCTCCAGAACCATTCCAGAATCTAGTGATTCTTGAAAGATCATTACTAGTGCCTCCACAATCTCTGTAGGTATGTCTTTCAGAACCCTGGGGTGTCACCCAACTGGTCCTGTTGACTTATCTACCTTGAGACCTTTTGCCAAGAACCTTCTCCTTAGTAATAACCACTCTCCTTACTTCTGCCCCCTGCACCCTAGCCAGAGACTCTAGATCTTGGCACTCTAGCCAGAGACTTTTTCCCAGGGCGGAAATAGGTAATATGCGGGGTATCATTTTAAGGAGATTGGAGGAAATTATAAGGGGTTTTCAGAGGTAGATTTTATTCACACAGAGAAAGGTGGGTGCGTGGAACGTTCTGCCTGAGGTGGTGACAGAGACAGATACGTTAGGGACATTTAAGAAACTCTTTGATAGGCACATAGATGAAAGAAAAATGGAGGGTTATGTGGAGTAAAGAGCTACCTTGATCTTAGAGTATGTTTAAAGGTCAGCCCGACACTTTAGGCCATGGGGCCTGTACTGTACGGAACTGTTGTATGGTTTATGTTTTGACGTGTGCCCATTGGATCATTTGACAGCTGCAGAGCACAGGCAAGTTACTGGAGGAACAGTTGCCAGAGATGATGACAGAGCTGCTGGCCACCGCACGTGACAAGATGCTGGGCCCCTCCGAGTCAGCACTGTCGAGGTCTCTCCTCCTCGAAGTTATCGAGCTGCATGCCAACAACTGGAACCCGCTAACCCCCACCATCACACAGTACTACAACAACACCATCCAGAAACTAACTGCTTAAAAAGCCTGAGAAACAAAAGCAAAAACAGCAGGGGGGAAATAAAAGAGAAGCCAGGAAGGTGGAAGATCAAAATATAGGAAGGTGCTGTCTTTTTTTTAATACACAAAAAAAAGACTTTTTATTGGAAAAGAGAGGAATGTATTACATAAACCAGAAAGTCCCAGCATGCTGCAAATCACTTTATGAGTGCATTTTTTTTTTCATTCGAGTGCCAAACCTTCCTTTTCCCTTTCCTGTGTTTTTGATATGTGGTTCATCAGTCCACAACACAGAGACCTGTGGTTTGTATGGACTGAAGCTCGCCTGGTATTGTGTTGGGTGTGTGTATGTGTATGCGCTCTCTCGTGTTCTGTTTGATCTGCCATTCAAACAGCCGTGTTGCTGGCAAACTGGCAGAAGGTAACATTTAGCACGTTCAGTGCCAGGCTCAAATCAATTACTTTGTTCGAGGCTGGTTTTAAATTGACCTACTGTTTTCGTTTTATGCATTCGCTCACTCCTGGAAAAAGGGAAATAGTTAAAACACATTTACAGTAGAACTTTGCCTCTGGATTCTTTTAACAGAAAGCTGAATGTTTTAAGTTCTACGGCTTTAGAAACAATATTTTGAAGCTATGCATTGGTTTAGATAATGGGAAGTGCAGGTTTTGAATTAAACTGATTCAAGGCTAAATGCATGAGAAGTCATGCCTCAGCCTTATAAGCTAACATGAATTTTGTGATCCCAAGCTATCTGCCAATATACTAAGGGAGAGACTATCCCACAGACTTAACAGTATTTAGTTTGAATGGCAAGTGTGTGAAACATTTAAAATAACTCTTGGATTGGATTTTCCAACAGTTCAACTGTATTAATGAGTAAAATAGTTCCTCAAATCGTCTCTTGTTCAGTCACACAATGTGCATGTAGGAACTATCTTTATAATAATTGTGCTTACAAAACCAGAAGTGAGACATAATGGGTTATGAACCTAATCTGGTTAATGCAGAGTTGAGATAATGTTAGACAGACTATTTTTTAATAATGTTGCTGATATTGCCATTCTCAAATGACCTTTCACCGTTCCTTCAATACAACACCTCATCAGTTTCATATGTACTTGTTTGGCTGTAAAGTGCTTTGGGACATCCTGAGAAATAAGACCACTGTTTTAATGCGATTTTTAGTTTAATGGTTACAGAAGATTGAAAGTTCAAATTTATGTTGCTACCAGGGAATTCACTACATACTCTGTTGGTCTGTGTAATAAATATTGTCTGAAATATCTTGCACAATAAGTGCAAAGTGTACCATTTGTTGTAATGACCTCAATGAAGATTCAGTGAATTTGTTGTGACGTTTTCGATTGGAAAGGCAGGAATATCACTGTTATCTGCTATGACCACAGCTGACAGAGGACACGGGAGATCTAGTCTCTGATGGTAACTACGTATGTATGTAAGCAGTGATGCTGGATAGCCAGTGTAGGTAACAGGTAATAATTCAAATTGTTCATTGGCTGACCGTGAATTCTTTGGTGTTTATTACACTATAATAGCCTCTATTAAGGTCTTTGAAGGGACCTTATTGGAGATTGAAACCTTTTTTTTTAATAAGACAGTGTGCCAGAATGAATTAGAATGGGTTCTAGAGCACCTGTCTCACGTTCTGCAGGTTAAAGGGTCAGTGGGGTCTGCATGTCAGTCTGGTCCAAGGGGAAGTGGCAATGGAGGACCAAGCTTAGCTCAAATGCACAGTCCTTGTTCACATTGGAAGTGTTAGCAATGGGTTTCCGCTGGGTTTGCTGCTCAACTCCCTTGTTTTTTGTAGTATCAGTGATGTGAGTTTAATGTAGAGTGCATGATAGGAAAGTTTCAGGTGATTCAGAAGTAGTGTATGTAGTTGATAGAGGAGTATGCTTTAGAATGTAGACTAATAGACATAATTGAGGCATTTGAGGAGAAAAGTGGTGAATCTGGACAAGGAAAGAATATTTGCAGTAAATGAGAGGATTCTGACTGATGCAAAAGGGCCTTGAACAGAACATAAAGATATCAAGGCAGGTCACTAATGCAAAGATACTGCAGTGCTTTCTTTGAGCTGAGACATACAATGTAAGCAAAGAATTAATGCCTCAACTGTTTGCAACAGTCTACTGATAGAAATGGTATAAAAAGGTGTTGAGGTTTACAAGGATCTTACCAGAACTGGAATAAGACCATAAGGTATTAGATGAGGTTGTTCACTTTGAAACAGAGAAGACACTTACTTGTCCATAAAACTGGGCAACCTACAGGCATAAACTGGAAGAGCCTGTCTTTCTTCACTGAAGGGTTAAAAGCAATGAATCTCTTCTGCAACCTCTATGATGCTGCCACATTCTTCTTGAAGTCTGGTGACTATGAAATGTAGTGTAACCCCAGCTGTGGCCAAGCTCGTGTTATATATGTTCAAACACAGTTTACCCTCAACCAATAAAGGCGAGTAGGCCATGTGTGTTATAACCACTGTTTCGACCTGTCCTGCCGTCTCGGTGAATCAGTGGGCAGGCACAGCATAGTCCCTTCGTTCCCTCAACATTTCCATTTATGCTCCAGTCCTTCATCTTACTCTTCTCTCAATCCCATTTCACATCTGTGTGCAGACCCATGCCTGTTTGTTAATTTTTAGTCTGGTTGGATAGAACTGAGTTCCTGACTGTTTCCAGGAAACACTGAATTCTAAATGTATGGAGTAATCAACTTGCAACTGATACAAGAGGACAGATTAGAATTGGACATACAGCCTATTAGACAGAGCTATTGTTGTGTAGCATGCTCCTGTAATAAAACTCTCTTCAGTAAATCACTCAATGTACCAATCTGTAAGTTTGTCATTTTTGGCTCCTCCACTTAGGTGCAAGAATGTAACTGGACAAACACAGCGGTGTCCCAACAACAGGCATTCCATGTTTGGATTCCGCTCGTGTCTGTATCTAACAGGAACTGTTATATTTTATAAATTAATATTTCAGTATCAGCTTTATTATCACTGACATATGTCATGAAATTTGTTGTTTTGCAACAGCAGTACAGTGAATGACATAAAAATAATAGAAGTTACAATAAAAATATAAAAAATGAATAAGTAGGGTGAAACGAGCAGAATAATAGAGTATTCATAGGTTCATGATTCATTCAGAAATCTGATGGCAGAGGGCACTGTTCCTAAATTGTTGAGTGTGACTCTCCAGGCTCCTGTACCCCCTCCTCGATGGTAACAATGAGAAGAGGCATGTTCTGGGTGGTGGGGATCCTTCATGATGGATACCACCTTCTGAGGCATCACCTATGAAGATGCACTTTGGTGGAGAGGTTCGTGCCTACGATGGAGCTGACTGAGTTTACAACTCTCAACAAGATGTAAAGGAGACCTGCCTGCACAAGCCCTAATCCAGTGGAAGATGCCAATGGGAACTGGCTGCCCATTGATACCTTTTTACATTTAAACATTTTCCCCTCACCCTCTTCTTTCTCAGGGGCCTCCTGCATTGTGACCTCAGCTCTGACTTGCCTCCTGGACCCTTTCTTTTCCCCCGAATCTACCCTAACTACGTACCTGACACCATGGACTTTGCAGCACCAGGCCCTCACTGGTCCGCAACTCCTCACGTAGCCAGCATCCCCTTCCTGCTGCCAAAGAACTTGTGAGCCACGGCATACCTGCAGCCACACAATGCATAGAACGCTTAGCCAGCCTGCAAAACACTGCAACCATCGTCCTGTCTTGAAGAGGAAAGGAGTTTTTGTCTTTATGTAATAAGTGAATTCTAACATTAAATACTAACACATTTCTGTGGATCTCTCCAAATGAGGCACCACACTCCTTTTAACACTGGCTGCACAAAAAATAGGTCAAGCATTATAAGTGTACATGATGACACTGCACTCGTGCATGGAGATCAGGAGAGCCCTTGCTCACCTTGGATGGGAGTCCTGCAGTTAGGACATAGAACAGTTCAGCACAGGAACAGGCCATTCAGCCCACGATGGTGTTCTGATCCAATTAAATTAGTAATCCAAAGGGCAGCATTACTAATCCCCTCTGCCTACGCAATGTCCGTATCCTTTCCTCACATTCATGTGCCTAACTGTCTAGAAGTCCCTAATATTTCTGCCTCTACCTCCACCTCAGGAAGCCACCACTCTGGGTGTAAAAGAACTTCCCCTCACACCTTTGAAATTGCCCCCTCTCACCTTGACCTCTGGTATTAGGCACTTCAGTTGTCCTTAGTGGACTTGAGAAGGAATGCAGTGATGACCAGACATCCGTTGATCTGTTGATATGCAGATCTAAATGTTTCTCACCCCCTGTACTCTAAAAATCAGCGTACCTACTGCCTTTTACCCAAGGCGATGGTATATATGTGATTTTCCATTGTGCATCATTAAAAACTTTTACTGGGTTTGCATGAAATAACTTTGTTCACGGGGTGCTGTGCAGTCTAGGCAATGCAATGTGATGGCATGCAGTTAAAGAGGCAAATGCGATGCCCAGTGCCCAACCTGCTGACGGTTGCAAACTCACCTCCATCATGGCCAGTAGCCTCCCTACCTGCCATCCAGGACATCTTCAAAAGGGGAGGTACAGGTGCCTGAAGATACACACTCAACATTTCAGGAACAACTTCTCCACCTCCGCCATTAGCTTTTGGAATGGACAATACCTCACTCTTTTGGCTCTGCTTTCCACTGTTTATTAATATACACGCAAGTACTGATACTGAGAGTGGGAGAGAGAGAACAGCAGTACAGAAAAACTAAATTACAATAAAGAATATTTAAATTATAAATACTTATTGCAATTTATAGTTTTTGAATGTATTGCAATGTAGTGCTGCTGCAAAACAAATCATTATGTTGTAACTATATGGAGTGGTGTTAACTCTAGACTAGGAGAGGGAGGATTTGAAGAGGCTGTTGATCAGTATGCAGGAGAGGATGTTTGCTTTGTGCAGAGCAATCCACAGAATCCCTCCGGGGCTACAAGCAGTCTCTCTGACAAGGAAACTTCTGTTCAGAGGGAATCTCTTAGATATGCATGTAATTTAGGGAGGACTGCAATGTAGGCAAGTCCTCATGTGTGGTCTGTATTCATCCTGTGAACTGAAGGAATGATTACTGCAGCATCAGGCAGCCAACAGTCAGGTGTGACACAGATCTACTGCCAAGTTTCAGAATTATCAAGGGACTAGGAAATTGAGAATAACACCAACCATAAGAACAATCCACGTGCGGGCAGCGAGGACTACAACCTCACACTTATTGCTGTAGTGTGGCCTGCGTAAAGATTTCTCATCAGAAATCAAAATAAGAGGCTGTTGTCACTGTAAGCGTTCAGTGGATGTGATATATTAGGTGACTGAACATTTCTCTGTCTTTCACCGCACAGTCTCTGAGACCCACGTTCCCAAATCGGCAAGTGAGATGAATGTTGGGTATAAAAGGGAAATGCGGCTGAAGGTAACAGGAAGGCTCAGTTCTGAATGTAAACATTGCTTAAATAGCAGAAACTCTGAGGTGGCCTGACAAAGTGTGTAGTTGGTCTGACTAACACAAAACGCTGGAGGAACTCAACAGGTCAGGCAGCATCTATAGAAATGAATGAACAGTTGACATTTCGGGCCGAGACCCTTCATCAGGACTGGCCTTAGCCCAAATGTCGACTTTATTCCCCTCCATAGATGCTGCCTGACCTGCTGAGTTCCTCCAGAATTTTCTGTGTGTTGCTCTGCACTTCCAGCATCTGCAGAATCTCTTGTGTTGATAATTCCTCTTTTAAAGGCTATGTTATCCAGGAAGTAGAGATAGTATGGATTAATTGTGAATAAGTACAGGCTGTTGTTTACTGCACCACAGACACAGACATGACATGATTACTGATGTTATTCTAGGCTCGAGCAGGAACTCTGACAGGATGGAACTCAGCAATGTATGAGAATGAATTTCTCGGCTTTAACTGGGATTACTTATCAGAACTCAGTCTCCATTGGTACGTTTGTTCATTTACTGAACTGTGTCTGGTCACCAAGAGGTGACGACAATGCTGGGGTCCCCAATCTTTTATTTTGCCATTAACCAAGGGGCCCACGTGCCTCAGACTGGCAGTCCTGTTCTAGTGGATGGGAAATCCATCATGCTTGAGGTGAAGAAAAGGTTTTATCATCCATTAGACTGGACCAGTGTTTGTGAGCACACTGTACTGTGCGCTAAGCTGTCAGGGGCTAATGCAAAGTTCCACAAAGTACCTGCTCAACTTTACCAGTTATCTGACTGCACCTTCATCGGCTACAGTCAAAGCTTTGTACATCCAAGGGTCAGTGGAGTTGTTGGAGAGATGGATATTACTGGGGAATTCCCTGGGAAGCAGCAGTTTGTTACATCTTGGGAAGACATAGCACCAGACAATGCAAGGCGCTCGTGAGCATTCAGTGTATATTGTTATACTGCAATCTCTGGAGTGTGACTTCAACATAGAACTTCTTAATCAGAGGCAAAACCTCTACTGAAAGAGGCATTGCTTCTGTCATCATTCTTTATGCATCAACCCAGAGGTTTCAGCAATAGAATTATGTGGCGATTTTTGAGAGATTCATTTTCCTATATTCCACTTGATTTTCAGTTTCCTCCATTTACTTTTTGAGTCACTTGAGACTTTGAGATGAGTCAGCTGCCTTTTCACCAGCGTATACTTCATCATATAGGCTGGCCTCCCCAAATTGGCCGCTATGTTTCCTGCACTCCAACATTGACCCCATTTTCTGAAATTCTTCAAAAGCCGTAAAGATCTTTAGGGTGCCCTGAAAGATGGTATAAATGTAGTCTTTTTACCAAGACATGTGCCGCATCATCAGTAACTAATGCACATTTTTATCACGCATCTTTTTACCATGTTACATTTCTTCGAGAGTTCTCTATGTTAAATCAGTTCTATTAAATAAATATTCCTTTCCATGATGAACACCAAAATATTTTTTGAAGTCTAATTGCAACTTATTTAATATCTACTGATATACGATTTGTGCTGTGTATCTATTGTCATGCTCAGCAAGTTATTTCTGTTCTTGTTTTATTTCCCTTAATTAAATATTAAAGCAAATGGAAATGATTAACTAGTCATTGTACTTCAGCTTTTAATCTGTTTCATTTACTTAGAGATACAGCACAACCTTCAAGCTGCACCACCCCAGCAAACTCCGACAAACCTGATTTAAAACTAACCTATTCACAAGACAATTGGCCTGTGGGAGGAAACCAGAGCACCCGGTGGAAACCCACACATTCCACAGTGAGGACGTACAGAGACTCCTTAAGGAGGACTCTGGAATTGAACTCCAAACTCCAACACCCAGAGCTGAAATAGTGTCACATTAATCACTACGCTACCGTGCTGTACCGTACGTTAGTATGCTGCTGAAGAGAACATCAATAATAACTAGCTTTATACTGGTGTAATATCGTTAATGTGTTTACTCCATTAAGCAACATTATCAATCACTTACCAGTATTTAATACCTATCCAACTATCATTGTTGGATTCATTTTGTTGCATTTTTTAAATGAAATAGAACATTACAGCACAGTACTGGCTATGCAGCTTTCAATGACCTTTTAACCTACTCTAAGATCAATCTAACCCTTCCTCCCACAGAGCCCTCCATTTCCTATCATCTATGTGCTTATCTGAGAGTTTCTTAAATGTCCATGATGTATCTGCCTCCACCTCCACGCCCAGGGCATTCCACGCACCCACCACTATGTAAAGAATATTTCTGACGTCACCCTATACTTTCCTCCAATTCCCTTATTAACCTAGCATTAACAATTTCTACCATTAGAAAATATCTCTGGCTGTCCAATCTACTTATGCCTCTAATCATGTTGTATGCTTCTATCAAATCACCTCTCATCCCCTTCGCTCCAAAGAGAAAAACCCTGGCTCACTCAACCTATCCTCAAAAGACATGCTCTCTGATACAGGCAGATCCTAGTAAATCTCCCCTGCACCCTCTAAAGCTCCCACATCCTTGCCTTAATGAAGTGATCAGAAATGAACACAGTGTGGCTAATACCATATAACTTCTCCTTTTCCTCTGTTCCTGTACCTTGCAAATTAATTAACTTGCATTAAATTTAGCTAAGGTTTCTTGAGTGATGTCTCCACTGAACTTGGAGGAGTTCAAACATTTGCCTGTTTTTCTTTTGATGTAGGGTATTATTTGCATCAAATTTTTTTTTGCTAAACTTTCAATGTATGTGAATACATTGAAAAGCAAAAGATATTTGGAATCTGTTGCATAGGGAGTAAGGAAATGGAGTTTACAAGTTGGCTCGAAGCTAGTGTTCATTCAGTAGACTGTGTCCTGCATTTTACATTTGCCACAGTTTTGTCTATTTGAATCATCGAATAACATTGCTGTGTAAATTTCTGTTTTAGCCCTTATTCATTTTTCAAAGTCAAAGTAAATTTATTATCAAAGTACATATATGTCATCATATACAGTGCATTCCAGTTAATTGTGACACATTGGGACCAGTATGTTTTGAGCCAAGTGGCTGCCCCAATTAGCAAAGTTCCATGGAAATAGTTAAAAATATATAAAGAAAAGGCAAACTACAGCGTAGTTTGGTAGCAAATTATGTATTTAAATAAAGTACAGAATAAATACTGCCAAAACTACTACAGTACTATAAAACTATTAGTTCCTGATAGTTATTGATGGTGATTTTCATCTAGTACTTTAGATTGCCTAAATGAACAAAATCAGTGCAGACACCTCATGCGGATAATGGTCTGCCTTCATTGCCTTCCTGCATGAAGTGTTATCATATTCCAACAATACATTTCCTGGTACAAAATTATGAAAAGTCACTGCTTTTTGAATCGTATGTGACTGATGCTATTTGAAAACTTTTCACTCTAAGCGCGGTGTGGTGTCTGATGGCTACACAAGTGCACTCAACTAATGCTGGTTAGAAACTGCTCGGCAGCAGTTTCCTGTCCCAGTTAAGTGGCATAGTGGCCCAAATAAATGAAGGGAGTCCCAGCTACTTTCTCAATTTGATTTTGTTCTTTAAGAATTGTCCCAAATAAGTGGCTACCTCAAATAACCAATGAGCCAATTAATCGGAATCTACTACATTTGAGATTCATTTTTTGCAGGCATTTACAGGAAAATAAAGAAATAGAAGGAAATTTTTGAAAAACTACTGTATTCATAAACAGACTGACAAACAACCAATGTGCAAAAGAAGATAAATTGTGCAAATAAAAAAAGATACTGAGAATATGATTTGTCAAGTCCTTGAAAGTGAGTCTGTAGGTTGTGGAATCCGTTCAGAATTATCCACGTCTTTGGTATTGCTGGCAAGGCCATTCCTTATCCCTAGTTACTTTTGACAAGATGATAGTGAGCCAATTTGAACCACTGCAGTGATAGGGATTTCCACGATACAGACCCAATGACAACAATCCAAACTTTCACATCAGTATTGATAAGGGATTTCCACGATACAGACCCAATGACAACAATCCAAACTTTCACATCAGTATTGATAAGGGATTTCCACAATACGGACACAATGACAATTCCAGATCACACTGGTGTGCAACTTAGAGGGGAACCTGGAGGTGGTGGTGATCTCGTGTATCTAATGAATTTGAGGGGTGAAGTGACAGTCACCTACTGGATAACAAAAGTTGATTGTGTAAATTCCATGCACTTCAGTCATTGCTGGCTGCAACATAAGTCATCTGTCGTGGAATGGCATCAAGCTTTTGAGTGTTGTAGTAACCAACTTCTTTTGGGCACGTGGAAATAGGCCACTGCGCAGTACCTCATTGATGTTTGAAAAACCATTGTGTCAGGATTGAATTGCTTTCTGCAGGGTTAAAGCCATAATGGTTACGTGGCCAGTCCATTTGAATTTCTAGTCAATGTGACTTTACTGATGAGGTGGTGGTCTCTTTAATTGAAGATACAGGCCCCTCTGGCACAATGAGCTGCACGGCCCAGCACACTGCCTATTTAACCTTAGCTTAATCACAGGACAATTTACAATGTCCAATTAACCTACTAACCAGTAGGTCTTTGGACTGTCAGATGAAGTCCTAGCGCTCATGGGAAGAACATACAGGGGTTGTCAGAATTGAACTCACAACTCTGAAATGCCCTTAGCTATAATAGCATCATGCTAACCACTACACTACAGTGGCACCCCAACATGTTGTCTGGGGTTTTTGTGGCCCGTAAGTAACCTGTCACTTAGCAGCCCATGTCTGTGGGTTGTATTAAGAGTAAACAGCCTCTGTTGCTGAGGAATTCCAGATAGAATTGAATATTACACAAGCTTCCCTTTATCTGACTGAGATTGAAGGAAGGTCATTGATCCAGCAGGTGAAAAACCATAAGACATAGCAGAATTAGGCCATTCAGTCCATCTAGTCTGCTCCACCTTCTTGTATCTTTTGACACCCTGACTAATCAAGAACCTATCAACCAGTTTAAATATACCCACTGACTTGGCCTCCACAGCTGTCTGTGGCAATGAATTCCACAGTTTCACCACCCTCTGGTTAGATTAAAGAAATTTCTCATCTCTCTTCTAAATGGATATCTCTCTATACTGAGGCTGCGCCAACTGGTCCTGACTCTCCCACTACAGGAATTATTCTCTCCACATCCATTCTATCTACGCCTTTCAATATCCAATAGGGTTCAATGAGATCCCCCCTCGTTCTTTTAAAGACCAGTGGGTAGAGGCCCAAAGCCGCCAAATGTCCCGCATACATTAACCTGTTTATTCCCAGGATCGTTCCTGTGAGCCTCCTCTGGACCCTCTCCAGTGCCAGCACATCCTTTATTAGGCGAGCCCAGAATTGTTCACATTACTCTGTGCAGTCTGGACCAAAGCCTTATGAAGCCTCAGTACTCCTACGGACAACTTGAGGTAAACCCCTGATGTGTGATGATAGCCCTCCATAAACCAGTTTGGCACCGCGTAGAGAACTGGTTTGTGTTGTCATTTGAAGCTGTTTCAGAGTCAGGTATAGATATGTGACTTACTATCATAGTAGCTAGATTGGGAATTAATATCACTTTGAAATTCCACTTCAATCTTTTTAGGACAATACTTCTCAAATCCTTCCAGTTGGAATACCCGTACATGAATCTTCCTTTTAGGTATTTGGAAATCATATGAATAAAACTCATAAACACCCTTACTCTAGCAAACTCTCTAATAAAATATAATGGATTTTTTTGTTCTGAAATTTCCTGTCAATAGACACCAACCGGGCTGACCAGGTTCCCATGGCTCGGTTTGCCCTCATATCTTCTTGAAGTCAGTGTAGCTTGCAGAGTTTATAATCTGAAGAATCAAATCCTGAAGCAAGAGGGCTTTGATTAGCAATAGAGAATGTTGGAATTGAGGATATCTAGTTTTGATCACCCATCTCTCCTCTATGTTATTATTGTCCTCATCACTATTGCCAAATTTAATTTTGTGGAAACCCAATGGTAGACTTGAAGTTAGTTTCCTTTGAATATCCAGTAGGTTGTCTTATGTGAGCAGTTTAGGGCCCCTTATCTAGGAAAGGGTGTGAAGAGGCAAAGGAGGTTCATAAAAATGATTGTGGGATTGTAAGGCTTATCATATGAGAGCATTGGATGGCTCTGGGCCTGTACTCGCTGGAATTTAGAAGAATGAGTGAAGGTCTCCTTGAAATCTGTTGAAAGTGGAAAGCAGTAGAATTGATGTGGAGAAGATGTTTTTTATGGCGGGGGAAGTCTAGGACTAGAGGGAACAGCCTCAAAATAGAGGGGCATCCATATCGAAGAGAGATGAGGAGGAACTTCTTTAGCCAGAAGTTGGTGAATCTGTGGAATTCGTTGCCACAGGCAGCTGTGGAGGCCGAGTCATTGGATATATTTAAGGTAAATGTTGATGGATTCTTGATTAGTCAGGCTTACAGGGAGAAAGCAGAAGAATGGGGTTGAGAGGGAAATGGATCGAATAGCCTAATCCTGCCCCTGGATATTATGGTCTTCTTTGTCTACTCAGACAAATAAACAATTTAAAATATCTGTTGGATCCCCATTTTTTCCTAAAGCTAAAAGATTTCATTTTGATTTTGATACCTATTCCACCTGTCTTTTCATATTCCCGCTTATTCTCAGTTTTGTCAACTTCTGTTCCTTCCCAATCTATAGGACCTGAGGTGTAACAGCAGTTTGGGTAGAATGTGGAGGTACAGAGTCTCTGCAATATATCTGTTACCTAACCACATTAACCAAGTCTTCTGTAATTCTGTACCCAATTTCCCTTGGGATCAATAAAGTATGTCTGTCTGTCTGTAAGTGCCAGTAATCCTGTGAAAGCAAGCAGCATGTATCAGCCAGACGCAGTACAAACCCACATCAAGGAGCACAGGAGGTACATCCATTTGGGTTACCTGGAGAAATCGGCGGTACCAGAACATTGCATTCACAATGGTCCTAGGAGTGACTTCGATGACACAAAGCTACTGTGCCACACCAATGGCTTTTGGGACCTCCTGGTGAAGTAAGCCATTGAAAAATAATTTTAGCAAAGATGAAAGTCTCACTCTAAGTAAGTACTGCAATTCGATTTTAAACAAGGTGGGACAGTGGAAATCTGATTGGATGAGGACTAACCAATCAGAAGAGACAGCCTACAGGGGTATAAATACCACTGGCCTAGAAATGCCCAGGCATCATCCCAAATGAAGATGGCAGAATTTGTCATTGAAATGTCGGTAAAAATCAATAGCTGGAAGTCTGAGAAGAGTTTATTCGTCAGAAGGGATAACTTCACTCACCCCATCACTGAGGTGTTCCCACAACCTATGGACTCACTTTTAAGGACTCATTTCATGTTCTGGTTATTTATTTATTGTTATTACTTCTGTTTATCTGTTGTACTTGCGCAGTTTGTTGTCTTGTGCACATTGGTTGTTTGTCCACCCTGTTGGGTGTGCTCTTTCATTGATTCTATTGTGTTTCTTACGATTTATCATGTATGCCCGAAGAAAACTTACCTCGGGGTTGTGTATGTTGACATATATGCACTTCGATAATAAATTTACTTTGAACTTTGAACTTCCGCTGGGAGCTTGTTCCACACTCTCAACACGCTCACAGACAAGAAGTTCTACTTAAATGTTTCACCTTCTATTGTTAACTCATGACCTCCAGTTCTAGTCTCAACCAACCTCAGTGGAAAAAACCCTACTTGCATTTACCTTACCAATACCCTCTCAATTTTGTATACCCCTGTCAAATCTCCCCTCACTCTCCTACATGCCAGGAAATATAGGGCTAACCTATTTAACCATTTCCTTTAACTCAAGTGCTGAAGTCCCAGCCCCAATTAAATTTGCAATCAAATGGCTAACTAAACTAATCCCTTCTGCCTACACTTTTCCTTCATATTCATGTGCTTATCTGAACATGTCTTAAAGGTCTCTAATGTACCTGCCTCTACCACCATCCCAGTAGCGCATTCCAGACACCCACCACTCTCTGTGTAAAAAACTTGCCCCTCACATCTCCTTTGAAATTACATGCTCTCACCTCTGGTATTAGACATTTCAACCCTTGGAAATGATACTCTCTGTCTAATCTATCTATGTCTCACATAGTCATGTAACTTTCTATCAGATCTCCCCTCAGCCTCCGCTGCTCCAGAGAAAACAGACCAAGTTTGTCCGGCCTAGAGATAGATGTCTTCCCACTTGTAAATGTTGAAGTGTTATTCATCAGCATCAGAGATCATCCCAGAAAAACCATTGCAGAACAGACCTGATTGGCCAAATGGCCTAAATCTGCTCCTACATCATATGGTTTCATCCTGTTTCCTCTATATATACCACTTATGTGTATGTATGTATATGTGTGTGTATGTATGTGTGTGTGTGTATGTATGTGTCTATCACACACACACACATATATATATGGAAGTTTTCATGTTTTATTGTTTTAAAACATTGAACACAGTGGATTTAATTTGGCTTTTTTGACACTGATCAACTAAAAAACTCTTTCGTATCAAAGTGAAAATGAATTTCTACAAAGTGGTCTAAATTAATTACAAACATGAAACACAAAATGATTGCATAAGTATTCACCACACTCCCACCTCACCCACACACACACCAAATCATCACTGGTGCAGCCAATTGGTTTTTAAGTCACATAATTAGTTAAATGGAGATCTGTTTTTGGAGACCTGTGTGCAGTCAAGGTGCTTCAACTGATTGTAGTAAAAATCCATCTGTATCTGGAATATCCAACTGCTGGTGAGTCAGTATCCTGGCAAAAACTACACCATGAAGGCAAAAGAACGCTCTAAGCAACTGCGTGAAAGGTTATTGAAAAGCACCAGTCAGGAGATGGATACAAGAAAATTTCCAAGTCACTGAATATTCCTTGGAGTGCAGTTAAACCAATCATCAAGAAATGGAAAGAATATGACACAGCTGTAAATCTGCCAAAAACTGTGTGACTGTGGAAGAGGGGACTAGAGGGAGGCCACCAAGAGACCTATGACAACTCTGGAGGAGTTAGAAGCTTCAGTAGCTGAGATGGGAAAGTCTGTGCACACAACAATTGTTGTCCGGGTGTTTCATCAGTCGCAGCTTTATGGGAGAGTGACAAAAAGAAAGCCGCTGTTGAAAAAAACTCACATGAAATCTCGGCTAGTGTTTGCCAGAAGGAACGTGGGAAACTCTGAAGTCAGCTGGAAAAAGATTCTATGGTCTGATGAAACCAAAATTGAGCTTTTGGCTATCAGACTAAACAGTATGCTTGGCATAAGCCGAACACCATACATCATTGAAAACACACCATCCCTATCATGAAGCATGGTGAAGACTGCACCATGCTGTGGAGATGCTTCACTGCAACAGGCCCTGGAAGGCTGGTGAAGGTAGAAGGTAAAATGAATAAAGCAAAATACTGGGAAATCTTGGAGGAAACCTGATGCAGTCTGTAACAGAACTGTGAGTTGGGAGAAGATTTGTTTTCCAACAAGACAATGACCCCAAGCATAAAGCCAAAGCTACATAGGAATGGCTTAAAAACAACAAAGTTAATGTCCTGGAGTGGCCAAGACAGAGTCCAGACCTCAATCCAACTGAGAATTTGTGGCTGGACTTGAAAAAGGGCTGTTCGCTCAAGATCCCCAAGCAATCTGACAGAGCTTGAGCAGTTTTGTAAAGAAGAATGGGGCAAAATTGCAGTGTCCAGATTGCAAAGCTGCTGAATACCTATCAACACAGACTCAAGACTGTAATTGCTGGCAAAGGTGCATCTACTAAATACTTGAAGGGAACGAGTACTTACCCAATCAATTTGGGTTTTATATTTGTAATTAATTTAGATCACTTCATAGAGATCTATTTTCACTTTGACACGAAAGTCGTTTTCTGTTCATCAGTGTCAAAAAAGTTAAATTAAATCCACTGTTATACAATGTAGAACAATAAAACATGAAAACTTCCAGGGGCGGCAGGGTTGAATACTTTTTATAGGATATTTATATATATCCTGAGATTGAGTGAATAAATACACATACAGCACCCAAAATACACACACAAGATACAAGATTACTCAGATATCATTAAATACACAAAAGTATTGGGTAAGTTAATTGGTCATTGTAAATTGTCCTGTCATTAGCCTAGGGTTAGGGCCAGAAGGGCTTTGTCTCTAAATAAAATAAATAAATGGATATTGTGAAAGGATTCACCTCAAGTTGTTAAAGACCCTCCGCTCTAGCTCAGTTTTAAAATAAACAGTACTTTTATCATTCTGGGTCTTGCATGCAAATATGCTACAATACTATCTGGCAACCTGGACATTGTTGCAAACACTAATAATGTGTGGCAAAAGGGAAATGATTCTGTAAGGGTTTTATTTGGATATAATGAAACATCATTGTATCCAGTTTTCAATTGTAATCGTCCTTTTCCTAATGTTAAACTATAGAGCTCGAATTAACACCACAAATAAAAATCGATTGTAATGCTCCTTTGGAAATTTCGGTTTTGCACCATTTTAGTTGCTGTTTAGTTTTGTTTTTAGATTTTTTTATTGTACAGTATGTCCAAAATAATCACTCTGAAATTACCATTCTGTCATTTTTTACAAAAACAGAGACTCGGCCTGAGTTTCACAAAAGGCCTTGCTATTTCTGAACAATTCCGGAAAGAACAACACAGTTAGTTATTTATTTATAAGACCATAAAATATAGGACAAGAATTAGGCCATTTGGTCCATCAAGTCTGATGCACCATTTTATCGTACCTCATCTTCAGCATTGTCAATCACCTTTCCTACGATATTGCTTGCTTTGTTAACCCTTTTGTTCCTGGAATCATTCTCATGAACCTCCTCTGAACACTTTGCAACGTCAGTACACCTTTCTGTCGATAAGGGGCCTAAAACTGCTCACAATACTCCAATTGAGGCCTTTATAAAGAATTCAACATTACAGCCTTGCTTTTATTTGGAAACAGCACAGCCAAAGAGCCATGCCACATCGCAACCCACCAACTTAACCCTGGCCAATCATGGGAGAAGTACAATGACCAATTAACCTACCAACTGGTACGTCTTTGGAACGTGGGAGGAAACCCAGGCTTGCATGAGAAAAAATGTACACATTTGCTTTCAGAGGGTGCCGGAATTGAACTCTGAGTCCCCAAGCTGTAATAGCATCGCAGTGGCCGCTATGCTACTGTCCACCCAGTTTTTTATTTCCCAAGTGGCTATCAAACTCTCCTTAATATTTCACCCAAGTGGCCATTAGAGGGCATCTGAGGCAGCCCCATGTGCCACTCTGTTTTGAATTCTGATCCATTCATTTATCACATGCACATTGAAACCTACAGTGGTCTGGGAACAGAGTCATTTGTGTTTTGTAACCCTGCTTGAGCTCTCAGGTCTTCTTCCACTGGTCTCTTCAATTTAAACAATCTCCCTTAAAAGATCATTGGCAGGTCAGCTTTTTTTGAACTACACTCCAAACTGTGGAATTCAATACCTAAAACTATAAGGGATACAGACTCAGTCGAAACTTTTAAATGCCAACTCAAAACTGATTTATTTAACTTTGCTTTCAACTGACATCTTCTTGTCTTTTATTTTCATGTTTGCACTTTATCCCGTTGTAAAACACTTTGAACACTATGAAATTTGCTCTATAAATATGTTGTTGTTGTTGTTGTTGTTGTTATTATTATTATTATTATTTGCATTAACAACCAACACACTTAAGGATGTGCTGGGGGCAGCCCATATTCTGGTCGCAACATAGAATGCCCACAGTATTCAACACAACAACAACAGCGAAACAAGCCCCAGACCTCCCTTTCACCAAGCTCCTACCCCAGGACAGGACAGGCTGCCTTCAGCCTCCAGTAGGCTCACAAGAGCAAGAGAAGGGATTGAAATTTGACTGAGAAGGCTGCAACACAGCACGGTAAACCCGTGTTGCACTCATTAGACAGACCTTCCTGTACTGAATCCACAAAGGTAAAAGGGTCCTTGAAGATAAACTAGATTTTCTCTGGGAACAAACACAAATACTGACAGAAGTCAACAGGTCAGATAGCATCTAAAGAGTTAACATCTTGGAGCAAGTAAGATAGCTGGCTGAGAGAAGTAAAGGGCTGAAGAAGAAGGAATCTGATAAAAGAATACAGTGGACCATGGGAGAAAGGGAAGGCTCCCTTTTTACCCCTTCTCATCTGTCAATCACCTCTCTCTGGTACCCTTCCTCCTTCCCTTTCTCCTATGGTCCACATTCCTCTCCTATCAGATTAATTTACTTTTTCCACCAGCTTCTTCCTTCATCCCCTCCTCTCCCACCCTCTGGGATTCACCTATCACCTTCTAGCCTGTCCTCCTTCCCCTCCCCCATGTTCTTTTCTGGAATGCAGCCCCTTCCTTTGCAGTCCTGATGAAAGACCTCAGCCTGAAATGTCGACTGTTCATTCCTGACCTGCCAGTTCCTCCAGCATTTTGTGTGTGTTGCTCTGGATTTCCAGCACCTGAAGAATCTCTTATGTCATCTTCTCTGGAGCACCTCAGAAAGACAACAACATCCTGTCTATTTGGTGACATTTATTGATGAACTCCTGGATTCTGGTGGTCTGATGTGGGGGTTAATCGAACTATAGTATCAGCAGACCAAATCCTGAGATTTGTCATAACCAAAATACACAAAATGCTGGGAACTCAGCAGGCCAGGCAGCATCTATGGAAAAGAGTACAGTTGACATTTCAGGTCCAGATCCTTCTGCAGGAATGGAGAAAAAAAGATGAGGAGTTGGCATTAGAATGTGGGGGCAGGGGAGGGAGGGAGGGAGGGAGGAGGGGTGAAGTAAAGAGCTGGGAGGTTGATTGGTGAAAGAGTTACAGGACCGGAGAAGGGGGAGTCTGATAGGAGAGGGAAGAAGGCCATGGAAGAAAGGGAAGGGGGAGGAGCAGCAGAGGGAGGTGATAAGCAGATAAAGAGATAAGGTGAGAGAGGGAAATAGGAATGGGGAATTGTGAAGGAGAGGGGTGGGGATGTTCATGCCATCAGGCTGGAGGTGATCCAGATGGAATATGAGGTGTTACTGAGTGTGGCCTCATTGCAACAACTGAGGAGACCATGGATTGACATGTCGGAACGGGAATGGGAAGTGGAATTAAAATGGGTGGCCACTAGGAGATCCCGTTTGTTCTGGTGGGTGAGGTGTAGGTGTTTAGCAAAGCGGTCTCCCAATCTACGTCGGGTCTCACCGATGTACGGGAGGCCACACCGGGGAGGACTGGACACAGTAGATGACCCCAACAGGTGAAGAGTTGCCTCACCTGGAAGGACTGTTTGGGGCCTTGAATGGTCATAAGGGAGGAGGTGTAGGGGCAACTATTGACACTTGTTGCACTTGCAAGGGTAAGTGCCAGGAGGGAGGTCAGTTGAGAGAGACAAATGGACAAGGGAGTCGCATAGGGAACAATCCCTGTGGAAAGCAGAAAGTGAGGGTGAGGAGGGGGAAGGAAAGATGCGTTTGGTAGTGGGATGCCATTGGAGATGACGGAAGTTCCAGAGAATTATGTGCTGGATGCGGAGGCTGGTAGGGTGACAAAGCAACTCTATCAATATGAAGGAGATGGGCTTCTGGGCATTGATGGTGGAGAAGGGGAAGCCCCTTTCTTTGAAGAAGGAGGACATCTGATTCATTCTGCAATGAAAAACTTCATCCTGAGAGCAGATCTGGCGGAGACAGAGGAATCGAGAGAAGGGGATGGCACTTTGACAAGGAACAGGATGGGAGGAGATATAGTCCAGGTAACTGTGAGAATCCGTGGGTTTGTAACAGGCATCAGTAGATAAGCCGTCTCCAGAGATAAAGAGAGAGAGAGATCGAGAAAGGGGAGGGAGGTGCCGGAAATGGACCAGGTAAATTTGAGGGCAGGGTGGAAGTTGGAGGCAAAGTTGATGAAGTCAACAAGGTCCACATGGGTGCGGGAAGCAGGACCAATGCAGTCGTCAGTGTAGGAAAGGTTGGGGAGTGATGCCAACATCAATTTCTTGAACTCCTGATACCACACTCAGATTGGAGGAGCAACACTTTATATTCTGTTTGAGTAGCCTCCAACCTGATAGCATGAACATCGATTTCTCAAACTCCTGGTAATGGCCTCCTCTCACCACCTTCATTCCCCATTCCCATTTTCTTCTCTCACCTTACCTTCTTACCTGCCTATCACCTCCCTCTGGTGTTCCTCCTTCTTTTCCCTCCCCCATGGTCTTCTGTCCTCTCCAATCAGATTCTCCCTTCTCCAGCCCTCTATCTCTTTCATCAATCAACATCCCAGCTCTTCATTTCCCCCTTGCCCGTCCCCCACCAGCTTCATCTATCACCTTGTGTTTCTTCCTCCCCTCGCCTCCTTACTCTGACTCCTCATTTTTTTCCTCCAGTTCTGTTGAAGGGCCTTGGCCTGAAACATCGACTGTACTCTTTTCCATAGCTGCTGCCTGGCCTGCTGAGTTCCTCCAGCATTTGTGTGGATTTCCAGTGTCTGCAGATTTTCTCTTGTTTGAGATTGGTACCAAAATGCTCCTGATAAATGACATTGGTGAGAAAATGCAACAAAAATATTCATTCTCTGTAAACCTGGATCTCTTCCCATAACTCATCTATTACAGAGAAATATTTCATTTTGAGATACAGCACAGAACAGGACTTTCTGGCCCTTTGAGCCATGCCACACCCTGATTTAACCAATGACCATTAATCTACTAATGGGTACATCTTTGGACTGTGGGAGGAAACTGGAGCACCCAGAGGAAACTCACGCATTCCACTGAGAGAGCAAACTCCTTACAGAGGGTGCCAGGATTGAACTCCAAGCTCGGAAGTCTCAAGCTGTAATAACGTCATGGTAATGGCTACACTACCGTGGTGCCTAAATATTAGGGGCTTTGTACTGTCATTGGTATTTCAGTGTTATGTCTAAGCCTCCTAAAATGACATAGTAACTTCATTCTTGCCAGAGAATTGTTAAAACTCATGGTACTACAGGAAAAGTTGCTGGCATGGATAGAACAGTGGCTGACTGGCAGGAGGCAAGGAGTGGGAGTAAAGGGAGCCTTTTCTGGTTGGCTGCTGGTGCCTAGTGGTGTTCCACAGGGGCCTGTGTTGGGATTGGTTCTTATTACATTATATGTCAATGACTAGAATGACAGAATTGATGGCTTTGTCACCAAGTTTGTGGACAATAGGTGGAGTGGCAGGTAGCTTTGAGGGTGCAGGGAGACTGCAGAAAGACAGATTAAGAGCATGGGCAAAGAACTGGCAGATGGAATATAGTGTCGGGAAGTGTATGGTCATACACTTTGGTAGAAGGAATAAAGGCATAGACTATTTTATAAAAAGGATGAAAATTCAGAAAGCAAAGGTCTAAAGGGACTTAAAGTTAATTTGCAGGTTGAGTTGATAGTAAAGAAGGCAAATGCAATGTTAGCATTCATTTCGAGAGGACTAGGATGTAAAATCAAGGATGTCATGTTGAGGCTTTATAAGGCATTGGTCAGACTGCACTTGGAGTATTGTGAGTTTTGGGCCCTTATCAGAGGAAAAATGTGCTGGTATTAGAGAGTGTCCAGAGGAGGTTTGCAAAAATGATTCCATGAATAAAAGGGTTAACGTATGAAGAATATTTGATTGCTCTGAGCCTATACTGAATGGAGTTTTTAAAAATGAGAAGGTGTCTCATTGAAACCTATCGAATATTGAAAGGCCTAGATAGAGTGGGCATGTAGATGATGTTTCCAATAGTTGGGGAGTCTAGGACCAGAGGGCACAGCCTCAGAATAGAAGGACGTCTATTTAGAACAGAGATGAGGAGGAATTTCTTCAGCCAGAGGGTGGTAACTCTGTGGATTTCATTACCACAGACTGCAGGGTGAATTCTATCAAAATATGATTACTGTTTCCCAAGGTTCCTTTATCTTAAACTCCCTAATCAAATCTGGTTCATTACCCAACATCGAATCCAGAATTGCCGTTCCCCTAGTGGGCTCAACCACAAACTGCTCTAAGAAGCCTTCTCATCGGCACTCTACAAGTTCGCTCTCTTCGGATCCAGGGCCAATCTGATTTTCCCAATCACCCTGCATATTGAAATCCCCCATGATTATTGCAGCACTGTCATTTTTACATGCCTTTTCTATCTCCTGTTGACATTTCTAGCCCATTTCCTGTTTACCATTCAGGGGCCTGTATATAACTTCCATCAAGGATTTTTTACCCTTATAGCTTCTTAACTCAACCTACACGTTCCGATCCTATGTCACCTCTTTCTAAGGATTTGATTTCATTCTTTACCAACAAAACCATGACATTCCCTCTGTCTATCTACCTGTCCTTTTGATACAAGATGTATCCTTGGATGTTAAGCTCCCAACTATGATCTTCTTTCAACTATGATTCAGTTATGCCAACAAAATTACACCTGTCAATCTGTAACTGTGCTTCAAGATCATCTACCTTATTCCATATGCTGCATGCATTCAACTATAACACCTTCAATCCTGTATTAACCACCCTTTATGATTTTGTCCCACATTACACATCACCTCATCCTACTGACCGCGATTTTGCCCTATCATCTGCCCTCAGAAAAAGAATCTCTGGGTTGTATGTGGTGACATACATGTACTTTGATAATAAATTTTACTTTGAGATTTGGACTATGAACTGTCCTACCTCACAATCTCACTACACACTGCATCAACTTGTATATCAACTGCCCCATTCTCAACTCTGTTACTCTGGTTCAAATTCCTCTGCCAATTTAGTTTGAACCCTCCCTGACAGCTCTAGCACACCTGCCAGCAAGTATATTGGACCCCTCAGATTTCTTTTTGTACAGGTCATACCTTCCCCAGATCTCAATGATCCAGAAATCTGAATTCCTGCCCCCTGCACCAATTCCTCAGCCACTCATTCATCTGTATTATCATCCTATTCCTGTCCTGACTAGCACGAGGTACTGGGAGTTCTGTTCTTCAGCCTTTCCCCTATCTCCCTATACTCACTGCACAGGACCTCTTCCCCCTTTCTGTCTACAATATGTCAGTGTGCGCCATGACCGTCACTCACTCTCCCTCCTGAGGACGTCCTGCAACTGCTCAGAGACATCCTGGACCCTGGTAGCTGTAAGGCAATGCACCATCCTGGCATCTTCATAGCAGCCAGCGAATCTGCTGTCCATTCCCCTGACTATCACAACCGCTCCCTTCCCCACTAAGCTTCACAGCCAGCCACGGTGCCACTGGCCTGGCTGCAGCTGCTCTGCCCCACTGGCTCATTCCTCCATTCCTCCACCCAGCAGTACACGTTGTTGAGAGGAATCACCACAGGGAACCCAGCACTGGCTGCTTACTCCCCTTACTTCTGCTGGTGGCCACCCACCTACTAACTGAAGTCTGCACTTTGGGTGTGGCCACCACAGCAGATCTCACCTATGAGGTGTACAGCCTCCCGGCTGATCCTGAGTGCATCCAGCTCCAGCTCCAGTTCCTTGAGCTTGTCAGTCAGCAGCTGAAGCTGAGAGCATTTCCTGCAGGGTGTGTTCATCAGGGAGATCGTCGGGTACTCTGGAAAGCCCACATCTCAAAAGAACATTCCACCGCCCAGTCCTGGTCGCCTCACTACAGGAAGGATGTGGAAACCATAGAAAGGGTGCAGAGGAGATTTACAAGGATGTTGCCTGGATTGGGGAGCATGCTTTATGAAAACAGGTTGAGTGAACTCGGCCTTTTCTCCTTGGAGCTGCGGAGGATGAGAGGTGAACTGATAGAGGTGTATAAGATGATGAGAGGCATTGATCGTGTGGATAGTCAGAGGCTTTTTCCCAGGGCTGAAATGGCCAGCATGAGAGGGCACAGTTTTAAGGTGTTTGGAAGTAGGTACAGAGGAGATGTCAGGGGTAGGTTTTTCACTCAGAGAGTGGTGAGTGCGTGGAATGGGCTGCTGATGGCGGTGGAGGTGGATACGACAGGGTCTTTTAAGAGACTCCTGGACAGGGACATGGAGCTCAGGAAAATAGAGGGCTATGGGTAAGACAAAGTAATTTCTAAGATAAGGACATGTTCGGCACAGCTTTGTGAGCCGAAGGACCTGTGTTGTGTTTTGTAGGTTTTCTATGTTTCTATACCAGCAGATCCTTCTTTAGATAAGGGCCCAAAACTGCTCACAGTACTCCAAGTGCAGTCTGACCAATGCTTCATAAAGCCTCAGCTGTGGTTAAGTTTTGTAGAAATTATGATGAGGATGTGGAAGAGAGGAAAGAGACTAGGATGCAAATTGTTCCTAACTCTTGGTAATATCTTGCATTCATGTTTACTGCAAAGTATCAGGTTCACAGATGAAACCAATTTTGTACTTTTTTCCTAAACAGAACTAGTTCTGCTCTTTTGCCTTATGGTTTTATAGCTTCCTACCTTTTCAGTCACTTTCTTCTGCATTTCCAGCATTTCTCATTAAGTCCCATTGCATGTGGCCAAAGTAATCAAGGCGGTTGTGAAAGGGTTTTTGACAGCGAGGTGGAGATCTCTGTTTGTCAGCTCTAACCTCTCAACCGCTGCACAGCAGTGGCTTCAGAGGAAGATGAGAGTGAGAAAAATGATTAACTATCATCACCCTTCATTATCAGCATCCATTGGTGACTTTTCTGACAGGTGAGGCCCAGACATTCATGTCTTACCAAGCCTGAGTGTTACCGTGGTGACATGCACTTTCTGTGAAACCCCACCATCAACCTCATAAAGCAGCGAGAAGCTGGGAGGTTGTCTAGAATACACCAGCCAATAAATCCTCATGGCAACTTTCCCACGGGAAGTCCACAACAAACTCCACACAAATTCGGATAGAAAAATCATGCTGTCAGTTTTTAATGCAGCCTCTTTAATTCTGAATCAGAATCAGGTTTAATATCACTGGCATATATCGTGAAGTATATTGTTCTAAGGCAGCAGTACATTGAAGTACTTAATAAACAAATCTATAAATTACAATAAAGAATAAACACATAAGAAAATTAATTTAAGTAGTGCAAGAAGAGAGCAAAAAAAACCAAAACTAGTGTACATGGGTTCATTGTCCATTCAGAAGTCTGGTGGTGGGGGCTGAAGCTGTTCCTGAGATGGTAAGTGTGTGTCTTCAGGCTCCTGTACCTCCTGTGTCCTTAATGACAGAACACAGGAGGTTCTGCAGAGGCTGGAAATCCAGGGCAACACACACAAAATGTGGAGGAACTCAGCAGGTCAGGCAGCATCTATGGAGGGGAATAAACAGCTGACGGTTTGGACCGAGACCCTTCATCAGGACTGTTTAAATCAAATCTGCTTTCAGAAGGTCTCATGACTTTTCCATTCAAATGAGAGGCAGGACATTGTCATTAAAAATCAGAAAAATAAAATTAGACAGCTACAAAATAAAGCATGTCTAAATTTAAAGGTCCATTTTTTGAAAATTTCTACAAAATTTGATATGAGGCAGAGCTCTAGCAGTTCAATATTTATTTATTTAGAGATAGTACTCCTCCGCCTCCACCCCCAACCTTCTTATTCTGGCTTCTTCCCCCTTCCTTTCCAGCCTGAAATCTCAACTGTTTATTCCTTTCCATAGATGCTGCCTGACCTGCTGAGTTCCTCCAGCATCTGCAGAATCTCTCTGCTTTGCTTTGACTAACACAGCAACCTCATGTTCCCATGGCCTTGGCTTTGTCGGAGAAGGTACAGGTTTGTAGTGATAATGTAATTCCTCAGGTGGAGTATGATGTTCTAAAGGGTTACTCCTCTAATGAAGAATGCCTATACCTGACTTTGTTTAACGTGGGGAGTTTAATGCACGGGCAGCCATCTCATGGTCCTTGACAGATCAGTGTCAGGGTTGACTGCTGCAGCCTTCCTCCCTCTTCATTCTCATTGTGACGTGTCGTCATCTTCTGCCAGCTCCACCACAGAGGTCTCGGTTGGATCATTCTTTGTCTAGAAACTGATCCTACCCTCTCAGGACCTCACAAGCCTCTCCACCACGACAAGGTGATGGTGACCCTACCAGGGGCCAAGCTGTGGACCGTATTCCTCTCAGGACCTCACAAGTCTCTCCACCACGACAAGGTGATGGTGACCCTACCAGGGGCCAAGCCGTGGACCGTATTCCTCTCAGGACCTCACAAGCCTCTCCACCACGACAAGGTAATGATAACGCTACCAGGAGCCAAGCTGTGGACCATATTCCTCTCAGGACCTCACAAGCCTCTCCACCACGACAAGGTAATGATAACGCTACCAGGAGCCAAGCTGTGGACCGTATTCCTCTCAGGACCTCACAAGTCTCTCCACCACGACAAGGTAATGGTGACCCTACCAGGAGCCAAGCTGTGGACCGTATTCCTCTCAGGACCCACAAGCCTCTCCACCACGACAAGGTGATGGTGACGCTACCAGGGGCCAAGCTGTGGACCGTATTCCTCACAGGACCTCACAAGTCTCTCCACCACGACAAGGTAATGGTGACCCTACCAGGAGCCAAGCTGTGGACCGTATTCCTCTCAGGACCTCACAAGTCTCTCCACCATGACAAGGTGATGGTGACCCTACCAGGAGCCAAGCTGTGGACCGTATTCCTCTCAGGACCCACAAGCCTCTCCACCACGACAAGGTGATGGTCCTCGGAGAAGTACAGGTTGTGTGTGGGTGAGTTGCTGAATCAGGGAGGGGTTAATAAAGGTGTGGGACAGGGAAATGGAATGACAGGACTGGCGTAGAAGGGTGACAGATTGCCAGCGCAGACACAGAGTACATTTATTATCGAACTATGTATACATCTTCCTACAGGCAGCCACAAACCAAAGAACCACAAAGGAATTCACAAAACCCCCTATTCCACAAAGACCATCAAACACCCAGTGTGTGGAAAAGAAAGAACACATTGCACGTGATAAAAAAAATGCAATCAAGCATCTACAGAACGTGAACTACGGAGTCCCAGAAAGTGAGTCCACAGTCACGGACACAGTTCAGCAACACAGCCGGTCCAGGGTCCAGAGCCGATGGGTCAAGTCCACAGTCACGGACACAGTTCATCACCGTAGCCGGTCCAGGGTCCAGAGCCGATGGGTCAAGTCCACAGTCACGGACACAGTTCATCACCGCAGCCGGTCCAGGGTCCAGGGCCGATGGGTCAACTCCACATTCACGGACACAGTTCATCACCGCAGCCGGTCCAGGGTCCAGAGCCGATGGGTCAAGTCCACAGTCACGGACACAGTTCAGGACCGGTCCAGGGTCCAGGGCTGATGGGTCAAGTACACAGTCACGGACGCAGTTCAGCAACGCAGCCGGTCCAGGGTTCAGGGCCGATGGGTCAAGTCCACAGTCACGGACGCAGTTCAGCACCACAGCCGGTCCAGGGTCCAGAGCAGATGGGTCAAGTCCACAGACACGGACACAGTACAGGACAGGTCCAGGGTTCAGGGCCGATGGCTCAAGTCCACAGTCACGGACACAGTTCAGGACCGGTCCGGGGTCCAGAGCCGATGGATCAAGTCCACAGTCACGGACACAATTCAGCACCGCAGCTGGTCCAGGGTCCAGAGACGATGGGTCAAGTGCACAGTCACGGACAGAGTTCAGGACCGGTCAACGGTCCAGGGCCAATGGGTCAAGTCCACAGTCACGGGCACAGTTCAGCAACGCAGCCGGTCCACGGTCCAGGGCCGATGGATGAATTCCACAGTCACAGACACAGTTCAGGACCGGTCCAGGGTCCAGGGCCGATGGGTCAAGTCCACAGTCACGGACACAGTTCAGAACCGCAGCCGGTCCAGCGTCCAGGGCCGATGGCTCAAGTCCACAGTCACGGACACAGTTCAGCACCGCAGCCGGTCCAGGGTTCAGGGCCGATGGGTCAAGTCTACAGTCACGGACACAGTTCAGCACCGCAGCTGGTCCATGGTCCAGAGCCGATGGGTCAAGTCCACAGTCACGGACACTGTTCAATACCGCAGCCGGTTCAGGGTCCAGGGCCGATGGGTCAAGTCCACAGTCACGGACACAGTTCAGCACCGCAGCTGGTCCAGGGTCCAGAGACGGTGGGTCAAGTGCACAGTCACGGACAGAGTTCAGGACCGGTCTACGGTCCAGGGCCAATGGGTCAAGTCCACAGTCACGGGCACAGTTCAGCAACGCAGCCGGTCCACGGTCCAGGGCCGATGGATGAATTCCACAGTCACAGACACAGTTCAGGACCGGTCCAGGGTCCAGGGCCAACGGGTCAAGTCCACAGTCACGGACACAGTTCAGCGCCGCAGACGGTCCAGGGTCCAGAGCCGATGGGTCAAGTCCACAGTCACGGACACAATTCAGCAACGCAGCCGGTCCAGTGTCCAGAGCCGATGGGTCAAGTCCACAGTCACGGACACAGTTCAGGACCGGTCCAGGGTCCAGGGCCGATGGGTCAACTCCACAGTCACGGACACAGTTCAGCACCGCGGTGGGTCCAGCGTCCAGGGCCGATGGCTCAAGTCCACAGTCACGGGCACAGTTCAGCACCGCGGCGGCTCCAGCGTCCAGGGCCGATAGAACAAGTCCACAATCACGGACACAGTTCAGCACCGCAGCCGGTCCAGGGTCCAGGGCCGATGGGTCAAGTCCACAATCACGGACACAGTTCAGCACCGCATCCGGTCCAGGGTCCAGGGCCGATGGGTCAAGTCCACAGTCACGGACACAGTTCAGGACCGGTTCAGGGTCCAGAGCCTGTGGGTTAAGTCCACAGTCACGGACACTGTTCATCACCACAGCCGGTCCAGGGTCCAGGGCCGATGGCTCAAGTCCACAGTCACGGACACAGTTCAGGACCGGTTCAGGGTCCAGAGCCTGTGGGTCAAGTCCACAGTCACGGACACAGTTCACCACCGCAGCTGGTCCAGGGTCCAGAGCCGATGGGTCAAGTCCACAGTCATAGACACAGTTTAGCACCGCAGCGGTCAGGGTCCAGAGCCGATGGATCAAGCCCACAGTCACGGGCACAGTTCAGGACCGGTCCAGGGTCCAGGGCCGATGGGTCAAGTCCACAGTCACGGACACAGTTCAGTACCGCAACCGGTCCAGGGTCCAGGGCCGATGGGTCAAGTCCACAGTCACGGACACAGTTCAGTACCGCAACCGGTCCAGGGTCCAGAGCCTGTGGGTCAAGTCCACAGTCACGGACACAGTTCACCACCGCAGCTGGTCCAGGGTCCAGAGCCGATGGGTCAAGTCCACAGTCATAGACACAGTTTAGCACCGCAGCGGTCAGGGTCCAGAGCCGATGGATCAAGCCCACAGTCACGGGCACAGTTCAGGACCGGTCCAGGGTCCAGGGCGGATGGGTCAAGTCCACAGTCACGGACACAGTTCAGTACCGCAACCGGTCCATGGTCCAGGGCCGATGGGTCAAGTCCACAGTCACGGACACAGTTCAGTACCGCAACCGGTCCAGGGTCCAGAGCCGATGGCTCAAGTCCACAGTCACGGGCACAGTTCAGCAACGCAGCCGGTCCAGGGTCCAGAGCCGAAGGGTCAAGTCCACAGTCACGGACACAGTTCAGCAACGCAGCCGGTCCAGGGTCCAGAGCCGATGGGTCAAGTCCACAGTCACGGACACAGTTCAGCACCGCAGCCGGTCCAGTGTCCAGAGCCGATGGGTCAAGTCCACAGTCACGGACACAATTCAGGACCAGTCCAGGGTCCAGGGCCGATGGGTCAACTCCACAGTCACGGACACAGTTCAGCACCACGGCGGGTCCAGCGTCCACGGCCGATGGGAGAAGTCCACAATCAAGGACACAGTTCAGCACCGCAGCCGGTCCAGGGTCCAGGGCCGATGGGTCAAGTCCACAGTCACGGACACAGTTCAGCACTGCAGCCGGTCCAGGGTCCAGAGCCGATGGGTCAAGTCCACAGTCACGGACACAGTTCAGCACTGCAGCCGGTCCAGGGTCCAGAGCCGATGGGTCAAGTCCACAGTCATGGACACAGTTCAGCACCGCGGCGGGTCCAGCGTCCAGGGCCGATGGCTCAAGTCCACAGTCACGGGCACAGTTCAGCACCGCAGCCGGTCCAGTGTCCAGGGCCGATGGGTCAAGTCCACAGTCACGGACACAGTTCAGGACCGGTTCAGGGTCCAGAGCCTGTGGGTCAAGTCCACAGTCACGGACACAGTTCACCACCGCAGCTGGTCCAGGGTCCAGAGCCGATGGGTCAAGTCCACAGTCATAGACACAGTTTAGCACCGCAGCGGTCAGGGTCCAGAGCCGATGGATCAAGCCCACAGTCACGGGCACAGTTCAGGACCGGTCCAGGGTCCAGGGCGGATGGGTCAAGTCCACAGTCACGGACACAGTTCAGTACCGCAACCGGTCCAGGGTCCAGGGCCGATGGGTCAAGTCCACAGTCACGGACACAGTTCAGTACCGCAACCGGTCCAGGGTCCAGAGCCGATGGCTCAAGTCCACAGTCACGGGCACAGTTCAGCAACGCAGCCGGTCCAGGGTCCAGAGCCGATGGGTCAAGTCCACAGTCACGGACACAGTTCAGCAACGCAGCCGGTCCAGGGTCCAGAGCCGATGGGTCAAGTCCACAGTCACGGACACAGTTCAGCACCGCAGCCGGTCCAGTGTCCAGAGCCGATGGGTCAAGTCCACAGTCACGGACACAATTCAGGACCAGTCCAGGGTCCAGGGTCCAGGGCCGATGGGTCAACTCCACAGTCACGGACACAGTTCAGCACCACGGCGGGTCCAGCGTCCAGGGCCGATGGGACAAGTCCACAATCAAGGACACAGTTCAGCACCGCAGCCGGTCCAGGGTCCAGGGCCGATGGGTCAAGTCCACAGTCACGGACACAGTTCAGCACTGCAGCCGGTCCAGGGTCCAGAGCCGATGGGTCAAGTCCACAGTCACGGACACAGTTCAGCACCGCGGCGGGTCCACCGTCCAGGGCCGATGGCTCAAGTCCACAGTCACGGGCACAGTTCAGCACCGCAGCCGGTCCAGTGTCCAGGGCCGATGGGTCAAGTCCACAGTCACGGACACAGTTCAGGACCGGTTCAGGGTCCAGAGCCTGTGGGTCAAGTCCACAGTCACGGACACTGTTCATCACCACAGCCGGTCCAGGGTCCAGGGCCGATGGCTCAAGTCCACAGTCACGGACACAGTTCAGCACCGCAGCCGGTCCAGGGTCCAGGGCCGATGGGTCAAGTCCACAGTCACGGACACAGTTCAGCACCGCAGCTGGTCCAGGGTCCAGGGCCGATGGGTCAAGTCCACAGTCACGGACACAGTTCAGCGCCGCAGCCGGTCCATGGTCGAGAGCCGATGGGTCAAGTCCACAGTCACGGACACAGTTCAGGACGGGTCCAGGGTCCAGGGCCGATGGATCAAGTCCACAGTCACGGACACAGTTCAGCACCGCGGTGGGTCCAGCGTCCAGGGCCGATGGCTCAAGTCCACAGTCACGGACACAGTTCAGGACGGGTCCAGGGTCCAGGGCCGATGGATCAAGTCCACAGTCACGGACACAGTTCAGCACCGCGGTGGGTCCAGCGTCCAGGGCCGATGGCTCAAGTCCACAGTCACGGACACAGTTCAGGACCGGTTCAGGGTCCAGGGCCGATGGGTCAAGTCCACAGTCACGGACACAGTTCAGCACCGCAGCTGGTCCAGGGTCCAGAGACGACGGGTCAAGTGCACAGTCACGGACAGAGTTCAGGACCGGTCAACGGTCCAGGGCCAATGGGTCAAGTCCACAGTCACGGGCACAGTTCAGCAACGCAGCCGGTCCACGGTCCAGGGCGATGGATGAATTCCACAGTCACAGACACAGTTCAGGACCGGTCCAGGGTCCAGGGCCGATGGGTCAAGTCCACAGTCACGGACACAGTTCAGCACCGCAGCTGGTCCAGGGTCCAGAGACGACGGGTCAAGTGCACAGTCACGGACAGAGTTCAGGACCGGTCAACGGTCCAGGGCCAATGGGTCAAGTCCACAGTCACGGACACAGTTCAGAACAGCAGCCGGTCCAGGGTCCAGAGCCGATGGGTCAAGTCGACAGTCACGGACACAGTTCAGCGCCGCAGCCGGTCCAGGGTCCAGAGCCGATGGGTCAAGTCGACAGTCACGGACACAGTTTAGCACCGCAGCGGTCAGAGTCCAGAGCCGATGGATCAAGACCACAGTCACGGGCACATTTCAGGACCGGTCCAGGGTCCAGGGCCGATGGGTCAAGTCCACAGTCACGGACACAGTTCATCACCGCAGCTGGTCCAGGGTCCAGAGCCGATGGCTCAAGTCCACAGTCACGGGCACAGTTCAGCAACGCATCCGGTCCAGGGTCCAGAGCCGATGGCTCAAGTCCACAGTCAAGGACACAGTTCACCACCGCAGCCGGTCCAGGGTCCAGGGCCGATGGCTCAAGTCCACAGTCACGGACACAGTTCAGCACCGCAGCTGGTCCAGGGTCCAGAGACGATGGGTCAAGTGCACAGTCACGGACAGAGTTCAGGACCGGTCAACGGTCCAGGGCCAATGGGTCAAGTCCACAGTCACGGGCACAGTTCAGCAACGCAGCCGGTCCACGGTCCAGGGCCAATGGATGAATTCCACAGTCACAGACACAGTTCAGGACCGGTCCAGGGTCCAGGGCCGATGGGTCAAGTCCACAGTCACGGACACAGTTCAGAACCGCAGCCAGTCCAGCGTCCAGGGCTGATGGCTCAAGTCCACAGTCACGGACACAGTTCAGCACCGCAGCCGGTCCAGGGTTCAGGGCCGATGGGTCAAGTCCACAGTCACGGACACAGTTCAGCACCGCAGCTGGTCCATGGTCCAGAGCCGATGGCTCAAGTCCACAGTCACGGACACAGTTCAGGACCGGTCCAAGGTCCAGGGCCGATGGGTCAAGTCCACAGTCACGGGCACAGTTCAGCAACGCAGCCGGTCCACGGTCCAGGGCCGATGGATGAATTCCACAGTCACAGACACAGTTCAGGACCGGTCCAGGGTCCAGGGCCGATGGGTCAAGTCCACAGTCACGGACACAGTTCAGAACCGCAGCCGGTCCAGCGTCCAGGGCCGATGGCTCAAGTCCACAGTCACGGACACAGTTCAGCACCGCAGCCGGTCCAGGGTTCAGGGCCGATGGGTCAAGTCCACAGTCACGGACACAGTTCAGCACCGCAGCTGGTCCATGGTCCAGAGCCGATGGCTCAAGTCCACAGTCACGGACACAGTTCAGGACCGGTCCAAGGTCCAGAGCCGATAGGTCAAGTCCACAGTCACGGACACAGTTCAGGACCGGTCCAGGGTCCAGGGCCGATGGGACAAGTCCACAGTCACGGACACAGTTCAGCACCGCAGCCGGTCCAGGGTCCAGAGCCGATGGGTCAAGTCCACAGTCACGGACACAGTTCAGGACCGGTCCAGGGTCCAGGGCCGATGGGTCAAGTACACAGTCACGGACGCAGTTCAGCACTGCAGCCGGTCCAGGGTTCAGGGCCGATGGGTCAAGTCCACAGTCACGGACGCAGTTCAGCACCACAGCCGGTCCAGGGTCCAGAGCCAATGGGTCAAGTCCACAGACACGGACACAGTACAGGACAGGTCCAGGGTTCAGGGCCGATGGGTCAAGTGCACAGTCACGGACAGAGTTCAGCACTGCAGCCGGTCCAGGGTCCAGGGCCGATGGGTCAAGTCCACAGTCACGGACACAGTTCATCACCGCAGCTGGTCCAGGGTCCAGAGCCGATGGCTCAAGTCCACAGTCACGGGCACAGTTCAGCAACGCATCCGGTCCAGGGTCCAGAGCCGATGGCTCAAGTCCACAGTCATGGACACAGTTCAGGACCGGTCCAGGGTCCAGGGCCGATGGGTCAAGTCCACAGTCACGGACACAGTTCAGGACCGGTCCAGGGTCCAGAGCCGATGGGTCAAGTCCACAGACATGGACACAGTTCAGGACGGGTCCAGGGTCCAGGGCCGATGGGTCAAGTCCACAGTCACGGACACAGTTCACCACCGCAGCTGGTCCAGGGTCCAGTGCCAATGGGTCAAGTCCACAGTTATAGACACAGTTTAGCACCGCAGCGGTCAGTGTCCAGAGCCGATGGATCAAGTCCACAGTCACGGGCACAGTTCAGGACCGGTCCAGGGTCCAGGGCCGAAGGGTCAAGTCCACAGGCAAGGACACAGTTCAGCAACGCAGCCGGTCCAGGGTCCAGAGCCGATGGGTCAAGTCCACAGTCACGGACACAGTTTAGCACCGCATCCGGTCCAGGGTCCAGAGCCGATGGCTCAAGTCCACAGTCACGGACACAGTTCAGCACCGCAGCTGGTCCAGGGTCCAGAGCCGATGGCTCAAGTCCACAGTCATGGACACAGTTGAGCAGCACATCCGGTCCAGGGTCCAGAGCCGATGGCTCAAGTCCACAGTCACGGACACAGTTCAGGACCGGTCCAAGGTCCAGAGGCGATGGGTCAAGTCCACAGACACGGACACAGTTCAGCAACGCAGCCGGTCCACGGTCCAGGACCGATGGATTAATTCCACAGTCACAGACACAGTTCAGGACCGGTCCAGGGTCCAGGGCCGATGGGTCAAGTCCACAGTCACGGACACAGTTCAGCACCGCAGCAGGTCCAGGGTTCAGAGGCGATGGGTCAAGTCCACAGACACGGACACAGTTCAGCAACGCAGCCGGTCCAGGGTCCAGAGCCGATGGATCAAGTCCACAGTCACGGGCACAGTTCAGGACCGGTCCAGGGTCCAGGGCCGATGGGTCAAGTCCACAGTCACGGACACAGTTCAGTACCGCAACCGGTCCAGGGTCCAGGGCCGATGGGTCAAGTCCACAGTCACGGACACAGTTCAGCACCGCAGCCGGTCCAGGATCCAGAGCCGATGGGTCAAGTCCACAGTCACGGACACAGTTCAGCACCGCAGCTGGTCCAGGGTCCAGGGCCGATGGGTCAAGTCCACAGTCACGGACACAGTTCAGCACCGCAGCCGGTCCAGGGTCCAGAGACGATGGGTCAAGTCCACAGTCACGGGCACAGTTCAGGACCGCAGCGGTCAGAGTCCAGAGCCGATGGGTCAAGTCCACAGTCACGGACACAGTTCAGCAGCGCAGCCGGTCCAGGGTCCAGAGCCGATGGCTCAAGTCCACAGTCACGGACACAGTTCAGGACCGGTCCAAGGTCCAGAGCCGATGGGTCAAGTCCACAGTCACGGACACAATTCAGCGCCGCAGCCGGTCCACGGTCCAGGGCCGATGGATTAATTCCACAGTCACAGACACAGTTCAGGACCGGTCCAGGGTCCAGGGCCGATGGGTCAAGTCCACAGTCACGGACACAGTTCAGCACCGCAGCCGGTCCAGGGTCCAGAGCCGATGGGTCAAGTCCACAGACACGGACACAGTTCAGGACCGGTCCAGGGTCCAGGGCCGATGGGTCAAGTCCACAGTCACGGACACAGTTCACCACCGCAGCTGGTCCAGGGTCCAGTGCCGATGGGTCAAGTCCACAGTTATAGACACAGTTTAGCACCGCAGCGGTCAGGGTCCAGAGCCGATGGATCAAGTCCACAGTCACAGACACAGTTCAGGACCGGTCCAGGGTCCAGGGCCGATGGGTCAAGTCCACAGTCACGGACACAGTTCAGCAACGCAGCTGGTCCAGGGTCCAGGACCGATGGATTAATTCCACAGTCACAGACACAGTTCAGGACCGGTCCAGGGTCCAGGGCCGATGGGTCAATTCCACAGTCACGGACACAGTTCAGCACCGCAGCAGGTCCAGGGTTCAGAGCCGATGGGTCAAGTCCACAGACACGGACACAGTTCAGCAACGCAGCCGGTCCAGGGTCCAGAGCCGATGGATCAAGTCCACAGTCACGGGCACAGTTCAGGACCGGTCCAGGGTCCAGGGCCGATGGGTCAAGTCCACAGTTATAGACACAGTTTAGCACCGCAGCGGTCAGTGTCCAGAGCCGATGGATCAAGTCCACAGTCACGGGCACAGTTCAGGACCGGTCCAGGGTCCAGGGCCGATGGGTCAAGTCCACAGTCACGGACACAGTTCAGTACCGCAACCGGTCCAGGGTCCAGGGCCGATGGGTCAAGTCCACAGTCAAGGACACAGTTCAGCAACGCAGCCGGTCCAGGGTCCGGAGCCGATGGGTCAAGTCCACAGTCACGGACACAGTTTAGCACCGCATCCGGTCCAGGGTCCAGAGCCGATGGCTCAAGTCCACAGTCACGGACATAGTTCAGCACCGCAGCTGGTCCAGGGTCCAGAGCCGATGGCTCAAGTCCACAGTCATGGACACAGTTGAGCAGCACATCCGGTCCAGGGTCCAGAGCCGATGGCTCAAGTCCACAGTCACGGACACAGTTCAGGACCGGTCCAAGGTCCAGAGCCGATGGGTCAAGTCCACAGTCACGGACACATTTCAGCGCCGCAGCCGGTCCACGGTCCAGGACCGATGGATTAATTCCACAGTCACAGACACAGTTCAGGACCGGTCCAGGGTCCACGGCCGATGGGTCAAGTCCACAGTCACGGACACAGTTCAGCACCGCAGCAGGTCCAGGGTTCAGAGGCGATGGGTCAAGACCACAGACACGGACACAGTTCAGCAACGCAGCCGGTCCAGGGTCCAGAGCCGATGGATCAAGTCCACAGTCACGGGCACAGTTCAGGACCGGTCCAGGGTCCAGGGCCGATGGGTCAAGTCCACAGTCACGGACACAGTTCAGTACCGCAACCGGTCCAGGGTCCAGGGCCGATGGGTCAAGTCCACAGTCACGGACACAGTTCAGCACCGCAGCCGGTCCAGGATCCAGAGCCGATGGGTCAAGTCCACAGTCACGGACACAGTTCAGCACCGCAGCTGGTCCAGGGTCCAGGGCCGATGGGTCAAGTCCACAGTCACGGACACAGTTCAGCACCGCAGCCGGTCCAGGGTCCAGAGACGATGGGTCAAGTCCACAGTCACGGGCACAGTTCAGGACCGCAGCGGTCAGAGTCCAGAGCCGATGGGTCAAGTCCACAGTCACGGACACAGTTCAGCAGCGCAGCCGGTCCAGGGTCCAGAGCCGATGGCTCAAGTCCACAGTCACGGACACAGTTCAGGACCGGTCCAAGGTCCAGAGCCGATGGGTCAAGTCCACAGTCACGGACACAATTCAGCGCCGCAGCCGGTCCACGGTCCAGGGCCGATGGATTAATTCCACAGTCACAGACACAGTTCAGGACCGGTCCAGGGTCCAGGGCCGATGGGTCAAGTCCACAGTCACGGACACAGTTCAGCACCGCAGCCGGTCCAGGGTCCAGAGCCGATGGGTCAAGTCCACAGACACGGACACAGTTCAGGACCGGTCCAGGGTCCAGGGCCGATGGGTCAAGTCCACAGTCACGGACACAGTTCACCACCGCAGCTGGTCCAGGGTCCAGTGCCGATGGGTCAAGTCCACAGTTATAGACACAGTTTAGCACCGCAGCGGTCAGGGTCCAGAGCCGATGGATCAAGTCCACAGTCACGGGCACAGTTCAGGACCGGTCCAGGGTCCAGGGCCGATGGGTCAAGTCCACAGTCACGGACACAGTTCAGCAACGCAGCCGGTCCAGGGTCCAGAGCCGATGGGTCAAGTCCACAGTCACGGACACAGTACAGGACAGGTCCAGCGTTCAGGGCCGATGGCTCAAGTCCACAGTCACGGACACAGTTCAGGACCGGTCCGGGTTCCAGAGCCGATGGATGAAGTCCACAGTCACGGACACAGTTCAGCAACGCAGCCGGTCCAGAGTCCAGAGCCGATGGGTCAGGTCCACAGTCACGGACACAGTTCAGGACCGGTCCAGGGTCCAGAGCCGATGGGTCAAGTCCACAGTCACGGACACTGTTCAATACCGCATCCGGTCCAGGGTCCAGAGCCGATGGGTCAAGTCCACAGTCACGGACACTGTTCAATACCGCAGCCGGTCCAGGGTCCAGGGCCGATGGGTCAAGTCCACAGTCACAGACACAGTTCAGGACCGGTTCAGGGTCCAGGGCCGATGGGTCAAGTCCACAGTCACGGACACAGTTCAGCACCGCAGCTGGTCCAGGGTCCAGAGACGATGGGTCAAGTGCACAGTCACGGACAGAGTTCAGGACCGGTCCACGGTCCAGGGCCAATGGGTCAAGTCCACAGTCACGGGCACAGTTCAGCAACGCAGCCGGTCCACGGTCCAGGGCCGATGGATGAATTCCACAGTCACAGACACAGTTCAGGACCGGTCCAGGGTCCAGGGCCGATGGGTCAAGTCCACAGTCACGGACACAGTTCAGAACCGCAGCCGGTCCAGGGTCCAGAGCCGATGGGTCAAGTCGACAGTCACGGACACAGTTCAGCACCGCAGCCGGTCCAGGGTCCAGAGCCGATGGGTCAAGTCCACAGTCATGCACACAGTTCAGCACCGCAGCCGGTCCAGGGTCCAGAGCCGATGGGTCAAGTCCACAGTCACGGACACTGTTCAACTCCTCAGCCGGTCCAGGGTTCAGGGCCGATGGATCAAGTCCACACTCACAGACACAGTTCAGGACCGGTTCAGGGTCCAGGGCCGATGGGTCAAATCCACAGGCATGGACACAGTTCAGCTCCGCAGCCTGTCCAGGGTCCAGAGCCGATGGGTCAAGTCCACAGTCACGGACACAGTTCAGGAGCGGTCCAGGGTCCAGGGCCGATGGGTCAATTCCACAGTCACGGGCACAGTTCAGCACCGCAGCTGGTCCAGGGTCCATAGCCGATGGGTCAAGTCGACAGTCACGGACACAGTTCAGCGCCGCAGTCGGTCCAGGGTCCAGAGCCGATGGGTCAAGTCCACAGTCACGGACACAGTTTAGCACCGCAGCGGTCAGAGTCCAGAGCCGATGGGTCAAGTCCACAGTCACGGACACAGTTCATCACCGCAGCTGGTCCAGGGTCCAGAGCCGATGGCTCAAGTCCACAGTCACGGGCACAGTTCAGCAACGCAGCCGGTCCAGGGTCCAGGGCCGATGGATAAATTCCACAGTCACAGACACAGTTCAGGACCTGTCCACGGTCCAGGGCCGATGGTTCAAGTCCACAGTCACGGACACAGTTCAGGACCGGTCCAGGGTCCAGGGCCGATGGGTCAAGTCCACAGTCACGGACACAGTTCAACACCGCAGCCGGTCCAGGGTCCAGAGCCGATGGCTCAAGTCCACAGTCACGGACACAGTTCAGCAACGCAGCTGGTCCTGGATCCAGAGCCGATGGGTCAACTCCACATTCACGGACACAGTTCAGCAACGCAGCCAGTTTAGGGTCCAGGGCCGATGGGTCAAGTCCACATTCATGGACACTGTTCAACTCCGCAACCGGTCCAGGGTCCAGGGCCGATGGGTCAAGTCCACAGTCACGGACACAGTTCAGAACCGCAGCCGGTCCAGGGTCCAGAGCCGATGGGTCAAGTCGACAGTCACGGACACAGTTCAGCACCGCAGCCGGTCCAGGGTCCAGAGCCGATGGGTCAAGTCCACAGTCATGCACACAGTTCAGCACCGCAGCCGGTCCAGGGTCCAGAGCCGATGGGTCAAGTCCACAGTCACGGACACTGTTCAACTCCTCAGCCGGTCCAGGGTTCAGGGCCGATGGATCAAGTCCACACTCACAGACACAGTTCAGGACCGGTTCAGGGTCCAGGGCCGATGGGTCAAATCCACAGGCATGGACACAGTTCAGCTCCGCAGCCTGTCCAGGGTCCAGAGCCGATGGGTCAAGTCCACAGTCACGGACACAGTTCAGGAGCGGTCCAGGGTCCAGGGCCGATGGGTCAATTCCACAGTCACGGGCACAGTTCAGCACCGCAGCTGGTCCAGGGTCCATAGCCGATGGGTCAAGTCGACAGTCACGGACACAGTTCAGCGCCGCAGTCGGTCCAGGGTCCAGAGCCGATGGGTCAAGTCCACAGTCACGGACACAGTTTAGCACCGCAGCGGTCAGAGTCCAGAGCCGATGGGTCAAGTCCACAGTCACGGACACAGTTCATCACCGCAGCTGGTCCAGGGTCCAGAGCCGATGGCTCAAGTCCACAGTCACGGGCACAGTTCAGCAACGCAGCCGGTCCAGGGTCCAGGGCCGATGGATAAATTCCACAGTCACAGACACAGTTCAGGACCTGTCCACGGTCCAGGGCCGATGGTTCAAGTCCACAGTCACGGACACAGTTCAGGACCGGTCCAGGGTCCAGGGCCGATGGGTCAAGTCCACAGTCACGGACACAGTTCAACACCGCAGCCGGTCCAGGGTCCAGAGCCGATGGCTCAAGTCCACAGTCACGGACACAGTTCAGCAACGCAGCTGGTCCTGGATCCAGAGCCGATGGGTCAACTCCACATTCACGGACACAGTTCAGCAACGCAGCCAGTTTAGGGTCCAGGGCCGATGGGTCAAGTCCACATTCATGGACACTGTTCAACTCCGCAACCGGTCCAGGGTCCAGGGCCGATGGGTCAAGTCCACAGTCACGGACACAGTTCCGGACCGGTCCAGGGTCCAGGGCCGATGGGTCAAGTCCACAGTCACGGACACAGTTCAGCACCGCAGCCGGTCCGGGGTCCAGAGCGAATGGGTCAAGTCCACAGTCACGGACACAGTTCAGCACCGCAGCTGGTCCAGGGTCCAGGGCCGATGGGTCAAGTCCACAGTCACGGACACAGTTCAGCACCGCAGCCGGTCCAGGGTCCAGAGCCGATGGGTCAAGTCCACAGTCACGGGCACAGTTCAGGACCGCAGCGGTCAGAGTCCAGAGCCGATGGGTCAAGTCCACAGTCACGGACACAGTTCAGCAGCGCAGCCGGTCCAGGGTCCAGAGCCGATGGCTCAAGTCCACAGTCACGGACACAGTTCAGGACCGGTCCAAGGTCCAGAGCCGATGGGTCAAGTCCACAGTCACGGACACAATTCAGCGCCGCAGCCGGTCCACGGTCCAGGGCCGATGGATTAATTCCACAGTCACAGACACAGTTCAGGACCGGTCCAGGGTCCAGGGCCGATGGGTCAAGTCCACAGTCACGGACACAGTTCAGCACCGCAGCCGGTCCAGGGTCCAGAGCCGATGGGTCAAGTCCACAGACACGGACACAGTTCAGGACCGGTCCAGGGTCCAGGGCCGATGGGTCAAGTCCACAGTCACGGACACAGTTCACCACCGCAGCTGGTCCAGGGTCCAGTGCCGATGGGTCAAGTCCACAGTTATAGACACAGTTTAGCACCGCAGCGGTCAGGGTCCAGAGCCGATGGATCAAGTCCACAGTCACGGGCACAGTTCAGGACCGGTCCAGGGTCCAGGGCCGATGGGTCAAGTCCACAGTCACGTACACAGTTCAGCAATGCAGCCGGTCCAGGGTCCAGAGCCGATGGGTCAAGTCCACAGTCACGGACACAGTACAGGACAGGTCCAGCTTTCAGGGCCGATGGCTCAAGTCCACAGTCACGGAGACAGTTCAGGACCGGTCCGGGGTCCAGAGCCGATGGATGAAGTCCACAGTCACGGACACAGTTCAGCAACGCAGCCGGTCCAGAGTCCAGAGCCGATGGGTCAGGTCCACAGTCACGGACACAGTTCAGGACAGGTCCAGGGTCCAGAGCCGATGGGTCAAGTCCACAGTCACGGACACTGTTCAATACCGCAGCCGGTCCAGGGTCCAGAGCCGATGGGTCAAGTCCACAGTCACGGACACTGTTCAATACCGCAGCCGGTCCAGGATCCAGGGCCGATGGGTCAAGTCCACAGTCACGGACACAGTTCAGCACCGCAGCTGGTCCAGTGTCCAGAGACAATGGGTCAAGTGCACAGTCACGGACAGAGTTCAGGACCGGTCCACGGTCCAGGGCCAATGGGTCAAGTCCACAGTCACGGGCACAGTTCAGCAACGCAGCCGGTCCACGGTCCAGGGCCGATGGATGAATTCCACAGTCACAGACACAGTTCAGGACCGGTCCAGGGTCCAGGGCCGATGGGTCAAGTCGACAGTCACGGACACAGTTCAGCACCGCAGCCGGTCCAGGGTCCAGAGCCGATGGGTCAAGTCCACAGTCATGCACACAGTTCAGCACCGCAGCCGGTCCAGGGTCCAGGGCCGATGGGTCAAGTCCACAGTCACGGACACTGTTCAACTCCTCAGCCGGTCCAGGGTTCAGGGCCGATGGATCAAGTCCACACTCACAGACACAGTTCAGGACCGGTTCAGGGTCCAGGGCCGATGGGTCAAATCCACAGACATGGACACAGTTCAGCTCCGCAGCCTGTCCAGGGTCCAGAGCCGATGGGTCAAGTCCACAGTCACGGACACAGTTCAGGACCGGTCAACGGTCCAGGGCCAATGGGTCAAGTCCACAGTCACGGGCACAGTTCAGCAACGCAGCCGGTCCACGGTCCAGGGCGATGGATGAATTCCACAGTCACAGACACAGTTCAGGACCGGTCCAGGGTCCAGGGCCGATGGGTCAAGTCCACAGTCACGGACACAGTTCAGAACCGCAGCCGGTCCAGGGTCCAGAGCCGATGGGTCAAGTCGACAGTCACGGACACAGTTCAGCGCCTCAGCCGGTCCAGGGTCCAGAGCCGATGGGTCAAGTCGACAGTCACGGACACAGTTTAGCACCGCAGCGGTCAGAGTCCAGAGCCGATGGATCAAGACCACAGTCACGGGCACATTTCAGGACCGGTCCAGGGTCCAGGGCCGTTGGGTCAAGTCCACAGTCACGGGCACAGTTCATCACCGCAGCTGGTCCAGGGTCCAGAGCCGATGGCTCAAGTCCACAGTCACGGGCACAGTTCAGCAACGCATCCGGTCCAGGGTCCAGATCCGATGGCTCAAGTCCACAGTCACGGACACAGTTCACCACCGCAGCCGGTCCAGTGTCCAGAGCCGATGGCTCAAATCCACAGTCATGGGCACAGTTCAGGACTGGTCCAGGGTCCAGGGCCGATGGGTCAAGTCCACAGTCACGGACACAGTTCAGAACCGCAGCCGGTCCAGGGTCCAGAGCCGATGGGTCAAGTCCACAGTCACGGACACAGTTCAGGACCGGTCCAGGGTCCAGGGCCGATGGGTCAAGTACACAGTCACGGACGCAGTTCAGCACTGCAGCCGGTCCAGGGTTCAGTGCCGATGGGTCAAGTCCACAGTCACGGACACAGTTCAGCACCGCAGCCGGTCCAGGGTCCAGATCCGATGGCTCAAGTCCACAGTCACGGACACAGTTCACCACCGCAGCCGGTCCAGTGTCTAGAGCCGATGGCTCAAGTCCACAGTCACGGGCACAGTTCAGCACCGCAGCTGGTCCAGGGTCCAGAGACGATGGGTCAAGTGCACAGTCACGGACAGAGTTCAGGACCGGTCAACGGTCCAGGGCCAATGGGTCAAGTCCACAGTCACGGGCACAATTCAGCAACGCAGCCGGTCCACGGTCCAGGGCCAATGGATGAATTCCTCAGTCACAGACACAGTTCAGGACCGGTCCAGGGTCCAGGGCCGATGGGTCAAGTCCACAGTCACGGACACAGTTCAGAACCGCAGCCGGTCCAGCGTCCAGGGCCGATGGCTCAAGTCCACAGTCACGGACACAGTTCAGCACCGCAGCCGGTCCAGGGTCCAGAGCCGATGGCTCAAATCCACAGTCATGGGCACAGTTCAGGACTGGTCCAGGGTCCAGGGCCGATGGGTCAAGTCCACAGTCACGGACACAGTTCAGAACCGCAGCCGGTCCAGGGTCCAGAGCCGATGGGTCAAGTCCACAGTCACGGACACAGTTCAGGACCGGTCCAGGGTCCAGGGCCGATGGGTCAAGTACACAGTCACGGACGCAGTTCAGCACTGCAGCCGGTCCAGGGTTCAGTGCCGATGGGTCAAGTCCACAGTCACGGACACAGTTCAGCACCGCAGCCGGTCCAGGGTCCAGATCCGATGGCTCAAGTCCACAGTCACGGACACAGTTCACCACCGCAGCCGGTCCAGTGTCCAGAGCCGATGGCTCAAGTCCACAGTCACGGGCACAGTTCAGCACCGCAGCTGGTCCAGGGTCCAGAGACGATGGGTCAAGTGCACAGTCACGGACAGAGTTCAGGACCGGTCAACGGTCCAGGGCCAATGGGTCAAGTCCACAGTCACGGGCACAATTCAGCAACGCAGCCGGTCCACGGTCCAGGGCCAATGGATGAATTCCTCAGTCACAGACACAGTTCAGGACCGGTCCAGGGTCCAGGGCCGATGGGTCAAGTCCACAGTCACGGACACAGTTCAGAACCGCAGCCGGTCCAGCGTCCAGGGCCGATGGCTCAAGTCCACAGTCACGGACACAGTTCAGCACCGCAGCCGGTCCAGGGTTCAGGGCCGATGGGTCAAGTCCACAGTCACGGACAAAGTTCAGCACCGCAGCTGGTCCATGGTCTAGAGCCGATGGGTCAAGTCCACAGTCATGCACACAGTTCAGCACCGCAGCCGGTCCAGGGTCCAGGGCCGATGGGTCAAGTCCACAGTCACGGACACTGTTCAACTCCTCAGCCGGTCCAGGGTTCAGGGCCGATGGATCAAGTCCACACTCACAGACACAGTTCAGGACCGGTTCAGGGTCCAGGGCCGATGGGTCAAATCCACAGACATGGACACAGTTCAGCTCCGCAGCCTGTCCAGGGTCCAGAGCCGATGGGTCAAGTCCACAGTCACGGACACAGTTCAGGACCGGTCAACGGTCCAGGGCCAATGGGTCAAGTCCACAGTCACGGGCACAGTTCAGCAACGCAGCCGGTCCACGGTCCAGGGCGATGGATGAATTCCACAGTCACAGACACAGTTCAGGACCGGTCCAGGGTCCAGGGCCGATGGGTCAAGTCCACAGTCACGGACACAGTTCAGAACCGCAGCCGGTCCAGGGTCCAGAGCCGATGGGTCAAGTCGACAGTCACGGACACAGTTCAGCGCCGCAGCCGGTCCAGGGTCCAGAGCCGATGGGTCAAGTCGACAGTCACGGACACAGTTTAGCACCGCAGCGGTCAGAGTCCAGAGCCGATGGATCAAGACCACAGTCACGGGCACATTTCAGGACCGGTCCAGGGTCCAGGGCCGTTGGGTCAAGTCCACAGTCACGGGCACAGTTCATCACCGCAGCTGGTCCAGGGTCCAGAGCCGATGGCTCAAGTCCACAGTCACGGGCACAGTTCAGCAACGCATCCGGTCCAGGGTCCAGATCCGATGGCTCAAGTCCACAGTCACGGACACAGTTCACCACCGCAGCCGGTCCAGTGTCCAGAGCCGATGGCTCAAGTCCACAGTCATGGGCACAGTTCAGGACTGGTCCAGGGTCCAGGGCCGATGGGTCAAGTCCACAGTCACGGACACAGTTCAGAACCGCAGCCGGTCCAGGGTCCAGAGCCGATGGGTCAAGTCCACAGTCACGGACACAGTTCAGGACCGGTCCAGGGTCCAGGGCCGATGGGTCAAGTACACAGTCACGGACGCAGTTCAGCACTGCAGCCGGTCCAGGGTTCAGTGCCGATGGGTCAAGTCCACAGTCACGGACACAGTTCAGAACCGCAGCCGGTCCAGGGTCCAGAGCCGATGGGTCAAGTCCACAGTCACGGACACAGTTCAGGACCGGTCCAGGGTCCAGGGCCGATGGGTCAAGTACACAGTCACGGACGCAGTTCAGCACTGCAGCCGGTCCAGGGTTCAGTGCCGATGGGTCAAGTCCACAGTCACGGACACAGTTCAGCACCGCAGCCGGTCCAGGGTCCAGATCCGATGGCTCAAGTCCACAGTCACGGACACAGTTCACCACCGCAGCCGGTCCAGTGTCCAGAGCCGATGGCTCAAGTCCACAGTCACGGGCACAGTTCAGCACCGCAGCTGGTCCAGGGTCCAGAGACGATGGGTCAAGTGCACAGTCACGGACGGAGTTCAGGACCGGTCAACGGTCCAGGGCCAATGGGTCAAGTCCACAGTCACGGGCACAATTCAGCAACGCAGCCGGTCCACGGTCCAGGGCCAATGGATGAATTCCTCAGTCACAGACACAGTTCAGGACCGGTCCAGGGTCCAGGGCCGATGGGTCAAGTCCACAGTCACGGACACAGTTCAGAACCGCAGCCGGTCCAGCGTCCAGGGCCGATGGCTCAAGTCCACAGTCACGGACACAGTTCAGCACCGCAGCCGGTCCAGGGTTCAGGGCCGATGGGTCAAGTCCACAGTCACGGACAAAGTTCAGCACCGCAGCTGGTCCATGGTCTAGAGCCGATGGCTCAAGTCCACAGTCACGGACACAGCTCAGGACCGGTCTAAGGTCCAGGGCCGATGGGTCAAGTCCACAGTCACGGGCACAGTTCAGCAACGCAGCCGGTCCACGGTCCAGGGCCGATGGATGAATTCCACAGTCACAGACACAGTTCAGGACCGGTCCAGGTTCCAGGGCCGATGGGTCAAGTCCACAGTCACGGACACAGTTCAGAACCGCAGCCGGTCCAGCGTCCAGGACCGATGGCTCAAGTCCACAGTCACGGACACAGTTCAGCGCCGCAGCCGGTCCAGGGTTCAGTGCCGATGGGTCAAGTCCACAGTCACGGACACAATTCAGCACCGCAGCTGGTCCATGGTCCAGAGCCGATGGCTCAAGTCCACAGTCACGGACACAGTTCAGGACCGGTCCAAGGTCCAGAGCCGATAGGTGAAGTCCACAGTCACGGACACAGTTCAGGACCGGTCCAGGGTCCAGGGCCGATGGGACAAGTCCACAGTCACGGACACAGTTCAGCACCGCAGCCGGTCCAGGGTCCAGAGCCGATGGGTCAAGTCCACAGTCACGGACACAGTTCAGGACCGGTCCAGGGTCCAGGGCCGATGGGTCAAGTACACAGTCACGGACGCAGTTCAGCACTGCAGCCGGTCCAGGGTTCAGTGCCGATGGGTCAAGTCCACAGTCACGGACGCAGTTCAGCACCGCAGCTGGTCCATGGTCCAGAGCCGATGGCTCAAGTCCACAGTCACAGACACAGTACAGGACAGGTCCAGGGTTCAGGGCCGATGGGTCAAGTGCACAGTCACGGACAGAGTTCAGGACCGGTCCAGAGTCCAGAGGCGATGGGTCAAGTCCACAGTCACGGACACAGTTCAGCACCGCAGCCGGTCCAGGGTCCGGAGCCGATGGCTCAAGTCCACAGTCATGGGCACAGTTCAGCAACGCAGCCGGTCCAGGGTCCAGAGCCGATGGGTCAAGTCCACAGTCACGGACACAGTTCAGGACCGGTCCGGGGTCCAGAGCCGATGGATCAAGTCCACGGTCACGGACACAGTTCAGCAACGCAGCCGGTCCAGAGTCCAGAGCCGATGGGTCAGGTCCACTGTCAGGGACACTGTTCAATTCCGCAGCCGGTCCAGGGTCCAGGGCCGATGTGTCAAGTCCACAGTCACAGACACAGTTCAGCACCGCAGCTGGTCCAGGGTCCAGAGCCGATGGATCAAGTCCACAGTCACGGACACAGTTCAGCAACGCAGCCAGTCCAGAGTCCAGAGGCGATGGGTCAAGTCCACAGTCACGGACACAGTTCAGCACCGCAGCCAGTCCAGGGTCCAGAGCCGATGGCTCAAGTCCACAGTCATGGGCACAGTTCAGGACCGGTCCAGGGTCCAGGGCCGATGGGTCAAGTCCACAGTCACGGACACAGTTCAGCGCCGCAGCCGGTCCAGGGTCCAGAGCCGATGGGTCAAGTCCACAGTCACGGACACAGTTTAGCACCGCAGCGGTCAGAGTCCAGAGCCGATGGGTCAAGTACACAGTCACGGACGCAGTTCAGCACTGCAGCCGGTCCAGCGTCCAGGGCCGATGGGTCAAGTCCACAGTCACGGACACAGTTCATCACCGCAGCTGGTCCAGAGTCCAGAGCCGATGGCTCAAGTCCACAGTCACGGGCACAGTTCAGCAACGCATCCGGTCCAGGGTCCAGAGCCGATGGCTCAAGTCCACAGTCACGGACACAGTTCAGCAGCGCAGCCGGTCCAGGGTCCAGAGCCGATGGGTCAAGTCCACAGTCACGGACACAGTTCAGCACCGCAGCTGGTCCAGGGTCCAGGGCCGATGGGTCAAGTCCACAGTCACGGACACAGTTCAGCACCGCAGCCGGTCCAGGGTCCAGAGCCGATGGGTCAAGTCCACAGTCACGGGCACAGTTCAGGACCGCAGCGGTCAGAGTCCAGAGCCGATGGGTCAAGTCCACAGTCACGGACACAGTTCAGCAGCGCAGCCGGTCCAGGGTCCAGAGCCGATGGCTCAAGTCCACAGTCACGGACACAGTTCAGGACCGGTCCAAGGTCCAGAGCCGATGGGTCAAGTCCACAGTCACGGACACAATTCAGCGCCGCAGCCGGTCCACGGTCCAGGGCCGATGGATGAATTCCACAGTCACAGACACAGTTCAGGACCGGTCCAGGGTCCAGGGCCGATGGGTCAAGTCCACAGTCACGGACACAGTTCAGCACCGCAGCCGGTCCAGGGTCCAGAGCTGATGGGTCAAGTCCACAGACACGGACACAGTTCAGGACCGGTCCAGGGTCCAGGGCCGATGGGTCAAGTCCACAGTCACGGACACAGTTCACCACCGCAGCTGGTCCAAGGTCCAGTGCCGATGGGTCAAGTCCACAGTTATAGACACAGTTTAGCACCGCAGCGGTCAGGGTCCAGAGCCGATGGATCAAGTCCACAGTCACGGGCACAGTTCAGGACCGGTCCAGGGTCCAGGGCCGATGGGTCAAGTCCACAGTCACGGACACAGTTCAGCAACGCAGCCGGTCCAGGGTCCAGAGCCGATGGGTCAAGTCCACAGTCACGGACACAGTACAGGACAGGTCCAGCGTTCAGGGCCGATGGCTCAAGTCCACAGTCACGGACACAGTTCAGGACCGGTCCGGGGTCCAGAGCCGATGGATGAAGTCCACAGTCATGGACACAGTTCAGCAACGCAGCCGGTCCAGAGTCCAGAGCCGATGGGTCAGGTCCACAGTCACGGACACAGTTCAGGACCGGTCCAGGGTCCAGAGCCGATGGGTCAAGTCCACAGTCACGGACACTGTTCAATACCGCAGCCGGTCCAGGGTCCAGAGCCGATGGGTCAAGTCCACAGTCACGGACTCTGTTCAATACCGCAGCCGGTCCAGGGTCCAGGGCCGATGGGTCAAGTCCACAGTCACAGACACAGTTCAGGACCGGTTCAGGGTCCAGGGCCGATGGGTCAAGTCGACAGTCACGGACACAGTTCAGCACCGCAGCCGGTCCAGGGTCCAGAGCCGATGGGTCAAGTCCACAGTCACGGACACTGTTCAACTCCTCAGCCGGTCCAGGGTTCAGGGCCGATGGATCAAGTCCACACTCACAGACACAGTTCAGGACCGGTTCAGGGTCCAGGGCCGATGGGTCAAATCCACAGGCATGGACACAGTTCAGCTCCGCAGCCTGTCCAGGGTCCAGAGCCGATGGGTCAAGTCCACAGTCACGGACACAGTTCAGGAGCGGTCCAGGGTCCAGGGCCGATGGGTCAATTCCACAGTCACGGGCACAGTTCAGCACCGCAGCTGGTCCAGGGTCCATAGCCGATGGGTCAAGTCCACAGTCACGGACACAGTTCAGGACCGGTCCACGGTCCAGGGCCGATGGGTCATGTCCACAGTCACGGGCACAGTTCAGCAACGCAGCCGGTCCAGGGTCCAGGGCCGATGGATGAATTCCACAGTCACAGACACAGTTCAGGACCTGTCCAGGGTCCAGGGCCGATGGTTCAAGTCCACAGTCACGGACACAGTTCAGGACCGGTCCAGGGTCCAGGGCCGATGGGTCAAGTCCACAGTCACGGACACAGTTCAACACCGCAGCCGGTCCAGGGTCCAGAGCCGATAGCTCAAGTCCACAGTCACGGACACAGTTCAGCAACGCAGCTGGTCCTGGATCCAGAGCCGATGGGTCAAGTCCACAGTCACGGACACAGTTCAGCACCGCAGCTGGTCCAGGGTCCAGGGCCGATGGGTCAAGTCCACAGTCACGGACACAGTTCAGCACCGCAGCCGGTCCAGGGTCCAGAGCCGATGGGTCAAGTCCACAGTCATGGGCACAGTTCAGGACCGCAGCGGTCAGAGTCCAGAGCCGATGGGTCAAGTCCACAGTCACGGACACAGTTCAGCAGCGCAGCCGGTCCAGGGTCCAGAGCCGATGGCTCAAGTCCACAGTCACGGACACAGTTCAGGACCGGTCCAAGGTCCAGAGCCGATGGGTCAAGTCCACAGTCACGGACACAATTCAGCGCCGCAGCTGGTCCACGGTCCAGGGCCGATGGATTAATTCCACAGTCACAGACACAGTTCAGGACCGGTCCAGGGTCCAGGGCCGATGGGTCAAGTCCACAGTCACGGACACAGTTCAGCACCGCAGCCGGTCCAGGGTCCAGAGCCGATGGGTCAAGTCCACAGACACGGACACAGTTCAGGACCGGTCCAGGGTCCAGGGCCGATGGGTCAAGTCCACAGTCACGTACACAGTTCACCACCGCAGCTGGTCCAGGGTCCAGTGCCGATGGGTCAAGTCCACAGTTATAGACACAGTTTAGCACCGCAGCGGTCAGGGTCCAGAGCCGATGGATCAAGTCCACAGTCACGGGCACAGTTCAGGACCGGTCCAGGGTCCAGGGCCGATGGGTCAAGTCCACAGTCACGGACACAGTTCAGCAACGCAGCCGGTCCAGGGTCCAGAGCCGATGGGTCAAGTCCACAGTCACGGACACAGTACAGGACATGTCCAGCGTTCAGGGCCGATGGCTCAAGTCCACAGTCACGGACACAGTTCAGGACCGGTCCGGGGTCCAGAGCCGATGGATGAAGTCCACAGTCACGGACACAGTTCAGCAACGCAGCCGGTCCAGAGTCCAGAGCCGATGGGTCAGGTCCACAGTCACGGACACAGTTCAGGACCGGTCCAGGGTCCAGAGCCGATGGGTCAAGTCCACAGTCACGGACACTGTTCAATACCGCAGCCGGTCCAGGGTCCAGAGCCGATGGCTCAAGTCCACAGTCATGGGCACAGTTCAGCAACGCAGCCGGTCCAGGGTCCAGAGCCGATGGGTCAAGTCCACAGTCACGGACACAGTTCAGGACCGGTCCGGGGTCCAGAGCCGATGGATCAAGTCCACGGTCACGGACACAGTTCAGCAACGCAGCCGGTCCAGAGTCCAGAGCCGATGGGTCAGGTCCACTGTCAGGGACACTGTTCAATTCCGCAGCCGGTCCAGGGTCCAGGGCCGATGTGTCAAGTCCACAGTCACAGACACAGTTCAGCACCGCAGCTGGTCCAGGGTCCAGAGCCGATGGATCAAGTCCACAGTCACGGACACAGTTCAGCAACGCAGCCAGTCCAGAGTCCAGAGGCGATGGGTCAAGTCCACAGTCACGGACACAGTTCAGCACCGCAGCCAGTCCAGGGTCCAGAGCCGATGGCTCAAGTCCACAGTCATGGGCACAGTTCAGGACCGGTCCAGGGTCCAGGACCGATGGGTCAAGTCCACAGTCACGGACACAGTTCAGAACCGCAGCCGGTCCAGGGTCCAGAGCCGATGGGTCAAGTCGACAGTCACGGACACAGTTCAGCGCCGCAGCCGGTCCAGGGTCCAGAGCCGATGGGTCAAGTCCACAGTCACGGACACAGTTTAGCACCGCAGCGGTCAGAGTCCAGAGCCGATGGGTCAAGTACACAGTCACGGACGCAGTTCAGCACTGCAGCCGGTCCAGCGTCCAGGGCCGATGGGTCAAGTCCACAGTCACGGACACAGTTCATCACCGCAGCTGGTCCAGGGTCCAGAGCCGATGGCTCAAGTCCACAGTCACGGGCACAGTTCAGCAACGCATCCGGTCCAGGGTCCAGAGCCGATGGCTCAAGTCCACAGTCACGGACACAGTTCAGCAGCGCAGCCGGTCCAGGGTCCAGAGCCGATGGGTCAAGTCCACAGTCACGGACACAGTTCAGCACCGCAGCTGGTCCAGGGTCCAGGGCCGATGGGTCAAGTCCACAGTCACGGACACAGTTCAGCACCGCAGCCGGTCCAGGGTCCAGAGCCGATGGGTCAAGTCCACAGTCACGGGCACAGTTCAGGACCGCAGCGGTCAGAGTCCAGAGCCGATGGGTCAAGTCCACAGTCACGGACACAGTTCAGCAGCGCAGCCGGTCCAGGGTCCAGAGCCGATGGCTCAAGTCCACAGTCACGGACACAGTTCAGGACCGGTCCAAGGTCCAGAGCCGATGGGTCAAGTCCACAGTCACGGACACAATTCAGCGCCGCAGCCGGTCCACGGTCCAGGGCCGATGGATTAATTCCACAGTCACAGACACAGTTCAGGACCGGTCCAGGGTCCAGGGCCGATGGGTCAAGTCCACAGTCACGGACACAGTTCAGCACCGCAGCCGGTCCAGGGTCCAGAGCCGATGGGTCAAGTCCACAGACACGGACACAGTTCAGGACCGGTCCAGGGTCCAGGGCCGATGGGTCAAGTCCACAGTCACGGACACAGTTCACCACCGCAGCTGGTCCAGGGTCCAGTGCCGATGGGTCAAGTCCACAGTTATAGACACAGTTTAGCACCGCAGCGGTCAGGGTCCAGAGCCGATGGATCAAGTCCACAGTCACGGGCACAGTTCAGGACCGGTCCAGGGTCCAGGGCCGATGGGTCAAGTCCACAGTCACGGACACAGTTCAGCAACGCAGCCGGTCCAGGGTCCAGAGCCGATGGGTCAAGTCCACAGTCACGGACACAGTACAGGACAGGTCCAGCGTTCAGGGCCGATGGCTCAAGTCCACAGTCACGGACACAGTTCAGGACCGGTCCGGGGTCCAGAGCCGATGGATGAAGTCCACAGTCACGGACACAGTTCAGCAACGCAGCCGGTCCAGAGTCCAGAGCCGATGGGTCAGGTCCACAGTCACGGACACAGTTCAGGACCGGTCCAGGGTCCAGAGCCGATGGGTCAAGTCCACAGTCACGGACACTGTTCAATACCGCAGCCGGTCCAGGGTCCAGAGCCGATGGGTCAAGTCCACAGTCACGGACTCTGTTCAATACCGCAGCCGGTCCAGGGTCCAGGGCCGATGGGTCAAGTCCACAGTCACAGACACAGTTCAGGACCGGTTCAGGGTCCAGGGCCGATGGGTCAAGTCCACAGTCACGGACACAGTTCAGCACCGCAGCTGGTCCAGGGTCCAGAGACGATGGGTCAAGTGCACAGTCACGGACAGAGTTCAGGACCGGTCCACGGTCCAGGGCCAATGGGTCAAGTCCACAGTCACGGGCACAGTTCAGCAACGCAGCCGGTCCACGGTCCAGGGCCGATGGATGAATTCCACAGTCACAGACACAGTTCAGGACCGGTCCTGGGTCCAGGGCCGATGGGTCAAGTCGACAGTCACGGACACAGTTCAGCACCGCAGCCGGTCCAGGGTCCAGAGCCGATGGGTCAAGTCCACAGTCATGCACACAGTTCAGCACCGCAGCCGGTCCAGGGTCCAGAGCCGATGGGTCAAGTCCACAGTCACGGACACTGTTCAACTCCTCAGCCGGTCCAGGGTTCAGGGCCGATGGATCAAGTCCACACTCACAGACACAGTTCAGGACCGGTTCAGGGTCCAGGGCCGATGGGTCAAATCCACAGGCATGGACACAGTTCAGCTCCGCAGCCTGTCCAGGGTCCAGAGCCGATGGGTCAAGTCCACAGTCACGGACACAGTTCAGGAGCGGTCCAGGGTCCAGGGCCGATGGGTCAATTCCACAGTCACGGGCACAGTTCAGCACCGCAGCTGGTCCAGGTTCCATAGCCGATGGGTCACGGACACAGTTCAGGACCGGTCCACGGTCCAGGGCCGATGGGTCATGTCCACAGTCACGGGCACAGTTCAGCAACGCAGCCAGTCCAGGGTCCAGGGCCGATGGATGAATTCCACAGTCACAGACACAGTTCAGGACCTGTCCAGGGTCCAGGGCCGATGGTTCAAGTCCACAGTCACGGACACAGTTCAGGACCGGTCCAGGGTCCAGGGCCCATGGGTCAAGTCCACAGTCACGGACACAGTTCAACACCGCAGCCGGTCCAGGGTCCAGAGCCGATAGCTCAAGTCCACAGTCACGGACACAGTTCAGCACCGCAGCTGGTCCAGGGTCCAGGGCCGATGGGTCAAGTCCACAGTCACGGACACAGTTCAGCACCGCAGCCGGTCCAGGGTCCAGAGCCGATGGGTCAAGTCCACAGTCACGGGCACAGTTCAGGACCGCAGCGGTCAGAGTCCAGAGCCGATGGGTCAAGTCCACAGTCACGGACACAGTTCAGCAGCGCAGCCGGTCCAGGGTCCAGAGCCGATGGCTCAAGTCCACAGTCACGGACACAGTTCAGGACCGGTCCAAGGTCCAGAGCCGATGGGTCAAGTCCACAGTCACGGACACAATTCAGCGCCGCAGCCGGTCCACGGTCCAGGGCCGATGGATTAATTCCACAGTCACAGACACAGTTCAGGACCGGTCCAGGGTCCAGGGCCGATGGGTCAAGTCCACAGTCACGGACACAGTTCAGCACCGCAGCCGGTCCAGGGTCCAGAGCCGATGGGTCAAGTCCACAGACACGGACACAGTTCAGGACCGGTCCAGGGTCCAGGGCCGATGGGTCAAGTCCACAGTCACGGACACAGTTCACCACCGCAGCTGGTCCAGGGTCCAGTGCCGATGGGTCAAGTCCACAGTTATAGACACAGTTTAGCACCGCAGCGGTCAGGGTCCAGAGCCGATGGATCAAGTCCACAGTCACGGGCACAGTTCAGGACCGGTCCAGGGTCCAGGGCCGATGGGTCAAGTCCACAGTCACGGACACAGTTCAGCAACGCAGCCGGTCCAGGGTCCAGAGCCGATGGGTCAAGTCCATAGTCACGGACACAGTACAGGACATGTCCAGCGTTCAGGGCCGATGGCTCAAGTCCACAGTCACGGACACAGTTCAGGACCGGTCCGGGGTCCATATCCGATGGATGAAGTCCACAGTCACGGACACAGTTCAGCAACGCAGCCGGTCCAGAGTCCAGAGCCGATGGGTCAGGTCCACAGTCACGGACACAGTTCAGGACCGGTCCAGGGTCCAGAGCCGATGGGTCAAGTCCACAGTCACGGACACTGTTCAATACCGCAGCCGGTCCAGGGTCCAGGGCCGATGGGTCAAGTCCACAGTCACAGACACAGTTCAGGACCGGTCCACGGTCCAGGGCCAATGGGTCAAGTCCACAGTCACGGGCACAGTTCAGCAACGCAGCCGGTCCACGGTCCAGGGCCGATGAATGAATTCCACAGTCACAGACACAGTTCAGGACCGGTCCAGGGTCCAGGGCCGATGGGTCAAGTCCACAGTCACGGACACAGTTCAGAACCGCAGCCGGTCCAGGGTCCAGAGCCGATGGGTCAAGTCGACAGTCACGGACACAGTTCAGCACCGCAGCCGGTCCAGGGTCCAGAGCCGATGGGTCAAGTCCACAGTCATGCACACAGTTCAGCACCGCAGCCGGTCCAGGGTCCAGAGCCGATGGGTCAAGTCCACAGTCACGGACACTGTTCAACTCCTCAGCCGGTCCAGGGTTCAGGGCCGATGGATCAAGTCCACACTCACAGACACAGTTCAGGACCGGTTCAGGGTCCAGGGCCGATGGGTCAAATCCACAGGCATGGACACAGTTCAGCTCCGCAGCCTGTCCAGGGTCCAGAGCCGATGGGTCAAGTCCACAGTCACGGACACAGTTCAGGAGCGGTCCAGGGTCCAGGGCCGATGGGTCAATTCCACAGTCACGGGCACAGTTCAGCACCGCAGCTGGTCCAGGTTCCATAGCCGATGGGTCACGGACACAGTTCAGGACCGGTCCACGGTCCAGGGCCGATGGGTCATGTCCACAGTCACGGGCACAGTTCAGCAACGCAGCCAGTCCAGGGTCCAGGGCCGATGGATGAATTCCACAGTCACAGACACAGTTCAGGACCTGTCCAGGGTCCAGGGCCGATGGTTCAAGTCCACAGTCACGGACACAGTTCAGGACCGGTCCAGGGTCCAGGGCCGATGGGTCAAGTCCACAGTCACGGACACAGTTCAACACCGCAGCCGGTCCAGGGTCCAGAGCCGATAGCTCAAGTCCACAGTCACGGACACAGTTCAGCACCGCAGCTGGTCCAGGGTCCAGGGCCGATGGGTCAAGTCCACAGTCACGGACACAGTTCAGCACCGCAGCCGGTCCAGGGTCCAGAGCCGATGGGTCAAGTCCACAGTCACGGGCACAGTTCAGGACCGCAGCGGTCAGAGTCCAGAGCCGATGGGTCAAGTCCACAGTCACGGACACAGTTCAGCAGCGCAGCCGGTCCAGGGTCCAGAGCCGATGGCTCAAGTCCACAGTCACGGACACAGTTCAGGACCGGTCCAAGGTCCAGAGCCGATGGGTCAAGTCCACAGTCACGGACACAATTCAGCGCCGCAGCCGGTCCACGGTCCAGGGCCGATGGATTAATTCCACAGTCACAGACACAGTTCAGGACCGGTCCAGGGTCCAGGGCCGATGGGTCAAGTCCACAGTCACGGACACAGTTCAGCACCGCAGCCGGTCCAGGGTCCAGAGCCGATGGGTCAAGTCCACAGACACGGACACAGTTCAGGACTGGTCCAGGGTCCAGGGCCGATGGGTCAAGTCCACAGTCACGGACACAGTTCACCACCGCAGCTGGTCCAGGGTCCAGTGCCGATGGGTCAAGTCCACAGTTATAGACACAGTTTAGCACCGCAGCGGTCAGGGTCCAGAGCCGATGGATCAAGTCCACAGTCACGGGCACAGTTCAGGACCGATCCAGGGTCCAGGGCCGATGGGTCAAGTCCACAGTCACGGACACAGTTCAGCAACGCAGCCGGTCCAGAGTCCAGAGCCGATGGGTCAAGTCCACAGTCACGGACACAGTACAGGACATGTCCAGCGTTCAGGGCCGATGGCTCAAGTCCACAGTCACGGACACAGTTCAGGACCGGTCCGGGGTCCAGAGCCGATGGATGAAGTCCACAGTCACGGACACAGTTCAGCAACGCAGCCGGTCCAGAGTCCAGAGCCGATGCGTCAGGTCCACAGTCACGGACACAGTTCAGGACCGGTCCAGGGTCCAGAGCCGATGGGTCAAGTCCACAGTCACGGACACTGTTCAATACCGCAGCCGGTCCAGGGTCCAGAGCCGATGGGTCAAGTCCACAGTCACGGACACTGTTCAATACCGCAGCCGGTCCAGGGTCCAGGGCCGATGGGTCAAGTCCACAGTCACAGACACAGTTCAGGACCGGTCCACGGTCCAGGGCCAATGGGTCAAGTCCACAGTCACGGGCACAGTTCAGCAACGCAGCCGGTCCACGGTCCAGGGCCGATGAATGAATTCCACAGTCACAGACACAGTTCAGGACCGGTCCAGGGTCCAGGGCCGATGGGTCAAGTCCACAGTCACGGACACAGTTCAGAACCGCAGCCGGTCCAGGGTCCAGAGCCGATGGGTCAAGTCGACAGTCACGGACACAGTTCAGCACCGCAGCCGGTCCAGGGTCCAGAGCCGATGGGTCAAGTCCACAGTCATGCACACAGTTCAGCACCGCAGCCGGTCCAGGGTCCAGAGCCGATGGGTCAAGTCCACAGTCACGGACACTGTTCAATACCGCAGCCGGTCCAGGGTCCAGGGCCGATGGGTCAAGTCCACAGTCACAGACACAGTTCAGGACCGGTCCACGGTCCAGGGCCAATGGGTCAAGTCCACAGTCACGGGCACAGTTCAGCAACGCAGCCGGTCCACGGTCCAGGGCCGATGAATGAATTCCACAGTCACAGACACAGTTCAGGACCGGTCCAGGGTCCAGGGCCGATGGGTCAAGTCCACAGTCACGGACACAGTTCAGAACCGCAGCCGGTCCAGGGTCCAGAGCCGATGGGTCAAGTCGACAGTCACGGACACAGTTCAGCACCGCAGCCGGTCCAGGGTCCAGAGCCGATGGGTCAAGTCCACAGTCATGCACACAGTTCAGCACCGCAGCCGGTCCAGGGTCCAGAGCCGATGGGTCAAGTCCACAGTCACGGACACTGTTCAACTCCTCAGCCGGTCCAGGGTTCAGGGCCGATGGATCAAGTCCACACTCACAGACACAGTTCAGGACCGGTTCAGGGTCCAGGGCCAATGGGTCAAGTCCACAGTCACGGGCACAGTTCAGCAACGCAGCCGGTCCACGGTCCAGGGCCGATGAATGAATTCCACAGTCACAGACACAGTTCAGGACCGGTCCAGGGTCCAGGGCCGATGGGTCAAGTCCACAGTTATAGACACAGTTTAGCACCGCAGCGGTCAGGGTCCAGAGCCGATGGATCAAGTCCACAGTCACGGGCACAGTTCAGGACCGATCCAGGGTCCAGGGCCGATGGGTCAAGTCCACAGTCACGGACACAGTTCAGCAACGCAGCCGGTCCAGGGTCCAGAGCCGATGGGTCAAGTCCACAGTCACGGACACAGTACAGGACATGTCCAGCGTTCAGGGCCGATGGCTCAAGTCCACAGTCACGGACACAGTTCAGGACCGGTCCGGGGTCCAGAGCCGATGGATGAAGTCCACAGTCACGGACACAGTTCAGCAACGCAGCCGGTCCAGAGTCCAGAGCCGATGCGTCAGGTCCACAGTCACGGACACAGTTCAGGACCGGTCCAGGGTCCAGAGCCGATGGGTCAAGTCCACAGTCACGGACACTGTTCAATACCGCAGCCGGTCCAGGGTCCAGAGCCGATGGGTCAAGTCCACAGTCACGGACACTGTTCAATACCGCAGCCGGTCCAGGGTCCAGGGCCGATGGGTCAAGTCCACAGTCACAGACACAGTTCAGGACCGGTCCACGGTCCAGGGCCAATGGGTCAAGTCCACAGTCACGGGCACAGTTCAGCAACGCAGCCGGTCCACGGTCCAGGGCCGATGAATGAATTCCACAGTCACAGACACAGTTCAGGACCGGTCCAGGGTCCAGGGCCGATGGGTCAAGTCCACAGTCACGGACACAGTTCAGAACCGCAGCCGGTCCAGGGTCCAGAGCCGATGGGTCAAGTCGACAGTCACGGACACAGTTCAGCACCGCAGCCGGTCCAGGGTCCAGAGCCGATGGGTCAAGTCCACAGTCATGCACACAGTTCAGCACCGCAGCCGGTCCAGGGTCCAGAGCCGATGGGTCAAGTCCACAGTCACGGACACTGTTCAATACCGCAGCCGGTCCAGGGTCCAGGGCCGATGGGTCAAGTCCACAGTCACAGACACAGTTCAGGACCGGTCCACGGTCCAGGGCCAATGGGTCAAGTCCACAGTCACGGGCACAGTTCAGCAACGCAGCCGGTCCACGGTCCAGGGCCGATGAATGAATTCCACAGTCACAGACACAGTTCAGGACCGGTCCAGGGTCCAGGGCCGATGGGTCAAGTCCACAGTCACGGACACAGTTCAGAACCGCAGCCGGTCCAGGGTCCAGAGCCGATGGGTCAAGTCGACAGTCACGGACACAGTTCAGCACCGCAGCCGGTCCAGGGTCCAGAGCCGATGGGTCAAGTCCACAGTCATGCACACAGTTCAGCACCGCAGCCGGTCCAGGGTCCAGAGCCGATGGGTCAAGTCCACAGTCACGGACACTGTTCAACTCCTCAGCCGGTCCAGGGTTCAGGGCCGATGGATCAAGTCCACACTCACAGACACAGTTCAGGACCGGTTCAGGGTCCAGGGCCGATGGGTCAAATCCACAGGCATGGACACAGTTCAGCTCCGCAGCCTGTCCAGGGTCCAGAGCCGATGGGTCAAGTCCACAGTCACGGACACAGTTCAGGAGCGGTCCAGGGTCCAGGGCCGATGGGTCAATTCCACAGTCACGGGTACAGTTCAGCACCGCAGCTGGTCCAGGTTCCATAGCCGATGGGTCACGGACACAGTTCAGGACCGGTCCACGGTCCAGGGCCGATGGGTCATGTCCACAGTCACGGGCACAGTTCAGCAACGCAGCCAGTCCAGGGTCCAGGGCCGATGGATGAATTCCACAGTCACAGACACAGTTCAGGACCTGTCCAGGGTCCAGGGCCGATGGTTCAAGTCCACAGTCACGGACACAGTTCAGGACCGGTCCAGGGTCCAGGGCCGATGGGTCAAGTCCACAGTCACGGACACAGTTCAACACCGCAGCCGGTCCAGGGTCCAGAGCCGATAGCTCAAGTCCACAGTCACGGACACAGTTCAGCACCGCAGCTGGTCCAGGGTCCAGGGCCGATGGGTCAAGTCCACAGTCACGGACACAGTTCAGCACCGCAGCCGGTCCAGGGTCCAGAGCCGATGGGTCAAGTCCACAGTCACGGGCACAGTTCAGGACCGCAGCGGTCAGAGTCCAGAGCCGATGGGTCAAGTCCACAGTCACGGACACAGTTCAGCAGCGCAGCCGGTCCAGGGTCCAGAGCCGATGGCTCAAGTCCACAGTCACGGACACAGTTCAGGACCGGTCCAAGGTCCAGAGCCGATGGGTCAAGTCCACAGTCACGGACACAATTCAGCGCCGCAGCCGGTCCACGGTCCAGGGCCGATGGATTAATTCCACAGTCACAGACACAGTTCAGGACCGGTCCAGGGTCCAGGGCCGATGGGTCAAGTCCACAGTCACGGACACAGTTCAGCACCGCAGCCGGTCCAGGGTCCAGAGCCGATGGGTCAAGTCCACAGTCACGGACACAGTTCAGGAGCGGTCCAGGGTCCAGAGCCGATGGGTCAAGTCCACAGTCACGGACACTGTTCAATACCGCAGCCGGTCCAGGGTCCAGAGCCGATGGGTCAAGTCCACAGTCACGGACACTGTTCAATACCGCAGCCGGTCCAGGGTCCAGGGCCGATGGGTCAAGTCCACAGTCACAGACACAGTTCAGGACCGGTCCACGGTCCAGGGCCAATGGGTCAAGTCCACAGTCACGGGCACAGTTCAGCAACGCAGCCGGTCCACGGTCCAGGGCCGATGAATGAATTCCACAGTCACAGACACAGTTCAGGACCGGTCCAGGGTCCAGGGCCGATGGGTCAAGTCCACAGTCACGGACACAGTTCAGCACCGCAGCCGGTCCAGGGTCCAGAGCCGATGGGTCAAGTCCACAGTCATGCACACAGTTCAGCACCGCAGCCGGTCCAGGGTCCAGAGCCGATGGGTCAAGTCCACAGTCACGGACACTGTTCAACTCCTCAGCCGGTCCAGGGTTCAGGGCCGATGGATCAAGTCCACACTCACAGACACAGTTCAGGACCGGTTCAGGGTCCAGGGCCGATGGGTCAAATCCACAGGCATGGACACAGTTCAGCTCCGCAGCCTGTCCAGGGTCCAGAGCCGATGGGTCAACTCCACATTCACGGACACAGTTCAGCAACACAGCCAGTTTAGGGTCCAGGGCCGATGGGTCAAGTCCACATTCATGGACACTGTTCAACTCCGCAACCGGTCCAGGGTCCAGGGCCGATGGGTCAAGTCCACAGTCACGGACACAGTTCAGGACCGGTCCAGGGTCCAGGGCCGATGGGTCAAGTCCACAGTCACGGGCACAGTTCAGCAACGCAGCCGGTCCAGGGTCCAGGGCCGATGGATGAATTCCACAGTCACAGACACAGTTCAGGACCTGTCCAGGGTCCAGGGCCGATGGTTCAAGTCCACAGTCACGGACACAGTTCAGGACCGGTCCAGGGTCCAGGGCCGATGGGTCAAGTCCACAGTCACGGACACAGTTCAACACCGCAGCCGGTCCAGGGTCCAGAGCCGATGGGTCAAGTCCACAGTCACGGACACAGTTCAGCAACGCAGCTGGTCCTGGATCCAGAGCCGATGGGTCAACTCCACATTCACGGACACAGTTCAGCAACGCAGCCAGTTTAGGGTCCAGGGCCGATGGGTAAAGTCCACATTCATGGACACTGTTCAACTCAGCAGCCGGTCCAGGGTCCAGGGCCGATGGTTCAAGTCCACAGTCACGGACACAGTTCAGCACCGTAGCCAGTCCAGGGTCCAGAGCCGATGGTTCAAGTCCACAGCTGCAGAGTTAGTTCAGTGCTGAGCTGAGTGAAGCCTTATGAAGTAGTGAGACGATCACCAGTCTGTTCTTTGCTATCGGCCTCGAGACATTAATCATTTTAAGCTGGCTCGGTGCTTGAATCAGCCAAGCTTCAGCTAATTTTTCACTCTCAGTCCCGAGTCCTGATGTTTTAATCTGAACCTGAAGTTTCAGTCCACTCCAGGAATGACCACTGCATTCTCCAGAGTCCAGTTTGCCAGATCCACGACGGGCTGGCTGACACGGTGACGTGTGAAGCTGTGATTCCATCGGCCTCAGTCAGGACACTCGAAGGGGTCGTGCATATGAGACTGGGGTGTTGCTGCCTCTCCGGCGTCAGGCCGTTTGCTTAAGCTGAATCTTTGCCCCTTACTTTGACCCCACTGTGCCAATCTGACAACTGTTCATAACTTGCTCTTTCTAAGGCCGTGTAGTGGCTAGTAGGGTGTTGGAGTTTGGAGTTCAGTTCCTGCACCCTTTAGAAAGCGTCTCCGGTCGTCCTCCATGTGGAATGCACGGGTTTTCCCAAGTGCTCCGTTTTCCTCTCACTGTCCAGAGACATACCAGTTGTAGTTTAATTGGCCATTGTAAATTGTCCCGTGATTAGGCTCGAGGTAATCAGGTTTGTCGGGGGTTCCTGGAGCGGCACTGCTCAGGGGGCAGGAAGGACCGATTCCGCCGTGTGTCACTGAATAAATAAATCAATAATCACAAAATCGACACCAGGTTCTGCAGGTGCACAACACACACGCAAGAACCTGGAGGAAGACAGCAGGTCAGGCGGAGCTGGTGAGACTATAAACAGCCAACATTTCAAGTTCAAGTTTATTATCATCTGACAGTACACTTACACAACCAAACCGGACAGCATTCCTCCGGACCATGGTGCACCCATAAAACATATAGCACTCTCTGCGTATAAAACAAAATGTTTTACTATAGTTAAGTTAATAAAATATCATTGAAGATGCATGCGGTGTACAGCACAGGTAATCAGCTGGTTGTCCTGGTGACAAGACCTCAGTGCTGACGGGGAATTCATTGGTCTCACAGCCTGAGTCAGGCAGTCCTAGTCTGATGCTCCTCTACCTCGTGATCCTCCTGGATCAGAGAGATTGTGGGATGGCTGGTGGGGATCTTCTATAAATCCTTAGGCTGAGACCCTTCATCATCAGGATTGTGCATGTTCCTTCATACTGCTGAAAATCCTGTCATTAACCCTGCACTCTGCCTTCAAATTCCACCTTTCAAAGTGAATCACCTTTCACTCTTCTGGTTTGAACTCCATCTGCCACTACTCAGCCCAGATCGGCACCCTATCAACATCCTGTTGACAACCGTAACAGGGTGCTGTGACTGTGAGCGAAGTCCCACAGAAGCTGGTGATATTTATTCAACACAACAAGCTGCATTCTTCTGTGGAGACTCACAAACCCAAAGGTCGATCACATTTTTATACCCTTAAGATCAAACGTTCCGTTGGGGATTGTGGGGATAAGCTCCCACTGCTTGGGAAATGTTCCCAAGGCCATGCCCTTCAAATAGCCTCTGAAAAATGAGTCCAGCTCCTGGCTCAGCCTCTACGTGTGGCTTAGCTGCCATTTCTACTGACAGGAGGAGGGGCAAAGATGGGTTATTGGCACCTTAAAAACCAATTGCTTCAAGCAGATGCAGCAGCCTATTTAGGAGAAGGAAAACTCTGATCTCAAACCTCCACTGCCTTGTGACTACACCCACTCCTGAGGCAGGCTTCGGGAGTAAACCCGAAGGGAAAAATCTGGAGCTGGAGCCCCTAAGGCAGTCACACATTGAATTCAGTGCTTACTGGCAACTCCTGGAACGTACGACAGAGAGGCAGAATTAGGCCATTCAGCCCATCGAGTTTGCTCCCCCATTCCATCATGGCTCATTCAACCCCTTACACCTGCCTTCTCGCCATATCCTTTGACGCTGCAACCAATCAGGAAATGATCAACTTCCGCCTTAAAGATTGCACCTGAATTTGAGGGGCACAAATATTCTCATGGGCAGGTTTGTTAGTGTTATTGAGGAGGGTTTAAAATTTGGCAGTGGGGTGGGAACAGGAGTGAAGGGACTCAGGGTGGGACGGATGGTAAGAAAGTAAAGACAGCGTGCAGCCAGACTGTCAGGAAGGACGGGCAGGTGATGGGACTTAGTTGCAGCCAACAGGCTGAGCATCAAATCATTAGGGATGCAGAATCAGAAAGGATAGTAAATACAGTACTCAAGGTGTTCTATCCAAATGAGCGTAGTATAAGAAATAAGGTGGATGATCTTGTTGCACTATTACAGATGGTCAAGTATGATGTTGTGGCCATCACCGAATCGTGGCTGAAGAATGGTTGTAGTTGGGAGCTGAATGTCCAAGGTTACACGTTGTATTGGAGGGAGAGGAAGGTAAGCAGAGGAGTGGTGTGGCTCTACTGGTGAAGAACGTCATCAAATCAGTAGAAAGATGTGACATAGGATTGGAAGATGTTGAATCCTTGTGGGTTGAGTTAAGAAACTGCAAGGGTAAAAGAACCCGGATGGCAGTTTTATACAGACCTCCCAACGGTGGCTGGGAGGTGGACCACAGATTACAACAGGAAATAGTAAAGGCGAGCCAAAACAGCAATGTTATGGTAGTCAGAAGCCTTTGTCAAGGTGCCACACGAGGCTGCTTACCAAGTTAAGAGCCCATGGCATTACAGGGAAGTTACTGGTATGGTTAGTGCATTAGCTGATTAGTAGGAGGCAGCGAGTGGGGATAAAAGGATCCTTTTCTGGTTGGCTGTCAGTGACTAGTGGTGATCTGCAAGGGTCGGTGTTGGGACCACTTCTTATTATGCTGTATATAAATGATTTAGATGATGGAATAGATGGCTTTGTTGTCAAGTTTGCTGACGATACGAAGATTGGTGGAGGGTCAGGTAGTGTTGAGGAAACAGGTAAGATCAGAGGAACAGACTGATTATGAGAATGGGCAAGAAAGTGGCAAATGAAATACAATGTTGGAAAATGCACGGTCATGCACTTTGGTGGTAGAAATAAATGTGCGGACTATTTTCTAAACAGGGAGAAAATCCAAAACTCTGAGATGAAAAGGGACTTGGGTCCTTGTGTAGCTCCCTGAAGGTTAACTTGCAGGTTGAGTTGGTGGTGAGGAAGGCAAATGCCATGTTAGCATTCATTTCAAGAGGTCTAGAATACAAGAGCAGGGATGTGATGCTGAGGCTTTATAAGGCACAGGTGAGGCCGCACCTTGAGTATCGTGAACAGTTTTGGGCCCTCATCTTAGAAAAGATTGGATTGGCATTGAGAGGGTTCAGAGGAATTTCTCAAGGATGATTCCAGGAATGAAAAGGTTATACAAGGAACGTTTGATGGCTCTGGATCTGTACTTACTGGAATTTAGAAGGATGAGGGGGGGATCTCATTGAAACCTTTTGAATGTTGAAAGGCCTAGACAGAGTAGATGTGGAAAGGATATTTCCCATGGTGGGAGAATCTAGGACAAGAGGGCACAGCCTCAGGATAGAGTGGCGCCCTTTCAAAACATTGATGTGGAGAAATTTCTTTAGCCAGAAGATGGTGAACTTGTGGAATTTGTTGCCACATGCAGCTGTGGAGGGCAGGTTGTTGGGTGTATTTCAGGCAGAGATTGATAGGTTCATGATTGGACATGGCATCAAAGGTTACGGGGAGAAGGCTGTGAATTGAGGTTGAGGAGGAGAAATAAAAAGGATCAGCCGTGATTGAATAGTGGAGCAGGCTCGATGGGCCAAATGGCCTAATTCTGCGCCTGTGTCTTATGGTGTTCTATACCCATGGACTCAGGTAGAAGGAGCTCGTCAGCCTGGGAAGGCAGTCCATCTAAGAAAGAGAAAACTCTGCTTTCAAACCTCTGCTGCCTTGCGGCCATACCCACTTATGGGAAAGGCTTCGGGAGTAAACCCTGAGGACAAATCTGCAGCTGCAGCCCCTAAGTCAGTCTGACGTTGCCTTCAACCAAGCTCTGGCAACTCCTGCGACGACACTGGTGCCAAGCTGTATCGGCCCTTGCCCTTCCCTTGGACAACATCGGTGTTGTGGAGAGGGGAGACTCGTTGCACAGGCAACTGCCAGTCTCCCATACAACCTTGCATCCTGGAGAGGGCGCAGATCCATGGTCTCATGAGACTAACGGATGCCACACCCATGGATTTAGCCTCCATCCTAGTCTGTGGCAGAAAGTTCTACAAATTCACTACTCTCTGGCTAAAAAGTTCCTCCTTACCTCTATTCTAAAGGGTGGCGCCTTAATTCTGAGGCTGTGCCCTCTAGTTCTAGAAACATCCTCCCCACATCCACCCTATCTAGTCCTTTCAACATTAAGTAGATTTCAATGAGATCCCCACACATTCTTCTAACTTCCAGTGAGTACAGGCCCAAAGCTGCCAAGTGCTCCTCATATGTTAACCCCTTCGTTCCCAGAATCATTCTTGTGAACCTCCTCTGGACTCTCTCTGATGACAAAACATCCTTTCTGAGATATGGGGCCCAAAACTGTTGACAATACTCCAAGTGTGGCCTGACTAGTGTCTTATAAAGTTTCAACACTATTTCCTTGCTTTTATATTCTATTACCCTTGAAATAAATGCCAACATTGCATTTGCTTTCCTTACCACAGACTCAACCTGTAAATTAACCTTCTGAGAGTCTTGCATGAGGACTCCTAAGTCTCTCTGCACCTTGATGTTTGAACCTTCTCCTCACTTAGATAGTAGTCCACACTATTGTTCCTTTTACCAAAATGCATTATCGTACATTTCCCAACACTGTATTCCATCTGCCACTTCTTTGCTCATTCTTCCAATTTGTCGAAGTCCTTCTGCAATCGCTTTGCTTCCTCAGCACTACCTTCCCATATACATCAGACAAGCCAAGCTGTAACTGTGCTACAAGTTCATCTTCCTTATTCCATATACTGCATGCATTCAAATATAACACCTTCAGTCCTGTTTTCATCCTCTTCGATTTTGTTTGCCTTTTACATTGCAACTCATTTTGTTGACTTCAATTCTACCCTATCGGCAGTCTCTTCTTGCTTGGAGTCTCACTACACTTTGCCTCTGTAAATCAACTACTTCATCCTCGGCACTATCACTTTGGTTCCCATCCCCCTGCCAAATTAGCTTAAACCCACCTGATAAACTCTAGCCAACCTGCCTTTGAGGAAGTCGGACCCCCTCGGGTTCAGGAGTAGCCCATCCCCTTTGTCCAGGTCAGAAAGGGTAACTTACAAGACAATGTACCTCACCCGGACCTGATCTTACCTAATCCTGATGAGAAATGGCTCACTCCAAAAGAATGGCCCCTCCGCTTCAGCTTGAATTATTCTCATTGGCCCTTTGAATCCTTCTTGTTGATTGGTCGCTCCTCGAATCAGAAAAATTGCCGCAAACCTCTGCCTTCAAGACCTCAATTGCCACCCTGATTAAGAAGTAGCCCTTTGAACACACCCCTGCTGTGGACTGTCCAAATCAGAGAAAACTGGCTTGAAGCCCTGCTCTTTAAATGTTGAACCCAGACCTGACCGAAAAGTAGCTCTTTTTACACACGGCTGCTTCCTGATTGGTCACTCCTCAAATCAGAAAAACTGCTGCCGCAAACTCTACCTTCAGGATCTCAGTCACCCCCCCCCCCTTTTCACGCACACCTGGCAAATATAACAGATATTAATCCAAACGGGAACTTGTCATGAGCCCCCCGGCCTGCAGGGAGGAGGTCCTGAAAAAGGAGATAAAGGGAGTTAGCAAGGGAGCTGAGAAGCAGGACCTCAAGGGTAATCATCTCAGGGTTGCTGTATGAGCTATGTGACAGTGAGGATAGGAATAGAATGAAGTGGAAAATAATTGTGTGGCTGAAGAATTGGAGCAGGGGGCAGGGATTCCGATTTCTGGATCATTGGGACTTCTTCTCAGGCAGGTGGGTCCCGTACAAAAGGGTCAGATTGCTCTTGAATCCAAGGCGGACCAATGATCTTGCGGGCAGGTTTACTAGAGCTGTTGGGAGTGGTTTAAACTAATATGGCAGGGGGATGGGAACCAGTACGATAGAGCTGAGGATAAGCCAGCAGGTATATAAGTAGATAATGGATATAACATGAATGTTCGGAAGGACAAGCCAATGATTGGGTACAAATGCAGACAGACCAAAAAGTTAAATTGTACCATGGAGGCAAAATTCAAAAGGGTGAAGAAAGCAGGACTGAAGGTGCTGTATTTAAATGTGCATAGCATTCAGAATAAGGTGAACAAACTCGTGGTGTAATTAGAGATTGGTTGGTATGATGTTGTGGGCATCACAGAGTCATGGCTGAAAGAAGGCCGTAGTTGGCAGCTAAACGTCAAAGGATGTACTTTGTATCGAGAGGACGGGCAGGAAAGCATAGGCGGTGGTGTGACTCTGTTGGTAAAAGATGGAATTACATCTTTAGAAAGAGGTGACGTAGCGTCAGAGAATGTTAAATCTTTGTGGGAGGAGTTAAGAAACTGCAAAGGTAAAAGAAAGTATGGGAATCATATAGGCCTTGAAATAATAGCCAAGATATGGGGTTGAGATTGCAAAGGGAGCTGGAAAAGGCATTTAAAAAGGGTAATGACACAATTGTGATGGGGGATATGCAAGGGGATTGGGAAAATCAGGTTGGTGTCAGAGCACAAGAGGGAATTTGTTGAATGCCTATGAGATGGCATTTTACTGCAGTTTTTTTTGCTTGAGCCTATTCTGGGAAAGGCTATCTTAGACTGAGTGTTGTGTAATTACCCAGATCTTATTAGGGAGCTTAACGTAAAGGAATCTTTAGGATCATAATATGATTGAATTCATACTGCAGTTTGAGAGAAAGAAGCATAACTACCTCCTGCCTCAGCAAGGACCTGGACTCATTGCAATTTATCTATCGCCACAGTAGGTCAATGGCAGACACATCTCAATGGCTCTTCACATGGCCTTAGACCACCTGGACAACACAAACACCTACGTCAGGATGTTGTTTATATATAGGTCAGCATTTAATACCATCATTCCCACAATCCTGATTGAGGAGTTGCAGAACCTGGGCCTCTGTACCTCCCTCTGCAATTGGATCCTCGACTTCCTAAACAGAAGACCACAATCTGTGCGGATTGGTGATAACATATCCTCCTCGCTGACGATCAACACTGGCACTTCTCGGGGGTGCGTGCTTATCCCACTGCTCTACTCTCTCTATACCCATGACTGTGTGGCTAGGTGTAGCTTAAATACCATCTATAAGTTTGCTGATGATACAACCATTGTTGTTAGAATCTCAGATAAAGATGAGAGGGTTTATAGGAGTGAGATAAGCCAACTAGTGGAGTGGTGTCACAGCAACAACCTGGCACTCAATGTCAGTAAGACGAAAGAGCTGATTGTGGACTTCAGGAAGGGTAGGATGAAGGAACACATACCAATCCTCATAGAGGGATCAGAAGTGGAGAGAGTGAGCAGCTTCAAGTTCCTGGGTGTCAAGATCTCTAATATGTTTCCAACATATTGATGCAGCTATAAAGAAGGCAAGACAATGACTATATGTCATTAGGAGCTTGAAGAGATTTGGCATGTCAACAAATACTCTCAAAAACTTCTATAGTTGTACCGTGGAGAATATTCTGACAGGCTGCATCACTATCTAGTATGAAGGGGCTACAGCACAGGACCGAAAGAAGCTGCAGAGGGTTGTAAATCTAGTCAGCTCCATCTTGGGTACTAGCCTACAAAGTACCCAGGACATCTTTAGGGAGCGGTGTCTCAAAAAGGCAGCGTCCTTTATTAAGGACCTCCAACACCCAGGGCATGCCCTTTTCTCACTGTTACCATCAGGTAGGAGGTACAGAAGCCTGAAGGCACACACTCAGTGATTCAGGAACAGCTTCTTCCCCTCTGCCATCCGATTCCTAAATGGACATTGAACCCTTGAATGCGACCTCACTTTTTAAATATGTATTATTTCTGGTTTTTGCCCTGTTTTAAATCTATTCATATATGTATGCCATAATTGATTTACTTATTTATTTATTGTTATTATTATTATATTTTTTCTTCTTCTAGTTTATGTATTACAATGAACTGCTGCTGCAGTTAATAAATTTGACAACAGATGGCAGTGATAATAAACCTGATTCTGATTCTGATAGCAAACACGAGGAAATCTGCAGATGCTGGTAATTCTGATAACTCAGATGTATCAGTATCACAAAGGGAAAAAGGGAATTACAGAGGCATGAGAGAGGAGCTTGCCCAGGCGGAGTGAAGGAGGATACTGGCAGGGATGACGGCAGAGCACAGGAGGCTGAAGTTTCTGGGAATAGTTCACAAGGCAAGCGATTGATATGTCTCACAGAGGAAGAAGTTCTCAAATGGCAGGGGTAGGCAACTGTGGCTGACAGTGAACGTTGAGGACTGCATAAAAACCAAGGAAAGAGCACATAGCATAGCAAAAGTGCATGGGAAGTTGAATGATTCGAAAGCTTTTAAAATCCAACAAAAGGCAAATGAAAACAGCTATAAAAAGGGAAAAGTTGAAATATGAGGGCAAACTAATATAAAGTAGGATACCAAAAGTTTTTCAGTTATATAAAGATTAAAATGGAGGTGAGAGTTAATATTGGACCACTGGAAAATGATGCTGATGAGGTAGTAATGGGGGACAAAGAAATGGCCGATGAACTTACTGAGTACTTTGCATCAGTCTTCACTGTGGAAGACACTAGCTGTGTCTTATGGCAGCAGAGGTCTTTTAGCATCAGAGAATAGGAGTGAGTACCATTGCTATTACAAAGGAAGAAGTCTAGGCAAGCTCAAAGGTCTTAAGGTGGATAAGTCACCTGGACCAGATGGACAACATCCCAGAGTCCTGGGAGAGGTTGCTGAAGAGATAACAGATGCATTGGTCATGATCTTTCAAGAATCACTCGATTTTGGCCTGGTCCCAGAGAACTCAAAAATTGCAAATGTCACTCCACTCTTTAAGAAGGGAGGAAGGCAAAGAAAGGAAATTATAGGGCAGTTAGTCTACCTCAGTGGTTGTCCATTATTAAGGATAAGGTTTTAGGTACTTGGAGACTAATGATAAAATAAGTCAAAGCCAGCACAGTGTCTGTAAAGGAAAATCCTGCCTGACAAATCTGATAGAGTCCTTTGAGGGAGTAACAAACAGGATGGACAAAGGAGAGGCAGTGGATGTCATTTACTTAGATTTTCAGAAGGCCTTTGATAAGGTGTCACACATGAGGCTGTTTAACAAAATCAAATCCTATGGTGTTACAGGAAGGATACTGGCATGGACAGAGGAATGACTGACAGGCAGGAGGCTGAGAGTGGGAATAAAGGGGGCCTTTTCTGGTTGGCTGCCAGTGACTAGCGGTCAGTATTGGGACCACTACTTTTCACATTGTTTGATGGTTTTGTGGCTAAGTTAGTGGATGATGCAAAGATAGACGGAGGGGTAGGTAGTGCTGAGGAAGCGATGCGATTGTAGCAGGACTTAGAAAAGTTGGAAGAATGGGCAAAGTGGCAGATGGAATACAGTGTTGGGAAATGTATGATAATGCATTTTGGTAAAAGGAACAATAGTGTGGACTATTGTCTAAACGGGGAGAAAATTCAAACAGCAGAGGTGCAGAAGACTTGGGAGTCCTCATGTAAGACTCCCAGGAGGTAAATTTACAGGTTGAGTTTGTGGTAAAGAAGACAAACACAATGTTGGCATTAATTTCAAGGGGAATGGAATATAAAAGCAAGGAGATGATGCTGAGCCTTTATAAGACACTGGTCAGACTGCACTTGGAGTATTGTCAACAGTTTTGGGCCCCATATCTCAGAAAGGATGTGTTATCATTGGAGAGAGTCCAGAGGAGGTTCACAAGGATGATTCCAGGAACGAAGGGGTTAATGAATGAGGAGCATTTAGCAGCTTTTGGCCTGTGCTCACTGGAATTTAGAAGAATGCTGGTGGGAGGGGGGGGGTTGAAACTTACTGAATGTTGAAAGGACTAGATAGCGTGGATAAGGAGAGGATGTTTCCTGTGGTGAGGGTATCTAGATTGGTGCTGTATTCCAGGTTGGGGGGGGGGGGCAGATTTCTAGAATGCCTATGTTTTGGCCTTTTAGAGCATCTCGTGGTTGAATCCACTAGGGGATAAGCTATTCTGGGTGGAGGTATTCAGAATTGATTAGAGAGCTTAAGGTGAAAGAACCCTTACGGGTAAATGTTCATAATATGAGAAGGAGAAGGAGGTGCTGACATAAAAACCAAAGAGAGGCGTATAATACAGTAAAGATAAGTGGAAAGTGAGAGGATTGAGAAGACTTCAAATACCAACAGAAGGCAACTTAAGAAGTCATTAAGAGGTTAAAGGTGGAATACAAAAGTAAGCTAGCCAATAATATTAACGAGGATACCAGGAGTTTCTTCAGATACATAAAGTGTAAAAGGGAGGTGAGAGTGGATATTGGACCACTGGAAAATGATGCTGGAGAGGTAGTGATGGGGCACAAAGAGATAGTGAATGAACTGAGTAGGCACCTTTCATCAGTCTTCACTGTGGAAGACACTAATAGTACGATGGAAGTTCCAGGTGTCAGGGGGTATGAAGTGTGAAGTTGCCAATACCAGGAAGAAGGTTCTTGGGAAACTAAAAGGTCTGAAGGTGGATAAGTCACCTGGACCAGATGGTCTACACCCCAGGGTTCAGAAAGAGGGGGCTGAAGAGATTGTTGAGCCATTAATAATAATCTTTCAAGAATCACTAGATTCTGGAATGGTTCTGGAGGACTGGACAATTGGCAATGTCACTACACTGTTTAAGAAGGGACAAAGGAAATTAGAGGCCAGTTAGTCTGAGCTCAGTAGTAGAGATGATTGTTAAGGATGTGGTTTCAGGGCACTGGGAGGCACATGGTAAAATAGGCCATAGTCAGCATGGTTTCCTCAAGGGAAAATCTTGCCTGACAAAATCTGTTGGAATTCTTTGAAGAAGTAACAAGCTGCATCGACAAAAGAGAATTAATTAGTTGATGTTGTGTAATTGGATTTACAGAAAGCCTTTGACAAGGTGCCACACAAGGCTGTTTAACAGGCTACGAGCCCATTACAGGAAAGATTCTAAGATGGATAAAGCAGTGTCTAACTGGCAGGAGGCAAAGAGAGGGAATAAAGGGAGCCTTTTCTGGTCGGCTGCCAGTAACTAGTGGTTTTCCACAGGGGTCAGTATTGGGACTGACTCTTTTTATGTTATATGTCAATGATCTGGATGACGGAATTGATGGCTTTGGTGCAAAGTCTTCAGATGATATGACAATAGGTGGAGGGGCAGGTAGTTCTGAGGAAGTAGAGAGGCTACAGAAGGACCTAGACGTTAGAAGAATGGACAAAGAAGTGGCAGATGGAATACAGTGTTGGGAGGTGTATGGTCAGGCACTTTGGTAGAAGAAATGAAAGTGTTTCCTGTTTTCTAAATGGAGAGAAAATACAAAAAACTGAGGCACAAAGGGACTTTGGAATGCTTGAACAGGATTTCCTTAAGATTAACTTGCAGGTTGAGTCTGTGGTGAGGAAGGTAAACACGATGTTAGCACTCATTTCAAGAGGACGAGAATATAAACGCAAGGGTGTATTGTTGAGATTTTATCAGGCACTGGTGAGGCCTCACTTGGAGTACTGTGAGCAGTTTTGGGCCCCTTATCTGAGAAAGGTTGTGCTGAAACTGAAGAAGGATTCCATGAAAATGATTCTACGTTTGAATGGCTTGTCATGTGAAGAGCGTTTGTTGGCTCTGGGTGAGCCTGTATTCACTGGAATTCAGAAGAATGAGGAATGACCTCATTGAAACCTATTGAATGGTAGAAGGCCTTGATAGAGTGGATGTGGAGAGGTTGTTTCCTATGGTGGGAGAGTCTAAGACCAGAGTACCAGCATCAGAATTGAGGGGCTTCCTTTTAGAACGGAGATGAGGAAGAATTTCTTTCACAGAGGGTGGTGAAGCTGTGGAATTCTTTGCCACAGGCAGCTGTGGAGGCCAAGTCTTTGTGTATATTTAAGGCAGAGATTGATAGATTCTTGATTGGTCAGGGCATGGAGGGATACGGGGAGAAGGCAGGAGACTGGGGCTGAGAGGAAAAGTGAATCAGCCATGATGAAATGGCAGAGCAAACTCAATGAGCCAAGTGGCCCAATTCTGCCCCTATGTCTTATGGTCTTACCTCCAAAAAACTCCCTATTACAGGAGTTGTCATGGAGGCAGGTACATTAGGGCCACTCAAGAAACTCTTGGATAGCCACATGGATGATAGAATAATGAAAGGCTATGTAGGAGGGAAGGGTTAGATTGACCTTAAAATTGGTTACAAGGTCAGAACAACATCATGGGCTGAAAGGCCTGTACTGTGCTGTAATGTTCTGTATTCTATGCTCAGGCGATGAACATATTCTATGTTCAGGCTGATCCTTACTTTCCTTTTCATACTATGGACACTGGCGAATATTCCTCATTGATTAAACGACACACAGTCAGTTCAGTTATCCTTGCAGTGTGCAATTACCCTTAAGGGCTTTTAAGAGACGTTTCATTAGACACATGAATGTGAGAAAAATGTGGACATTATGTAGGCAGAAGGGATTATTTAGGTTGTCCATTTGATTACTAATTTAATTGGATAGGCGCAACATTGTGGGCCAAAGGGCCTGTGTTCTATGTTCAATGTTCTAATAGGTGTATTTTAAAAAACAGGAGCGACAGAGGGTATTAATTTTTCTAACAAGCAAAGGAGAGGTTCTGTCTTTAGAGAGCCCAAGCCTGAGGCAGACCACACTGGAGTTTAGGTCCTGACACTCTACAACTGTTGCTTCCTTCAAAACAAGAGCAATAATCTAATATTCTCTCAATGTTTTGTGAACCTTCAATGCCCCCTTACTGAAATCCAACTGAAAGTGTTTTTACATTAACAGCCAGATGGTCCATTATTTCTGCCGGCAGATGAATGTCTGCAGCTCAGAGGTATTGTGCCTTGTCACCCCCCACCCCCACCCGCTCATAAAAGTAGTTCTCACTCCATGACCTTTTCACCCCAGATTTTGTCAACCTCTGGGTGCCAATTGTTCTTATCAGGCGAGACCATGAAAAAGCCAGAGATGAGAGACGGCACAGTGGAGCCAGAGAGACTTCGATTAGACAGATGGCTGTAATTTCGAGCCCTCCCTCTCCACTGTCTGTGTTCTCCCCCCATCTCTGAAATTATAGCCCTTCTCTGCTAAGGCATGTCTAACCATCATAAATAATCTGAATGGGGTTTGATATCACTGGCATATGTCATGAAATCTGTCGTTTTGCAGCAGAAGTACATTGCAATACATAATAATAAAAACTATAACTTACAGGAAGAAATATATATAAAAATATTAAATTAAATTAACAATGCAAAAAAAGCAAAAGAAAAGTGAGGTAGTATTGAATGGTTCAATGTCCATTCAGAAATCTGATGGTGATGGGGAATAAGTTGTTCCTGAAACATTGAGTACATTTCTTCAGGCTCCTGTACCTCCTCCTTAATGGTAGAAATGAGGAGAGGGCATGTCCTGAGTAATGGGGGCTCCATAAAGAAAGATTAACTGAATTAGTCACATTGAGAAGCTAGAAATGTAGTTTCAGAAAATAAGGATCATGCTGTAACGAATCCATGTGGCTCAGTAGGGCAAGATAATTGGCTGTTGTCAATTGAACCACACGAGAAAAAGTTCTTCAGAATTTTGGCACTTTGTCGAACATGGAGACAGGGGGTAGCCTATTCAGAGAATTCCAGATAGACTCTCTGCCGCTATGCTGAATAAACAGACCTCAGCTCAACCACCAAGGAATCACACACACAGAGAAAGAAGCCATTTGGTCCATAATGTTAATGCTAGCTCCTTGTGAAAAAAAGTATTAAAATGGTCCCTCTCTCCAACAGTTATTTCTACCCATTTAAGATCATAACCAATTCCCTTTTCAACAATGCATTTGACTATATTTCACCAGGTGATGTATATTTTTATCATAAATAAGGTACCATTTTCTCCCCCATGTTATGGATTTTCTATCCTTAACCAAGTAGATATTTTACCATCATTTATGACTTTAACTTGCAAATATCGCTGTCAAAGTCAATTTATTATCAAATTACATAAATCTCACCATATACTACCCAGTGATACATAGTTCTCAGCATATATTACCTTAATATTTGCAGGCATTCAAGGGAAAGTATAGCATTACAATAGAATTTATAAAATCTTTACATAAAATAAGACTAGCAAACATCCAAGGTGAAAGGTAAATTGTGGAAATAAATAAATAAATAAATCTGAAAGCAGGTTGATAGGTTGTGGATTCAGTTCAGTGTTGTGAAGGCATCCGACCTGTGCTGAGGTGAGTGAAGTTATCCATGCCAGTGAAGGAGCTAGATGGTTGAGGGGTAATAACTGTCCCTGAGCTTGGCAGTGTGGGTCCTGAGAATCCTGTACCACCTTCCTGATGGCAGTAGCCTGGATGGGCTTCAAGCGAGGGCTTCAAATTCTTGGATCATTGGGATCTACTTTGGGGAGGTATGACTTATACAAAAACGATGGATTATACCTGAACTCAAAGGGTACAAATATCCTGGCGGAATTGTTTAATATAGCTGTTAGGGAGGGTTTAAACTGAGTTGGCAAGGGGAAAGAAACCAGATTGTTAGGGTCGAGGAGGAGGAAAATAACAATAAGTCAAAGATACTGTGCAGCAAAGATGGCAAGGACCGGCAGGTGAACAGACATGGTGATTTACTGTGCAATAGAAATATAGCAAAATCGGTAAAGGATACTGATCTAAATGCACTGTACATAATGTGTGCAGCATTAGAAATAAAGTGGATGACCTTGTTGTACAGCTACAGGTTAAAAGATATGACATTGTGGCCATTACCGAGTCATGGCTAAATGATGGATGTGATTGGGAGCTGAATGTCCAAGGATACACTGTGTATGGGAAAGATAGGAAGGTAGGTAAAGGGGGTGGCGTGGCCCTGATGGTAAGCAATGATATCAAATCACTAGAAAGAAGGGACATAGGATCAGAAGAGGTAGAATCCCTATGGGTCGAGTTAAGAAATGGCAAGGGTAAAAAGACACTAATAGCAGTTATATACAGGCCTCCAAACAGCAGCCGGGATGTGGACTACAAGTTACAGCTGGAAATAGAAAAGGCATGTCAGAGGAAAATGTCAAGATAATTATGGGGGATTTTAATATGAAAGTGGATTGGGGAAGTCAGGAAGGTACTGGATCTCAGGAGAGGGAGCTTGTAGAATGCCTACAGGATGGCTTTTTGGAGCAGCTTGTCCGTAAGCCCACCAGGGGATCAGCTGTCTTGGATTGGGTGCTGTGTAATGAACCTGAGGCAATTAGGGAGCTAGAGGTAACGGAACCCCTTGGAAGTAGTGATCATAATATGATCGAGTTCAGTTTCAAATTTGAAAAGGAGAAGCTGGTATCAGGTGTATCGATATTTCAGTGGAATAAAGGAAATTACAGTGGTATGAGAGAGGAACCGGCCCAAGTTGATTGGAAAAGTAAGCTAGATGGAGGGACAGTAGAGCAGAGTTGGATGAAATTCCTACAAGAAATGAGGAAAGTGCAGGAAAGATGTATTCCAAGAAAAAAGAAAATCATGAATGGAAAAAAGGCACAAATGTGGCTAATGAGAGATGTTAAGGCTGAAATAAAAGCAAAAGAGACAGCATACAAGGAAGTAAAAATTAGTGGGAAAACTGAGGACTGGATGAATTTTAAAAACTTACAGAAGGAAACTAAGAAAGTCATTAGGAAAGAAAAGATGGTTTATGAAAAGAAGTTGGCAATTAACATAAAAAAGGATACTAAGAGTTTTTTAAAAAATATATGAAGAGTAAAAGAATGACACGGGTAGATATAGGACCAATTGAAAATTATGCTGGAGAAATTATAATGGGTAACAAAGAGATGGCAGAGGAACTAAATGAGTATTTTGCATCAGTCTTCACAGTGGAAGACATTAACAACATATCTGATAGCCAGAGGTCTCAGGGAATAGAATTAGGTACAGTCAAGATTACTAGAGAGAAAGTGCTTGGGAAGCTAAATGGACTAAGGATAGATAACTCTCCCGGACCAGATGAGGTGCACCCATGAGTTCTGAAGGAGGTGGCTTTGGAGATTGTGGAGACATTGGAAATGATCTTCCAGGAATCAATAGACTCTGGCATGGTCCTGGAGGACTGGAAGGTTGCAAATGTAGTTCCGTTGTTTAAGAAAGGAGGGAGGCAGCAAAAAGAAGATTACAGATTTATTAGTCTGACATCAGTAGTTAGAAAGTTATTGGAGTCAGTACTCAAGTACGAGGTTATGAAATACCTCCAGGTGCATGACAAACCAGCACAGTTTCATGAAGGGAAGATCCTGCCTCACCAACCTATTGGAAGTTTCTGAGGTAATCTCAAATAAAATTGTCAAGGGAGAGGCTGTGGATGTTGTGTATTTGGATTTTCAAAAGGCCTTCGATAAGGTGCCGCATAAGAGGCTGCTTAATAAGTTGAGAGCCCATGGAATTACAGGAAGGATATTGGAATGGGTGGAGCATTGGCTGACAGGCAGAAAGCAAAGGGTGGGAATACAGGGATCCTATTCTGGTTGGTTGCTGGTTACTTGTGGTGTTCCACAGGGGTTGGTGTTGGGGCCGTTTCTTTTTACACTGTATATCGATGATTTAGATTATGGATTAAATGGTTTTGTGGCTAAGTGACACCAAGATAGGTGGAGGAGCAGGAAGTGTTGAAGAAACGGAAAGATTGCAGAGAGACTTGGTCAGTTTTGGAGAGTGGGCAAAGAAATGGCAGGTGAGACACAATTTTTCAAAAATGTACAGTTGTACATTTTGGAAAAAGAAATAATCAGGCAGATTATTACTTAGATGGGGAGAAAATTCAAAAATCGGAAGTGCAAAGGGACTTGGGGATCCTCATGCAGGATACCCTAAAGGTTAGCCACCAGGTTGGATCAGCATAAGGAAAGCGAATGCTATGTTGGCATTCATTTCAGGAGGAATAGTGTGTAAGAGTAAGGACGCGTTGATGAGCTCTATGGGGCACTAGTGAGACCTCATTTGGAATACTGTGTACAGTTTTGGGCCCCCTATCTTGGAAGGAATGTACTGATGTTGGAGAGAGTTCAGAGAAGATTTACAAGGACGATTCCTGGAATGCAGGGGCTAACATATGAGGAGCGTTTGTCGGCTCTTGGACTGTATTCATTAGAGTATAGAAGGATTAGAGGGGATCTCATAGAAACATTTCGAATGTTGAAAGGGTTGGACAGAGTAGGTGTGGAAAGGCTTTGGTGGGTGAGTTCAGGACAAGAGGCCACAGTCTTAGAATTAGAGGGTACCCATTTAAAACAGAGATGATGAGAAATTTCTTTAGCCACAGGGTCATGGATTTATGGAATTTGTTGCCACATACAGCTATTGAGGCCCGATCTTTGAGGGTGCTTAAGGAGGAGATTGATAGGTATCTAATTAGTCAGGGTATCAAGGGATATGGAGAGAAAGCTGGAAATTGGAACTAGATGGGAGAATAGTTTAGCTCATGGTGGAGTGGTGGAGCAGACTCGATGGGCCAAATGGCCTACTTGTACTCCTTTGTCTTGTGATTGTGTGGGTCATTGATGATGGAAGCTGCTTTCTTGTGCTGTGTCCTTCCAGATGTGCTCAGTGGGGTGAGTTTTCCTGTGATGGACTGAGCTGTAACCACCATATTCTGTCACCTTTTCCGTTCCTGGATACTGGTGTTTCTATAGCAGATTGTGATGCAACCAATTATCATACTCTCCGCTGTCCGTCCAGGCCGTAGGTGACGTGCTGAATCTGTGCAGACTTCAAAGAAAATACAGCTGTGTTCATCTTCATCATTATCTGATCATACATTTATACGACTAAACGAAACAACATTCCTCAGACCACAGCACACCCACAAAACAAATATCACACATAGCACATAAAACAAAATATTACCATAAATAAGTTAATAAAATATAATTCAAAATGCATGCAGTGTGCAGCACAAGTCAGCTGTAAACAGCTCGCTGTTCTAGTGATGAGGCCCCAGTGCTGACTGGCTATTCATTAGTCTCACAGCCTGAGGGAAGAAGCTGCTACCCAGTCAGACAGTCCCAGTCCTGAAGCTCCAGGAGTGGGTCAGGGAGATTGAGGGATGGGTGGTAGGGACCCCTCACAATGCTTCAGACCCTTTGCCCATAATGTTCCTAGTAAATGTCCCAAATTGTGGGGAGGGAGACCCTGGTGATCCTCTGTAGGGTCTGCGTCCGATACTTTGCAGCTTCCGTGCTCACAACGATACAGACAGACAGGACACTCGATGGTGCTCCTGTAGAAAGTTGCTAATCATGCCTTCATTGTGATGGCAAATATGTGGACTGATCACTGGGGGCTCTGTGAAACACAGGTTGTAATATCTAGACTGGTAATAATTTTTGGGTTCCTTAGGCATGCCATAGTGGGCAGGGGGAGTGTGGGTGATGTTGGGGATGAGCTCCCACTACTTATTAAATGGCATGCATCTCAAACTTTGACAACCAACTCCAGCAAATTGCCTTAAGACCATAAGTCATAGGAGCAGGTTTAGGCCATTCAGCCCATTGAGTTTACTCCACCATTTCATCATGGCTGTTCTCAGAACCCATTCAACCCATACACCTGCCCTCTCTTGATGCCCTGACCAATTAGCAATCTATCAACTTCAGCTTTGAATGTATCCATGGGCTTTGCCTCCCACCACAGTCTGTGGCAGAACATTCCACAGATTCACCACTCTTTGGCTAAAATATTCATAGAAACATAGAAAATCTACAGCACATTACAGACCCTTCAGCCCACGATGTTGTGCCAACCATACAACCTGCCCTAGAAACTGCCTAAAGAACTTCCCTATCACATAGCCTTTTATTTTCCTAAGCTCCATATCTAAAAGTCTCTTAAAAGATCCTATTGTATCCGCCTCTACCCCCTTCACTGGCAGTGCATTCCACTCACCCACCACTCTCTGTGTGTAAAACTTACCTCTGACACCCCCTCTGTACCTACTTCCAAGCACCTTAAAACTACGCCCCCTCGTGCTAGCCATTTCAGCCCTGGGAAAAAGCCTCTGACTATCCACATGAACAATGCCTCTCATCATCATATACACCTCTATCAGGTCACATCTCATCCTCCATCGCTCCAAGGAGAAAAGGCCGAGTTCGTTCAACCTGTTTTCTTAAGGCATGCTCCCCAATCCAGGCAATGTCCTTGTAAATTTCCTCTGCACTCTCTCGATAATATCAACATGCTTCCTGTAATGAGGTGATCAGAACTGAACACAGTACTCCAAGTGGGTCTAATAATTCCTCCTTACTTCTGTTCTAGAAGGTCACCCCTCAGTTCTGAGGCTGTGCCCTCCAGTTCTGGATGCCCCCACCATAGGAAACATCCTCTCCTTATCCACCCTATCTAGTCCTTTCAACATTCGGTAGGTTTCAATGAGATCCTCTCCCCCCCCCCCCCCCCGCATTCTTCTAAATCCCAGTGAGTACAGGCCTAAGATTACCAAATGCTCTTCATGTGTTTACCCTTTCATTCCCAGAATCAGCTTCATGAACCACCTCTGGACTCTCTCCAATGGCAATACAAAAATACGTCATGACAAATAAGAGGGCAAACGACCCAATAATATAAAGCAGGGTACCAAATGTTTTTTTTCAGTTATATAATGAGTAAAAGGGAGGTGAGAGTTGATACTGGATCACTGGAAAATGATGTTGGTGAGGTAGTGATGGGGGACAAAGAACTGGCAGATGAACTTGATGGGTACTTTGTATCTGTCTTCACTGTGGAAGACACTAGCAGTGTGCCAGAGGTCCGTGAGTGTCAGGGAGCAGGAGTGAGTGCCAAGGAGATCATGCTGAGCCTTTATAAGACACTAGTCAGGCTGCACTTGGAGTATTGTCAACAGTTTTGGGCCCCATATCTCAGAAAGGATGTGTTGTCATTGGAGAGAGTCCAGAGGAGGTTCACGTGGATGATTCTGGGAATGAAGTGGTTCACATATGAGGAAAGTTTGGCAGCTTTGGGCCTGTACTCACTGGAGTTTAGAAGAATGCGTGGGGATCGTATTGAAATCCACTGAATGCTGAAAGGACTAGATAGGGTGGATCTAGGGAGGATGTTTCCTATGGTGAAAGTATCCAGAAATAGAGGGCATAGCCTCAAAATTAAGGGCAGACTTTTTAGAACAGAAGTAAGGAGGAATTTTTTTAGCCAGAAAGTATTGAATCTTTGGAATGCTCTGCCACGGACTGCGGTGGAGGCCAAGTTCATCGATATATTTAAGGCAGAAGTTGCTCTCTTCCTGATCAGTCAGGGTATCAGGTATGGCAAGAAGGCAGTTACATGGGTTTGAGTGGGATCCAGGATCAGCCATGATGGAATGGCAGAGTAAGTTTGATGGGCTGAATGGCCTAATTCTGCTCCTTTGTCTTATGGTCTTATCCTTTTTGAGATAAAGGGCCCAAAACTGTTAACAATACCCCAAATGTGGCCTAGCTAGAGTCTTACAAAGCCAGCATTATCTCCTTGTTTTTATATTTTTTTCCCCTTGAAATAAATGCCAACATTGCATTTGCCTTCTTTACCACAGACTCAACCTGTAAATTAACCTTCTGGGAGTCTTGCACAAAGACCCCTAGGTCCCTCTGCACCTCTAATGTTTGAATTTTCACCCCATTTAGATAGTAATCTGCATTATTGTTCCTTTTACCAAAATGCATTATCATGCATTTCCCAACACTGTCTTCATCTGCAACATCTTTGCCCATTCTTCCAATTTGTCAAAGTCCTTCTGCAATTGCATTGTGACGTCAGCACTACCTACCCCTCCACCTGTCTTCATATAATCAGCAAACTTTGCCTAAAACCATCAATTCCATTATCCAGATCATTGACAAACAATGTGAAAAATAGCAATCCCAATACTGACCCTGAGGAACACCACTAGTCACTGGCAGCCAACCAGAAAAAGCCCCTTTTATTCCCACTCGCTGCCTCCGGACTGTCAGCCATTCCCCTATCCATGCCAGTATCCTTCCTGTAACACCACAGGATTTTATCTTGTTAAACAGCCTTATGTGAGGCACCTTATCAAATGCCTTCTGAAAATCCAAGTAAATGACATTCACTGCCTCTCCTTTGTCCACCCTGCTTGTTACTTCCTCAAAGACCTCTAACAGATTTGTCAGAGAAGATTTCCCTTTACAGAAACCATGCTGACTTTGACTTATTTTATCATTAGTCTCCGAGTACCCTGACACCTCATCTGTAATAACAGACTCCAACACTTTCCCAGCCACTGAGGTTAGGCTAACTGGCCTATAATTTCCTTTTTGCAATCTTCCAGTCCTAAAGAATCATGCCAGAATTGAGTTGATTCTTGAAGGATCATGACCAATTTATCCGCTATCTCTTCAGCAACCTCTCTCTGGACTCTGGGATGTCGTCCATCTGGTCCAGGTGACTGATCCACCTTAAGACCTTTGAGCTTACCTAGTAGCTTTTCTTTTGTGATAGCAATGGCGCTCACTCCTGCTCCCTGACACTCACACTGACACACTGCTAGTGTCTTCCACAGTGAAGACAGATACAAAATACTCATTAAATTCATCTGCCATTTCTTTGTCCCCCATTACCACCTCATCAGCATCATTTTCCAGTGGTCCAATATCAACTCTCACCTCCCTTTTACTCTTTATATAAATGAAAAACTTTTAGTATCTTGTTTTATATTTTTGGCTAGTCTTCCCTCATATTTCATCTTTTCCATTTGTATAACTTTTTTAGTTGCCTTTTGTTAGATTTTAAAGCTTCCCAATCATCCAACTTCCCACTCACTTTTGCTGCCTTATATGCCCTTTCCTTGGCTTTGTCAGCCACGACTGCCTAGCCCTGCCATTTGGCCTTCATGTGTGGCTTAGCTACTGAGTCCAGCAGAGCCATTTGCAGGAGGAGGGGCAAAGGCAGTTGCTGGAAGCTTAGAACCAGTTGCTGTGGGCTGCTCATTCAGGAGAAGCAAAAATCTGCTGCCTTGCAGCTGCACCAATTTGCGGGGAAGGCTTCAGGAGTGAACACAAAGGAAAAATTCAGAGCTGGAATCCCTGCCGTTCTACATCTCTGCCGTTTCTTTGGGTTCATCAGTGGCCTGGGGTGGGGTGGAGGGAGACTGCTGCATGGGCAACAGTTAGCTCTCCATGTCATTCCATTTCATACTGCCCTGGCTTGTGTATCTCATAAACTGCTGGGCTACAACATCCATGATCGACCCCAGTGATCTTCTTACTGAGGGAAAACACACTCAGAATTCTGGAGGAGCTCAGGACGGTCAGGCAGAATCTATGATGGGGAATGAACAGTTGAGTTATCAGGTCAAGGCACTTCATCAGGACCAGCTATTGTCACTCACCCTTTTTTGGATCACTTTTGGATGCACCAGCTGTAAAATCATCCACTGGCAGATGTTGCCTGAAGTTCTAAGGATCGACCCTCCATCCAGGATTACAAATACCTGGGGATACGAATTGACAATAAACTGGACTGGTCAAAGAACACTGAGGCTGTCTACAAGAAGGGTCAGAGCCATCTCTACTTCCTGAGGAGACTGAGGTCCTTTAACATCTGCCGGACGATGCTGAGGATGTTCTACGAGGCTGTGGTGGCCAGTGCTATCATGTTTGCTGTTGTGTGCTGGGGCAGCAGGCTGAGGGTAGCAGACACCAACAGAATCAACAAACTCATTCATAAGGCCAGAGAAGTTGTGGAGGTGGAACTGGACTCTCTGACGGTGGTGTCTGAAAAGAGGATGCTGTCCAAGTTGCATGCCATCTTGGACAATGACTCCCATCCACTCCATAATGTACAGGTTAGGCACAGGAGTACATTCAGCCAGAGACTCATTCCACCGAGATGTAACACTGAGTGTCATAGGAAGTCATTCCTACCTGTGGCCATCAAACTTTACAACTCCTCCCTCGGAGTGTCAGACACCCTGAGCCAATAGGCTGGTCCTGGATTTATTTCCACTGGGCATGATTAACATTATTATTATTTAATTATTTACGATTTTATATTGTTATATTTCTTCACTATTCTTGGTTGGTGCGACTGTAACGAAACCCAATTTCCCTCAGGATCAATAAAGTATGTCTGTCTCTCCCCTCCCTCAGTGATCAGAAAGGCATGTTTATGGTCCATGAAAATAAGGGAGATCAGGCCCAGGAAAATGAAAACGCTGAGTCAGACTCAGGTTTATTATCACTGACAACTGCCATGAAATGTTTTCGGTAGCTGTACAGTGCAATACAAAAAAGTATAAAAAATAAATGAACAGTGCAAAAAAAGGAATAATGAGCAAGCGTCTATGGGTTCATGACTGATTCAGAAATCTGATGGTGAAGGGGAAAAAGCTGTTCTAGAATTGTTGTGTGTGGGTCTTCACTTTCCTGTCAGTAGTAATGGGAAGATGACATGAACAAGAGAAAATCTGCAGATGCTGGAAATCTGAGCTACACACACAAGGTGCTGGAGGAACTCAACAGGCCAGGCAACATCTATGGAAGAAAGAACAGTCGGCGTTTTGGGCCAAGACACTCCAGCGGGACTGGAGGAAAAGGATGAGGAGTAGAATTCCCAGCATTTTATTTATCCCCACCCCACCTATCACCTTGTGTTTCTTTCTTCCCTCTCCTCACCTTTTAAACCTACTCCATCTTTTTCAAGCCCCTTTCTCAACCTCCCAGTCATGCACAAGCACACTGACAGACATTTAACCCCAGGACAGGCCGCATCTGGGCCTATGACCTCTGACCCCAGGCTTCTGACTTTCAGACTCACAGAACCCCGGCCCGGACTCACAGACATCAGGCTTTCAACTTCTGGATATGCTAATTCTGGATTTTGACCTCTGGGCTTTGCCAGTCTCTGGGTATCGATTTCAGGGCTCACCAATCAGGGACCTCTGACCCCGGAGTCACTAGACTGGTATGGTCATTGGCCCTCATGCTTGGGGTCTGCAGCCCATGGCCCTTGACCGTGGCGATTGCTGGTCTTCATTCCCAGCACCTGCCAACTCAGCCTCCATCCTTAAGTATTACTGGCCTTCGATGGGAGAATGTTCTAACCTGGATCCTGGCCACTGACTCCTGCCTCTGACCCTTAACTGCCCCTTATCTCTGTCCCCAAACAGTAAGTCTGATCAACACGTCCACCCACTAACCCACCCCTCTACACCCTAAACCACCACTCCCTTATCATTTCCTGTCAGTCACCTGACGTACAGACACTCCTGTCCCTGGTGTCACTTTATGGACATATAATCAATCTGTGTATATATAAGCTATCTTATGTATTTATAGTTATTGTGTTCATTATTATTGTGTTCTTTATCTTATTGTGTTTTGTTATTGGATCCAGAGTAACACTTATTTCATTCTCCTTTACACTCGAGTACTGGGAATGACATTAAACAGTCTTGAAACAGTCTTTTGATCCAACGTGCCCTGTAACTCCCCTCATTGTCCCCAAAGTACCCCAACTAACCTCAAAAAGCAATTGATTCTGAGCTCTGACCTCGATGGATCACTCTCAATGTCAGCTTGCCAAGAAGATTAATCATTTCTCTATTTCTAAGACCTTTCTCGTCCAAAATTGTTCAAAGTAAATTTATTATCTAAGTATGTACTGTTTTTGTCTTCACATAACAGCTAATACCCTACAACCATCAGCCTTAGACCATAAGACATGGGAGGAGAATTAGGCCATTCAGCCCATTGAGTTTTTTCCATCATTCCATCATGGCTGATCCCGGATCCCACTCAGCCCCATACATCTGCTTCTCACCATATCCTTCGATGCCCTGACGAATCAGGAAACTATTAATTTTTGCTTTAAATAGACCCATGGTCTTGGACTCCATATCCGTCTGTAGCGGAGTATTCGACAGATTTACTTCCATACTTCTGTTCTAAAGAGTCACCCCTCAAATTTGAGGCTGTGCCCTCTAGTTCTGCACACCCCACCACAGGAAACATCCTCTCCACATCCACCTTATCGAGTCCTTTCAATATTCAAGAGAAACTTGCAGATGCTGGAAATCCAAGCAACACACACAAAATGCTGGAGGAACTCAGCAAGTCAGGCAGCATCTATGGAAAAAAGTACAGTTGATATTTTGGGCTGAGACTCTCCTGTCCCCTGCCTTTTAATTCCACTCCTCATCCTTTTTCTCTCCAGCCCTGCTGAAGGGTCTCAGCTCAAAACTTCAACTGTACGTTTTCTCATAGATGCTGGCTGGCCTGCTGAGTCCTTTCAACATTTGGTAGGCTTCAATGAGATTACCCCACATTCTTCTAAATCCCAGTGAGCACAGGCCCAATCCTGCCAAACACTCCTCATATGTTAACCCCTTCATTTCCAGAATTATCCTCGTGAACCTCCTCTGGACCCTCTCCAATGACAACACATTCTTCCTAATATACATTTCCCAACACTGTATTCCATCGGCCACTCTTTTGCCCATTCGTCCGATTTGCCTAAGTCCTGCTGCAATCACATTGCTCAGCACTACCTACCCCTCCACCTATCTGTGTATCATCTGCAAACTTTGCCACAAAGCCATCAATGTGAAACGTGGCTGTCCCAATACTGACTGAGCCCTGAGGAACACCACCAAGGATCAGCATGGATAATTTCACTCACCTCAACACTGAGCTGATTCCATAAACCACAGGCACATTGTCAATATTATTTACCTGTGTATTATTATTAAGTTTTTTTTATTTGCACAGTTTATCTGCACATTGTTTGTTAGTCTTTATGTGTCACTATTCGTTGATTCTGTTGTAGCTTTTTGTTCTACTGTGAATGCCGGCAGGTAAGTGAATCTCAGTACTGTATATGGTTCATACTTGGCATGAACTTGGATGAGAGGTTTTGATCACTATTCCCCAGACCTCTTATACGCTGTTGTTGAAGGGTGTTCATACTGTCTATATCCAACACACAATGTCCTATCAAGTCAAGTCACTTTTATTGTCTTTTCAACCATAACTGCTGGTATAGTACATAGTGAAAATGAGATGACGTTTTTCAGGACCATGGTGTTACATGACACAGTACAAAAACTAGACTGAACTACGTAAAAAACAACACAGAAAAAAACTACACTAGACTACAGACCTACACAGGACTGCATAAAGTGCACAAAAACAGTACAGATATTACAATAAATAAATAATAAACAGGACAATAAGGCAGTAAGGTGTCAGTCCAGGTTCTGGGTATTGAGAAGTCTGATAGCTTGGGGGAAGAAACTGTTATATAGTCTGGTCGTGAGAGCCTGAATGCTTCGGTGCCTTTTCCCAGATGGCAGGAGGGAGAAGAGATTGTATGAGGGGTGCATGGGGTCCTTCACAATGCTGTTAGCTTTGCGGATGCAGCGTGGAGTGTAAATGTCCATGATGGCGGGAAGAGAGACCCCGATGATCTTCTCAGCTGACCTCACTATCTGCTGCAGGGTCTTGCGATCCGAGATGGTGCAATTTCCAAACCAGGCAGTGATGCAGCTGCTCAGGATGCTCTCAATACAACCTCTGTAGAATGTGGTGAGGATGGGGGGTGGGAGATGGACTTTCCTCAGCTTCGCAGAAAGTAGAGACACTGCTGGGCTTTCTTTGTAATGGAGCTGGTGTTGAGGGACCAGGTGAGATTCTCCACCAGGTGAACACCAAGAAATCTGGTGCTCTTAACGATCTCTACCGAGGAACCGTCAATGTTCAGCATGGAGTGATCCCTCCGTGCCCTCCTGAAGTCAACATCTCTTTTGTTTTGTTCACATTCAGAGACTGGTTGTTGGCTCTGCACCAGTCCATTAGCCACTGCACCTCCTCTCTGTAAGCTGACTCATCATTCTTGCTGATGAGACCCACCTTGGTCGTGTCATCGGCGAACTTGATGATGAGGTTCAAGCTGTGTGTTGCAGCACAGTCGTGGGTCAGCAGAGTGAACAGCAGTGGACTGAGCACACAGCCCTGGGGGGCCCCCGTGCTCAGTGTGATGGTGTTGGAGATGCTGCTCCTGATCCAGACTGACTGAGGTCTCCCAGTCAGGAAGTCTAGGATCCAGTTGCAGAGGGAGGTGTTCAGGCCCAGTAGGCTCAGCTTTCCAATCAGTTTCTGAGGGATGATTGTGTTGAATGCTGAACTGAAGTCTATGAACAGTATTTGAACGTATGTGTCTTTTTTGTCCAGGTGGGTTAGGGCCAGGTGGAGGGTGATGGCAATGGTGTTGTCTGTTGAGCAGTTGGGACGGTACGCAAACTGCAGGGGGTCCAGTGAGGGGGGCAGCAGGGTCTTGATATGCCTCATGATGAGCCTCTCGAAACACTTCATGATGATGGATGTGAGTGCAACGGGATGGTAGTCATTTCGGCAGGACACTGAAGACTTCTTCGGCAGGGGGCGATGGTGGCGGCCTTGAAGCACATTGGAACGTTGGCACTGCTCAGGGAGATGTTGAAGATGTCAGTGAGAACATCTGCTAGCTGGTCTGCACATCCTCTGAGCCTCTACCAGGAATGACCTATCTCCGTCAATGAATCCATCTGTCCTGCTGAAGGGTCTCGGCCCAAAATAGACACTGTACTCTTTTCCACAGATGCTGTCTGGCCTGCTGAGTTCCTCCAGCATTTTGTGTGTGTTGCTCGGATTTTCAGCACCTGCAGATTTTCTCTTAAACTGGTTTATATATCAGAATGAGAATCACCCACACCTGTCGCAATATTTGCGGCATGTTGCAATACATAATATTAAAAGCTGTAAATTACAGCAAGTATACAGATTTAAAAAGTTACATTAAATAAATAGTGCAAAAAAAAGAGAACAAATTCCACTCTAATCACACCAGTAAAATGCACCTGCATTCACATTCATCACCACTCACCACAGAAACATTTGCTTTCAATGTGCTATTAGCCTTTGGCAGGAACAGCAGATGGAGGTACTGACAGGTGATTAGACACAGTGATGAGTGTTAGGGATATCCTTATTACCATTCAAATTAAAGAGTATTTCAGTAGAATGTGTTCCTCTTAAATTGCTTCCATCCTGTATTTTAATTTAATGCAGCTGCAGTGCGCAGTGCAGAAGTGCAACTTGTTGCCATATAACAGCTCAGGGGTTATCGTCTGCAGTTTACACTGCACTGTGCCAGCAGCTCCTGAGTGTCAGTATCTCTGAGGGTCTATCCTGGGCCCAACATTTTGATGCAATCACTAAGAAGGCACGACAGTGGCCTGGTCGAGGGAAGTGCCTGGTGTGAAAAGTGCCAGTCTTTGGCTCGAGAGTCTTCAGGGAGGAGACTACGCCAGGCACAATTGGAAAGGGTGAAGACATGACCGCTAAGTTGATTCAGTGTGCTACGTGCATGATGTGGGAGGTCAGGGACACTGATGGTGCCCCCGGCTGCTACAGCTGTGGAAAGTGTGTCCAGATTCAGCTTCTGAAGGACCATGTTACAGCACTGAAGAAAGAACTGGATGACCTCAGGTTTATCCGCGAAAACGAGGGTTTTCTGGACAGGACCTACAGTGAGGTCGTTACACCGAGGATACCGGAAGAGAGAAAGGGGGCGACGATGAGGAAGGAAAGGATGCTTGAAGTACAGGAGACCCCAGGGGATGTACCTCTCGTAAACAGGTTCACCTTCTCGGAAGCTGTCAGGACAGAAGATACTGCCAGTCTGAGAGGCGGACAGGTCTGCGAGCCGAAAATTGGTGCAGAAGCAGAGCCGAGGAGTCAGACATCAGGAAGAGCCGTGGTAGTAGGGGATTCCATAATAAGAGGTATGGAAAGGGGTTTCTGTGGCAACAGGTGAGTTTTAAGGATGGTGTGTTGCCTCCCTGGTGCCAGGATCCAGGACATCACGGACCGATTGCAGAGAATCCTCAAGGGTGAAGGTGAACAGCCGGAAGTGGTGGTGCATGTCGGCACAAATGACATCGGGAAGAAGAGGAAGGACATTCTGCAGCGGGACTTCAGAGAACTCGGAAGAAGGCTGAAAAGCAGAACTTCCAGGGTGGTTATCTCTGGTTTGCTTCCAGTTCCTCGTGCTGGAGAGGGCAGGAACAGGGAGATCATGGATCTGCATGTGTGGCTGAGGAACTGGTGCAGGAAGCAAGGATTTACATTCTTGGACCACTGGGATCTGTTTTGGGGTAGGGATGAATTGTACAAAAGGGACGGGTTGCACCTTAATAGGTGGGGGACCAGCATTCTGGCAGACAAGTTTGCCACTGCAACATGGATGTGTTTAAACTAAGCATTGGGGGGGGGGGAGGTGAACTGTAAATATAAGGATGGAGTTGAAGGGAAAGTGAAAGTAAGAAAAGTTAAAAAGGACAACAGAATCAATGGAGTAGAAAGCTCAAGAAGAGATCATACAGTATGGCCAAGTGAAATAGGAATTGATATGAAAGGAGAGGGGAGTACCGAATTAGAAGTATTATATATGAATGCACGAAGTATAAGGAATAAAGTAGATGAGCTTGAGACTCAGTTGGAAATTGGCAAGTACGATGGTGTGGGAGTAACAGAGACATGGCTTCAAGCGGACAGGGCCTGGGAAATGAATATTCAAGGATATACATCTTATCGAAAGGACAGACTGACTGGCAGAGGGGATGGGGTGGCTCTGTTGGTGAGGAATGATATTCAGTCCCTTGCGAGGGGGGACATAGAAACAGGGGATGTAGAGTCAGTATGGATAGAACTGAGAAATTCTAAGGGTAAAAATACCCTAATGGGAGTTATCTACAGGCCCCCAAACAGCAGTCTGGATGTAGGGTGTAAGTTGAATGAAGAGTTAAAATTGGCATGTCGCAAAGGTAATGATACAGTTGTCATGGGGGATTTCAACATGCAGGTAGACTGAGAGAATCAGAATGGTACTGGACCCCAAGAAAGGGAGTTTGTGGAGTGCCTCCGAGATGGGATTCTTAGAACAGCTTGTACTGGAGCCTACCAGGGAGAAGGCAATTCTAGATTTAGTGTTGTGCAATGAACCGGATTTGATCAGGGACCTCGAGGTAAAGGAACCATTAGGAGATAGTGACCATAATATGATATATTTTAACCTACAATTTGAGAAGGAGAAGGGAAAATTGGATGTGTCAGTATTACAGTTGAACAAAGGGAACTATGGAGCTATGAGGGAGGAGCTGGCCAAAGTTCAATGGAACAATACCCTAGCAGGGAAGACAGTGGAACAAAAATGGCAGGTGTTTCTGGGAATAATGCAGGAGGCGCAGGATTGGTTCATTCCAAAGAGGAAGAAAGATCCTAAGGGGAGTAAGGGGCGGCCGTGGCTGACGAGGGAAGTAAAGGGCAGTATAAAAATAAAAGAGAAGAGGTATAACATAGCAAAGATGAGCGGGAAACCGGAGGACTGGGAAGCTTTTAAAGAGCAACAGAAGATAACAAAAAAGGCAATACGCCAAGACAAAATGAGGTACGAAGGTAAACTAGCCAAGAATATAAAGGAAGATAGTAAAAGCTTCTTTAGGTAAGTGAATAGCAAAAAAATAGTTAAGACCAAAATTGGGCCATTGAAGACAGAAACAGGTGAATTTATTATGGGGAACAAGGAAATGGCAGATGAGTTGAACAGGTACTTTGGATCTGTCTTCACTAGGGAAGACACAAACAATCTCCCAGATGTAATAGTGGCCAAAGGAACTAGGGTAAAGGATGAACTGAAGGAAATTTATATTAGGCAAGAAATGGTGTTGGACAGACTGTTGAGTCTGAAGGCTGATAAGTCCCCGGGACCTGATGGTCTGCATCCCAGGGTACTTAAAGGGGTGGCTCTAGAAATCGTGGATGCATTGGTAATCATTTTCCAATGTTCTATAGATTCAGGAACAGTTCCTGCTGATTGGAGGGTGGCTAATGTTGTCCCACTTTTCAAGAAAGGAGGGAGAGAGAAAACAGGGAATTATAGACTGGTTAGCCTGACGTCAGTGGGTGGGAAAGATACTGAAGTCAATTATAAAAGAGGAAATTACGACGCATTTGGATAGCAGTAGAAGGTTCAGTCCAAGTCAGCATGGATTTATGAAGGGAAAATCATGTTTGACTAATCTTCTGGAGTTTTTTGAGGATGTAACTATGAAAATGGACAAAACCAGTGGATGTAGTGTACCTGGACTTCCAGAAAGCTTTTGATAAAGTCCCACATAGGAGATTAGTGGGCAAAATTAGGGCACATGGTATTGGGGGCAGAGTACTGACATGGATTGAGAATTGGCTGGCTGACAGGAAACAAAGAGTAGTGATTAACAGGTCCCTTTCGGAATGGCAGGCTGTGACCAGTGGGGTACCGCAAGGTTTGGTGCTGGGACCGCAGCTGTCTACAATATACATTAATGATTTAGATGAAGGGATTAAAAGTAAGATTAGCAAATTTGCTGATGACACAGAGCTGGGTGGCAGTGTGAAATGTCAGGAGGATGTTATGAGAATGCAGGGTGACTTGGACAGGTTGGGTGAGTGGGCAAATGTATGGCAGATGCAGTTTAATGTGGATAAATGTGAGGTTGCCACTTTGGTGGCAAGAACAGGAAGGCAGATTACTATCTGAATGGAGTCAAGTTAGGAAAAGGGGAAGTACAACGAGATCTAGGTGTTGTTGTACATCAGTCAATGAAAGTAAGCATGCAGGTACAGCAGGCAGTGAAGAAAGCTAATGGCATGCTGGCCTTTATATCAAGAGGAATTGAGTATAGGAGTAAAGAGGTTCTTCTGCAGCTGTACAGGGCTCTGGTGAGACCCCACCTGGAGTATTGTGTGCAGTTTTGGTCTCCAAATTTGAGGAAGGACATTCTTGCTATTGAGGGAGTGCAGCGTAGGTTCACAAGTTTAATTCCCTGGAATGGTGGGACTGTCATATGTTGAAAGATTGGAGCGACTGGGCTTGTATACACTGGAATTTAGAAGGATGAGAGGGGATCTGATTGAAACATATAAGATTATTAAGGGATTGGACACACTGGAGGCAGGAAGCATGTTCCCGCTGATGGGTGAGTCCAGAACTAGAGGCCACAGTTTAAGAATAAGGGGTAGGCCATTTAGAACAGAGATGCAGAAAAACTTTTTCACCCAGAGAGTGGTGGATATGTGGAATGCTCTGTCCCAGAAGGCAGTGGGGGCCAAGTCTCTGGATGCATTCAAGAGCGAGTTAGATAGAGCTCTTATAGATAGCGGGGTGAAGGGATATGGGGAGAGGGCAGGAACGGGGTACTGATTGTGTATGATCAGCCATGATCACAGTGAATGGCGGTGCTGGCTAGAAGGACTGAATGGCCTACTCCTGCACCTACTGTCTATTGTCTATTGTGTATTGATAGTGGCTATATTTCATTAGGAGTTTGAGGAGGCTCGGTCTGTTACCAAAGGCACTCACAGATTTCTAGAGATGCATTGTGGAGAGCACTCTGACTGGCTGCATCACCATGTGGCATGGAGGGGCCACTGCACAGCATTGGAAAGTTGTAAACTCAGTCAGTCCATCCTGGGCACTAACCTTCTCAGCATCTCCGAAAGAAGATGCCTCAAAAAGGAAGCATCCATCATTGAGGATTTTGATCACCCTAGACATTCCCTCTTCTCATTATTACAATCAGGGAGGAGGCACAGGAGCCTGTAGACACACACTCGACATTTCAGGGACAGCTTCTTCCCCTCCACCATCAGATCTCTGAATGGACGGTGAACCCATGAACACTACCTCACAATTTTTTCCTCTCTTTTGCACTATTTAATTTAATTTTCTTAAATCTACTTACTGTAATCTATATTTTTTATTATTAAGTATTGCAAAGTACTGTTGCTGCAAAACAACACATTCTATGAGAAATGCCAGTGATTCTGTAAGGGTCTGAGCTTGTGCTAATGTTACATCCCCTTTTACCACCTGCAACAGAACATGGTTCCTTAATTAAACTGAAACTTGGCTCTGCTGTGAGGCCGCACTGGAAATCATTTTTCTGAATTATGTCATTTTTGGCTGTAATGTTGCTATCCTTGTCACAAGATACCATATAAAAAAAAAACCCTTATCATAGGACAGGCCCTTCAGCCCACAATATTGTGCTGACCTTTTAACCTACTCTAAGATCAATCTAATTCTTCCTTCCTACATAGCCCTACATTTTTCTGTCGTCCATATGCCTACCTGAGAGTTTCTTGAACATCCTCAATGCATCTGTCTCTACCACCACCCGTGACAGGATGTTCCACACACCCACCACTTTGTGTAAGGAACCTACCTCTAACATCCCCCCTATACTTTCCTCAAATCACCTTCTGCCCTGGTATTAGCCATTTCCACCCAGGGAAAAAGTCTCTGGCTGTCCACTCTGTCTATCTAGTACACCTCTATCAAGTTGCCTCTCATCCTCCTTCACTCCAGAGAGAAAAGCCCTAGCTCGTTTTACCTATCCTCATGCTCTCTAATCCAGGTGGCATCCTCTGCACCCTCTTTAAACCTTACACATCCTTCCTATAAACAGAGTGTTCAATCAAGAACACTGTTGCTGCTGCTACACCAGCAAAACCTTCCATTAAATGACAGTAGTGTAGGTTAATGTAAATTGGAGAAATGAACATAATTCGCAACTACCGACATTGAGTTGGGGTTTCACTTTAAGAAGCTGGTCTGATGTGATGACATAATTATGTAAAGGTTTTTAGTGCATTTTTGCATTTAGGTTTTGGACTTCAATAAAATGTTCTATGGGTTTCATTAAACATAAAATGCCTAACTTTGTTATATTTGCAAAAACCTACATTGGTGACCCGAAGCTCTAGGATGTTTCCAGAGTTATTGAACATGTCAGCCAATGCAGTCGCTTTGAAACTGCTGGAGTTTTAGGAACAAAATGCTGACGCTTGGTTCGTACAAACTGAGACCCAGTTTGTGCCACGAGAAGTCACCGCCAATGACTCCAACTTCCAATTCATGGTGGTGTTGCTCAGCAATTCCACAGCTGCAAGAGTATGAGTCTGCCTGAACACCTGCCTCAACATAATAAATACCCAACGCAGAAAAATCACCTTTTATAGACTTTTGGACTATTGGAATGTGAGTCCATCAAACAGTTATTCTCCTTGCTTGGCCTTAGCAATGGTAAGCTCTCGGAGCTAACGGACCACATGCTGTCTCTGCTGGGAACTCACCATCTTTGTTTTATTTTTAAAGAAATCTGCATGCAGCAAATGCCTCATCAAGTTCGCATAGCCCTCACTAATGCACCCATGATGGCCGACAGGAGCTTGCTAAAATGGCTGATAGTCTACACTCAGTTAGGCAGTGGTGCGTTGTTTCTCGTCCTTTCTCTACCTCAATAAGCCTGATCAGCAAGGCCCCCAACATAAGGACACCCGCGGTTGCAAAACAGACGATGCTGGGCCTGTGCTTTTATCATGCTTGCTTTGGTACGAACACTAGGAAGTGCTGGCCACCTTCCAGCCCATCAGGACAGCTGAGGTCTGTGAGCACCATGGGTTCCGGTTGCCACGGTCAACTTCTGTTCATTAGACACCTTTTCAGGGCAACACCTCTTGTGTAACCCGGGAGTGTGCTGCTGGCATCGCCTGTTGATCAGAAAGAAAGGGCGATGAAACCTGGCTGGAGGCTGACAACAGCAACAGGATCCACACCTATGGGACATGACAGGTGACACTCTGCCTCAGTGGCAGACATTACTTTAGCCAGGAACTTTGTCCTGGCTAAAGCGGCTAGACCTCTGCTCGGTGCAGAATTCCTGTGTGCCCAAAATCGACCTTAAGAAATACTAGCTTGTGCATGTTAAGGACTTTGGGTTGTAGCCCTGCTCCCCTTGTAAGTTCTCCACAACAACTCTGTCAAGCGCATGCACCACCGCATGTGAATTCACTCGATTGCTGGGCGATTTCCAAACCTCAGCAAGCCCACATTCTCTACTAAAGTCACAAAACATGGGGTCGAGCACAACATTCCCACATCTGGCCATGCCCACGTGTGCAGTCTGGACAGAGAAAATCTGGCAGCCATGAAGGCTGAGTTTGCCAACATGGAAATATTTGGCATTGTACACTGGTCAATAGTCCCTGGGCTTCACCCCTCCATATGGTCCTGAAATCCGATGGTGGTTGCCGCCCATGTGGTGATTAGCAACGCCATAACGAGATTACCATTCCGATCATTTCCCGGTCCCACACTTCGAAAACTTTTCAATGGACAGGACATATCCAAATGGGAATGTGAAGCAGAGTTGAAGTGGGTGGCAACCGGGAGATCCTGTCTGTTGTGGTGGACGGAGCGTAGGTGCTCGACGAAGCGGTCCCCCAATCTGCGTCTGGTCTCGCCGATGTAGAGGAGGCCGCACCGAGATGCAATAGATGACCCCAAAAGACTCACAAGTGAAGTGTTGCCTCACCAGGAAGGACTGTTTGGGGCCCTGAATGGACCACTAAAGACATCTTTCCCTCTCTACCCCTCTCTGCTTTTCGCAGGGATCGTTCCCTCCGCGACTGCCTGGTCCACACGTCCCTCCCCACAGATCTCCCACCTGGTACTTATCCCTGCAAGGGTAAGTGCTACACCTGTCCCTACACCTCATCTCTTACCACCATTCAGGGCCCCAAACAGTCCTTCCAGGTGATTCCCTTTCGGATATGTCCGTATATGGCCTCCTCTACTGCCATGATGAGACCAAACTCAGGTTGGAGGAACAACACCTCATATACCGTCTGGGTGGTCTCCAGCCCCTTGGTATGAACATCAAATTCTCCAACTTCCGGTAATTCCCTCCCTCTCCCTTCCCCCATCCCACCTTCACTCTGTCTCCTCTTCTAGCTGCCTATCGCCTCTCATGACTCTGCTTTGTTCTACTACCCATAGTGCTTTCCCCTTAGAATCCTTCTTCACCTTTCCTGCCTATCCCTTCCCTGCTTCCCCTCCCTCACCCCCTGATCTTTCCTTTGATTGGTTTTCCACCCTCCCCCGACCTTTATAGGGCCCCTGCCCCCTCCTTCCTTAGTCCTGATGAAGGGTCTAGGCCCGAAACATTGACAGCTCATTTCAACAGATGCTGCCCGACCTGCTGAGTTCATCCAGCCTTTTTGTACGTCTTGATTTGACCACAGCATCTGCAGTGTACTTCGTGTTTGCAAAACTTTTCAGTACGTTTAGCTGGAAAGTTAATTCTTTCCGAAGTCTATCTAATTAGGGAGCTTCTATTAGGTGCCTGTGTGCTTGAAGGACATTCCCACAATTGCTCTGATAATCCTGTTTGGACTTTTTGAGTTTCTGTGTATGCCATTTGAACTGAAAAATGCATGATAGACTTTCCAATGGCTGATGGTCTCTGTTTTAAAAGAATTAGATTTTCCTTCTGTTTGGATCATATACTTGTCACCAGTGACAGTAGACAATAGGTGCAGAAGTAGACCAGTCGGCCCTTCGAGCCTGCACCGCCATTCTGAGATCATGGCTGATCATCTACTATCAATACCCGGTTCCTGCCTTATCCCCATATCCCTTGATTCCCCTATCCATAAGATACCCATCTAGCTCCTTCTTGAAAGCATCCAGAGAATTGCTTCCAGATCTGAACACTTCTCATCTCCGCATACTTTCTGAGCGCTGAAGCCAACACGGGTTGATTATTAACCCCGCTATGTGCCAATCTGGCTTATCAACCATTGACTTTCTCACCATCACCTCTCTGCAGAAAGTGCAAAACCCCTCCCATCAAATGTAGCAGGTATTACAGATTTCCCTCCACCCTGCACAACTGAAAAACTACAGGAGTTATTAGGTATGCTGAATTTCTATCAGTGTTTCATTCTGAACTAACACTCCCCCTGTATAATGTGTTTAAAGACAATGCCCCTAATCGATTGCATAACTGGTCAGCAGACCTGACCAAGGCATTTGATGACCAAACAAGTTCTTGCTAACACGACCCTACTGGTGCAGGGTACCCACTCCCCATAGCCATTACTACTGACACTTCAGACTCTGCTGTGGGTGCTGTGCATCCAGACGTTGGCCAGACGTGTGTGGCAGCTGCTGACCTTCCCCAGCCGGCACCTCCATCTCCCCCCCCGCCCCCTGGAATGAAGTACAACACGTCTGACCATCAGCCTCTCAATCTCTATCAGGCTCTCTGCCATTTTCATTTTCCTTTAGATGGGTTGCCATTTCACAGCGTCGTTGACCACGAACCCTTCGTGCATACGATGGCCAAAATATCAGACCCTTGGTCTGCATGGCAGCGATGCCACCTGGCCTCATATCTGAGTCCACAACTAATATACCACATTTCAAAGGGAAAAATAATGGCATGGCTGATTGCCAGTCCCAGCCAGCCGATGAGCTGTACACGTAGGGGTTGTCTGTGCCAGCATGGCAGCCGTCCAGGCTTACAGAACAGCAGACACGGACCTGCGGTTGGCTGACACTAAGCTGGGAGAAGCTGCAATTTCTCTCCTCTGCAATGTCTCAACTGGCCGCACTCACCCCATCGTGCCCACAAACTGGAGACGTTCTGTTTTTAACTTCATTCCTGGCTTCTCACATCCAGGCCAGAAGACCTCACAGAAACTGGTTGCAGTAAAGTTTGTGCAGCACGGCCTCAGAAAGGACATGCGTGGTTGGAGTGCCAGCGGGCAAAGATTAATCTCCAAGTCCAGGTGCCATGGCACCTTTTGAGGTCCCTGAGCGACGGTTTGACCATGTCAATGTGGACCTTGTTTGTCCTCTACCCCTCTCCCATGTTTTCATACACCTCCTTACCAGGTGGGCAGAGGTCATCCAGCCACAGATGTGGCTCGAGCATTCATCAGCACTGGGTTTGCCCGGTTTGTCACCCCGTCTGGTATTTCCTCTGACCACGGTCCCCAATTCATCTCAGACCTCTGGGCTGCATTGGCTCAGAACCTCAGCATTAGGCGATGTCTCATCATGGCATGTCACCCGCACTCCGATGGCCTATGTGAGTGACCTCACTGCTGCTCGGAGGCTTCCACGACCAATGTGTTGGCATGATTACCTGCCATGTGTCCGTGGCAGGGCTGGTATATGGGCAGCCAGCTGATTTCATTCCTGACGCCACGACTACCTGGTCAGCCTCTCAACAGTGTTCACCCTCCTCAGGAAATTCAAATCCTTTTCACCTATTCCTATCTGCCATTGTGGGTTCCTGTTGACCTACATTCCAATTCGTTTGTACTCCAGCGAGTACAGGTCCAGAGCCATCAAACACTCCTCAAAAGATAACCCTTTCATTCCCAGGTTTATTCTCGAAAACCCCTCCGATGGGGACAGTGTTGGTTGTTAATACAAATGATGCATTTCACAATGCGTTTTGATGGACATGTGACAAATGGAGCTCATCCTTCCACTTCCGGAAATGCTGGCGCTTAATTCGTTAATCAAACCACACGGCCTATGTCATTGTACTAATGAGAAAGCGGGTTAATTAGTCAGATAATTCCATTATGATCAGACCAGTCACAGTAGCGTAACGGTTAGTGAACCATTACAGCCTGAGGAGTGAGGATTCGGAGCTCAATCCTCCTCATGGAATGCGTAGGTTTCCTCTGGGTGCCCCAGTTTCTTCCCACAGTCCAAAAGCGTAGCAGTTGGTAGGTTAACTTGCCATTGTGAATTTTCCTGCGATTAGGCTAGGGTTAAACTGGTGGGTTGATGGGCACTGCAGCTTAAAAGGTCTATTCCATGCTGTATCTCTGAATAAAAAAATTAAAGGTATGCCGGCTGAACAAAGGAAGCCACTCCTAGTTTGATGTATTAGGAGACTTTTGGGAATTTTGCATCCCCCCCCCCGCCCCCCCACAACCACGTGGTGCTGTGGGATTTCAATGTCCACAGCGAGACAACGGGATATAATGAAGTGTCTGTCTTAAATCCATTGAAGGAATGCTATTAGCAGCCAGCGTAAAGAGAAGGGCCCAGCCCAATCCCTTTGAACTGCAGAACACAGTCGTACAGGGATGTTAATAGCAACATTCTCAACCATCTGGGTGGAGTTGTAACTTGGCTTTTAATGAAGTGAATGAAAAACACTTTAAGGAGAAGTAAAGATGTTTGGACAGGACAAGCCCCTTTAGAAAGCATTCAGTGTTTGTTTTGTTAAATGTTTTTAATGTTTCCTTGTTTCTGTGTTGCTCTGGTGGATTGTTATCTTTACTATAGAGGCCCAACTCAGTTCCTTATTATGAGATGATTATTTTCACATGAAGGGGAACTCTACCTTTTTATGTGAGGGACTGTTTATTTATTTTACTTTGGCCCTCGCCTCCCACCTCCCCCACCCAAAGAAAAGCTCTGTTTTAGCTTCTAATAAGAAGGAGATTTCTGTTCCTCATTTTGAAAAACTGAGAAAGTAAATACCACAGATTCTAGAGAATGGAACCTCAGATAAAACAGGAGATGAGTGAATGTTACAGTTCAAAGTCACATGCTTGTCACCACATACAACCCAGAGATTCCTTTTCTTGCAGGCATACTCAATAAATCTATCAAACAATGAACTTCTGGTAATTGCACCCCCCTCACCATTCCCCATTCCCGTTTCCCTCTCTCACCTTACCTCCTTACCTGCCCAACACCTCCCCCTTTCTTTCTTTCTTTCTTTTTAAATTTTTAAATTAATTTTTAAACAAACATAAGAAAACATCGATTACAAAGAGCTTGAGAGTACATAATTAATAGGCAAGAATACAAATACAAACAATTAATAATTCACATATAATGGTCTCCCAAACTCATCGTAGGTTACAAAAAATGGAAAAACAAAAAAAAACCCCAAAAAACCTAACCTAACTAACATGGGCTATTGTATCATATCAAGTATACACAGTAGTGTCAAAACTCCACACCTCTGTCCAAACAAGTAAAGATGATGACAAAAAGGTTTGGGAAACCTCCCCCTGCTGCTCCTCCTCCTTCCCTTTTTCCCGTGGTCTTTTCTATCAGACTCCCCCTTCTCCAGCTCTTTATCCCTTTCACCAATCAACTTCCCAGCCCTCCCACTCTCCTGAGTTCACCTATCACCATCTACTTCTTCCTCCCCTCCCCTCACCTTCTTGCACTGACTTTCTCATCTGAGGAAGGGTCTTGATCCGAAACGTTGACCGTATACTTTTCCATAGATGCTGCCTGGCCTGCTGAGCTCCTCCAGCATTTTGTGTGTGTTGCTTGGACTTACAGCATCTGCAGATTCCCCCTTCTCCAGCCCTTTATCTCTTTCACCAAACAACTTCTCAGCTCTTTAATTCAGCCCTCTTCCCCTCCCAGTTTCATGTATCACCTACCATCTTGTATTTCTTCCTCCTCTCCCCCTACCTTCTTACGCTGATTTCTCCCCTTCCTTTCAAGAGCACACACAAAACGCTGCAGGCCAGGCAGCATCTCTGGAAAAGAGTACAGATGACATTTTGGGATAAGACCATTCGGCAGGACTGGAGAGAAAAAGATGAGAAGTCAAGTTAAAAGGTGGGGGCCCCCAGTCCTGCTGAAGGGTTTCAGCCCAAATAGTCGACTGTACTCTTTTCCACAGATGCTGCCTGGCCTGCTGAGTTCCTCCAGCATTTTGTGTGTGTTGCTTATGTGGTGAAGTTCCTTGTTTTCCAGCGGCAGTATGTTGCTGTGGAGGCTCTCTGTTAGCTTCATCCTTGCTGTCTAAGTGGTATGCAGGTCCGTACAGTATGAAATAGAGAGCGACCTGTTGCCCACAACAGGCTCCCCTTCTCCACACAGCTGAAGAATGGCAGAGACTGACACGGTCTGCTACCATGGTGTCTCAGGAGCTGCCAGCCAGTGTTGGACTCAACTTAAGACTGCCTCAGGGACTCCAGCTCCAGATTTGTCCTCAGGGTTTACTCCCGAAGCCTTCCCCATGAATGAGTATAGTCACAGAACAGCGGAGGTTTGAGATCAGAGATTTCCTTCTCCTAAATGAGCTGCCAACTGTGGCTGACAAGCCCCACCTGCCCAAAACGACTGGTTTTAAGGTGCCAGTAACCCACCTTTGCCCATTCTGCTGTCAGTAGAAACAGTTCTGTTGGGCTTAGTAGCTAAGCTACACGTGAAGGCCAGGAACCGGACTTGGTTGTTGGAGGCTATTTGAGACGTACGCCATTGGGAGCATTTAATAGGTAGTGGGAGCTTGTCCCCATTACCACCTCACAGGCATCACAACCTTAAGAAACCTACAGTGCAATACATAATAATAAAGAAACTATAAATTACAATAAGAAATATATATATTGGATACAATAGGGTCTTTTAAGAGACTCTTAGATAGATATAAGGAGCTTAGAAAAATAGAGGGCTATGCAGTAGGGAAATTCTAGGCAGTTTCTAGAGTAGGTTACATGGTCAGCACAACATTGTGGGCCGAAGGGCCTGTAATGTGCTGTAGATTTCTATGTTTCTAAATAAGTGGTTCAAAAAGAGCAACAGCAGTGACGGTGGATTTCAGCTGTGGTTGTATTGAAAAGGGAATATTTCATGACTCCCATTGGAGCTGCATACAAACAGCTGCCATCTTGATCTCCATTAGTGTCTCGGCTCTCCCATGTGGTTTAGTTTTCTTTCTCCTGCTGAATTCAGTCGTACAGATGATGATAAGCTCTCAGGTGATCAGTGTACACACACAAATCCAGATTCTGTCCTCAGGCTCATGATACCACTCCAATATTCCATCAACTCCACATACTCATTGACTCCTGAGATTCTGGTCTAATTCAACAGCTGCTCCCTGAGCAAACATTAATCATTCTGATAAACCTAACTGACCAGTTCTGACGAAGGGTCTCGGCTCTTGACATTGACTCTTCATTCATCTCCATAGATGCTGCCTGACCTGCTGAGTTCCTCCAACATTGTGTGCATGTTAATCTGACCAATACACATTTCATTGCTTCCTTGGTATCCCTCATCCTTCAGGAGCATTGACAAAATATTTTATTTTGAAAGATAAAGATTAGTTTTATTTGTCATCTATATATATATATATATCAGAACATACAGTGTCAGCCAACACAGTTCGAGGATGTGCTGGGGGCAGCCCACAAGTGTCAACATGCTTCCTGCACCAGCACAGCATGTCCACAAATTCCTAACCCTAACCGTACTTCTTTGGGATGTGGGAGGAAACCCACGCAGTCACAGGGAGACTGTACAAACTCCTTACAGACCGTGGGGAGGAATTGAACTTAGGTCTCTGTCATTTAAAACTTTGCCACTATGCCACAAGTAGAACAGTACAGCACAGAAACAAGCCCTTCAGCCCATCTAGTCCATGCTGAACTATCTACTTGCCTCGTCCCATCAACCTGCACCCTGACCATAGCCCTCCCATCCTTGTACCTATTCAAATTTCTCATAGGTGTTGAAATTGAACCCGTGTCTACCACTTGTGCTGGCAGCTCGTTTCACACCTCCACCACCCTCTGGGTGAAGAAGCTCCCAACTGCCATGTCCCGCTTAAACATTTCACCTTTCACCCTTAACCCACTACCTCTAGTTCTAATTCTCTAATCTATTTCTAAATTTGGTGTCCAATGGATTGTAATTTTCTGACTGTCCATTCAGTAATCAGCAGGCACAAGAAAACGCCTGGCTCCCAGCCACTGGATAATCATACCTCAGCTAACTGAGAGGCCGCTCATGCTGTTCCTTATGGAACCATATTTTTGGCTGTGGAGTTTGAAATGAATGTTCTTTAGAGGATGAAAATCCCTTGTGGACTGATTTTTCTCACCATTCTTGTGTCTCTGGTTCACTTGTTGTGATGTCAATAACAAACATCTCAAGCAACACACACAACACACTGGTGGAACGCAGCAGGCCAGGCAGCATCCAGTCGAGACCCTTCGTCAGGACTAATGGAAAGAAAAGACAGTAAGGCATTCTTGCTTGAATTTCCAGCATCTGCAGATTTCCTCGTGTTTGTGTTTTTAAACAAACATCTCAAACTCAGTTTGAATTAAAAATACCAATTATAGAACAAGTTAACTTGCAGGTTGTGTCGGTGGTGAGGAAGGCAAATACCATGTTAGCATTCATTTTGAGAGGACTGGAATATAAAAGCAAAGATGGAACGCTGAGGCTTTATAAGTCATTGGTCAGACCACACAGAGTATTGGGAGCAGTTTGGCCCCCTTATCTAAGAAAAGATGTGCTGGCATTTGTGAGGGTCATAAGAATTATCCCAGAAATGAAAGGGTTAACATATGGGGAGTCCGTGCTGGTGGTACAGAGTTATCTACACTCAGTACGAGAGGTCCAGGGTTGGAACCTGGCCAGTTCCTTGCACAAGTTCCACCTGTGCTGTGTTGTAGGTTGAGCTAGAAACTCGGCCTCATAGAACAGACCAAAGCTAAAGAAATGGCAAGATTGCTGCCCAATGTACCAAACTGGTGTGGGGAGAAACTTCAACTTAAAACATATGGGGAGCACTTGATGGTTCTGGGCCTGGACTCACTGGAATTCAGAAGAAAGAGGGGAGACCTCATTCAAACCTAGCAAGTATTGAAAGGCCTTGATAGAGTGGACGTGGAGAGAGTGTTCCTTACGGTGAGGAAGTCTAGGACCAGAGAGTACTGCCTCAGAACTGGGAGATGTCTAGTTAGAACAGAGATGAGGAGGAATTTCTTAAGGCAGGGGTTCATGGATCTGTGGAATTCATTGCCTCAAACGGCTGTGGAGGTCGAGTCATTGGGTATATCTAAGGTGCCAATTGATTAGTTCTTGATTAGTCAGGACATCAAAGGTTAAGGGGAGAAGGAGGAGAATGGGGTTGAGAGGGAAAATAAATCAGCCATGATGGAATGGATGAACAGCCTCATTGGGCCAAGCGGCCTAATTCTGCTCCTTTACCTATTGATCTTAACATTGAACATAGAAGGTTACATCACAGCACAGGCCTTTCAACCCCCAATGCTGTGCTGGCCTTTTAACCTACTCCAAGATCAATCTAACTCTTCCCTCCTATGCAGCCCCCCTCCATTTTTCTCTTAGCTATCATTAATATATCTGTCTCTGCCACCCTCCCTGACAGTGGGTTCCATGTACCCATCACTCTGTGTAAAAGCTTAACTCTGACGCCTCCCCTGTACTTTCCTCCAATCACCTCACAATTATCCCCTTTGTATTAGCCATTTCTACCCTGGGTAAAAGTCTCTGAACGTCCACTTGATCAATGCCTCTTGTACATCTCTATCATATCACTTCTCACCCTCCTTTGTGCCAAAATGAAAAGCCTTAGCTCACTCAACCTATCCTCATAATGGCAAGGATGTAACAATGAGACTTTATAAAGCACTGGCAAGCCCTCACTTGGGGTATTGAGAGCAGTTTTGGGCCATTTATCTTAGAAAGGATGTGCTGAAACTGGAAAGGGTTCAAAGGAGGCTCACGAAATTGATTCCAGGATTGAACAGCTTGTCGTATGAAGAGTATTTGATGGTTCTGGGCCTGTATTCACTGGAATTCAGAAGAATGAGGGTGACAATTGAAACCTATCGAATGGTGAAAGGCCTCAGTAAAGTGGATGTGCAGAAGATGTTTCCCAAGGTGGGATAGTCTAGGACCAGAGAACACAGCCTCAGAATAGAGGGGCATCCTTTCAGAATGGAGATGAGAGGGATTTTCTTTAGCCAATCTGTGGAATCCGTTGCCACAGGCAGCTGTGGAGGCCAAGTCTTTACATCTACCTAAGGCAAAGGTTGATAGATTCTTGATTGGTCAGGGCATGAAGGGATACGGGGAGAAGGCAGGGTATTGGAGCTGAGAGTCTTGATGAAATGGCAGGGAGAGTCAATGAGCCAAATGGCCTAAATCTTCTATATCTTATAGCTTTATGGTCTGGTAGTCATAAGACATGCTCTTTAATCCAGGCAGCATTCTAGTAAATCTCCTCTGCATCCTCTCCAAAGAGTCTGGGCTTTTTTTTAAATCACCAAATTGCTTCAGTTCCATTCTCCACTTCTTCATTTTCTAGAGTCAGTCATAGAACACGACAGCTCCGAAACAGGCCCTTCGACCCATTTAGTTCATGCTGAGCTATTAACCTGCCAAGTCCCATCAACCTGCAGCCAGGCCATAGCTCTCTCGTCATGTATTATTTTTATTCCTGGTTGTTCTCGTGTCAGAATAGGTACAGCTGATAAATGTATATTTTTTTCCTCGGGTTGGGTAACATTTGAAGGAGAGTAATGAGGCCTTGCTGCTTGCAGGAGCATTCACATCATAAAAAGACTTCTTGTGATGTGCAGCCAATTCCTTCAGCAGATCACATTTTTCCATCTAAGGGCTCTACTCTGCCCAGTTGATCTCCAAAACGGAAACTTTGTGTTTGGGAAAGGAAATTTGCCATCTGTGCCCAGTTTTTGTTTCAGTGTGACTGCAACATTGTCTGTGGAAAGTGAGGAGAACAGCCCAGTCCATCACAGGAAAAGCCCTCCCCTCCACCGAGCACACCCACATGGGACGCTCCCATGGGAAAGCAGCATCCATCTTCAAAGACCTCAACCTTCTAGGCCTGGCTCTCTCCTCGTGGACCATCAAGGCCTGAGTCCTGAATCAGAATCAGGTTTAATATCACCGGCATATGTCATGAAATTTGTTAACTTTGTGGCTGCTGTACCTTGAGATGCATAATATTAAAAAATGTAAATTATAGAAAGTAATTTACAGTTAAATATAAAGAAGTTAAATTAAGTTAGTAGTGCAAAAAAAGTAGTGAGGTGGTGTCCATGGGGTTAACATGCATTCAGCAGCCTGGTGGCAGAGGGAAGCAGCCGTTCCTGAATTGTTGAGTGTGTGTCTTCACGTGATGTTTCAGAAGGAGTATGTCATCTAAAACACTCAAAAACTTCTGCAGATGCACCAGGGAGAGCACTCTGACGGGTTGGTATGGGGGGAAGCTACTGAAATAAACCGCAGAAAGTTGGTCAGCTCCATCATTGGCACTAGTCTCAGTACCATCCAAAACATCTTCAAGGAGCAGTCATAAAGGACACCCACCACCCAGGGCGTGCCCCCTTCTCACTGTTACCACCAGGAAGGAGGTACAGGAGCCTGACGGCACACACTCAGTGATTCAGGAACAGCTTCTTCCCCTCTGCCATCCGGGGAGAGGTACAGGAGCCTGAAGACACTCACTCAACGATTCAGGAACAGCTTCTTCCCCTCTGCCATCCGATTCCTAAATGGGCATTAAACCCATGAACATTACCCTACTATTTTTTAAAATTTCTATTTTTTGCATGACTTATCTTAATTTAATTATTTAATATTGTAACACTCGCTTCACCTAGCGGCTTAATATAGGGGGTGATAACCGCCTGCCCGGCCAAACTTAAGAATCTCATTTGGGTGGATGCTGCATGATGGGTCCCCTGTTACAAATTAGTACCCCGAAATAACAAACTGTACACAATATGCGATTAAATGATTCAGCTTTCTAACTCTTACTTTGACTATATGGTTAGTAGAGAAACAAAATATAAAGGATAAAGGGCCCAAATCTTATTAAGCAGTCCGTGCACAAAGTTGGAGATCACTCATAGGCTGATCGGTACCCATCCACCTCCTCTGATCTTCGCTGCCCCTCAGACCCTCGCTCTGAGTCCATCCTGTCCGGCGGTCTACCAAACCTCTGCATTCGCATCTTCTCACTTCATCTCTCTCTCTCTCTCTCTCTCTCCCTCTGGCAAAAGCCCCTGAAATCAACTGCTTCCAGAGTCACAAGACAGGGCAACAAAATCCTGATCGGCTAACATGCATCCACAGTCCTGTTATCTCCAGCCATAGCCCAAACATTGCAGCTACAGAGAAACCATTACTTCAGCTGTGAACATTGCAGAGAAACCATTACATTAGCAGTGAACATTACAGAGAAACCAATACATTAGCAGTGAACATTACAGAGAAGCCATTACATTAGCAGTGAACATTACAGAGAAGCCATTACATTAGCGGTGAAACCTTACAGCGTGTTACAGTCTTCCCCCGCCCCCCCCCCCAAATTGAGTCAAGTCCTCATGACTTTGATATAATTCACCATGCCTTCCTGCAAAACACAAAGTCCAATCCAAGTGCAAAAGGCAGTGACGTAGCTCCCCAGGACAGTAGAGATCACGCCCTGTTTCCCTGGCACTACATAGGCCAACCTATCCGTTGGTCTCCTAATTCTCTGAGACTTCCGTACCTCCTCACCTAACTCTTCAGGCTCAGATGCTACTTGAGGTACTTCGGGCGCACTTGGCGAATTCTCCCTCGATCTATCAGTTGTGACCCCCTGCAATCTGGAGCCCTCTCTCCCGTGTCCAGGCCCCACTTCCTCTCCTTCAGGATCCTGCTGTAACCCAGGCTGTCCACAGATAGCACCCCCCCCCCCACTTAATCTGACTCAGTGGGAGAAGAAGTTTCTTCCTCAATCAATGGGGGAGCTAGCAAAAGGCAGCATGTACCACACATTCAGATCATCATCCTCCAAATTAGTATCCTTCTCATGGGCAGGGCCCGGCCCAGCCTCTCCTGCTGTGGACCCCGTGTTTTAGCAGAGTCCTCTTACTAGGTGTAGGCTCCAAGTTGGGCTCTGGGTCCACCTGCACCTCTTGTCCCGGGGGCAACAGGTGGTTCCGATGGAGAATCTTGACAAGGCCCATTCCCATCCTCTGGTTTCACCCGGAAAACTGGTGGGTTTGGCATCTGACGCTCCACCACACAAGGCGTGGCCACCCAGTGGTCAGCCAACTTGTGCTTCCCAGAGATCCCCAAATTCCTCATGAGGATCCAGTCTCCCAGCAGGAATTGGGAGAACCTCACCTTTTGATCATACCTCCTCTTATTTCCTCGATTCTGCTTGGCAGCCGCGACCCCAGCCAATTTCTAAGCCCTTTACAGCTCTCTCCTCATGTCAGACACATACTTCAGAAAAGGCTTCGGTGGTAAGTCACCCTCGCCAGTCCCAAAACAAAGGTCGATGGGCAGCCTCGCCTCGCTCCCAAACATCAGATAATACGGCAAGTACCCAGTAGCTTCATTTCGTGTACAGTTGTAACAGTGAACCAGATGCCCAATATATTGACTCCAGCTGCTTTTCTTGCTGATCTCCAGGGTCCCGAGCATGTCTAGCAAGGTCCGATTAAACCCCTCTGGCTGGGGACCGCCCCATGGGTGATAGGGCGTAGTGCTCGACCTCTCAACTCCAAGCATGCCCGGTAGCTCATGGATGAGTCTGATCTCGAAATCCCGTCCCTGATCACTCTGTATCCACCTGGGAAGGCCATAATGAATTAAATACTTCTCCCATCACACTTTTGCCACCGTAGTCACCCTCTGGTCCTTGGTAGGAAAAGCCTGCGCGTATCTGGTGTAGTGATCCGTGACGACTAGGACATTTGCCTGGTGTGGGGTTCTATGGGCAGGAAATCCATACACACTAGATTCAAAGGCCTGCACTCTGCAAGTGGGACAAAGGAGCTGCCCGCTATGTTCTATGGTTCTAACCTTCCAGCAATAACAATTAACCTATAAAATCGCCAGAGAAACTGAGGAACTTCTGGAAAATATGACAATTACTTGAAAAGGTACTGAATACATACTGAACAAATTTACTGAAGCCCTGGTCCCAGGGCACATTCTGCACAACGAGGAAAGCTTTGCAATGCCTGCACTTTCTGAGGAGGCTGAAGAGAGCTGGACCATGGATGTCTCCGGATACGCAGTAGAGAGCATCCTAACGTACTGGATCACCATGTAGAATGGAAACTGCTCTGCAGTGGATAAGGAGACGAGGCACAGAAGATGTCATGGCCATCCGGTGCAACCAAGGAAGACCCCAACTGTGATGCCAGTTTGTACCACTGGATCCAGACTTCCAAGGTCGAGAGAGTGGAACTGCCCCAGTTCAACGACTTTTAAAACTCTGCTGCACAGGTTTCCTATCATCATCGGACATGATGGACAACACCAGGAACACGTATATCTCTACATTCCTACCCTAGCATTATCCTTCCCTTGTGAACTCTCGCAGTCCCACACTATGTCCATTGGGTTAGATCTGTGGACTCAGTAATACAAACCAGGAGCTTCTAATCCATTTGGCCTTGTTACAAGCCAACAGCCATCGGGGACACCCATCTTGGTTATTCATAACTGTTCCGTTGCCAGTTTTAAATACCAAAAACACAAGAGATTCTGCAGATGCTGGAAATCCAGAGAGGCCTAGATAGAGTGGATATGGAGAGGAGGTTTCCTATAGTGGGGGAGTCTAGGACCAGGGGACACAGATAGAGTGGATGTGGAGAGGATGTTTCCTATAGTGGGGGAGTCTAGGACCAGAGGACACAGATAGAGTGGATGTAGAGAGGATGTTTCCTATAGTGGGGGAGTCTAGGACCAGGGGACACAGATAGAGTGGATGTGGAGAGGATGTTTCCTATAGTGGGGGAGTCTAGGACCAGAGGACACAGATAGAGTGGATGTGGAGAGGATGTTTCCTGTAGTGAGGGAGTCTAGGACCAGAGGACACAGATAGAGTGGATGTGGAGAGGATGTTTCCTATAGTGGGGGTGTTTAGGACCAGAGGACACAGATGGAGTGGATGTGGAGAGGATGTTTCCTATAGTGGGGGATTCTAGGACCAGAGGACACAGATAGAGTGGATGTGGAGAGGATGTTTCCTATAGTGGGGGAGTCTAGGACCAGAGGACACAGCCTCAGAATAGAGGGACTTCATTTAGAACAGAGATGAGGAAGAACTTTTTTAACTGGAGGGTGGAGAAAGAGTGGAATTCATTGCCACAGACAGCTGTGGAGGCAGTCATTGAGTACATTTAAAGCAGAGGTTGATAAGTTCTTAATTACATGGGTTCAAAGGTTACAGAGAGAAGGCAGAAAAATAGGGTTGAGAGGGATAATAAATCAGCTATGATGAAATGGGGGAACTGACTCAATGGGCCCAATGGCCTAATTCTGCTCCTAAATCTTATGGTCTTATAGCATTTTGTGTGTGTTGCTCTAGATTTCCAGCATCTGCTGAATATTTTGCATTTACAGTGGAATATGTTTGAGGCAGTTTTAAAATCAGCAGCATGATCCAAACACAACTGAATGTTTAAATTGTTATTTGCTGTAAAAAAATCACAGCAGACTCAGGCAGCACTCTATATTTCCATCAACCGCTGTATAATATTTGAACTTAGTATACTCGCCCTCCCCTATTAACATTCTTTCTGCATCTTGTTAGAACAGCAAGATGATTAAGAAACTCTTTTTTTATATAATAATGGACCCAGAGTGCTGTGGGCATAAAGTTACAGTACTTACACAACATGTGCGGCCATTTAGGCCATTGAATAACACTTTGATATTAACCAGATGTTGAATACACAAGATATTTCACATCTGTTTGATATCATCTGGGCTGGTACTGCTTTTTTCTTGGGGCACTGGAATAAAATGAGAGAGAACTACGCACCTGCATGTTCCTTAGCGCCTCTTCCCAACTCCAAATTGTAGCCAGATCACCCAGTCTGCCCCCTGCCAAGTCTGCATGTTTTCCAGAAGCCTCCATCACTTCTTGCTTTCCACAATGACTCCAGCTGCATTGTGGGATTGCCAGTGTTGGATTAGGGTGTAGATTTCTTACTTAACTTGTGCTTTGCTTGTAGTTTACCTTTTATTTTTGTTTATAGAGATACTGTATGGAACAGGCCCCTCTGGCCCTTTGAGTCACACTGCCCAACAACCCCTGATTTAACCCTACAAGTTACAATCACCAATTAACCTACCAACCAGTACATCTTTGCACAGTGGGAGGAAACTGGAGAACCCAGATGAAACCCATGCAGTCTCAGGCAGAATGGACAAACTTGTTTTAAACAGTCGTCGTCGTGGCTATCCCTCGAGGTCGAGGATGATGGTCTTCATTCTGATGATCTATTTATGGGCTCTCGAGTGGCTTATGAGTTCAACCTTGGCTTTGAAAGTTCTTCCGCATTCAGGACAGGTAGTTGTCATGGTCCAGGCTGTGAAATCCACATTCCGGTTCACCGTCCAGTCCATGTTCCTTATTCCAGGTTTTCCGGGTTTCCCCAGTTTCTGTTGAGGCAGGTGATTCTTGTTTGGACTGGCTTCATAAATAGCTTCAGGATTCAGCCTCTGGCTATTGGGTGGTTCATGTCTAAACCTCCTGTCTGTATCCCTTCCCTTTAACTTCCTGACCCTTCTTCTCCAAGAAGGGTCAGAGCCGTCTCTACTTCCTGAGGAGACTGAGGTCCTTTAACATCTGCCGGACGATGCTGAGGATGTTCTATGAGTCTGTGGTGGCCAGTGCTATCACGTTTGCTGTTGTGTGCTGGGGCAGCAGGCTGAGGGTAGCAGACACCAACAGAATCAACAAACTCATTCGTAAGGCCAGTAATGTTGTGGGCGTGGAACTGTACTCTCTGACGGTGGTGTCTGAAAAGAGGATGCTGTCCAAGTTGCATGCCATCTTGGACAATGTCTCCCATCCACTCCATAATGTACTGGTTAGGCACAGGAGTACATTCAGCCGGAGACTCATTCCATCGAGATGTAACACTGAGCGTCATTCCTACCTGTGTCATTCCTACCTGTGGCCATCAAACTTTACAACTCCTCCCTCAGAGTGTCAGACACCCTGAGCCAATAGGCTGGTCCTGGACTTATTTCCACTTGGCATGATTAACCTATTATTATTTAATTATTTATGGTTTTATATTGCTATATTTCTTCACTATTCTTGGTTGGTGAAGCTGTAACGAAACCCAATTTCACTCGGGATCAATAAAGTATGTCTGTCTGTCTGTCTGTCTGGTGTCTTGCTTCTGCCTGGAGCGAAGCTTAGCTTTGCCTGGAGCCTTGCCCTGTTTGCAACTGTCTGTCTGTGTCCATGCCTTTGCTAGGTAGGTCTGGCTATTTTGCCACTACCTAGCATTGGGAACTGTCTCATTGTGTTCAGTGTTCTGTGTAATGAGTCCCGGCCCTATGTCCTGCACCCAAGGAGGGGACCCAGCTCTGTTCTGTGTAATGAGTCCTGGTCCTATGTCCTGTACCCAAGGAGGGGACCCGGCTCTGTTCTGTGTAATGAGTCCCTGCCCTACGTCCTGTACCCAAGGAGGGGACCCGGCTCTGTTCTGTGTAATGTCCCTGCCCTATGTCCTGTACCCAAGGAGGGGACCCGGCTCTGTTCTGTGTAATGTCCCGGCCCAATGTCCTGTACCCAAGGAGGGGACCCGGCTCTGTTCTGTGTAATGTCCCGGCCCTATGTCCTGTACCCAAGGAGGGGACCCGGCTCTGTTCTGTGTAATGAGTCCTGGTCCTACGTCCTGTACCCAAGGAGGGGTCCCGGCTCTGTTCTGTGTAATGTCCCGGCCCTATGTCCTGTACCCAAGGAGGGGACCCGGCTCTGTTCTGTGTAATGAGTCCTGGTCCTACGTCCTGTACCCAAGGAGGGGACCCGGCTCTGTTCTGTGTAATGAGTCCCGGCCCTATGTCCTGTACCCAAGGAGGGGACCCGGCTCTGTTCTGTGTAATGAGTCCCGGCCCTATGTCCTGCACCCAAGGAGGGGACCCAGCTCTGTTCTGTGTAATGAGTCCTGGTCCTATGTCCTGTACCCAAGGAGGGGACCCGGCTCTGTTCTGTGTAATGAGTCCCTGCCCTACGTCCTGTACCCAAGGAGGGGACCCGGCTCTGTTCTGTGTAATGTCCCTGCCCTATGTCCTGTACCCAAGGAGGGGACCCGGCTCTGTTCTGTGTAATGTCCCGGCCCTATGTCCTGTACCCAAGGAGGGGACCCGGCTCTGTTCTCTGTAATGAGTCCCGGCCCTACATCCTGTACCCAAGGAGGGGTCCCGGCTCTGTTCTGTGTAATGAGTCCTGGCCCTACGTCCTGTACCCAAGGAGGGGTCCCGGCTCTGTTCTGTGTAATGTCCCTGCCCTATGTCCTGTACCCAAGGAGGGGACCCGGCTCTGTTCTGTGTAATGAGTCCCGGCCCTATGTCCTGTACCCAAGGAGGGGACCCGGCTCTGTTCTGTGTAATGTCCCGGCCCTACATCCTGTACCCAAGGAGGGGTCCCGGCTCTGTTCTGTGTAATGAGTCCCGGCCCTACGTCCTGTACCCAAGGAGGGGTCCCGGCTCTGTTCTGTGTAATGAGTCCTGGCCCTACGTCCTGTACCCAAGGAGGGGTCCCGGCTCTGTTCTCTGTAATGTCCCGGCCCTATGTCCTGTACCCAAGGAGGGGACCCGGTTCTGTTCTGTGTAATGTCCCGGCCCAATGTCCTGTACCCAAGGAGGGGTCCCGGCTCTGTTCTGTGTAATGAGTCCCGGCCCTATGTCCTGTACCCAAGGAGGGGACCCGGTTCTGTTCTGTGTAATGAGTCCCGGTCCTATGTCCTGTACCCAAGGAGGGGTCCCAGCTCTGTTCTGTGTAATGAGTCCCGGCCCTACGTCCTGTACCCAAGGAGGGGACCCGGTTCTGTTCTGTGTAATGAGTCCCAGTCCTATGTCCTGTACCCAAGGAGGGGTCCCAGCTCTGTTCTGTGTAATGAGTCCCGGCCCTACGTCCTGTACCCAAGGAGGGGACTCGGCTCTGTGTTCCATGTTCCTCTCTCTCCCTCGACCTAGGCTCTGGGTTCTCGTCACATCCACGTGCCTCGCCCAGCACAGGAGTACGTTGCCCAGCCCGGTGCTGGGATTCCCTCGTCCTGTGCTGGGGTTCCCTTGCCCCGTCCAGGAGTCACTCGTACTCGTCCTGTAACCTCGTCATGTCCTCACCTGGTTCTGGACTTCGAGCCTGAGTCAAGACCCAGATTCTGGGTCCTTGTCCAGTCTCTGGCTTGGAGTCCAAGCCCAGGCTCCTAGTTCCCAGTTCCATGTCCTGGTTCCCTATCCTAGTCAGGTCCTAGCCCAGGCCTGGAGTCCTCGTCTTGTATGGGGCCGGTGTCATGTCCAGTGTCCTTTCTTTCCCCTCTTTCCTTGCTTCCTTCGCACACCTAGTCCTGTTTCTGGTACTTCAGTGTCTGTGTCTTGCAATTGGGTCCACTCCCAATGCTCCCCTTATGACAGTAGTTCCAGATGGCAGATCGGGTGCTGATTGTTGCTGCCTTTCTTTCCATTTTCTTCTCTTTTCTTCCAATTCTGCGCATTGGTCGGCTTTGAAAGTTGCTGTTCCTCCTCGCATGATGATTTGTCAGAGTTTCCTGTCCTTGGCATCGGTTTCCCAACTGTTGATGTTACATTTCTTCATGTTGTCTTTTTAGAAGTCTTTGAATCTGCCTCTTTTCCGTTTGCCTTTTTAAGCTGGGAGTAGAAAAATTGTTGCGGCAGATGTTCGTCTTTCACCCGAACAACATGACCGCTCCACCTTAGTTGGTTCTTGGTGGACAGTGGCAGGAACTGAATCGGGTCGCTGGTACCATAAAGGGTGGTGAAAACCACTGGGCTACCCTTTATTGAGATTATTTATTGTCATTCTTCAGTGCACGAGTGTAATAGAGAATGAAATAATTGTTACCCCTTATCCGACAGAGCTCAAAATAAAACATAATAAGATAAAGAACACAGTAATAATTTTTAAAACCACAATAAATATAAACACATAAGAAAGCTTATACAGATGGATTGATTGTACATCCATAAAGCGACACTGGGCACAGGAGAGTCTGTTCATAAGGTGACTGACAGGAAATGATAAAGTAGTGATGGTTGGGTGGTTGGGATAGTGGGTGGAGGTGTTGATCAGCCTTGCTGCTTGGATAAGTAACCATTTTTGAGGATTAGGGAGGTCCTGGTGTGGATGCTATGTAGCCCCCTCCCCGCTGGGAGTGGGACAAACATACATAAGCAGGGTTCGTGGGTTTCTTTAGAATATTGCTGGCCTTTTTCCAGCACCTTTCTGTGTCCTTGACAATGGATAGGCTGGTGCCGATGAGGTGTTGGGCAGTTTTGTGTGCCTATTATAGATCTTTCCTCTCCTATTAAGGACAGATACTTCCTTTTATCATTCCATTAGTATAAAAACAAGAATGAATATGATTTGACTGCCGTAACAGCTAATTAACCCCACCAGTCCTTTATTGCCAATACTCTCTGCTGGCCTGACTCACTTTATTTTGCAATCTGCAATTAATTAAACTTACAGCAGTGCAAAGATGGGGCACTGGAAAACGTGGGTCTTTTCATGAATTCCTTTGACAATTGTAGGCGACATTGTTAGGGAAGGGAGACTAAAGGGATGAGTCGTGGCTGCTTGGAAAAGCCACATAAAGGATCAGAAAATCTTGCATTGTAATATTTCAGAAGACTCCAGTCTGGAATTCCCTTTGAATTGTTCCTGTTTGCCGTCATAAAACCACAGGAACAGAATTAGCCCATTCAGCTCGTCAAATCTGCTCCTCCATTCTATCAAAGCTGATTAATTATCCCTCTCAACCCCATTCTCCAGCCTTCTCCCCATAACCTTTGACACTCTGACTAATCAAGAACAAAGATTAAGGGCTTTACTCTCTGGAGAGAAGGAGGATGAGAGGAGACATGATAGAGGTACACAAGATATTAAGAGGAATAGGTAGAGTGGACAGCCAGCACCTCTTCCCCAGGGCACCACTGCTCAGTACAAGAGGACATGGCTTTAAGGTAAGGGGTGGAAAGTTCAAGGGGGATATTAGAGGAAGGTTTTTTTACTCAGAGAGTGGTTGGTGCGTGGAATGCACTACCTGAGTCAGTGGTGGAAGCAGATACACTAGTGAAATTTAAGAGACTACTAGACAGGTATATGGAGGAATTTAAGGTGGGGGGTTATATGGGTGTAGTGAACTACATATACCTGTCTGGACATGCCCCCCGCTGACTGCTCCTGTGGCTCCTCCCATTGACCCCGGTATAAAGGTGATCAAGGCCTGAGCCCGGCCTCTCAGTCTCCAGGATGTAGTATGGTGGTCACTCACTGCTTGTTCCTTCTTCCAGTCAATAAAAGCCGATATCTCGCCTTTACGTCTCAGTTATTGATGGTGCATCAATGGGAGGCAGGGTTTAAGGGTCGGCACAACATTGTGGGCTGAAGGGCCTGTAATGTGTTGTATCAGCCTCTGCCACAATGACTTGGACATATTTATGCCTCCAGAGCCATCTGTGGCAATGAATTCCACAGATTCACCTCCCTCTGGCTGAAGAAATTCCTCCTCATCTCTGTTCTAAATGGACGTCCCTCTATTCTGAGGCTGTGCTCTGGTTCCAGACTTACTCAAAGAAGTTTTCCCGAGGTATGGCAGAAAACCTGATCCAGTGACTGCGCCGGGATGCCTTCTTTTCTTGACAATTAAGTAACTATTTCTGATGTGTGAATTATTTTTAATGAATGCCCACAGCTTTCATGGAGAATCACTACAACGGCTGGTGGGTGTGGGCTCTGTTGGTCAGGGTTGACCACAGATATTCAATCCCTGCTATCTAGCTGATGAGTCCAAATTAACAGCAGAGACTTATACAGTCTGGCACCAGTGCCATCACAGGAGTTGCCAGTCAGCGTTGAACTCCATGTAGGACCGCCTTAGCGACTCCAGCTCCGGACTTTTCCTCGGGGCTTATTCCCAAAGCCTTCCCGTGAGTGGACATAGCCACGAGGCAGTGGGGGGTTTGAGATCAGAGCCTCCCTTCCCCGAGATGAACAGCCAAACACGTGTGGCCAGGAGCTGGGCTTGGTTGTCAGAGGCTATTTGAGACTCACACCACTGGGAGCATTTAATCAGTAGAGGGAGCTTATCCCTGTTATCCACGGCTATAACAACCTTAACTATAATTACTGGAAAATTCATGAATAATTACACATATATAGGTGCTTATATGAAAATATAAACAAGTGAAGGAGAGTTATCCCCAACCACCCCCACCCCTCCCTCAGCTACGACCATCTTAAGAAACTTTGCAGCAGCTAACTGTTCCATGGCAAGATGGTGGCATGCGCACATATGCACACTGTGTGATACAAGTGTGCACACACACAATCGCACTCATGCACAAGCATAATAATCAGAACTGCAGGTTGTTTGTTTTTAATTTCCCAGCACAGACAGGAGTCAAGATTGTTTAATGTCATTTCCTGTGCACAAGTGTAAGGAAGAACAGAATAATTGTTATTCCGGATCTGAGCACCAAAAAGCACAATAAATACTGTATAGATATATCAAATAATTTATACTGTTTGAATTATTTGTTGGAACTTATGTCCATAAAGTGACTCTAGGCACAGGAGTCTCTGACAGGAAGTGATAACGTAGTGGTGGTTGGAGGTGTGGAGGGGTTGATCACTCGTACTGCTTGGGCAAAGTGACTGTTTCTGAGTCTGGTACTCTTAGCATGGATGCTATGTAGCCTCCTCCCTGATGAGCCCCATCACTGTTGTGTCATCAGTGAGCCTGATGATGTGATTCCTCGGCCGTCTGGCCACGTGGGGGTGTGAGAGCGGAGTGGACTCGGCACTCAGCCCTGGGGGGGGGGTACCCCTCATGAGGATGAATGTGAGGGGTGAAATTCAGCATTAAAATGTGAGGTCCTCCTTGTCAATTCCACCAAGGGTAAATAATCAAACAAGCTTAATCAATCACAGAACATAGAATGCAGAACACCACAGCACAGTACAGGCCCTTTGCCCCATAATATTGTCCCGAGCTTTTACCCTACTCCAAGATCAATTTAACCCTTCCCTCCCACAAAGCCCTCCATTTTTATATCATACAGGTGCCTGTGAAAGAGTCTGGTAAGGTGACCTGATAGAGGTGTCTAAGATGATGAGAGGCATTGATCAGGTGGGTAGCCAGAGGCTTTTTCCAAGGGCGGAAATGGCTAACATGAGGGGACACAGTTTTAAGGTACAGAGGGGATGTCAGAAGTAAGCCTGTATCCCTTTCCTCCTTTCCCCACCTTCTCATTCTGGCTTCTGCCCCCTGCATTTCCAGTCCTGATGACAGTCTCGGCCCAAAACATTGGTTGTTCATTCCCCTCCATAGATGCTGCCTGACCTGCTGGGTCACTACAGCATTTTGTGTTTATTCCTCTGCAGAATTTCTTGTGTTTATAATCTACAGTACTATGCACAAGTCTAAGGCACATATATATAGCTAGGGTGCTAAGACTTTTGCACAGTACTGTAATAATTTTATGTATCACACTGTACTGCTGCTGCAAAAAAAAAACAAATTTCATGACAGATGTGAGTGATAATAAACCTGATTTTGATATGGGTCTCTATTGTGGACTGAAAATGGGAGGGGGAATGAAGAGGGGAATCATGGTTGGGAGAAGTGAAAGGGAGAGGGAGGGAGCGGGAAGCACCAGAGAGACATTCCGTAATGATCAATAAACTAATTGTTTGGAATCAAATGATCTTGCCTGGCGTCTCACGGCTGGGTGTGTCTATACCCCTGGCTCTCCTTCTCTACCGCCTGTCCACACCCCTCCTGCAGCACTCCACCCTCACCATTCCCAATGTCCTTTGTTCCCAGCAGACTTACAAACTTGCTTTCCTCTCTGTGTTGACAAATGCAAGGCTATGCAGAAGTCTTAACACCGTAGCTGTACATATTCCACAGTCCTCTGAATTGATGACACGGATGAACTATTTCATGCACTATTGTCCGGTGATGCAAAGGTGCCTCAGTTAAAAAACTGAAGGGGTATTGTGGGAAGATGTGGAATTATCCACTTTGGAAGGAAGAATAAAACTGTAAATTACTATTTCAAAAGATTCAAAACGTTGTGAAATTCCATTATTGGGGGATGGCAGTAATCCGCTGTGAGCCTAGCTCCAAAGCTCAGGTTTTGTGTCCAACCCTCTCATTACATAGTGGAAAACATTAGCACGGTGCTCAGCACAACGCTGTTACAGCCCAGGATGTCAGAGTTCAGAGTTCAAATCCAGTGCTGTCTGTGCGTTCCTGCCCCTGTGTGTGTGGCTTTCCTCTGGGTGCTCTGGTTTCCTCCCAAGGTCCAAAGGAGTTCCAGTTAGTAGGTCATTGTAAGTTGTCCTGTGATTAGGCTAAGGTCAAATCGCTGGGTCGCTGGGCGGTGAGTCTCGAAGGGCCGCAAGGGTCTGTTCCACAATCTATCTCTAAGTAAAATACACTTACTTGATTCACTGGAAAATTTATTATCTGACTGTGGAACATATATTTTAAAAGTGACTCAACTGAAGGTTGATGTAGTAATGAGAGTAATGTTTCCAGTTGTCAGGAACCATTGAAATCCCTCAAATACAAGAGTTACTATACACAGACCACAGTAGGTACACATGTATTCAGAGCGTAATGGAATATTGACTTTCATTGCAGGGGATATGTTGTGTAAACATAGAAGCTCTGGTGAAAATTTACAAAACACTCGGGAGACTGCATCTGGATTATTTCATTTACGTTTGGCCTTTCTTATTTCCTGCGTCAGACTGGACTTGGAGTACTGTGAGCAGCTTTGAGTTCTTAATCTAAGAAAGGGTGTGCTGGTATTGGAGAGAGTCCAGAGCAGGTTCACAAGGATGATCCTGGGAATGAAAGGGTTATTGTATGAGGAGTAGCACATAGAAAATGCTGGAGGAACTCAGCAGGCCAGGCAGCATCTACGGAAAAGTATACAGTCGATGTTTTGGGCCGAGACCCTTCGTTAGTTCAGACCCATTTCATCCTGATGATGGGTCTCCACCCCAAACGACTTCTGTATTCCTTTCCATCGATGCTGCCTGGTCTGCTGAGTTCCTCCAGCATTTTGTGTGTGTTGCTTGGATTTCCAGCATCTGCAGATTTTCTCTTGTTTGTGGTTGTATTAGGAGTATTCGGTTGTTCTGAACCTGTATTTGTTGGAGCTTAGAAGACTTGACATCTATTGAATATTGAAAGGCCGAAATAGAGTGGATGTGGAGAGAACTTTCCCTAGAGTGAGGAAATCTAGGACCAGAGGCCAAGTCATTAAAGCAGATATTAATAGGTTCTTGATTAGTATGGTTGTCAAAGCTTCTGGGTGAAGGCAGAAGAATGGGGTTGAGAGGATTAATAAATTAGCCATGATGGAATGATGGTGCAGACTCAATGGGCCGAATGGCCTAATTCTGCTCCGATGACTTGTGGGCTTATTTTAACAGGCATGTGCTTGCATTGAAGACAATGCAGAGATAGTTCATTAGATGAACTCCTGGGATAAAGGTGTTGGTGTCTGAAAAAGGCTGGTGTTTAGACAAATGAGAGATGATCCTATTCAAGCCTATGGGCTGGAGTGGAGACTGACAGTAGATGCTGAGGGGGTATTACCGTCAATGGGTTTACAAGAGAAATCTGGGTAAGTTCATGGTCAGAAGGGGTATGGAGGTGCAGGTCAATGGAACTAGATCGGCATGGACTAGGTGAGCCAAAAGACCTGTTTCTGAGCTGTACTGTTCTATGACTCTATCTAGGACTGGGAGGTACAGTTTCTGAATGAGGAACCACCCCTTTCAGCCGGGGGTGAGGAAAAATTTTATCTCTAGGAGTTATGGATCTTACCTCTTACCCACCTAGTGGCTCTGACATCCAATATCATGACGTGTTTAGAGAGGCTGGTTATGGCATGTATCTGCTTCTGGCCTCCTAGATTGTTATTCGTTTATCGCCCAAACAGGAGTAAGGCAGGAAATCCAGTTAAGATGGTGCTACCTAGACGGTACGATAGCTTCCTCGTAGTCAAAGAGCTAAGAAAACTGACTAAAAACATCACTAAAAATACCTTTTCCAAGGTAAATTGTGTTAACCAGTGTTGGCAAGGCATGTTCAGGGAATGAATCGATGCTGATGGAGTTTTAATTCCATACAGTCGGCCCAGGAGAGAGGGTGAATCATTCTGGATGCTGTAACGAGAAGTCAGGGCAGAGGAGATTCGATTTTGATACTCGAACAACTGGCCCGGGTGCAAAGTCGGATCACTGTGGGCACTAAGCTGATTTGACGAGTTTGAGAGCAGCTTCAGGCTGAGCACAAAATCTGGGCCCAGAACAAATTACCGGGCAGCAGTGGTCCCTGGGTCCTAGTGTCTCTGTTTAGACATTGTTTACGCCAGCCCAGATCGGAGGTGAGAGCTCTCACTCGCTCTCCGTAATGTTCACCCCTCTCTCCAGAGCGCTGGAGCCTTTTGCTGTTCCGTCGACAGGTCAATTTAGATGTCAGTCCAGATTGGAGGTGACAGCTGATTTTGCTCATTCTCTGTGATGTTCACTCACTTCTCTCTCCAGAGCATCGGCGAGTTTTACTGTTTGGTTGTTGGGTCAGTTCAAACACCCATCCAGATTGACTGAAAAGACAGGGTGTCAGTCAAGTCAAGTCACTTTTATTGTCATTTTGACCATAACTGCTGGTACAGTGCATAGTAAAAATGAGACGTCTTTTCAGGACCATGATGTTACATGACACAGTACAAAAACTAGACTGAACTATGTAAAAATCCGGATGAGAGCTGATTTCACTCATTCTCTGTGATGACTATCTTGATGGCACTGAGGCAGTGACGACTGACCCGGCTGCTGTGCATCATGACTGCTAACATGATGAACTGATAAGTGAGGCTTTGGGCCTACTCCTGTCTGCCATGGGGTTCAGATCTGAGGACTCATTTTTGGCTCAAAATACAGTTGCTCGCTTCAATTGTTTGCATGATTTTAATTTTTTTTCGTTAATTGGGTTCTTTCAGGTTTCTTGCTTTGTGGCTACCCATGAGCAAGCAAATCTCGAGGTTGTATCCTTTATACATTCTTTGATCATAAGTGTATTTGAAATGACACTGACGCCTCCCTGACCCTGCACTCATTTCTGAAGCATCTGGACAGTAAAGGCCCCTACATTCAATACAGTTCTTCCAAGCAAACTCGTAAACCGAAGAATCCACTCTTCCTCAGTAATGATCAGCAGCAATACCTCCACAACCATTATCCTCAAAACTGGTGCCCCACACAGTTGTGTCCTCGGCCCCTTCTCTACTCCCTGTACACACAGGACTGTGAGGCCAAGCTTTGCTCCAGCTCAGTTTGCATGTTTGCAGATGATACACTGTGGTGGGCCGTATCTCAAATAATGATGAATCAGAGTACAGGATGGAGATAGAGAGCTTAGTGACATGGTGTCTTTCCTCTCAGTGTCTACAAACAAATGAGCTGGTCGTTGACTTTCAGCAGCAGTCAGTGCACATGTTCCTCTCTACATCAACAACGATGAGGTTGACAGGGTTGAGTGCTTCTCGTTCCTCGCAGTGCTCCATTTGTGCTGGTCCAACCATGTTGCCACCACGGTCAGGAAAGCTCACTTCCTCAGGAGGCTGAAGGGATTTGGCACGTTCCCCTTGACCCTCTCCAATTTTTATCAATGGATCACAGCTTGGTTTGACAACTCTTCAGCCTGAAACTACAGCGAGTTGTGGGCGCAGCTGAGTCTTTCACAGGAATCAGCCTCATCTCTGCTTACACTGCTCACTGCCTCACTAAAGCAGCAAGCATAATCAAATACTTGGCCCACCACCCCCATCGCGTCAAAGGTACCAGAGCCTGAAGATCTGTACCACCAAGCTCAAGAAAGCTTCTTTTCCAGTGCTTTAAGTAAAATGGATGGGTCCTTAGTATGATAAAATGCATAGTTGACCTCACAGTCCTCCTCATTTTGATCCTGCACCTTATTGTCCACCAGCACTACACCTTCTCTACAACTGTTACACTTTCTTCTGTATTCTGTTATTGTTTTACCTTGTTCTACTTCAATGCACTGAGTATAAGAAATAAGGTGGATAATCTTGTTGCACTATTACAGATTGTCAGGTGTGATGTTATGGCCATCACTGAATTGTGGCTGAAGGATGGTTGCAGTTGGGAGCTGAATGTCCAAGGTTACAAGTTGTATTGGAGGGAGAGGAAGGTAAGCAGAGGAGTGGTGTGGCTCTACTGGTGAAGAACGTCATCAAATCAGTAGAAAGATGTGACATAGGATTGGAAAATGTTGAATCCTTGTGGGCTGAGTTAAGAAACTGCAAAGGTAAAAGGACCCTGATGGCAGTTTTATTCAGGCCTCCCAACAGTAGCTGGAATGTGGACCACAGATTACAACGGGAAATAGAAAAGGCATATCAAAAGGGCAATGTTATGATAGTCATGGGAGATTTTAACATGCAGGTTGACTGGGAAAATCAGGTTGGTAACGGATCTCAAGAGTGAGTTCGTTGTATGCCTACGAGGTGGCTTTTTAGAGCAGTTTGTCATTGACTTACCGGGGATCAGCTATACTGGATCAGGTGTTATGTAATGAACCAGAGGCGATTAGAGAGCTTAAAGTAAAAGAACCCTTAGGAGCCAGTGATCACAATATGATTGTGTTCAGCTTGAAATTTGATAGGGAGAAATTAAAGATTGATGTAGCAGTATTTCAGTGGAGTAAGGGAAATTACAGTGGTATGAGAGAGGAGTTGGCCAAATTGGAAGGAGATGCTGGCAGGGATGACAGCAGAGCAGCAATGGTGTGAGTTTCTGGTAAAAATGAGGAAGGTGCAGGATAGATGTATTCAAAAACAAAGAAATACTCAAATGGCAAAATAGTACAACCGTGGCTGACAAGGGAAGTCAAAGCTGATGTAAAATAAAAGAGAAGGCAGATAACAAAGCAAAAATTAGCAGGAAGATAGAGGATTGGGAAGCTTTTAAAAACTTATATAGAGCAACTAAAAGAATCATTAGGAGGGAAAAGATGAAATATGAAAGCAAGTTAGCAAACAATATCAAAGTGGATAGTAAAAACATTTTCAAGTATGTTAAAAGTAAAAGATGAGAGTGGATATAGGACTGTTAGAAAATGAGGCCGGAGGGAAAATAATGGAGGACAAGGAAATGGTTGATGAACTAAATTAGTATTTTATAGACAATAGGTGCAGAAGGAGACCATTCAGCCCTTCGAACCTGCACCGCCATTTTGAGATCATGGCTGATCATCTACTCTCAATACTCAGTTCCTGCCTTGTCCCCATATCCCTTGATTCCCCTATCCATAAGATACCTATCCAGCTCCTTCTTGAAAGCACCCAGAGAATTGGCCTCCACTGCCTTCCGAGGCAGTGCATTCCACACCTCCACAACTCTCTGGGAGAAGAAGTTTTTCCTTAACTCTGTCCTAAATGATTTACCCCTTATTCTCAAACCATGCCCTCTGGTACTGGACTCTCCCAGTATCTGGAACATATTTCCTGCCTCTATCTTGTCCAATCACTTAATAATCTTATATGTTTCAATCAGATCCCCTCTCAATCGCCTTAATTCCAGCGTGTACAAGCCCAGTCTCTCTAACCTCTCTGCGTAAGACAGTCCAGACATCCCAGGAATTAACCTCGTGAATCTACGCTGCACTTCCTCTATAGCCAGGATGTCCTTCCTTAACCCTGGAGACCAAAACTGTACACAATATTCCAGGTGTGGTGTCACCAGGGCCCTGTACAAATGCAAAAGAATTTCCTTGCTCTTGTACTCAATTCCCTTTGCAATAAAGGCCAACATTCCATTAGCCTTCTTCACTGCCTGCTGCACTTGCTCATTCACCTTCAGTGACTGATGAACAAGGCCTTTGTATTTCTCCCTTACCTAACTCTACACCGTTCAGATAATAATCTGCCTTCCTGTTCTTACTCCCAAAGTGGATAACCTCACACTTATTCACATTAAACGTCATCTGCCAAGTATCTGCCCACTCACTCAGCCTATTCAAGTCACCCTGAATTCTCCTAACATCCTCATCACATGTCACACTGCCACCCAGCTTAGTATCATCAGTAAACTTGCTGATGTTATTCTCAATGTCTTCATCTAAATCGTTGACGTAAATCGTAAACAGCTGCGGTCCCAATACCGAGCCCTGTGGCACCCCTCTAGTCACCACCTGCCATTCCGAGAAACACCCATTCACCGTTACCCTTTGCTTTCTATCTGCCAATCAGTTTTCTATCCATGTCAATGTCTTCCCCCCAATGCCCTGAGCTTTGATTTTACCCACCAATCTCCTATGTGGGACCTTATCAAATGCCTTCTGAAAATCGAGGTACACTGCACCCACTGGATCTCCCTTGTCTAACTTCCTGGTTACATCCTCGAAAAACTCCAATAGATTAGTCAAGCATGGTTTGCCCTTGGTAAATCCATGCTGGCTCGGCCCAGTCCTATCACTGTTATCTAGATATGCCACTATTTCATCCTTAATAATGGACTCTAGCATCTTCCCCACCACCGATGTCAGGCTGACAGGTCAATAGTTCTCTGTTTTCTCCCTCCCTCCTTTCTTAAAAAGTGGGATAACATTAGCCATTCTCCAATCCTCAGGAACTGATCCTGAATCTAAGGAACATCCGCAATTTCCAGAGCCACCTCCTTTAGTACCCTAGGGTGCAGACCATCTGGACCTGGGGATTTGTTAGCCTTCAGTCCCATCAGTCTACTCATCACCGTTTCCTTCCGAATGTCAATCTGTTTCATTTCCTCTGTTACCCTATGTCCTTGGCCCATCCATACATCTGGGAGATTGCTTGTGTCTTCCCTAGTGAAGACAGATCTAAAGTACTTATTAAATTCTTCTGCCATTTCTCTGTTTCCCATAATAATTTCACCCAATTCATTCTTCAAGGGCCCAACATTGTTCTTAACTATCTTTTTTCTCTTCACATACCTAAAAAAGCTTTTGCTATCCTCCTTTATATTCCTGGCTAGCTTGCATTTGTACCTCATTTTTTCTCCCCATATTGTCTTTTTAGTTAAGTTCTGTTGTTCCTTAAAAACTTCCCAATCATCTGTCCTCCCACTCACCTTAGCTCTATCATACTTCCTTTTTTTTAATGCTATGCAATCTCTGACTTCCTTTGTCAACCACTGTGGCCCCTTTCCCCCCTTTGAATCCTTCCTTCTCCGGGGGATGAACTGATTTTGCACCTTGTGCATTATTCCCAAGAATACCTGCCATTGCTGTTCCACTGTCTTTTCTGCTAGGATATCTGTCCAGTTAACTTTGGCCAGCTCCTCCCTCATTGCTCCATAGTCTCCCCTGTTCAACTGCAACACTGACACCTCTGATCTGCCCTTATCCTTCTCAAATTGCAGATAAAAACTTATCATATTCTGGTCACTACCTCCTAATGGCTCCTTTACTGCAAGATCGCTTATCAAATCCTGTTCATTACATAACACTAAATCCAGAATAGTCTTGTCCCTGGTCGACTCACATACAAGCTGTTCCAAGAATGCATCCCATAGGCACTCTACAAACTCCCTATCCTGGGGTCCAGCACCAACCTGATTCTCCCAGTTCACCTGCATGTTGAAATCCCCCATAACTACTGTGACATTACCTTTGCCACATGCCAATGTTAACTTCCTATTCAACGCACCCAATATCCATGCTACTGTTTGGTGGCCTGTAGACAACACCCATTTGGGTCTTTTTGCCCTTACTATTCCTCAGTTTTATCCACACAGACTCTACTTCTCCTGATCCTATGTCCCCCCTTGCAAAGGACTGAATCTCATTCCTCACCAACAGGGCCACCCCACCCCCTCTGCCCACATTTCTGTCCCTACGATAGCACGTATACCCTTGTACATTCATTTCCCAGGTCTGATCTCCCTGCAACCATGTCTCGGTTATCCCAACAACATCATAGTTACCCATTTGCTCCTGGGCTTCAAGCTCATCCGCCTTATTTCTGACACTTCGTGCATTCAGATATAGAATTTTTAGCCCATTTCTCCTCTCTCTGTTTAAATCGCTGCCTATTGTGCTTAACCCAGCTCCCCGAACTCCCATCAGGCTATAATATGCCCCTTGAATTTTGTTGTCCTTCCTAAATTTACTTATTCTTTCTGCACATTTAACTCCATGTTCCGTCAGACAATCCCTCCGTACATGTGTCCTCCATATCACTTGTTCCGCCTCACCTTTCTCTACTACACACTTAATATTCCAGAACCGTGTAGTCTGTATTTTGCATCAATCTTCACTGTGGAAGACACTAGCAGTGTGCCTGATGTTGAAAGGTGTGAGGGAAGAGAAATGAATGCAGTTACATTACAAGAGAGAATGTGTTCAAAAAAGCTGAAAGATGTAAGGCTACATAGGTCATCTGGACCAAATGAACTGCATCCTAGAGTTCTGAAAGAGGGAACAATAGAGACTGTGAAGGCATTATTAAAGATCTTTCAAAAATCACTGGACTCTGGCATGGTGCCGGAGGACTGGAAAATTGAAAAAGTCACTCCACTCTTTAAGAAAGGAGGAAGGTAGCAGAAAGAAAATTATAGACCAGTTAGCCTAACCTCAGTGGTTGAGAAGATGTTAATTGTTAAGGATGAGGTGATGGAGTACTTGGTGAGATTGAACAAGATAGGACAAAGTCAGCATGGTTTCCTTAAGAGAAAATCCTGCCTGACGAACCTGTTAGAATTCTTTGAGGAGATTACAAGTAGGATAGATAAAGGGGATGCAGTAGATGTTGTATATTTGGATTTTTAGAAGGCCTTTGGCAAGCTGCCACACATGAGGCTGCCTACCTTACCAAGCTAAGAGCCCATGGTATTACAGAAAAGTCACTAACATGGTTAGAGCATTGGCTGATTGGTAGAAGGCAGCGAGTGGGAATAAAAGGATCCTTTTCTGGTTGGCTGCCAGTGACTTGTGGTGTTCCACAGGGGTCGGTGTTGGGACCACTTCTTCTTATGCTGTATATAAACGATTTAGATGATGGAATTGATGGCTTTGTTGCCAAGTTTGCAGATAATATGAAGATTGATGGAGGGGCAGGTAGTGTTGAGGAAACAGGCAGTCTGCAGAAGGACTTAGACAGATTAGGAGAATGGGCAAGAAAGTGGCAAATAAAATACAATGTTGGAAAATTCATGGTCATGCACTTTGGCAGAAAAAATAAATGTGCAGACTATTTTTTAAACAGAGAGGAAATCCAAAAAATCTGAGATGCAACGTGACTTTGGAATCCTTGTGTAGAACACTCTGAAGGTTAACTTGCAGGTAGAGTCGGTGGTGAGGAAGGCAAATGCAATGTTAGCATTCATTTCAAGAGGTCTAGAATGTAAGAGGAGGGTAGTGATGCTGAGGCTTTATAAGGAACTGGTGAGGCCTCACCTTGAGTATTGTGAACAGTTTTGGCTCCTCATCTAAGTAAAGATGTGCTGGCATTGGAGAGGGTTCAGGGGAGGTTCACAGGGATGATTCTGGGAATGAAAGGGTTGTTTGATGGCTCTGGGTCTGTATTCACTGGAATTCAGAAGGATGAGGGGGATCTCATTGAAACCTTTTGAATGTTGAAAGGCCTAGACAGAGTAGATGTGGAAAAGATGTTTCCCATGCTGGGGGAGTCTAGGACAAGAGGGCACAGCCTCAGAATTGAGGTGTTTCCATTTAAAACAGATGTGGAAAAATTTCCTTAGCCAGAATTTGTGGAATCTATTACCACAGGCCACTGTGGAAACCAGGTCATTGGGTGTATTTAAGGCAGAGCTTGATAGGTTCTTGATTAGACGTGGCATCAAAGGTTACGGGGAGAAGGCCGGGGAGTGGGGCCATGATTGAATGCCAGAGCAGACTCGATGGACCAGATGGCTTACATCTGCTCCTATGTCTTATGGTAATGAATTGATCTGTATGAATGATACACAAGACAGGTTTTTCTCTCTACCTTGGTACCTGTGACAATCATCAGTCAATTTACTTCTTCAGCTCTCCAAGGGTCTATATGTAGCCAAGCTCATGAGAGACAGATGTTCAACTACAAGGGATTTGTTGAGTATGGAATGAGAGTGGCTAATATTAGGTCAGCTGTTACCATGGAGTCATTGTGTCATCAAACACCACAGCACAAAAACAGGCCCTTCCACCTGCTGACCAGGGATTCCCAACCTGGGGTCGACAGTCCCCTTGCTTAATGGAATTTGTCCATGGCATAAAAAGAGTTGGGAACCCTCAGACTGCGCCCATCTACCTGCACCAGACCGAAGCCTTCCATACCCCTCCCATCCAAACTATCCAAACTTCTCCTAAGTGTTGAAATCATCTTCCACTTGCACCTGCAGCTCATTCCACACTCTCACCACCCTCTGAGTGAAGAAATTAACCCTCAGGTTCCAATTAAAAATTTCACCTTTCACTTTTAACCCATGACCTCTAGTTGTAGTCCCACCCAACCTCATGGGAAAAAGCCTGCTTGTGTTTGCCCTATCTATACCCCTCATAATTTTGTACACTTTGATCAAATCCTCCCTCATTCTCCTATGCTGTAAGGAATAAAGTCCTAACTGATTAATCCTTTCCTGTAACTCAGTTCCTCAAGATCTGGCAACATCCCTGTAAAATATGTCTGTGCTCCTTCAGTCTCATTGATATCCTACTGAATGCTGGAGCAGGTTTGAGGTGCCAGCAGGCAGATTGCTGCTTCAGGTTCCTGTGTTCTTGCCATATTTGTTGGCATTGTTGAACATGTGTTGCTGGATGTCTGTAGAGTTCTGTGTGATAGAAATATTTCCTCATTAATAACACATTGAAGAATGTCTAAGTGTACACTCAATGGCCACCTTATTAGGCACCTCCTGTATGTAATAGAGGCCATGAGTTTATGTCCGTGATCTTCTGCTGCTGTAGCCCATCCGCTTCAAGGTTTGACATGTTGTGTGTTCAGTGTGAACAGTATGTCGACTGTTCCAGCGACTTAAGACCCGAAAATCTCCAGGTCCAGATGGGGTCTCCCCCTCCTGTCTATGAGCCTGTGCTGATCAGCTGGCTCCCATCTTCACTCAGCTCTTTGATAGATCTCTGGAGCTGAGTGAGGTTCCGACTTGCTTCAAGCGCTCCACCATCATCCCGGTCCCCAAGAAACCCACCATCACAGGACTGAACGACTACAGACCTGTCGCACTGACATCTGTGGTCATGAAATCCTTTGAACGCTTGGTGTTGAAGCACCTGAAGACCCTCACCAGCAGCCTGCTGGATCCCCTGCAGTTTGCCTATCGGGCAAATAGGTCAGTAGACGATGCAGTCAACCTGGGACTGCACTATATCCTGCAACATCTGGATCGTCCTGGGACCTATGCTCGGATGCTGTTTGTGGATTTCAGTTCGGCGTTTAACACCATCGTCCCTCATACCCTCTGCTCCAAATTGTCTCACCTCACTGTGCCACCTGACCTCTGCGATTGGATTTACAGCTTCCTGACCAACAGAAGTCAGCAGGTAAAGATGGGACAGGTCACCTCGGATACTCGAATCACCAACACCGGCGCCCCCCAGGGGTGTGTCCTCTCTCCACTGCTGTTCTCCCTCTACACCAATGACTGCACCTCCTCCAACCCCTATGTGAAGCTTTTGAAGTTTGCAGACGACACCACCGTCATCGGACTCATCCGGAACAGTGATGAGTCTGCATGTCGACAGCAGGTGGACCAACTGGCACTCTGGTGCAGTCGGAACAATCTGGAGCTGAACACGCTCAAGACAAAGGAGATGATAGTGGATTTCAGGAAACATCCCCCCGTTATGTCCCCCCCTCACAGTCCTCAGCAGCCCTGTGTCCACCGTGGAGAACTTCAGGTTCCTGGGAACCACCATCTCTCAGGATCTGAAGTGGGAGCAGAACATCAGCTCCATCCTGAAGAAGGCCCAGCAGCGGATGTACTTCCTGCGGCTCTTGAGGAAATATGGTCTGCCTCAGGAATTGCTGCTGCAGTTCTACACTGCAGTCACTGAGTCTGTCCTGTGCACCTCCATCACTGTGTGGTTTGGAGCCGCCACCAAGCAGGATAGAACCAGACTACAGCGCACAGTGAGGACTGCCGAGCGCATCATTGGAGCCTCCCTGCCCTCTATTGTGGACCCGCACTCTTCCAGGTTGAAGAAGAGGGCGGGGAACATCATAAAGGACTCCTTCCATCCTGCGCACGGACTGTTTGAACTGCTTCCGTCTGGTAGGCGCTTCAGATCCCTCCAGACTAAGACTAATAGGCACTGGAGAAGATTTTTCCCTACTGCGCTCACTTTGCTGAACAGTTAACTGCCGGTTAACTGTCGGCTAACTATTACTTGGATTGCACTACCTGTATGTATAATCTATATTTTCATTTATATTTATCATCTGTTATGAGCAGAGAGACAACATCTGCCGGAAGTAAATTCCTTGTATGTGTACAGGTACTTGGCGATTAAAGTCTGATTCTGATTCTGAGATGCTCTTCTGCACATCACTGTTGCAACGTGTGGTTATTTATGTTGCCTTCCTGTCAACTTGAACCAGTCTGGCCATTCTCCTCTGACCTCTCTCATTAATGAGGCATTTTCACCCACAGAAATGCCACTCACTGGATTTTTTCGTTCGTTTTTCACACCATCCTCTGTAAACTTGAGACTGTTGTGTGTGAAAATCCTAGGAGATCAACTGTTTCTGGGATACTCAAACTGCCCAGTTGGGCACCAACGATCATTCCACGGTCAAAGTCACTTAGATCACATTTCTTCCTCATTCTGATATTTGGTTTGAACAACGACTGAACGTCTTGAACGTGACTACATGCTTTTATGTATTGAGATGCTGCCACTTGATTAGCTGATTAGATATTTGCATTAACAAGCAAATGTAGAGGTGTACCTAATAACATGGCCAATGTGTGTAGATTTTATTACAGCCATCCAACAGAACATCATCAATGAATGGTTAAGTACTGAAGAGTGTGATAGAACAAAGGGATCTTGCAATGCAGGTCCATAATTCTTTGAAAGTGGTGTCACAGGTTGATAGGGTTGTTAAGAAAGCTTTTGGCACGTTGGCCTTCATAAATCAACAGGAGTACAGCTGCTGGGATGTTATGCTGAAGTTGTATAAGATATTGGTGAGGCCTAACTGTGTGCAGTTCTGGTCACCTACCTACAGGACAGATGTAAACAAGGTTGAAAGAGTACAGAGAAGATTTACAAGGATGGATTATAAGGAAAGATTGAACAGGTTAGGATTTTATTCTTTAGAATGTAGAAGATTGAGAGGAGATTTGATAGAGGTAGACAAAATTATGAAGGGTACAGATAGGTTAAATGCTTTTTCTGGGTGAGACTACAACTAGAAGTCATGGGTTAAGGGTGAAATGTGAAAAGTCTAAGAGGAACAGGATGGGAAACTGCTTTACTCAGAGGGCCATGAGAGTGTGGAACAAGTGGAGCGTGCAAGATTGATTTCAATGTTTATTAGAAGTTTGTTCAGGTACATGAATGGTAGGGATATGGAAGGCTATGGTATTAATGAAGGTTGCTGGGAGTAGGTGGATTAAATGGGCTGAAGGGCCTGTTTTTGTGCTGTACTTTTCTATAACATTGCATGACCATACAATTGTTGTGTTGAGATTACCTGTAGACTAGAGACTCTGCTCCTGATCACTATCTCATCAGCTCTTTCACATCTAAATGCCAGATGTGGGAAGGGTCAGATTTAATTACATTGACTCATCCACGAATGTGTCACCTCCTACTCGATCAATTCAGATGTGAAGGCAAACCAAGGTTTTGCAGAATTGGTAAATTGATTTATTTATTGTCACATGTATCATGGTACAGTGAAAAATTTGTTTTGCGTGCCATCCACACAGATTGGATCATTACAACAGTGCAAGTACAAGGGGAAACTATGCAGGAGAGTCTTGTCAGTGAATCAAGATTAAAGATACTTCAATGTCATTTCCAGGACACAAAAGTAAAGAAGAATGAAATAATTGTTACTCCAGATCCGATGCAACACAAAAAATTCAGTAAGATAAAGAACTCAGCAATAAATATAAGTAGATAAGATAGCTTATATACGTAGATTGATTGTATGTCCATAAAGCGACACTGGGCACAGGAGTGTCTGTACATCAGGTGACTGACAGGAAATGATAAAGTAGTGGTGGTTGGGGGTGGAGAGGGGTAGGTTCGTGGGCGGAGGTGTTGATCAACCTGACTGATTGGGGAAACTAACCGTCTGATAGTCCTGGCGTGAATAATACGTAGCCTCCTCCCTGATGGGAGTGGGATAAACAGTCCATGGGCAGGGTGTGTGGGATCCTTCCTGATGTTACTGGCCCTTTTCTGGCACTTCTCTGTGTATATGTCCTTGATGGCAGGTAGGCTGGTGCCATCTTACTTGCCAAAGAAGACTTCTGTGATCATTTTGGTAGTGGTGTCCATTCCACCTCAAGCCAATGTCAAACAGGCTCTAGACGATCTGAGTGATGAGAGCAACAGGCATGAAACAGTGCATCCTAATGCCTTTGCCATCATTATGGAGGATTTTAACCAGGCCAGCTTGAAAAAGTCTCCAAATAATTATTATCAACAATCACTTACAGTAGCAGTGTAACCAACACACTGGACCATTCATTGCTACACCTCCATCAAGAATGCCTACCGTGCTCTCCCACTCCCTCACTTGAGGAAGTCTGATCACCTGGCTGTACTTCTACTCCCTGAGTACAGGCAGAGACTGAAGACTGCAGCACCGGCAGTGAGGATCAAGAAGGTACGGACAAGGGAAGCACAGGAGCACCTACAGGACTGCTTTGAATTGGTGGACTGGACCGTATTCAGGGATTCATCTTTGAACCTGGATGAGTGTGCTGCAGTTGTACTGACTTCATTAAAACCTGTGTGGGTGAGTGTGCGCCCACAAAAACCTACTGAATGTTCCAAAACCATAAGCCGCGGATGAACCAGGAGATATGTCATCTGCTGAGGGCTAGATCTGTGGAATTTGAGTCTGGTGGCCCAGGTCTGTACCAGAAAACCAGGTAGGGCTTGCGGAGGGCTGTTTCAGGAGCAAAGAGACATCTCGAGTGAGGTTGGAGGCAACTCCAGATGCACATCAACTTTGGCAGTGCTTGCAGGCCATTTCTTCCCACCGAGTGAAACCCAACATGAATGGCAGCGATGCTTCACTATCAGACGAGGCCAACACGTGCTTTGACATTTCCTGCAACATCCTGTGCTCTCTGTCTTGGAGGCGGACGTCCGTCCTTCAGGAGGGTGAACCCTCGCAGGGCAGCACTCCAGTGGAGCACCTATAAGGCTCTGAAATGCTGTGCCAACCAACTGGCAGGAGTGTTCAAAGACATTTTCAATCTTTCTGCTGGAGCCAGAAGTTCTCACCTGCTTCGGAAAGGGCAACAAATATACCAGTGCCCAAGAAGTGCAGTGTGAGCTGCCTCAATGACTGTTGTCCTGTAGCACTCACATCGACAGTGATGAAATGCTTTGAGAGGTTGGTCATGACTAGACTGAACTCCTGCCTCAGCAAGGACCTGGACCCACTGCAATTTGCCTATTGTCACAATAGGTCTATGGCAGACACAATCTCAATGGCTCTTCACACGGCCTTAGATCACCTGGACAATACAAACACCTTTGTCAGGATGCTGTTCATCGACTATAGCTCAGTGTGCAACACCATCATTCCCACAGTCTTGATTGATAAACTAGAGAATGTGGGCCTCTGTTATTATTATCGTGTATTGCATTGTACTGCAGCCACAAAGTTAACAAATGTCATGACATATCCCAGAGAATGTCCAGATGGAGTACCTGGTAAGGCTCTGAAAATCTGTACCAACCAACTAGTGGGAGTATTCAAGGACACTTTCAACCTCTCACTGCTACAGACGGAAGTTCCCACTTGCTTCGAAAAGGCAACAGTTAAACCAGTGCCTAGGAAGAATAATGGGGACTGCTTTAATGACTATCACCCAGTACACTCACATCTATGGTGATGAAATGCTTTGAGAGGTTGGTCATGACTAGACTAAACTCCTGCATTAACAAGGACCTGGACTCATTGCAATTTGCCTATTGCCACAATAGGTCAACGGCAGACACAATCTCAATGGCTCTTCACACGGCTTTAGACCACCTGGACACCACAAACACCTACATCAGGATTCTGTTCATCGACTATAGCTCACCATTTAACATCATCATTCCCACAGTCTTGATCAATAAACTACAGAACCCGGGCCTCTGTGCCTCTCTCTGCAATTGAACCCTCAACTTCCTAACCAGAAAACCACAATCTGCGTGGAATGGTGATGATATCTCCTCCTCACTCACGATCAACACTGGTGCACCTCAGGAGTGTGTGCTTAGCCCACTGCTCTACTCTATATATATGCATGACTGTGTGGCTAGGCATAGCTCAAATACCATCTATAAATTTGCCGACGATACAACCATTGTTGGTAGAATCTCAGGTGGTGATGAGAGGGCGTACAGGAGTGAGATATGCCAACTAGTGGAGTGGTGTCACAGCAACAACCTGGCTTCATCAGTAAGACGAAAGAGCTGATTGTGGACTTCAGGAAGGGTAGGATGAAGGAACACATACCAATCCTCATAGAGGGATCAGAAGTGGAGAGAGTGAGCAGCTTCAAGTTCCTGGGTGTCAAGATCTCTGAGGATCTAACCAGGTCCCAACATATCGATGTAGTTATAAAGAAGGCAAGACACCAGTTATACTTTATTAGGAGCTTGAAGTGATTTGGCATGTCAACAAATACACTCAAAAACTTCTATAGTTGTACCGCGGAGAGCATTCTGACAGGCTGCATCACTGTCTGGTTTGGAGGGGCTACTGCACAGAACTGAAAGAAGCTGCAGAAGGTTGTAAATGTAGTCAGCTCCATCTTGGGTACTGACCTACAAAGTACCCAGGACATCTTCAGGGAGCGGTGTCTCAGAAAGGCAGCGTCCATTATTATGGACCCCCAGCACCCAGGACATACCCTTTTCTCACTGCTACCATCAGGTAGGAGGTACAGAAGCCTGAAGGCACACACTCAGTGATTCAGGAACAGCTTCTTCCCCTCTGCCATCCGATTCCTAAATGGACATTGAAGCTTTGGACACTACCTCACTTTTTAAAAAATATAGCATTTCTGTTTTTGCATGTTTTTTTTAAATCTATTCAATATATGTAATTGATTTACTTGTTAATTTATTATTTTATTTTATATTTTTTTTTCTTCTAGATTATGTATCGCATTGAACTGCTGCTGCTAAGTTAACAAATTTCACGTCACATGCTGGTGATAATAAACCTGACTCTGATTCTAAGAGAGTGAGGTGGCTTTTATTGAACTGCATTGCTTTATGACACATCCCAGAACTGCCACTTTCTTCACACCCTCTCTAAAGCTTCTACACTCGTTCTATGATGAGGTGACCAGAACTGAACACAATATTCCAACCAGGTCTAACCAGGGTTTCGTAGAGCTGAACATGAACACAGTTTATCGTCCATCCTGACTTCCACCTGCACTGGACCTTTTCCAGTTCGCTTATTCCAGTCGATCCACTGATGTCATAGTCTCTGCCCTGTCCTGTCTCGCCTGATAAATGGGATCTCACATGCCAGGCTGCTACTTATAGATTTCAGTTTGTCATTTAACACCATCATACCCCAGAAACTGGTGGGAAACTGTCCTCGCTGGACCTCAACACCTCCATCTGCAACTGGATCCTGGACTTCTTAACAGTAAGGCCACAGTCAGTCTGTGTGGGCGGCAGTGTCTCTAGCCCCACTACACTGAGCACTGGCACTCCCCAGGGCTGTGTGCTCAGCCGGCTGCTGTCAACACCGCTGATGCATGGCTGTGTCACAGGATCCGGCTCAAATTGTGTCGTCAGGTTTGCAGATGACTCAACAGTGGTTGGCTTATCAATGATGATGACGAGATGGAGTATAGACAGGAAGTGGAGCAGCTGGTGGATTGGTGTGAGAAGATCACCCTAAGTCTGAATGTGGACAAGACAAAGGAGATCTTAATTAAGGAGATCATTGTGAACTTTGGGAAAGTGCAGATGGCCCACAACCCTTCCACAAGTACTTGGCTCCTCCACTGAGAGAGTTAAGTCCATTCACCAAGTTCCAGGGGGTTCACATCATGAACGACCTCACCTGATCCCTTAATATTACCTCCCTGAACAAGAAGGCACAGCAGCATCTCCACTTCCTCAGGAGATTGAGGAAAGCGAGGCTCCCCCCATCTTAACTGCATTTTACAGGAGCTCCAGAGACTGTCCTAACTATTGCATCTCCATCTGGTATGGGGGCAACCAAGCATTGGACTGGAAGTCCGAACAAAGGACTGTGAGAACCTACCATCTATCGGGGACACTTATCAGAGTGTATGCGAGGTCTTTAGCATTATGATGATCCCACTCATCCATCCTCTTTGACTTTCTACCATCAGGCAGGAGACTCCGATGCATAAAAACAAGAACGGTCAGGAAGAGAAACAGCTTCTGCCTCAGGCCGCTAGGCTTCTGAACACCCTGGCGCATTGCATACCAAATGTCACTGGCCGACTTGTTCTGAACCTTACAATATTTAATTTCTGCGGTTTGGTTTATTTATGTGTAGATTTCATCCTTACTTTCATAAGTTATTGTGTGTAATAAATCTACATTTGTGTAATAAATCTGTGGTTTGGAGAAATGTTGTCTCATTTGACAGTATACATGTATGTAGTTAAATGACAATAAATTTGACTTGATCTTACAGAGATAGTGAGGCCGCCTTCCGGAACCCTGTCCTGCCGAAGGGTTTTGGCCTGAAACGTCAACTGTACTCTTTTCCATAGATGCTGCCTGACCTGCTGAGTTCCTCCAGCATTTTGTGTGTGTTACTCTGTCCATAGACACTGTCTGACCTGCTGAGTTCTTCCAGTATTTTGTGTGTGTTACTCTGTCCATAGACACTGTCTGACCTGCTGAGTTCCTCCAGTATTTTGTGTGTGTTACTCTGTCCATAGACACTGTCTGACCTGCTGAGTTCTTCCAGTATTTTGTGTGTGTTACTCTGTCCATAGACACTGTCTGACCTGCTGAGTTCCTCCAGTATTTTGTGTGTGTTACTCTGACCATAGACACTGCCTGACCTGCTGAGTTCCACCAGCATTTTGTGTGTGTTACTCTGACCATAGACACTGTCTGGCTGCTGAGTTCCTCCAGTATTTTGTGTGTGTTACTCTGACCATAGACACTGTCTGACCTGCTGAGTTCCTCCAGCATTTTGTGTGTGTTACTCTGACCATAGACACTGTCTGACCTGCTGAGTTCCTCCAGCATTTTGTGTGTGTTACTCTGTCCATAGACACTGTCTGACCTGCTGAGTTCCTCCAGCATTCTGTGTGTGTTACTCTGTCCATAGACACTGTCTGACCTGCTGAGTTCCTCCAGCATTTTGTGTGTGTTACTCTGTCCATAGACACTGCCTGACCTGCTGAGTTCCTCCAGCATTTTGTGTGTGTTACTCTGTCCATAGACACTGTCTGACCTGCCGAATTCCTCCAGCATTCTGTGTGTGTTACTCTGTCCATAGACACTGCCTGACCTGCTGAGTTCCTCCAGCATTTTGTGTGTGTTACTCTGTCCATAGACACTGTCTGACCTGCCGAGTTCCTCCAGCATTCTGTGTGTGTTACTCTGTCCATAGACACTGCCTGACCTGCTGAATTCCTCCAGTATTTTGTGTGTGTTACTCTGTCCATAGACACTGTCTGACCTGCTGAGTTCCTCCAGCATTTTGTGTGTGTTACTCTGACCATAGACACTGTCTGACCTGCTGAGTTCCTCCAGCATTTTGTGTGTGTTGCTTGGACTTCCGGCATTTGCAGATTTCCTCTTGTTCTGGAACCATGTGTTCTTTTTGCAGTTCCTCTGGTTCCTTAAGGTTGTCGTGGCTGGAGGGAGGAGGCTCGTGGGGATGAGCTCCCACTATCTATTAAATGCTCCCAATTGAGCTGCCACTGGTTATCAGCTCTCAGTCCTGGCTGCTGTCGTGTTTTTGGAGAGACCTTAAACATATAATTGTGCCAGTGGATGGACGAAAAGTGTTCCTTCCTGTTCATCACACACAAAATGCTGGAGGAATTCAGCAGGTCAGACAGTGTCTATGGACAGAGTAACACACACAAAATACTGGAGGAACTCAGCAGGTCAGACAGTGTCTATGGACAGAGTAACACACACAAAATGCTGGTGGAACTCAGCAGGTCAGACAGTGTCTGTGGTCAGAGTAACACACACAAAATGCTGGAGGAATTCAGCAGCCAGACAGTGTCTATGGACAGAGTAACACACACAAAATGCTGGAGGAACTCAGCAGCCAGACAGTGTCTATGGACAGAGTAACACACACAAAATGCTGGAGGAACTCAGCAGGTCAGACAGTGTCTATGGACAGAGTAACACACACAAAATACTGGAGGAACTCAGCAGGTCAGACAGTGTCTATGGTCAGAGTAACACACACAAAATGCTGGAGGGGTTCAGCAGGTCAGACAGTGTCTATGGACAGAGTAACACACACAAAATGCTGGAGGGGCTCAGCAGGTCAGACAGTGTCTATGGACAGAGTAACACACACAAAATGCTGGAGGGGCTCAGCAGGTCAGACAGTGTCTATGGACAGAGTAACACACACAAAATGCTGGAGGGGCTCAGCAGGTCAGACAGTGTCTATGGACAGAGTAACACACACAAAATGCTGGAGGGGCTCAGCAGGTCAGACAGTGTCTATGGACAGAGTAACACACACAAAATGCTGGAGGGGCTCAGCAGGTCAGACAGTGTCTATGGACAGAGTAACACACACAAAATACTGGAGGAACTCAGCAGGTCAGACAGTGTCTATGGACAGAGTAACACACACAAAATGCTGGAGGAACTCAGCAGCCAGACAGTGTCTATGGACAGAGTAACACACACAAAATGCTGGAGGGGCTCAGCAGGTCAGACAGTGTCTGTGGACAGAGTAACACACACAAAATACTGGAGGAACTCAGCAGGTCAGACAGTGTCTATGGACAGAGTAACACACACAAAATGCTGGAGGAACTCAGCAGGTCAGACAGTGTCTATGGTCAGAGTAACACACACAAAATACTGGAGGAACTCAGCAGGTCAGACAGTGTCTATGGACAGAGTAACACCCACAAAATGCTGGAGGAATTCAGCAGGTCAGACAGTGTCTATGGACAGAGTAACACCCACAATATGCTGGAGGAACTCAGCAGGTCAGACAGCATCTTTGGAAATTAATAAACAACTGGTGTTTCAGGCTGAGACCCTTCCAGGTCCAGAGTTCCTTCAGCAAACCCTTCCTGAGGTTTTTCCATCCTGATGAAAGGACCGGGCCCAAAATGTTAATTCTTGATTCCCCTCCTTAGCAGGTCGAGCAACATGTAAGTGTCTCCAGCGTTTTGTGGTGGGTGCGGGTTCAATTGCAACATCTAAGGTAGATTTGGATAGATACGTGGATGAGAGGGATATGAGTGTTATGGTCTGGGTGTAGATGGTCAATGGGTCTAGACAGCATGGACTAGATGGGCCAAAGACCCGGTCTGTGCTATAGTGTTCTATGATGCATGCTCAGCTTTTTTATCAGTACCTTATGAAATAAAGAATGACTTTATGGAAATTCATTTGGTAACTTTAATTTCAAGCCCATGAATGGAAAACCCTTCAAAAATTGGAGAATACAGCCCAGTCTATCACAGGAAAACCCTTCTCCACCGTTGAACAGATCTACAAGGAGCACTTCCACAAGAAAGCAGCTTCCATCATTGGGGATCCCCACCACCCAGGCCACTGCCACCATCAGGCAGGAGGAACAGGAGCCTCAGGACACACACCACTGGGTTCAGGAACAGCTATTACCTCTCAAACATCAGGCAGGAGGAACAGGAGCCTCAGGACCCACACCACTGGGTTCAGGGACAGTTATCACCCCTCAACCATCAGGAAGGTGGTATAGGAACATCAGCACCCACACCACCGGGTTCAGGGACATTATTACCCCTCAAGCATCAGGAAGGTGGTATAGGAACATCAGCACCTACACCACTGGGTTCAGGGACATTATTACCCCTCAAGCATCAGGCTTTTGAACCCGAATAGGTAACTTCACTTACCCCAACACTGAACTGTCTTCACAACCTATGGATTCACTCTCAGTACTCTACAATTCTTGATCTAAATATTATTTATGGCTTATCTATTTATTAGCTGTTTTATTTACACAGTTTGCTTTCTTCATATTGATTGTCAGTCTGTGATTGTGTAATTTTTAATGTATTCTATTTCTTTGAGTCTACTGTGAATGCCTGCAAGAAAATGAATTTCAGGATAGTAGATGGTGACACAGACATCTTTGCCCCCACTTAATTTAATGTTTATATACATTTCTCACTGTAGTTTATAGTTTTTATCATTATGTATTGCAATGTACTGCTGTCACGAAACAAAGAATTCCACAACATGTGCCGGGGATATTAAACCTGATTCTGATACATACGTACTTTGATAATTTGTTTAAAACATTGACGATCCAAAAGGAATTCATGATAACAGCAAGCACAATTAACCCCAAACAACATTTCTTTCTCTGTAATTTAGTTTGCTCTCCTGCAGGCACTGTCCCACGCTGAGCTGCAACCCATTGGTGTTGACAGCTCTCAGTACCTCACCTCACTCGAGTGCTCAATTATTACGTGTGAGCGCGGACAGCAAGTGCTGGCAGGCTGTTCTGCCGTGTGTGGCAAAAGGCATGACAGCCCATTCAGACCTGTGCTCACTCCATGCTGATCAGGGGATGGGACGTTAGCTGGTTTTTCCACTCCCAAGCGCAGACACATGCAGACAAACCAGGTGCCCCCAGCGTTACACTGACGTGGGCAGCGAGGCAGGCCCCAAGCTTAGAACCTGATTCAGAACTCGGCTTAATGTCACCAGCATATGTCATCAAATTTGTTGTTCTGTAGATAGATAGATAGATCTATATATATCTACAGAATAGATATATAAAATAAATTGACAAAGTAGTACAAAAAGAGAGGGGGAATATAGTGAGGTAGTTGTCCGAGGGTTCATCGTCCATTCAGAAATCTGAGGGCGGAGGGGAAGAACCTGTGCCTGAAACATTGAGTGTGTGTCTTCAGGCTCCTGCACCCCCTCCCTGATGGCAGAGGGGAAGAATCTGTTCCTGAATCGTTGAGTGTGTGTCTTCAGGCTCCTGTACCCCCTCCCTGATGGCAGAGGGGAAGAAGCTGTTCCTGAATCACTGAGTGTGTGTCTTCAGACTCCTGCACCTCCTCCCTGATGGCAGAGGGGAAGAAGCTGTTCCTGAATCACTGAGTGTGTGTCTTCAGACTCCTGCACCTCCTCCCTGATGGTGGAGGGGAAGAAGCTGTTCCTGAATCGTTGAGTGTGTGTCTTCAGGCTCCTGCACCCCCTCCCTGATGGCAGAGGGGAAGAATCTGTTCCTGAATCGTTGAGTGTGTGTCTTCAGGCTCCTGTACCTCCTCCCTGATGGTAACAATGAGAAGAAGGTCCTGAATGACGGATGTCAGCTTTTTGAGGCATTACCTTTCGAAGATGGTCTCGATGCTGGGGAGGTGACTGCCTGCAACAGAGCTGGCTGAGCTTACAACTTACTGCATCTTTTTCTGATCCTGTGCAGTGGCCCCTCCAGACCAGACAGCGATGTGACTGTTATAGTGCCATGTAAGACAGAAAACTTAGAAATCTACAGCACATTACAGGCCCTTCGGCCCACAATATTGTGCCAACCAAATAATCTATTCTAGAAACTGCTTAAAATGCATAACCCTCTATTTTTCTAAGCTCCATGTACCTATCCAAGAGTCTCTTAAAAGACTCTATTGTATCCGCCTCTACCACCGCCACTGGCAGTGCATTCCACGCACTCACCACTCTCTGTGTGAAAAACTTAGCTCTGACATCCCCTTTGTACCTATTTCCATGCATCTTAAAACTGTGCCCTCTCATGTTAGCCATTTCCGCCCTGGGAAAAAGCCTCTGACTATCCACACGATCAATGCCCCTCATCATCTTGTACACCTCTATCAGGTCACTTCTCATCCTCCGCAGCTCCAAGGAGAAAAGGCCAAGTTCACTCAGACTATTCTCCAATCCAGGCAACATCCTTGTAAGTCTCCTCTGCACTCTCTCTATAGTATCCACATCCTTCCTGTAATGAGGTGATAAGAACTGAACACAGTACTCCAAGTGGGGTCTAACCAAGGTCTTATATATCTGTAATACTACCTCACGGCTCTTGAACTCAGTCCTACAGTTGATGAAGGCCAACTCACCAGACGCCTTCTGAACAACCCTGTCAACCTGCACAGCAGCTTTGAGTGTCCTATCAACATGGAACCCAAGATCTCTCTGATTCTCCACACTGCCAAGAGTCTTACATTAATACTATATCCTGTCTTCAAATTGGGCTGACCAAATGAACTGCCTCACACTTATGGGGGGTGAAGTCCCAGCCCAATTCTGCATCCTATGAATGTCCTGCTGTAACCTCTGACAACCCTCCACACTATCTACAACATGCCCAACCTTTGTGTCATCAGCAAACTTACCAACTTACCCTTCTAATTCCTCATCCAGTTCATTTATAAAATCACAAAGAGGAGGGGTCCCAGAACAGATCCCTGTGGAACACCACTGGTCACCGACCTCCGTGCAGAAAACAAACCATCAGCAACCACCCTTTGCCTTCTGTGGGCAAGACAATTCTGGATCCACGAAGCAAGATCTCCTTGAATCCCATGCCTCCTTACTTTCTGAATGAGCCTCGCATGGGGAACCTTATCAAATGCTTTGCTGAAATCCATATACACTACATCCAATGCTCTGCCTTCATCAATGTGTTTTGTTACATCCTCAAAATATCCAATCAGATTTGTAAGGCATGACCTGCCCTGACAAAGCCATGCTGACTATCCCTAATCAGATTATGTCTCTCCAAATGCTCATAACTCCTGCCTCTCCGGATCTTCTCCGACAACTTGCCCACCACTGGAGTAAGACTCACTGGTCTGTAATTTCCTGGCTTATCTCTCCTCCCTTTCTTGAACAAGGAAATAATGTTTCTAACCCTTCAATCCTCTGGTACCTCCCCCATCCCTATTGATGATGCAAAGATCATCGCCAGAGATTCAGCAATCTCCTCCCTCACTTCCCGTAGTAGCCTGGGGTACATTTCATCTGGTCCCAGCAATTACACCACATACAACCCTGAGATTCATTTTCTTGCAGGCATTTACAGGAGAAAAAAGGAATACAATAGAATTTATGAAATATTATACATGAATTACAAACAACTAATGTGCAAAAGAAGACAAATTGTGGAAATCATTTTTAAGTAAATAAATAATACCGAGAACACGAGATATAAAGTCCTTCAAAGTGAGTCCATAAGTTATGGAATCAGTTCAGTGTTGGGGTTAGTGAAATTATCCGAAATGTGTAGCATTTGATAGAATGTATTTCTAGATAGAACAGAGAACAGTACATTATAGGAACAGGCCTCTTAACCCAATATGTTGTGTTGACTAAATTCAGCTGGAAATTAAATAAGCCTGTACAATGCCCATATCTCTCCATTTTCTTCAGATTCATGTCTCCATCTAACTATCTTTTAAAAGTCTCTAACATATCTGCCAGGCAGCTCGTTTCAGGCACCCACCGCTCTGTGTGTAAAAAAAACTTGCCCCACACATAACACACACAAACTGCTGGTGGAACACAGCAGGCCAGGCAGCATCTATAGGGAGAAGCACTGTCGACGTTTCAGGCCGAGACCCTTCGTCAGGACTAACTGAAAGGAAAGATAGTAAGAGATTTGAAAGTAGTAGGGGGAGGGGGAAATGCAAAATGATAGGAGAAGACCGGAGGGGGTGGGATGAAGCTAAAAGCTGGAAAGGTGATTGGCGAAAGTGATACAGAGCTGGAGAAGGGAAAGGATCATGGGACAGGAGGCCTCGGGAGAAAGAAAGGGGGGGGGGAGCACCAGAGGGAGATGGAGAACAGGCAGAGTGATGGGCAGAGAGAGAAAAAAACAAACAACTAAATATATCAGGGATGGGGTAAGAAGGGGAGGAGGGGCATTAACAGAAGTTAGAGAAGTCAATGTTCATGCCATCAGTTTGGAGGCTACCCAGACGGAATATAAGGTGTTGTTCCTCCAACCTGAGTGTGGCTTCATCTTGACTGTAGAGGAGGCCATGTGTCCTGACTTATCCTTATTAGCGGAACAAGTGCTACACCTGCCCTTACACTTCCTCCCTCACCACCATTCAGGGCCCCAGACAGTCCTTCCAGGTGAGGCGACACTTCACCTGTGAGTCGGCTGGTGTGACATACTGTGTCTGGTGCTCCCGGTGTGGCCTTTTATATATTGGTGAGACCTGACGCAGACTGGGAGACCGTTTCGCTGAACACTTACGCTCGGTCCACCAGAGAAAGCAGGATCTCCCAGTGGCCACACATTTTAATTCCACGTCCCATTCCCATTCTGATATGTCTATCCATGGCCTCCTCTAAATTTCGTTAATGCCCTTCCTCCCCATCTTACCCCATCCCTTATTTCGGAGGAACCAAAACTGTAAGCAAAACAGATGTGGCCGAACTAGAGTTTTATAAAGCTGCAACATAACTTCCTGAATTTTCAACTCAATACCTCAGCTATATGCCTTCTTAACCATCGTATCAACCTGTGTAGCCGGTTTCAGGGAACTATGAATTCAGACCCGAAGATCCTCGGCTCATCAGCACTGTTAAGGAAGGGTCTTGCTGTTAACACTGTACTGTCTGTTTGCATTTGACATACCCAAAGTGTAACACCTCACTGCTTGACTAAAATATTTTCAGGGATTTTTTTTCAAGCAGTTTGTTTTCTATAAATAATCTGGAGTGTGTATTGTAAATGCTTGAATGTGTTGTTAAATCAAAAATGCCCTGGGTTAAACATTGTATTGTGGTCAGTTAGTGAAGCCAGCCAAAACAAAAGAAGATAAGAAATCGGAGCAGGAGTCGGCCATCGAGCCTGCTCCGCCATTCAGTAAGATCATGGCTGATCTGGCCAGGGACTCATCTCCACCCACCTGCCTCTTCCCCACAACCCTCAATTCCCCTACTATGCAAAAATCTATCCAACCTTGTTTTAAATATACTTACTGAGGTAGCCTCCACTGCTTCATTGGGCAGAGAATTCCACAGATTCACCACTCACTGAGAAAAGCAGTTCCTTCTCATCTCCATCCTAAATCTACTCCCCCGAATCTTGAGGCTATGTCCCCTAGTTCTAGTCTCACCTGTCAGTGGAAACAACTTTCCTGCTCTGTGCAATCTATCCCTTTCATAATTTTATATGTTTCTATAAGATCTCCTTTCATTCTTCTGAATTCCAGAGAATACAGTCCCAGGCAATTCAATCTCTCCTCATAGGTTAAGCCCTTCATCTCTGGAATCAACCTGGTGAACCTCCTCTGCACTGCCTCCAAAGCCAGTATATCCCTCCTCAAGTAAGGAGACCAGAACTGCATGCAGTACTCCAGGTGTGGCCTCACCAGTACCCTGTATAGTTGCAGCATAACCTCCCTGCTCTCAAATTCAATCCCTCTAGCAATGAAGACCAACATTCCATTTGCCTTCTAGATAGCCTGCTGCACGTGCAAACCATCTTCTTGTTATTCATGCACAAGCACTCCCAAGTCCCTCTGCACAGCAGCATGCTGAAATTTAACATTTAAATAACATATTACATAGAATATACAGCACATTACAGGCCCTTCAGCCCACAATGTTGTGCCGACCCTCAAATCCTGCCTCCCATATAACCCCCCCACCTTAAATTCCTCCATATACCTGTCTAGTAGTCTCTTCAATTTCACTAGTGTATCTGCCTCCACCACTGACTCAGGCAGTGCATTCCACGCACCAACCACTCTCTGAGTGAAAAACCTTCCTCTAATATCCCCCTTGAACTTCCCTCCCCTTACCTTAAAGCCATGTCCTCTTGTACTGAGGAGTGGTGCCCTGGGGAAGAGATGCTGGCTGTCCACTCTGTCTATTCCTCTTGATATCTTGTACACCTCTATCATGTCTCCTCTCATCCTCCTTCTCTCCAAAGAGTAAAGCCCTAGCTCCCTTAATCTCTGATCATAGTCCATACTCTCTAAACCAGGCAGCATCCTGGTAAATCTCCTCTGTACCCTTTCCAATGCTTCCACATCCTTCCTATAGTGAGGCATCCAGAACTGGACACAGTACTCCAAGTGTGGCCTAACCAGAATTTTATAGAGCTGCATCATTACATCGCGTCTCTTAAACTCTATCCCTCGACTTAAGAAAGCTAACACCCCATAAGCTTTCTTAACTACCCTATCTACCTGTGAGGCAACTTTCAGGGATCTGTGGACATGTATCCTCAGATCCCTCTGCTCCTCCACACTACCAAGTATCCTGCCATTTACTTTGTACTCTGTCTTGGAGTTTGTCCTTCCAAAGTGTACCACCTCACACTTCTCTGGGTTGAACTCCATCTGCCACTTCTGCATCCTATTAATGTCTCTCTGCAATCTTTGACAATCCTCTACACTATCTACAACACCACCAACCTTTCTTTGTGTCATCTGCAAACTTGCCAACCCACCCTTCTACCCCCACATCCAGGTCATTAATAAAAATCACGAAAAGTAGAAGACCCAGAACAGATCCTTGTGGGACACCACTAGTCACAACCCTCCAGTCTGAATATACTCCCTCCAGCACGACCCTCTTTCTTCTGCAGGCAAGCCAATTCTGAATCCACCTGGCCAAACTTCCCTGGATCCCATGCCTTCTGACTTTCTGAATAAGCCTACTGTGTGGAACCTTGTCAAATGCCTTACTAAAATCCATGTAGATCACATCCACTGCACTAACCTCACCTATATGCCTGTTCACCTCCTCAAAGAACTCTATCAGGCTTGTTAGGCATGATCTGCCCTTCACAAAGCCTTGCTGACTGTCCCTGATCAGACCATGATTCTCTAAATGCCCATAGATCCTAACTCCAAGAATCTTTTCCAACAGCTTTCCCACCACAGACGTAAGGCTCACTGGTCTGTAATTACCTGGACTATCCCTACTACCTTTTTTGAACAAGGTAGTAGGGATTTGCCTCCCTCCAATCCTCCGGTACCACTCCCGTGGATAACGAGAACATAAAGATCCTAGCCAGAGTTTCAGCAATCTCTTCCCTTGCCTTGTGGAGCAGCCTGGGGAATATTCCGTCAGGCCCCGGGGACTTATCCATCCTAATGTATTTTAACAACTCCAACACCTCCTCTCTCTTACTATCACCATGCTCCAGAACATCAACCTCACTCATATTGTCCTCACCGTCATCAAGTTCCCTCTCAGTGGTGAATACTGAAGAGAAGTATTCATTGAAGACCTCGCTCACTTCCACAGCCTCCAGGCACATCTTCCCATTTTTACCTCTAATCGGTCCGACCTTCACTCCTGTCATCCTTTTGTTCTTCACATAATTGAAGAATGCCTTGGGGTTTTCCCTTACCCTACTCGCCAAGGCCTTCTCATGCCCCCTTCTTGCTCTTCTCAGCTCCTTCTTAAGCTCCTTTCTTGCCACCCTATATTCCTCAATGGACCCATCTGATCCTTGCTTCCTAAACCTCATGTACGCTGCCTTCTTCCACCTGACTAGATTTTCCACCTCACTTGTCACCCATGGTTCCTTCACCCTACCATTCTTTATCTTCCTCACCGGGACAAATTTATCCCTAACATCCTGCAGGAGATCCTTAAACATCAACCACATGTCCACAGTACATTTCCCTGCAAGAACATCATCCCAATTCACACCCACAAGTTCTAGCCTTATAGCCTCATAATTTGCCCTTCCCCAATAAAAAATTTTCCTGTCCTCTCTGATTCTTTTTCCATGATAATGCTAAAGGCCAGGGAGTGGTGATCACTGTCCCCCAGATGCTCACCCACTGACAGATCTGTGACCTGACCCGGTTCATTACCTAATACTAGATCTAGTATGGCATTCCCCCTAGTCGGCCTGTCAACATACTGTGACAGGAATCCATCCTGGACACACTTAACAAACTCTGCCCCATCTAAACCCTTGGAACTAATCAAGTGCCAATCAATATTAGGGAAGTTAAAGTCACCCATGATAACAACCCTGTTATTTTTGCACCTTTCCAAAATCTGCCTCCCAATCTGCTCCTCGGTATCTCTGCTGCTACCAGGAGGCCCTATAGAATACCCCCAGTAGAGTAACTGCTCCCTTCCTGTTCCTGACTTCCACCCATACTGACTCAAAAGAGAATCCTGCTACATTACCCACCCTTTCTGCAGCCGTAATAGTATCCCTGACCAGTAATGCCACCCCTCCTCCCCTTTTCCCCCTCTTTATCCCTTTTAAAGCACTGAAATAATAATCTTCTCTTTCATTTTCTCTTCTAGAGTGGATGACCTCACATTTACCAGCATTGTACTCCATCTGCCAGACCCTTGCCCACTCACTTAACCTATCTATATCTCTCTGCAGACTCTCCGTATCTTCTGCACAATTTGCTTTTCCACTTGATTTAGTGTCATCAGCAAACTTAGATACACTACACTCGGACCCCTCTTCCAGATTGTGAACAGTTGTGGGCCCAACACCGAACCCACCATTCACCACTGATTGCCAACCAGAGTAACACCTATGTACAACATCCATCTGTTCCCCTCTATCCACCACGCTTGTTATATCCTCAAAGAACTCCAGTAAGTTTGTGTTGGCAATGTTGGTGTGCTGACTACATATCACACAACCTCTCATTGTGCCAGAACACTTCCTACACATGAGGAAAGCTGACTGATTCCTCTACTTTCTGAGGAGGCTGAGGAGAGCCGGACTATACTCATGTTCTATGGAGCATCCCCACAAGTTGCGTCACTACATGGTACAGACACTGCAGTGCGATTGACAGCAAGACTCTGCAACGGGCAGTCAGAACTGCCCAAAGCATCATCAGCACCAGCCTACCCACCATCAAGGATAAAGATACAGAAAGATGTTGGAAAAGGGCCAGTGACATCATGAAGGATCCAACCCACCCTGCTCATGGACGGTTTGTCCCACTCCCATCAGGGAGGAGACTACATAGCATCCACACCAGGACTATCAGACTCAAAAACAGTTACTTTCCCCAAACAGTAAGGCTGATCAACACCTCCACCCGCTAACCCACCCCTCCACACCCCCAACCACCACTCCCTTATCATTTCCTGTCAGTCACCTTATGCACAGACAATCCTGTGCCCAGTGTCACTTTATGGGCATACAATCATTCTATGTATATAAGCTATCTTATGTATTTATAGTTATTGTGTTTATTGTGCTGTATCAGGTCTGGAGAAACAATTATTTTGTTCTCCTTTACACTTACTTTAAGCAATCTTGAATCTTTACAGCAGGAAAGGGGAGAAAGGTGGTAAGGGGGTGGGGTAATCCAGTCACTTGCTACAGGAAGCATGTCTGGCAAAGCAGGTGAAGCCAGGGTCAGTCTGACAGGAATACACCAGGAAATAGCTAATGACGTTCAGAGCTGAATCAGAATCAGGTTTAATATCACAGGAATATGTCATGAAATTTGTTTTGTGGCAGCAGTACATTGCATTACATAATTTAACAATCTACAAATTACAATAAGCAATATATACAGTAGATTCCAGTGAATTCGACACATCAGGATTAGTACATTTTGGCCCAATTAAGCAGCTTCCCCAGTTAGATGAAGTTTCATGCAAATAGTTACAAAGGTATAAAAAAGACAAATTACTATGTAACCACTTATGTATTTAAATGAAATACAGAACAACTGAGAACACTATTAATACCATGACAGTACCATAACACTGTGTATTAGTTCCTAATAGTTATCGACAGAGGAATTCAGGAATTTATCCAGTGTACACTGCCATGTTCTTTTGATTGACTGTTACTGAACATGATCAGTGCAGACACCTAAGGTAATTCTTTTTCAGCTCATGTCAAATCTTTTTGTGGCATTGTGGCAAGGTCTGATTTTTTTTTAAGGGCAAAATAAAAACCAAAATGCTCAAAAATAATGGCTCTTTGAATCAGCGTCCCAAAATCGACAAAACACAAGCACATACAAATGACATTATTTACTAAACTGTTTGCTCTAAGCACAGAGTAATGTCTAATGTCCTACACGACTGACACTGGGTAGGAACTGTTTAGCATCAGTTTCCTGTCCCAATTAAACAACATAGTGTCCCAAATAAACAAAGGGAATCCCAACTTTACTTTATTGTCACCAAACAATTGATACTAGAGAGTACAATCATTACAGCGATATTTGATTCTGCGCATCACGCTCCCTGAAGTACAAATTGAAGTAAATATAATAAAAAATTTAAATTATAAATCATAATTAGAAAATAGAAAATAGAAGTACAGTAGTGCAAGTCAGGTCCAGATATTTGGAAGGTACGGCCCAGATCCGGGTCAGGATCCGTTCAGCAGTCTTATCACAGTTGGAAAGAAGCTGTTCCCAAATCTGGCCGTACGAATCTTCATGCTCCTGAACCTTCTCCCAGAGGGAAGTGGGACAAAAAGTGTATTGGCTGGGTGGGTCGTGTCCTTGATTATCCTGGCAGCACTGCTCCGACAGCGTGCGGTGTAAAGTGAGTCCAAGGATGGAAGAACTACTTACTCCATATGAACTATTTACTCCATTAGTTTTTGTTCTTTAGGAGTTGTCCCAAATAAGCAGCTTCCCTGATTAACTGAAGGCCCAATTAACTAAAATCAACCGTATATTAAAAGATTAAATAAATTAAGTAGTACAAAAAGAGCAAAAAATATAAAAAGTAAATAGTGAGGTAGTACACATGGGTTCATTTGTCCATTCAGAAATCTGACACTGATAGGGAAAAGTATTGAGTGTGTGTCTGCAGACTCGTACCTCCTCCTCGATGGTAGCAATGAGAAGAGGGCATGTCCTGGGTGGTGGGGGTCCTTAATGATGGATGCCACCACTTTGAGGCATCACCTTTTGAAGATGTCCTTGATGCTGGGGAGGATAGTGCCCATGATGGAGCTGGCTGAGAAGGTGATGTTGACAGCTAATCATACAGATAATGTTGGAAATATAACTTGGAGGTGCGAGAAGGAAGCCAAGACTTATCATCTATGTTATCTATTTGTGAGTTCCCAAACATTGTGAGGGAAAAATGGAAACATTGTTCCTTAATGATCTAATTGAAACAAGGCTGAAAGACTGGAAAAAAAAACAAACTCAAAGCCACATTTAATCAAAGTGTATGCTAAATTTGAAAATGTGCCAAGATAGTGAATTACCAAAAAACCATCCCACACACAATACCTAATAGCTACATTAAAACTGAGTGGGATAATTTACTGACTTACATCTTCTGACCTCTTCTCCTCACCAGCCTGTCACCTCCCCCTGGTGCCCCTCTTGCTTTCTTTTCTCCCATGGTCCACTCTTTGGTCCAATCAGATTCCTTCTTCTCCAGCCCTTTACCTTTTCCACCAATCAGCTCCCAACTTCTCTCTTCATCCCTCTCCCCACCCACCTGGTTTCACCTATCAACTTCTAGCTTGCCCTTCTACCCCTCCCCACACCTTTTTATCCTGGTGCCTTCCCCCTTCCTTTCCAGTCCTGATGAAGGAAAACGGCCTGAAACATTGACTGTTTATCCATTTCCATAGATGCTGCCTGACCTGCTGAGTTCCTCCAGCATTTTGTGTGAGTTGCTCTGGATTTCCAGTGTCTGCAGGATCTCTCATGTTGAAGATTTTCTGCAGAGGCTTTGATCGGTTGCCAAACACAGACTACTAACAATGGCAGGTACTTCCAAGGAGTTGTCGGATCAGAGAAGTTTTTTCTGTCAGCGTGGGTGAGGCCTAGCTCATGCTCACTTTGTTTTCATGGTTTGTTCAGGCATTCATCAGGTGAAGGCTGGATTTATTCTCCTGACTGTGCCCTAAAGGTACAAATACCTGACAGTTTCATTAATTAAATAGTATACTACTTCACCCTGTTACCTTGGGTTTCGCCAGGCCTTCGTTTCAGGCCAATGTCCTGGGTGTGTACTGAGATTTTGGTGGATAGTGACTGTCCACTGTGTCTGACGATGTCAGGAGACCTGTGGGAAAGTTTTTAAAGAGAAAAAGCCATTACACTGGGGAAATTCCACCCTCTCAAGCTCAGAAGGCCAGGTCCAGTGGTACCCGTAGTCATTACAGATTGGGGTCTTCCTTGGTTGCAGTGGGTGACCATGATGTCTTCTGGCCTCATCGTGTCCTTCACTGACCACAGCTGATGAGCCCCGTCTGCCCAGAGTGACTGGGTTTAATGTGCCAATAACCCACCTTTGGTCCCTCTCCTGTCAGTAGAAACAGTTCCACCAAGCATAGCAGCTAGGGCACACATGAAGGCCAGGAGCTGGACTTGGTTCAATCTATTCAGAAATAGCAATAATCTCTTCTCTTTACTAAACCCTCACGAATCTCAGCTCCAGGTTGGAGCCACTAAGTAGATGGCTAGGACATGTCAGGTGAATACCCTCTGGCCAAATCCTGAAAGACCTGCTGTAAGGGCAGTTGGCAAGAAGGACACACCCAGCTGGTCAAGGATGACCGCAGAAAGGATCTGAAGCTGGGAAGACAGAGCAGACGGTGGGCCGCCTGGAATCTGGCAGTTCGAAAAGCATGCAAAACACCCACATTGACAAGCTGGCTGCCAAGAGAGTTCAGTGCAAGGAGAGGGGCTCAAACCAGAGGCCCACCTTCCTTCACCTGCAGCCAGTGGAAGAGATTGTCACTCCAGAGCGGGGCTCCTTATCCACTCTAAGAAGTGCACCACCGCCAGCTGACTTTTCCTATGTGTTACCCACCACCTTTCAAGACAAAAGGTTGCCTACAACAGCAACAGGTCTTCTCCGCTATGCCATCATGGCTGATCTATTATCCCTCTCAACCCCTTTCTCCTGCCTTCTCCCTGTGACCTTTAATACCCAGATTAATCAAGAGCCTATCAACCTTCGCTTGAAATATACCCAACGACTTGTCCTCCACAGCTGCCTGTGGCAATGAATTCCATAGATTCACCATCGTTTGGCTAAAGACATTCCTCCTCACCTCTCTAAATGGATGTTCCTCTATTCTGAGGCTGTGCCTTCTGGTCATAGAATCTCCCACTTTAGGAAACATCCTTTCCACATCTATTCTCTCTAGGCCTTTCAACATTCGATAGGTTTCAATGAGATCCTCCTCGTTCTTCTGCACTCCAGCAAGTACAGGCCTAGAGCCATTAAATGCTCCCTACGTGTTAGCTGCAGTTGTGGCCTGCAACCATTGGTACTCATCTCATTGCTGAATTGACTCTGTGACTGCAACCTGCATCCATTAGGCCTCCATTACTCACTTCAGTGTCTACTTGCCTGTCCTTTTGATACAAGGTGTATCCTTGGATGTTAAATTCCCAAATATAAACTTTCAGCCATGACTCAGTGATGCCCACAATGTTATACCTGCCAATCTCTAACTGTGCTACAAGATCGTTGGCCCTATTCCTTATACTGCATGCATTCAGATATAACACCTTCAGTTCTGTATTTATCACCCTTTTTGACAGCCCCCAAGTTACACAAACTCTAATTTACCCTACAATCTACATACCATATCATCTACCGTACATACCGAAGAAGGCCCTGGAGAGACTTGTTCTAGAGCAGCTCCGGCCTATGGTCAGGCCACACTTAGACCCCCTCCAGTTCACCTACCAGCCCCGACTAGGAGTTGAGGATGCCATCCTCTACCTGCTGAACCGTGTCTACGCCCACCTGGACAAGCCGGCGAGCACTGTGAGGGTCATGTTTTTTGACTTCTCCAATGCGTTCAACACCATCCGCCCTGCTCTGCTGGGTGAGAAGCTGACAGTGATGCAGGTGGATGCTTCCCTGGTGTCATGGATTATTGATTACCTGACTGGCAGACCACAATACGTGCGCTTGTAACACTGTGTGTCAGACAGAGTGGTCAGCAGCACTGGGGCTCCACAGGGGACTGTCCTGTCTCCCTTTCTCTTCACCATCTACACCTCGGACTTCAACTACAACACAGAGTCTTGCCATCTTCAGAAGTTTTCTGATGACTCTGCCATAGTTGGATGCATCAGCAAGGGAGATGAGGCGGAGTACAGGGCTACTGTGGGAAACTTTGTCACATGGTGTGAGCAGAATCATCTGCAACTTAATGTGAAAAAGACCAAGGAGCTGGTGGTGGACCTGAGGAGGGCTAGGGCACCGGTGACCCCTGTTTCCATCCAAGGGGTCAGTGTGGACATGGTGGAGGATTACAAATACCTGGGGATACGAATTAACGATAAACTGGACTGGTCAAAGAACACTGAGGCTGTCTACAAGAAAGGTCAGAGCCATCTCTATTTCCTGAGGAGACTGAGGTCCTTTAACATCTGCCGGACGATGCTGAGGATGTTCTACAAGTCTGTGGTGGCCAGTGGCCAGTGCTATAATGTTGTGTGCTAGGGCAGCAGGCTGAGGGTAGCAGACACCAACAGAATTAACAAACTCATTCGTAAGACCAGTGATGTTGTGGAGGTGGAACTAGACTCTCTGACGGTGGTGTCTGAAAAGAGGATGCTGTCCAAGTTGCATGCCATCTTGGACAATGACTCCCATCCACTCCATAATGTACTGGTCAGGCACAGGAGTACATTCAACCAGAGACTCATTCCACCCAGATATAACACTGAGCATCATAGGAATTCATTCCTACCTGTGGCCATCAAACTTTACAACTCCTCCCTCGGAGTGTCAGACACCCTGAACCAATAGGCTGGTCCTGGACATTTCCACTTGGCATGATTAACTTATTATTATTTAATTATTTATGGTTTTATATTGCTATATTTCTTCACTATTCTTGGTTGGTGCGGCTGTAACTAAACCCAATTTCCCTCGGGATCAATAAAGTATGTCTGTCTGTCTGTCTGTCTGTCCGTACATATACACATCATCTACATACATGCACATACACATACCAGTCCATCCTCACATTCTCACTACACACGGCATCGACTTGTGTACCAGCTTCCCCATCCTCTGCCCTATCACTCGGGCTCCTATCCTCCTGCCAATTAAGTTTAAATCCTCCCCAACAGCTCTACCAAACTTGCCCGTAACAAGATTACTCCATTGTGTTCAGGTGTAATCCGTCCCTTTTGTAGAGGTACCATGGCAGACTATGTGGTCTCTTTTGATTCAGTCTGGTACCAGGACCCCATCAGCTGAGTCAAGCCCACAGACAGGAAGACAGGGACTTGATGACGCACACCTCAACAATGGCTTCTTCCCCAGTGTCATTGGGTTCCCAAGCTGACCTGAAGAACTCTAACTTAGAGTATATTTTTGCCTCCTGACCCTTACCAAATTTTATTCATGCTCCATAGAAAACTGTCTAGTTGGATGCAAAACAGCTCAGTATGGCAACTGCTCTGCCCATGACCACAGGAGACTGCTGAGAGTTGTGGACACAACTCAGCACATCACAGAAACCATTCTCCCCTCTCTGCACTTCTCACTGTCTCAGCATAATCAAAGACTCGGCCAACCCTGGACATTGTTTCTTCTCCCCCTCACATCGGACAGGAGTTACAAAAGCCTGGACGCACCCACACAAAGCTTGTGGGCACCTTTTACCAACCTCCACCCCACCATCCTTTTCACATCTTTCTGCCAGGCCAATGAACATTTAAAAGGTTTCAATTAAATCCCCCCCCATCCTTCTAAATTCCAGCGAGTACAGACCCAAAGTCATCAAACATTCCTCGTATAATAACCCTTTCATTCCCAGAATCACCCTGGTGAACCTTCCCTGAACCCTCTCCAATGCCAGCACATCTTTTCTTAGATGAGGAGCCCAAGACTGTTCACGATACTCAAGGTGAGGCCTCACCAGTGCCTTATAAAGCCTCAGCATCACATCCCTGCTCTTATATTCTAGGCCTCTTGAAATGAATGCTCACGCTGCATCTGCCTTCCTCACCACCGACACAACCTGCAAGTTAACTTTCAGGGTGTTCTGTACAAGGACTCCCAAGTCTCTCTGCATCTCAGATTCCCGGGTTTTCTCCTCATTTAGAAAATTGTCTGCACATTTATTTCTACTACCAAAGTGCATGACCATGCATTTTCCAACACTGTATTTAATCTGCCACTTTCTTGCCCATTCTCCTAATCTGTCTAAGTCCTTCTGCAGCCTACCTGTTTCCTCAACACTACCTGCCCCACCACCAATCTTCGTATCAATAGACAATAGACAATAGGTGCAGAAGTAGACCATTCGGCCCCTCGAGTCTGCACCGCCATTCTGAGATCATGGCTGATCATTCACTATCAATACCCAGTCCCTGCCTTGTCCCCATATCCCTTGATTCCCCTATCCATCAGATATCTATCTAGCTCCTTCTTGAAAGCATCCAGAGAATTGGCCTCCACCATCTTCTGAGGCAGTGCATTCCACACCTCCACAACTCTCTGGGAGAAGAAGCTCTTCCTCAACTCTGTTTTAAATAACTGACCTCTTATTCTCAATCCATGCCCTCTGGTACTGGACTCTCCCAACGTCTGAAACATATTTCCTGCCTCAATCCTATCAAATCCTTTATCTTAAACGTTTCAATCATCTGCAAACTTGGCAACAAAGGCCTATTCCATCATCTAAATCATTGATGTACAGCATAAAAAGAGGCGATCCCAATACTGATCCCTGTGTAACACCACTAGTCACTGGCAGCTAACCAGAAAAGGATCCTTTTATTCTCACTCGCTGCCTCCTACCGATCAGCCAATGCACTAACCATGTTAGTAACTCTCCTGTAACACCATGGGCTCTTAACTTGGTAAGGTAAGCAGCCTCATGTGCAGCATCTTGACAAAGGCCCTCTGAAAGTCCAAATATATTGCATCCACTGCATCCCCTTTATCTATCCTACTTGTAATCTCCTCAAAGAATTCCAATAGGTTCGTCAAGCAAGATTTTCTCTTAAGGAAAGCATGCTGACTTTGGTAAGCAGCATCATGTGTGGCACAACATCTAGCCACCCTGCAGGTGGTTGTTCTGCCTCTTGTCTCCTGGTGACCAGAGTTTAAATCCTGTTGTGATGTGTCACAGTGGCCTTGTGATGTCAGGGTTTGCCTCTCCTTGAGTGGTCACACCTCAACATGGTATTTGGTCATTGGTCATTGGCTGAGTTACAGAGACATGAAGAGAGTGAAAGGAGTAACTGGTTTCCATGGTGACTCTGGCTCTGTGACCTTGAGTATGGTAGAGGTGGGATTGCTCATTCTTCCTGCTCTGTTGTCCGGGTTCACGGAGATTCAGAGCTAAAATGCGGCTTGAGAAGAAGGAAACAGCTGAAACATTGTGCAAAATAATCAGAATTATTCTTTCTGGTTACATTTAACCTAAAAGAATTGGGAAATAAAATAGAATATTGAAACATAAATGAATAATGAAAGTGACATTTGCAAGGTCTCCTTGTGAACACTGTCCCACTGGAAACGCGGTGATGTTACTAATAATGTTCTGTGAACACTGTCCCACTGGAAACGCGGTGATGTTACTGATGAATTTCTGTGGGCATGGGCCTACTCCCCCCTGTCCCACTGGAAATGCGGTGATGTTACTGATAATGTTCTGTGGGCACTGTCCCACTCCCTGCTGATTTCTTGAATACGTTTCCATACTTCAGTCCCCTTGAGCACAGCCACATTTTTAGGAGCTTCCTGTGTTCATTGTCCCACACTTGGGATCCTGTCTCAAGCACTCCCACTGACCCATTAACATTTGGGCTAGGGTTAACCTGCATGCGCAGGATTGCTAGAATGTTCCGGCACATGGCTGGGTTAAGATGTGTTTGTTTATTACAGAAAATAAAAGTTCTCTAATTCTACCAGAATATGATTCTTCATTGTTAACCCACCGTACGTTTGAACAGAAGTAACAAACAAGAAGTGTATAAGATGATGAGAGGCATTGATCGTGTGGATAGTCAGAGGCTTTTTCCCAGGGCTGAAATGGCTAGAACAAGAGGGCACAGTTTTAAGGTGTTTAGAAGTAGGTACAGAGGAGATGTCAGGGATAAGTCTTCTACTCAGAGAGTGGTGAGTGTGAGGAATGGGCTGCCGGAGGCAGTGGTGGAGTCTTTTAAGAGACTCCTGGACAGGTACATGGAGCTCAGAAAAACAGCGGGCTATGGGTAACCCTAGGTGATTTCAAAGGTAAGGACATGTTCAGCACAGCTTTGTGGGCTGAAGGGCCTGTATTGTGCTGTGGGTTTTCTATGTTTCTATGAGATCGAGGTGCAAAACCTCCTGTTTGTGTGGCTGCTGCATGATGTGTTACCTTGCTACAAATCAGAACCACAAAATAACAGACTGTACAACATATGCAACTAAATAATTTAGCTTTATCATTCTTAATTCGACTAAAAGTTTAATAAAGAAAAGCAAAAAGAAAAGGGCCCATTTTAATGATACAGTCTAATGTGCACATGTTGGAACTCACGGTTTCCCTTCCATTGGTCCTCCATTGATTTATTCCAGGCTTTGTCGACTCCCGGCCCCACTCCAAGTCCCCTCCTTTCTGCTGTCTACAACCTCTCCATTCTGGCATCTTCTCTCTCCATCTTCCGCTGAACAAAAGACCCAGATCACCTCGTTCTCAGGCACACAATGAAAAAGAAACTCTCCCTTCATTGGACAGCACACATTCCAAAGCCCCCGTTATCTCTAGTCATAACCCAAACACTGCAGCTACAGAGAAACCATTACACTAGCAGTGAAACCTTTCCCAGGGTGTTACATAATGAACACAATCAATATAAATACATAAGATGGCTTATACACAGAGATTGATTGCATGTCCATAAATGACACCAGGCTGTACACAAGGAGACTGACAGGAAATAATGAAGTCTTGGTAGAGTTACTGAGTATCACTATTAATTTATTAACCAAGCATCTTCATTCTACAAGAACACACACAGAATCCTGGAGGAACTCAGCAGGTCAGGCAGCATCTATGGAGAGGAATAAACTGTTCATGTTCAGGCCAAGACCCTTCATCAGAACCTGAAACACCAACTGTTTATTCCCTCCATGGATAGTGTCTTACCCTCCGAGCTCCTCCAACATTCTATGTGTGTTGCTCCGAATTTCCAGCATCTTTAGATCCCTCAGACTTACATAGAACCACAGAACACCACAGCACAGAAAACAAGCCATTTGGCCCTTCTAGTCTGTGCCAAAATTTTATTCCACTAGTCCCATTGACCTGCATAACCCTCCAGACCTCTCCTATCCATGTATCTATCCAATTTATTCTTAAAACTTAAAAGTGAGCCCACATTTACTGCGTCAGATGGCAGCTCGTTCCACACTCCCACTTTTTCTCTGAGTGAAATTCCCCCTAATGTTCCCACTAAACCTTTCCCCTTTCACCCTAACCCATGTCCTCTCAAATTCATTTCTCTTAATCTAAGTGGAAAGAGCCTACTCGCATTTACTTTGTCCATACCCCTCATAATTTTGAAAATCTCTATCAAATTTCCCCTCATTCTTCTACGCTCCAAGGAATAAAGTCCTAACCTGTTCAATCCTTCCTTGTAACTCAACTCCTGAAGACCCAGCAACAGCCTAGTAAATTTTCTCTGCACTTTTTCAATATTACTGATATCCTTTCTATAGTTAGCTGACCAGAACTGTACACAATACTCCAAATTTGGCCTGACCAATGTCTTATACAACCTCAGCATAACATCCCAACTCCTATACTCAATACTTTGATTTTTGAATGCCAGGATGCCAAAAGCCTTATCCTTGTAGTGCAAGTTGATAGGGTAGTTAACGGAATGCTGTTGTGAGTTGGTCTTCATCAGTTGGGGCATTTAGTTCAAGAGCCATGAGGTAATGTTGCCCCTCCCTAAAACCCCAGTTACACCACACTTGGAATATTGTGTTCAATTCTGGTTGCCTCCTTATAGGAAGGATAGAAACATAGAAACATAGAAAACCTACAGCACAATACAGGCTCTTCGGCCCCCAAAGTTGTGCAGAATACCTCCCTTCCTTAGAAATTACTAGGCTTTCCCATAGCCCTCTATTTTTCTAAGCTCCATGTACCTATCCAAAAGTCTCTTAAAAGACCCTATCGTATCCAGTTCCACCACTGTTGCTGGCAGCCCATTCCACGCACTCACCACTCTGAGTAAAAAACCTACCCCTGACATCTCCTCTGTACCTACTCCCCAGCACCTCAAACCTGTGTCCTCTTGTGGCAACCATTTCAACCCTGGGAAAGAGCCTCTGACTATCCACACGATCAATGCCTCTCAACAGCTTATACACCTTTATCAGGTCACCTCTCATCCTCTGTCGCTCCAAGGAGAAAAGGCCGAGTTCACTCAACCTATTCTCATAAGGCATGCTCCCCAAACCAGGCAACATCCTTGTAAATCTCCTCTGCACCCTTTCTATGGTTTCCACATCCTTCCTGTAGTGAGACGACCAGAACTGAGCACAGTACTCCAAGTGGGGTCTGACCAGGGTCCTTGACATGGAAGCTTTAGAGAGGGTGCAGAGGAGATTCACCAGGACGCTGCCTGGATTAGAGAGGGTGCAGAGGAGATTTACTGGGATGCTGTCTGGATTAGAGAGGGTGCAGAGGAGATTCACCAGGACGCTGCCTGGATTAGAGAGGGTGCAGAGGAGATTTACCAGGATGCTGCCTGGATTAGAGAGGGTGCAGAGGAGATTTACCAGGATGCTGCCTGGATTAGAGAGGGTGAAGAGGAGATTTACCAGGAAGCTGCCTGGATTAGAGAGGGTGAAGAGGAGATTTACCAGGAAGCTGCCTGGATTAGAGAGGGTGCAGAGGAGATTTACCAGGATGCTACCTGGATTAGAGAGGGTTCAGAGATTTACCAGGAAGCTGCCTGGATTAGAGATGGTTCAGAGGAGATTTACCAGGAAGCTGCCTGGATTAGAGAGGGTTCAGAGGAGATTTACCAGGAAGCTGCCTGGATTAGAGAGTACGCCTTGTGTTGATAGGTTGAACATGCTAGGGCTTTTCTCTGTGGAGCAAAGGAAGGTAAGAAGTGCCTTGATAAAGGTGTACAATATAATAAGTGAAAAGATCAAAAAATTTCTATCGCTGCACAGCAGAGTATCCTGAACACCTCCATCACGGCTTGGTATGGAAACACAAATACCTTTGAACAGAAACTCCTACACAAAGTAGTGGATACTTCCCAGCCCATCATAGGAAAATCCCTGCAATACACACACTAAATGCTGCAGGAACTCAGCAGGCCAGGCAGTATTTATGGAAAAAAGTACAGTCGATGTTTTGGGCCAAGACCTTTCAGCAGGACTGGAGAAAAAAAGATGAGGAGTAGAGTTAAAAGGTGGGGAGAGGGGAGAGAGAACCACCAGGTGATAGGTGAGGGGCAAGGGGGGAAGTAAGGAGCTGGGAAGTTGATTGGTGAGAGATACAGGGCTGGAGAAGGGCGAGTCTGATAGGAGAGAAGAGAAGGCCATGGAAGAAAGAAAAGGGGTAAGGGACACCAGAGGGAGGTGATGGGCAGGTAAGGCAATAAGCTGAGGGAGGTAAAAGGGGATGGGAAATGGTGAAGTGGGGAGAGGCCATTATCAGAAGTTTGAGAAATCGATGTTCATGCCATCAAGATGGAGGCTACCCAGACGGAATATAATGTGTTATTCCTCCAACCTGATTGTGGCCTCATTACTACAGTAGAGAAGGCCATGGGAAGTGGAATTAAAATGGCCACTAGGAGATCCTGCTTCTTCTGGCAGATGGAGCACAGGTGCTCAGCAAAATGGTCTTCCAATCTACATCGAGTCATGCGGAGAAATTTCTTTAGCCAAAGGGCGGTGAATTTGTGGAACTTGTTACCACAGACAGCTGTGGAGGTCAGGTCGTTGGGTGTATTTAAGAAAGAGATTGATAGATTCTTGATTAGACATGGCATCAAAGGTTACAGAAAGAGAAGTCTGGTAAGTAGGCTGAAGTGCAGATAAAGGATCAGCCATCAATGGTGGAGCAGACTTGATGGGCCAAATGGCCTAATTCTACTCCAGTGTCTTATGGTCTTATAGCTTGTCCTCCTTCCATTCCCCACCTCTCCTCTTATTCTGGCTTCCTCCTTCCTTTCCAGTACAAAAGAGGAGTCTTGGCTCGAAATGCTGACTGTTTATTCCTCTCTGTAGTTGCTGCCTGACCTGCTGAGTTCCTCCATCATTCTGTATGTGTTGCTCTGGATTTCCAGCACCTACAGAAACTCTTTTGTTTAACACAACCTCCTGACTTTTGAACTCAGTGCCTTGACTAATGAAGGCAAGCAAGCCATATACCTTCTTACCCACTCTATCAGCCTGTGTTGCCACTTCCAGGAAGCTGCGAACTTGGACCCCAAGATCGCTCTGCTCGTCAACACTGTTAAGCATCTTCCCCTTAATAGTGTACTGTCTCTTTAATTTGACCTGCCAAACTGCATCACCTTACATTTGGCCAGTGTTAAACTACATTTGCTATTCCTCTGCCTATGTCTGCACCTGACATAAATCCTGTTGCATTCATTACCATCCACAACACTACCGATCTTACTAATCCACACATTCACATTTGAATCCCGGTCATTTATATCAAAAGCAGCAGAGGTTCCCTGTTGTTTAAAAAGTGATAAGAATTTAACTTTGGAAACAAAATTGAGAAGAAGGTTGGTGAATACATGACTAAAGGTAACATGCCTGAACAACTGTCGCACTCACCTCAATAATAAGCAAATGCTTTGAGAGGCTGGTCAAGGACGACATCTGCACCCAAGCGGAACCTCCTACAATTCACCTACCAACACAACTGATCAACATCATTCATCATTCAACATTCAGCTTTCCATCCAGGCTTGGCAGGAAGCTCAGAGACCTTGGGCCTCGACCCTGCCTTGTGCAGCTGGATCCTGGACCCTGTCAGATCGCCAGCAGGTGGTAAGAGTGGGCTCCCTCACCTCCACCCCTCTGACTCTCAATACAGGAGCCCCTCAGGGCTGTGTACTGAGTCCCCTCCTTTACTCCCTGTATACCCATGACTGTGTCGCCACCCACAACTCTAATCTGCTAAATAAATTTGCCGACACTACATTGATTGGCCTAATCTCAACCAATATTGGAGGTGGCCTACAGGGAAGACGTCATCTCTCTGACACAGTGGTGTCAAGAAAGCAACTTCTCCCTCAATGTTGCAAAAACAAAGGAGCTGGTTGTGGATTACAGGAGGAATGGAGACAGGCTAATCCCTACTGACATCAATGGATCTGGGGTTGAGAGACTGAACAGCTTTAAGTTCCTCGGCATCCACATCACCGAGGACCTCACGTGATCTGTACACACCAACTGTGTGGTGAAAAAGGCACAACAGCGCTCCTTTCATTTCAGACTGTTGAGGAAGTTTGGTGTAAGCCCCCCAAATACTAACTTTCTACAGGGGCACAATTGAGAGCATTCTGTCTGGCTGTGTCACTGCCTGGTATGGGATCTGTACCTCCCTTAATCGTAGGATTCTGCAGAGAGTGGTGCGGACAGCCCAGCACATCTGTAGTTGTGAACTTCCCACTATTCAGGACATTAAAAGGACAGGTGTGTAAAAAGGGCCTGAAGGATCACTGGGGACCCGAGTCACCCCAACCACAAACTGTTCCAGCTGCTACCATCCGGGAAACAATACCACAGCATAAAAGCCAGGACCAGAAGTCTCCAGGACAGCTTCTTCCACCAGGCCATCAGACTGATTAACTCATGCTGGTCTGAGTGTATTTCTATGTTACGTTGACTGTCCTACTTATTAAAAATTATTATAAATTACTATGATTGCACATTGCACATTTAGATGGAGATGTAACGTAAAGAATTTTACTCCTCATGTATGTGAAGGAAGTAAGAAATAAGGTCAATTTACATCATTTCAATTCAGTTCAATAAAGGTGACCAGACAATGTCACTCCAATGTCAGTACATCCATTCTAAAATAAGGAGCCCAAAACTGCTCACAATACTCCAAGTGTGGTCTCACGACTGCCTTATAGAGCCTCAACATCACATCCCTGCTCTTACATTCTATACCTCTAGAAATGAAGGCCAACATTGCATTTGTCTTTTTCACCACTGACTCAACCTGGAGGTTAACCTTTAGGATATCCTGCACAAGGACTCCCAAGTCCCTTTGCATCTCTGCATTTTGAATTCTCTCCCCATTTAAATAATAGTCCGCCCATTTACTTCTTCCACTAAAGTGCATGACTTTCATTTGCCACTTCTTTGCCCATTCCTCTAAACTATCTAAGTCTATCTGCAGGCACTCTGTTTCCTCAACACTACCTGCTCCTCCACCTATCTTTGTATCTTTGTAAAATTTAGCCACAAATCCATTAATCCCATCGTCTCATAGTCCCATATATGGGATAGAGTTTGTCAACTGTTACATCAATGATTTAGATGAAGGCATTGAGAATAACATCAGCAGGTTTGCTGATGATACTAAGCTGGGTGGCAGTGTGACATGTGATGAGGATGTTAGGAGAATTCAGGGTGACTTGGATAGGCTGAGTGAGTGAGCAGATACTTGGCAGATGATGTTTAATGTGAATAAGTGTGAAGTTATCCACTTTGGGAGTAAGAACAGGAAGGCAGATTATTATCTGAACGGTGTAGAGTTAGGTAAGGGAGAAATACAAAGAGATCTAGGAGTCCTTGTTTATCAGTCACTGAAGGTGAATGAGCAAGTGCAGCAGGCAGTGAAGAGGGCAAATGGAATGTTGGCCTTTATTACAAGGGGAATTGAGTACAAGAGCAAGGAAATCCTTTTGCATTTGTACAGGGCCCTGGTGAGACCACACTCCAGGGTTAAGGAAGGACATCCTGGCTGTAGAGGAAGTGCAGTGTAGATTCACGAGGTTAATTCCTGGGATGTCCGGACTATCTTACACAGAAAGGTTAGAGAGACTGGGCTTGTACACGCTGGAATTAAGGAGATTGAGAGGGGATCTGATTGCAAAATATAAGATTATTAAGGGCTTAGACAAGATAGAGGCAGGAAGTATGTTCCAGATGCTGGGAGAGTCCAGTACCAGAGGGCATGGTTTGAGAATAAGGGGTAGGTCATTTAGGACAGAGTTAAGGAAAACTTCTTCTCCCAGAGAGTTGTGGGGGTCTGGAATGCACTGCCTCGGAAGGCAGTGGAGGCCAATTCTCTGGATGCTTTCAAGAAGGAGCTAGATAGATATCTGATGGATAGGGGAATCAAGGGATATGGGGACAAGGCAGGAACTGGGTATTGATAGTAGATGATCAGCCATGATCTCAGAATGGCGGTGCAGACTCAAAGGGCCGAATGGTCTATTTCTGCAACTATTGTCTATTGTCTAACTGTGTTCAGGGAAGTTTCCTTCACCAGTACATAGAAGTCCCACCAAGAGAGTGTGCAATACTCGATCAGCAATGAGGAATGAGACAGGGCAGGTGCCAAAAGTTTGCTTAGGGGAACACTTTGCATCTAGTAACTACAAAGCCATTAATTTCAAAGTAAATATGCAAAAAGATAGGTATGGTCATGGGTTGAAATTCAAAATTGAAGAAAGGCCAATTTGATGATATCAGAAGGGATCTGGCAAGTGTGGATTGGGACAGGCTGTTTTCTGGCAAAGACGTGCTTGGTAAGTGGGAGGTGTTCAACACCGAAACTTTGAAAGTATAAAGATTGCAAAAAAAAGTAAATCAGAATCAGAATCAGGTTTATTATCACCGGCATGTGACGTGAAATTTGTTAACTTAGCAGCAGCAGTTCAATGCAATACATAATATAGCAGAGAAAAAAATAATAAATAAGTAAATCAATTACAGTGTACGTATATTGAATAGATTTTTTTTAAACGTGCAGAAACAGAAATACTGTATATTAATAAACAGTGAGGTAGTGTCCATGGATTCAATGTCCATTTAGGAATCAGATGGCAGAGGGGAAGAAGCTGTTCCTGAATCACTGAATGTGTGCCTTCAGGCTTCTGTACCTCCTACCTGATGGTAACAGTGAGAAAAGGGCATGTCCTGGGTGCTGGAGGTCCTTAATAATGGACGCTGCCTTTCTGAGATACCGCTTCTTACAGATGTCCTGGGTACTTTGTAGGCTAGTACCCAAGATGGAGCCGACTACGTTTGCAACCCTCTGCAGCTTCTTTCAGTCCTGTGCAGTAGCCCCTCCATACCAGACAGTGATGCAGCCTGTCAGAATACTCTCCACAGTACATCTATAGAAGTTTTTGAGTGTATTTGTTGACATTCCAAATCTCTTCAAACTCCTAATAAAGTATAGCCGCTGTCTTGCCTTCTTTATAAATACATCGATATGTTGGGACCAGGTTAGATCCTCAGAGATCTTGACACCCAGGAACCTGAAGCTGCTCACTCTCTCCACTTCTGATCTCTCTATGAGGATTGATATGTGTTCCTTCGTCTTACCCTTCCTGAAGTCCACAATCCGCTCTTTCGTCTTATTGACATTGAGTGCCAGGTTGTTGCTGTGACACCACTCCACTAGTTGCCATATCTCACTCCTGTACACCCTTTCATCACCACCTGAGATTCTACCAACAATGGTTGTATCATCAGCAAATTTATCGATGGTATTTGAGCTATGCCTAGCCACACAGTCATGTGTATAGAGAGAGTAGAGCAGTGGGCTAAGCACACACCCCTGAGGTGCACCAGTGTTGATCGTCAGCGAGGAGGATATGTTATCACAAATCCGCACAGATTGTGATCTTCCGGTTAGGAAGTTGAGGATCCAATTGCAGAGGGAGGTACAGAGGCCCAGGTTCTGTAACTCCTCAATCAGGATTGTAGGAATGATGGTATTAAATGCTGAACAGCATCCTGATGTAGGTGTTTGTGTTGTCCAGGTGGTCTATAGCCATATGGAGAGCCATTGAGATTGCATCTACAGTTGACCTATTGTGGCGATAGGCAAATTGCAATGGATCCAGGTCCTTGCTGAGGCAGGAGTTCAGTCTCGTTATGACCAACCTCTCAAAGCATTTCATCAACAGGTGTAGGGAACCTTGGTTTTCAAGAGATATTGACGCACTGGTTAAGAGAGAAAAGGAGCAGCATATCAGGAATAGGCAAGTAGGAACAAATGAGGTGTTGATGGAGTATAAGCACCTTATGGAGGTGGAGTGATGCAGTATAAGCACCTTATGGAGGTGGAGTGATGGAGTATAAGAGGACACAAGAAAGAAATCAGGAGGGCTAAAAGAAGGCATGAAGTTGCCTTTGCAGGTAAGATGAAAGACAATCTTAAGGGATTCTACAGATATCCTAAGAGCTAAAGGATTTCAAGGGACAAAATTGCTCCTCTGGAAAGTCGGAATGTAATCCATGTGTGGAGAGATGGCGGAGAACGTAAATGGATTTTTTGCATTGGAATTTACTCAGGAGACAGATATAGAGTCGTCAGAAGTGAGGCAATGCAGATGTGGACACTGTACAGATTACAGAGGACGAGGTATTTGCTGCCTTGAGGCAAATTACAATGGCAAATCCCCAGGACCCGACAAGCGTTCCCTTGGATGCTACAGGAGGCAAGTGCAGAAATCACCAGGGCCCTAGCAGAGATATTTAAATCATCCTTAGCAACAGTAGTGGTACCAGAGGATTAGATAATAGCTAAAATGTAGTTCCACTGCTTAAGAAAGGTTCTAAATATAAACCAGGAAAGCAGATGCTGATGAGCCTGACATCAGTTGAGGGAAAGTTATTGGAAGGCATTGCAAGGGATTGGATATTGAGTATTTGGTTAGGCAGCAACTGATTTAAGTACTGTCAGCTTGGCTTTGTGTGTAGTAGGTCATGCTTAACCAATCTTACACAGTTTTTTGAGGAAGTGTCCAGGAATGCTGATGAAGCCAAGGCAATGGATGTTGTCTGCATGGACTTTAGCAAGGCTGTTGTCAAGCTCCCGCATGGGAGGCTGGTCAAGAAGGTGCACTTGCTTGGCATTCATGATGATGTATTAAATTGGATTAGACCGGCTTCGAGGGAGAAGCCAGAGAGTGGTAGTAAAGGTCTGACTGTGATTAGTGGTGTGCAGCTAGTCGCTGGGACCTTTGTGGTTTGTCGCCCATATCAATGATCTGGATAGTAGTGTGATTAACTGGATCAGCAAATCCAGGCTACCATGCCTTGCAGACACAAAATTGGGCTGAAAAGTATCAGATGGAATTTAATACAGACAAGTGTGAGGTGTTGCACTTTGAGAGGACCGACCAGGATAGGTCTTACACAGTGAGTGGTAGGGCACTGAGGAGTGCGGTAGAACAAAGGGATCTGGGAACACAGATCCATAATTCATTGAAAGTGATGTCACAGGTAGGTAGGGTCATAAAGAAAGCTTTTGGCACATCGTCCTTCATCAATCAAAACAGTGAGGACAGGAGTACAGGAGGTGGGATGCTACGTTGAAGTTGAATAAGACCTTGGTGAGGCCTAATTTGGAGCATTATGTGCAGTTTAGCTAAAGGGAAGATGTAAATAAAGTTGAAAGAGTGCAGAGAAAATTTACGAGAATGTTGCCAGGTCTAGAGGACCTGAGTTATAAGGAAAGATTGACAAGTTTAGGACTGTATTCTTTAGAACGTGGAAGATTGAGAGGCAATTTAATAGAGGTACACAAAATTATGAGAGATATAAATAGGAGACATGCAAGTAGGTTTTTTCCACTGAGGTTGGATGAGACTACGATCAAAGGGCATGGGCTAGGGTGAATGGTGAAAAGTTTAAGGGGAGCATGAAGGGAATCTTCTCCTCTCAGAGGCTCCAGAGAGTGTGCAATAAGCTGCCAGCACATGGTGCATCCAAATTCGATTTTAGCACTGAAGAGAAGTTTGGATAAGTACATGAATATGATAGGGTATAAAGGCCTATGGTCCCACTGTAGGTCGATAGGGATAAGCAGCTTAAATGGCTTCGGCATGGATTAGATGGGCCAAAAGGCCTGTTTCTGTGCTTACTTTTCTATGATCTTATAAATAAATAATGAGAACATGAGTTACAGGGTCCCTTGTAAGTGAGTCCATGGGCTGTTTCCTGCCATTCCATCATAACTGATGTATTATCCTTCTTAATTCCATTCGCCTGCCTTCCCCCTGTCACCTTTGGCATGGTGATAAATTCAATATTGGGGAGCCTGATGCCTGAAAGGTAAAAACTGTTCATAACTCTTAACGAGGAGGAGGGTAAAAAATATGCAAAATAAAACGTGTTGGCAAATGTCACAGAACCAGACCATCGTCGAGGAAATAACAGGGATGAAAGCTCTTGACTAGTTCTAATTGATTTATTCGGTCTCTTGATTTACTGCATTCTGATCTACAAGAACAAGAGCCCCATTTACAGGCCAGGACATTCCAACAAAATATTGTTTATGTCTGCCAGCACCCAGAATTACCATCGACATATCACACGAGGCAGTTTGTGAGGGACTAAAGATGAGGGAAGGATGCTGGGTGATGAAATGGAGCCGATCCAAATCACTTGTCAAACCATCAGAAAGGAGGAACAGACTCTCACCTCCTACAACATGTTGACTCATTTTTAAGGTTCTACAACTCATGCTCTTGGTATTTATTTCTTGCTTACTTATTTATTTGTTTGTTTGTTTGTATATTTATTTATCTATCTGTCTATCTATCGCTTATTTGTTTACTTATTTATTTTTGTTGTCTTTTGCACACTGGTTGTTGGTCGTGTGTGCCGTCTTTCATTGATTCTGTTATGTTTCTTCTATTTACTGTGAATACCCGCAAGAAAACTAATCTCAGGGTTGTATATGGTGACATAAATGTACTTTGATTATAAATTTAATTTAAACTTTCAACTTTTGAACGGAGAAGCCAATTATCATCCACCTCTGGAACAAGTAATGAGTCCAGCTCAAACTGACAAGATGAAATTTGATTTGTCCTTGAGGACTGTGTTGAACTCATTGAGAAAAAACTGAATTTATTTTCCTGTGGTTGACCCACAGCAGTGACTTTGCAGACCCACCCAAAATAATAATGATGCTTGTATGGGAAATAACTCCACCAATCTTCCTTCAAGCCTTGAATTAATCCTGTTCAATAAATTGAATTCAGCTGGTTTTAGTTCAGTTGGGGCCGCAGGATAAAAAAAACCCTCCAGTTTGTTAAGAAATAGTTTTCACAGAAAACTGAACATCCCTCAGAAGCAACCTTTAAAAAATTATGTTTGGCTTAGTTTATCAGACTTTATGAAGTGTCTTAGCCTGAAACATCGAGTCTTTAGTCCTCTCCATTGATGCTTTCTGATCTGCTGAGTTCCTCCACCATTTTGTGTGTATCACTCTGGATTTGCAGCATCCGCAGAATCTCTTCTGCTTATCAGTCCATCATTGGCTTGGGTGCTACATCTCCAGATGCCCAGCCTGACGTGCCTGATGTCCCTTGGAGGCCAGCAACAATTGGCCTATGGATCAGCAAATCGGTTCCTGCATTCTGGGATAGAGTGTGGGGCCTCTGCCAGCTCCAGCTCCAGACTAGCGCGATTGAGGGGACTGGAACATTAACTCACTGCTTGTTTCAAATCATGTGTGAATGGGGGGGGGGGGGGGGGAGTTAATGAGGTGAATGAGAACTCATTCACCAGAGAGTGAATGTAGCATTGATTTTGCCGTCAAAATTACAGGGGCACGTACAGAAAAACCAGAGGGCCTCCACAGTAGCACAACAGTTCGAGTAACACAGTTACAGAGCCTGCTGAAAAATCAGAGTTTAATCCAACTGCTGTCTGTATGGAGTTTATATGTTTTCCCCATGACCACATGGGTTTCCTCCAGCTACATTCTAAAGACGTATGGGTTACGGTTCAGAGCTGTAGGCATGCTATGTTCACACCAGATTCATAGCAACAAATGATCTCTGGCCCCACTGCAATTGGATAGAAGATTACTTGAAGGCAAAGAGTGGAAATAAGGGGAGTCTTTTCTGGTTTACCAGTGATGTTCTGCAGAGATCGATGTTGGGACTGATTCTTTTATGTTATATGTCAGTGATTTGGATGATGGAATTAATGGTTTTGTGGCCACGTTTGTGGGAGATAAGAAGACAAGTGGAGGGGAAGGTGGTGTTGAGGAAGTAGGGAGACTGCAGAAGGACTAGGAGAATGGACAAGGAAGTAGCGGATGGAATATAGTGTTGGAAGTGCACTTTGGTAGAAGGAATAAAGTTATAGATTATTGTATAAATGGGGAGAAATTCAGAAATCAGATGTGCAAGGAGACATAAGTGTCAGAGTGCACGCTCACAGGTCTGAACCCAAGAACGGCAGACTCTCCATCCTTGGCAACGACTCGTCCCAGGAGCAGGGGAACGGCCGATTCTCCATGAAGAAATGGAAACAAGACATCAGAATACCAGTAGAACATCAGAGGCACAACCGAGCAACCTCGCCCTCCCCTGCAAAACAAATTATTCCCTACAAATACACAGTAGGACTTTGCTTACAAGAGCACAATGAGACCCCCTTTAAATAATCATAGAATGTGGGGAAGACGTGCTGATCATAATTAACTAGACAAGATTAAACCAAAATCACCAAGGCTTACTGCTGTAACAATTAGTAAATACAGGTGCTCGAGAAACCCAGAAGACCAAAGCTCTACGACAAGCCACGGAGTTGGTGACAATAAGAGCCCTAGTGCAGGATTGCCTAAAGATTAGCTTACGGTGTGTGGGAATAAAGGGGCCTTTTCTGGCTGGCTGCCAGTGACTAGTGGTGTTCCTCAGGGTCAGTATTGGGACTGCTTCTTTCCACATTGTTTGTCAATGATTTAAATAAGTGTAGACTATTACCCAAGTGGGGAGAAAATTCAAACATCAGAGGTACAGAGGGACTTGGGAGTCCTCGTGTAAGATCCCCAGGAGGTTAATTCACAGCTTGAGTCTGTGGTAGAGAAAGCAAATGCAATGTTGGCATTTATTTCAAGGGGAACAGAATATAAAAGCAAAGGGATAATGCTGAGCCTTTATAAGACACTAGTCAGGCCACACTTGGAGTATTGTCAACAGTTTTGTGTCCCTTGTCTCGGACAGGGTATATTGTCGTTGAAGAAAGTCCAGAGGAGGTTCATGAAGATGATTCTGGGAACGAAGGGGTTAACATATGAAGGGTGCTTGGCACCTTTGGGCCTGTACTCAATGGAATTTAGAAGAATGCGTGGGGATCGCATTGAAACCTACCGAAGGTGGATGTGGAGTGGATATTTCCTCTGGTGGGGGTATCCAGGACTAGAGGGCACAGCCTCAAAATTGAGGGGATACCTTTTAGAACAGAAGTAAGGAGGAATTTTTTTAGACAAAGGTGAATCTGTGGAAAGCTCTACCACAAACAGTGGTTGAGGCCAACACCGTGGGTGTATTTAAAGCGGAAGTTGACAGATTCCTGATTGATTGGGGCATCAAGGGATATGCTAAAAGGGCAGGTGTATGGGGTTGAATGGGATCCAGGATCTGCCATTATGAGATGGTGGAGCAGACTCAATGAGCTGAATAGCCTAACTCTGCTCCTATGTCTATGCTCGGTGGTGAGGAAGGCAAATGCCATGTGAGCATTCATTTCAAGAGGTCTAGAATACAAGAGCAGGGATGTGATGCTGAGGCTTTATAAGGCACTGGTGAGGCCTCACCTTGAGTATCGTGAACAGTTTTGTGCTCCTCATCTGAGAAAGGATGTGCTGTCATTGGAGAGGGTACAGTGGAGGTTCACAAGGATGATTCTGGGAATGAAAGGGTTATTATACGAGGAATGTTTGTTAGCTCTGGGTCTGTACTCGCTGGAATTTAGAAGGATGGGGGGAATCTCATTGAAACCTTTCAAATATTTAAAGGCCTATACAGAGTAGATGTGGAAAGGATGTTTCCCATGGTGGGAGAGTCTAGGATTAGAGGACACAGCCTCAAGATAGAGGGGTATCCATTTAAAATAGAAATGAAGAGAAATTTCTTTAGCCAGGTCATTGGGTGTATTAAAAGTAGTGCTTAATAGGTTCTTGATTGGACAAGGCATCAAAGATTATGGGGAGAAGGCTGGAGAGTGGGGCTGAGGAGGGGAAAAGATCAGCCATGATTGAATGGCAGAGCAGACTTGATGGGCCAAATGGCCTAAGTCTGCCCTTATGTCTTATGGGCTTATAGCCTAATATATGGGCAACTATGTAATGTTGAGGCTTTATAAGGCATTGGTCAGACCACACTTGGAATAATGTGAGCCCCTTATCTGAGGAAGGATGTGTTGGCATTGGAGACGGTCCAGAGGAGGGTCACAAGAATGATTCCGGGGATGAAAGGGTTATTACATGAGGAGCATTTGATGGCGCTGAGCCTGTACTCGCTGGAGTTTACAAGAATGAGGGGGGATTTCATTGAAACCTATTGAATATTAAAAAGGTTATATAGAGTGGATGTAGAGAGGGTGTTTCCTGCAGTAGGGAGTCTAGGACCAGAGGACACAGCTTCAGAATAGAGGGACATCCATTTAGAACAGAGATGAGGAGAAATTTCTTTAACCAGAGGGCAGTGAATCTGTGGAATTCATTGCCACAGAGAGCTATGGAGGCCAAGTCATTGGGTGTATTTAAAGTGAAGATTGATAGTCAAGGTATCAGGGCGTCAAAGGTTTCGGGGAGAAGGCAGGAGAATGGGATTGAGAGAGATAGTAAATCAGCCACGATGAAATGGTGGAGCAGACTTGATGGGCCGAATTTCCTAAATTTGATTCTATGTTTTATGATCTTGTGGTCTTTCCCTGGGGATTCCGCATTAGTATTTGCTTGGTGATATTGGTAGTGTGTCCGATCTGTCCCCATCTTCCTTTCCTTATTTCTTCTCCTGATGCTCGGTGGTGTGTTCTCAGCCATAGATCAGTGTTGCTGGTAACTTCCGGCCAGTGGATCTGGAGGATTGTTCTCAGACAGTAGCCAAACATCGCAAAGGCTTATGAGGAATTGGGGGAAATTACAACTGAATTTTATGATTGAGTAAACACTGAAATTGAAATGCCTTTTTATAAGTACACAGGTCACAACAGTAGCTTAGTAGTTAGTGCAAATCTCAGGGCACTGGAGTATGGAGTTCAATCCCAGCACCCTCCATAGGAAAGTCTGTATGTTCTTCCTGTGTGCATCTGGGTTTCCTCTGTGTGCTTTGGTTTCACCCTCAGTCCGAAGACGTACTGGTTGGTAGGTGAATTAGTCATTGTAAATAGGTGAACGTTAAGTCATTGGGGTGCGGGGCTGCATGGTTCATTGGGTCGGAAGGCCCTGCTCTACACTGTATCTCCAAATAAAATAAATCATGCGACAGGAAGGAGATGATGCTGGTGCTTACATTATAAAATTCTGCCCAGGAATTTTCCAAAGTAACTTATGATGGACTTATTATTTTCAGCAGCGATCTGGAAGGAATGATGCTGAATATACAGTGTTGCAATGTGTGTCTTAGGTAGGAAGGAATCAGTTGGCAAGCTGGGTAAACAGACGATGCTGTAATTTAATGTAGAAAAACGTGGACGGGTAGTGATACCAGAGTTTGGAGAGACCATTTGCAAAATAAATTCTAGACAACGAAACACACACAAAACTCAACAGTTTAGGCAGCATCTATAGAGAGGAATAAACAGTCAATGTTCATTCAAAGAAAGGGGAAAAAGACAATGCCTTTCCAGTCTGGATTTCCAGCATCTGCAGAATCCCTTATGTTCGTAGACAATAAAAGACTTTTTTATTGTACACAGTCATAGGGTGGTGGGGTGGAGATACGTCTTTACCAAAGGAGGCGTAAGGCGCTTCTTCCTTGCTCTAACCTGCAGCTCACCCTGCTCACCCCCCCAATCAGGGTCACAGGAGGCCACGGGAGCAGGTGGTGGATGGTCGTACCACAAGTCCTGGTTATGTGACCACTGACGCCAGGCAGACAATTTCTGAAGAGTATTGACAGTGGCTGGGGTCATCCATCTTGTGAAGACACCGCCCAGAAGAAGGCAGTGGCAAGACGCTTCTGTCAAAAAATTTGCCAAGACCGTGATCATCCACGTAATACAACACAGCACATAATGAACAAACAAGAGCCATAGAGTCATTGAACACTACAGTGAAGAAATAGACCCTTCAACCCATCTAGTCTGTGCTGAACTGCCGAGTCCCATCAACCTACCCCAGCCCTCCGTACTCCTCCCATCTATGTACTTAGCCAAACTTCTCTTAAACGTTGAAATTGATTGTGAGTCCACCAATTTGCTGGCAGCTTGAACCAAACTCACACCATCCTCTTAGTGAAGAAGTTCCCCCTTATTTTCCTCTTAAATATTTCACCTTTTTCCTCTTAACCCATCACCTCTAGTCAAGTCTCATCCAAACTCAGCAGAAAAAGCATGCTTGCGTTTACCCTACCTATAATACCTTTAGCGAATCTCCCCTCATTCTCCTACACGTCAGGGAATAAAGTCCTATCCCATTCAACCTTTCCAGCAAGCACAGGTCCTTAAGTCCCAGCAACATCCTTGTAAATTTTCTGTGCTCTCTTTCAATCTTATTGATAGCTTTCATGTAGGTAGGTAACCAGAACTGCATATAATGCTCCAAATCAGACCTCACCAACATCTCATACAATTTCCTGCACTCAATATTCTGAATATGAATGCCAATATGCCAAAATCTCTCTTTATGACCATATCTGCCTGTGATGCCAGTTTCAATGAGTTATGAATCTATATTCCCAGATCGCTCTGTTCTGCCTCTCTCCTCAGTGCCCCAACACTCACTCTGGCTTGTTGGATAGTCAAAGGCAGGGAAGATCATTACGAGATATTTAAAAAGACTATGGTTTTTCAGGAGTTGAGGATTGCCAGAGAGAGCAGTTTCTCTATATTTGTAGATAATTACAGAGCCTCTAGAGATTAGGGGAATTGATCAAGAAAATTCGCAGCAAGAAGGCTGTGGGTGAATGGCTAAGGATTTCCGGAGTGAAGACAGTTTTACTACTCAGGGTAAAGAGAGGCAAGACTGTGCAGGCACGTGCCGTCAGCCAGTAGAGTGAGAAAGGCTTGAAAAGAAGACCGCCATATCCAGCAGGCAGCGGAGTGAGAGGTGGCAGAGTGGCAGGGATTTGGCTCAACAGGCTTAGGCGGTAACGGGACGAGGCGGAGTAGGTTTACCTGTGTTAATTGTGGAAAGGAAGTAGTATGTGTGTGAGGCCGGTTTTCTGTGCTCAGTGTCAGATGTGGGAGGTCCTGGAGTCTCCCAGACTCCCGGATGGCCATAACTGCACCCGGTGTGTCGAGCTGCAGCTCCTAAGGGAGTGTGTTAGGGAACTGGAGCTGCAGCTCGGTGACCTTCGTCTGGTCAGGGAGAGTGAGGAGATAATAGAGAGGAGTTACAGGCAGGTGGTCACCACGGGGCCACAGGAGACCAGACAAGTGGGTCACAGTCAGGAGAGGGAAGGGGAAGAGTCAGACACTAGAGAGTACCCCAATGGCTGTACCCCTTGACAGTAAGTACTCCTGTTCGAGTACTGTTGGGTGGTGGGGACAGCCTACCTGGGGGAAGCAACAGTGGCCGTGCCTCTGGCACAGAGTCTGGCCCTGTGGCTCAGAAGGGTAGGGAGACGAAGAGGAAGGCAGTAGTGATAGGGGACTCTATAGTTAGGGGGTCAGACAGGCGATTCTGTGGACGCAGGAAAGAAAGTCGGATGGGAGTTTGTCTCCCAGGTGCCAGGGTCCAGGATGTTTTAGATCATGTCCAAGATATTCTGCAGTGGGAGGGAGAACAGCCAGATGTTGTGTACTATGTCATTGGTACCAATGACATAGGTAGGAAAAGGGAAGAGGTCCTCAAAGAAGACTACAGGGAGTTCGGAAGGAAGCTGAGAAGCAGGACCGCAAAGGTAGTAATCTTGGGATTACTGCCTGCGCCACACAACAGTGAGAATAAGAATAGAATGAGGTGGAGGATAAATGTGTGGCTGAGGGATTGGAGCGGAGGGCAGGGATTCAGATTTCTGGATCACTGGGACCTCTTTTGGGGCAGTTGTGACCTGTACAAAAAGGACGGGTTGCACTTGAATCCCAGGGGGACCAATATCCTGGTGGGGAGGTTTGCTAAGGCTATTGGGGAGAGTTTAAACTGGAATTGCTGGGGGGGTGGGAACCGAACTGAAGAGACTGGAGAAGAGGCAGTTGGCTCACAAATAGAGAAAGCTTGTAGACAGTACGAGAGGGAGGATAGGCAGGTGATAGAGAAGGGACACACTCAGACCGACGGTTTGAGATGTGTCTATTTTAACGCAAGGAGTATTGTGAACAAAGCAGATGAGCTTAGAGCGTGGATCAGTACTTGGGGACATGATGTGGTGTCCATTACAGAGACTTGGATGGCTCAGGGACAGGAATGGTTACTTCAAGTGCCATGTTTTAGATGTTTCAGAAAGGACAGGGAGGGAGGCAAAAGAGGTGGGGGTGTGGCACTGTTGTTCAGAGATAGTGTCACGACTGTAGAAAAGGTGGATGCCATGGAGGGATTGTCTGCGGAGTCTCTGTGGGTGGAAGTTAGGAACAGGAAGGGGTTAATTACTGGGTGTTTTTTATAGGCCACCCAATAGTAACAGGGATATCAAGGAGCAGATAGGGAAACAGATCCTGGAAAGGTGTAATAATAACAGAGTTGTCATGATGGGAGATTTTAATTTCCCAAATATTGATTGGAATCTCCCTAGAGAGGGGGGTTTCGATGGAGTATAGTTTGTTAGGTGTGTTCAGGAAGGTTTCTTGACACAATATGTAGATAAGCCTACAACAGGAGAGGCTGTACTTGATCTGGTATTGGGAAATGAACCTGGTCAGGTGTCAGATCTCTCAGTGGGAGAGCATTTTGGAGATAGTTATCACAATTCTATCTCCCTTACAATAGCATTGGAGGGAGATAGGAACAGACAAGTTAGAAAAGTGTTTAATTAGAGTAAGGGGAATTATGAGGCTATCGGGCAGGAAATTGGAAGCTTAAATTGGGAACAGATGTTCTCAGGGAAAAATACGGAAGAAATGTGGCAAATGTTCAGGGGATATTTGTGTGGATTTCTGCATAGGTACATTCCAATGAGACAGGGAAGTTATGGGAGGGTACAGGAACCGTGGTGTACAAAGGCTGTAATAAATCTAGTCAAGAAGAAAAGAAGAGCTTACAAAAGATTCAGAGAGCTAGATAATGGTAGAGATCTAGAAGATTATAAGGCTAACAGGAAGGAGCTTAAGAAGGAAATTAAGAGAGCCAGAAGGGGCCATGAGAAGGCCTTGGCAGGCAGGATTAAGGAAAACCCCAAGGCATTCTACATGATGTGAAGAGCAAGAGGATAAGACATGAAAGAAAAGGACCTTTCAAGTGTGACAGTGGGAAAGTGTGTATGGAACTGGAGGAAATAGCAGAAGTACTTAATGAATACTTTACTTCAGTATTCACTATGAAAAAAGATCTTGGTGATTGTAGTGATGACTTGCAGCAGACTGAAAAGCTTCAGCATGCACATATTAAGAAAGAGGATGTGCTGGAGCTTTTGGAAAGCATCAAGATGAATAAGTCACGGGACCAGATGAGACATCCCCCAGGCTACTGTAGGAGGCAAGGGAGGAGATAGCTGAGCCTCTGGCGATGATCTTTGCATCATCAATGGGGATGGGAAAGGTTCCGGAGGATTGGAGGGTTACGGATGTTGTTCCTTTATTCAAGAAAAGGAGTAGAGATAGCCCAGAAAATTATAGACCAGTGAGTCTTATGTCAGTGGTTTGTAAGTTGATGGAGAAGATCCTGAGAGGCAGGATTTATGAACATTTGGAGAGGCAGAATATGATTAGGAATAGTCAGCATGGCTTTGTCAAGGGCAGGTCGTGCCTTATGAGTCTGATTGAATTTTTTGAGGATGTGACTAAACATATTGATGAAGGAAGAGCAGTAAATGCAGTGTATATGGATTTCAGCAAGGCATTTGACAAGGTACCCCATGCAAGTCTTATTGAGAAAGTAAGGAGGTATGGGATTCAAGGGGACATTGCTTTGTGGATCCAGAACTCGCTTGCCCACAGAAGGCAAAGAGTGGTTGTAGACGGGTCATATTCTGCATGGAGGTCGGTGACCAGTGGTGTGCCTCAGGGATCTGTTCTGGGATCCTTACTCTTCGTGATTTTTATTAATGACCTGGATGAGGAAGTGGAGGATTGGGTTAGTAAGTTTGCTGATGACACAAAGGTTGGAGGTGTTGTGGATAGTGTGGAGGGCTGTCAGAGGTTACAGCGGGACATTGATAGGATGCAAAACTGGGCTGAGAAGTGGCAGATGGAGTTCAACCCAGATAAGTGTGAGGTGGTTCATTTTGGTAGGTCAAATACAATGGCAGAATAAAGTATTAATGGTTAAGACCCCTGGCAGTGTGGAGGATCAGAGGGATCTTGGGATCCGAGTCCAAAGGACGCTCAAAGCAGCTGTGCAGGTTGACTCTGTGGTTAAGAAGGTGTATGGTGTATTGGCCTTCATCAATCATGGAATTGAATTTAGGAGCCAAGAGGTAATGTTGCAGTTATATAGGACCCTGGTCAGACCCCACTTGGAGTACTGTGCTCAGTTCTGGTCACCTCACTACAGGAAGGACGTGGAAACCATAGAAAGGGTGCAGAGGAGATTTACAAGGATGTTGCCTGGATTGGGGAGCATGTCATATGAGAATAGGTTGAGTGAACTCGGCCTTTTCTCCTTGGGGCGACAGAGAATCAGAGGTGACCAGATAGAGGTATTTAAGATGATGAGAGACATTGATCGTGTGAATAGTCAGAGGCTTTTTCCCAGGGCTGAAATGGTTGCCACAAGAGGACACAGGTTTAAGGTGCTGGGGAGTAGGTACAGAGAAGACATCAGGGGTAAGTTTTTTACGCAGAGAGTGGTGAGTGCGTGAAATGGGCTGCTGGCGATGGTGCTGGAGGTGGATACGATAGGGTCTTTTAAGAGACTCCTGGATAGGTACGTGGAGCTTAGAAAAATAGAGGACTATGGGTAAGCCTATTGAAATTTCTAAGGAAGGGACATGTTCAGCACAATTTTGTGGACCGAAGGGCCTGTATTGTGCTGTAGGTTTTCTATGTTTCCCTGCTTGTTTCTACAGCTTCTCCAATGTTCGTTAACTTGGCTTGGTGGAGAGGCTTGAGAGCTCCTGAGAATCCCAGAGCAACACTGTCAGGAGTTTAGCATCTGGTGTGAATACCCTGACAGGGTTACCCATAGCTGTAAAGTCAAGGTTGGGAGGGGGGGGGGGGGGATAAAGAACGATCCAAAGACCTGAACGGTGGATCTGGCGGAAGATGATGACACATCACTATGTTGGTAAAGGCAGAGGAAGGCTACAGCAGTGAATGGTCCCCAGTCATCTTGTATTCCATGCCACTGCACACTGATCCCCTTGTCAAGAACTGCATGGTGGCTCCCCATGCATCAGCCTCCCCACGTTAAACAAAGTCATGCACAAGTGATCTCCATTAAGCAAATCCACCCTGACTGAGTCCTGTGGTGATCAGCAAGTGCCAAAGGGGGCAGGATTGCGAGATCTGGAAAATATGGCCTCTACAGCCACCAACAATAGACAACCCCTCGGGAGAAGATCAAACGCAACTTGAGTTGAAGACCATACCACTAGATAAAGAAGAAAAGGGAAATGGTGCAAACTTGAATAAGCAGATACCTCTGACCAGTTGAAAATGTACTGTGGTGCTGTGGGAAGACAGGGAGGAATTTATGGAAGGATTTCCGGAATTCTGCATGGAGACAAATTATACCACAGGATCGGAGTATGATTTCACTGTTACTAAAATGGTTTGGGGGGAATGAGACAGGAAATTAGAAGCTGGTTAGTCAACAGTTGGTAAGCTAGGTGGGTCTGAAATATGGGAAGAATTAATCATTGCAGAACAACGTGGATTGCAGAGGCTGCCAGTTCTCAACCAATCATATAACATTCCGTAGGGATGAGAGGAGAAGTACACTGAATGTGCTATCAAATAAAATTAACTGAAAGAACAGGCAAGAGCAAAAGCAAAAGTAATAGAGAAGGCCACTGAGAGGGAATGTGTCCATAGTGAGGGGTGAACAACATATGGGTAAAAACGATGTTGCTTACAACTGAAAAATTCTTATGAGCTGTTTTCCAAACTAATTTTGGCGAATGAACTTGGAGCATGGATCAATATGTGGATCTGTAATGTTGCGGCCATTACAAGATTTGGATGTCTTAGGAGCAGGAATGGCTGCTGAGTGTGCCAGGCTTTAGATGTTTCAAAAAGAACAGAGAGGGAGGCAAAAGAGGTGGGGGAGTGGCACTGCTGATCAAGGATAGTGTCTCGGCTGCAGAAAAGGAGGACGTCATGGAGGGTTTGTCTACTGAGTCAGTGTGGGTGGAAGTCAGAAACAGGAAAGGGGCAATAACTCTACTGGGAGTTTTTTATAGACCTTCCAATAGTAACAGAGACATCGAGGAGCAGATAGGGAGGCAGATTCTGGAACAGTGCAATAATAATAGGGTTGTTGTGATGGGAGATTTTAACTTTATTGATTGGCGTCTCCTTAGAGCGAGGGGTTTAGATGGGGTGGAGTTTGTTAGGTGTGTTCACGAAGTTTTCTTGACACAGTTTGTAGATAAGCCAACTAGAGGAGAGGCTGCACTTAATCTGGTATTGTGAAATGAACCTGGTCAGGTGTCAGGTCTCTCAGTGGGAGAGCATTTTGGAGGTAGTGACCACAACTCTGTCTCCTTCACCATAACACTGGAGAGTGATAGGAGCAGAAAATTTGGGAAAACATTTAATTGGAGTAGAGGCTTATATGAAGCTATTAGGCAGGAACTTGGGAGCATAAATTGGGAGCAGATGTTCTCAGGGAAATGTACGGCAGAAATGTGGCAAATGTTCAGGGAATATTTGCATGGTGTTCTATACAGGTATGTTCAATTGTGGCAGGGAGAGGGTGGTAGATTAAAAGAACCACGGTGTACAAAAGATGTAGAAAATCTACTTAAGAAGAAAAGAAAAGTTTTCGAAAGGTTCAAGAAACTAGGTATTGTTAGAGCTCTAGAAAATTACAAGGTTGCTAGGAAGGAGTTTAAGAAGGAAATTAGGAGAGCTTGAAGGGGCCATGAGAAGGTCTTGGCGAGCAGGATTAATGAAAACCACAAGGCATCCTACATGTATGTGAAGAGCAAGAGGATGAGCCGTGTGAGAATAGGACCAATCAGGTGTGATTGTAGAAACGTGTGCATGGAGTCGGAGGAGGTAGCGGAGGTACTTAATGAATACTTTTCTTCAGTATTCACCAGGGAAAAGGACCTTGGTGATTGTAGGAATGACTTACAGTGGACTGAAATGCTTGAGCATATAGACATTAAAGAGGATGTGCTGGAGCTTTTGAAAAACATTAAATTAGATAAGTTACCAGGACTGGATGAGATATGCCCCAGGGTACCATGGGAAGTGAGGAAGGAGGTAGCTGAACTTCTTGCGATGGTCTTCAATAGGGACAGGAGTACTGGAGGATTGGAGGGTTGCAAATGTTGTTTCCATGTTCAAGAAAGGGAGTAGAGATAACCCAGGAAATTATAGACCAGTGAGTCTGACTTCAGTGGTGGGCAAGTTGTTGGAGAAGATCCTGAGAGACAGGATTTATGAACATTTGGAGAGACATAATCTGATTAAGGATAGTCAGCATGACTTTGTCGAAGGCAGCTCGTGCCTTACGAGCTTGATTGAATTCTTTGAGGAAGTAACAAAACACATTAATGAAGATAGAGCAGTTGATGTAGTGTATATGGATTTCAGTAAGGCACTTGATAAGATTCCCTATGCAAAGCTCTTTCAGAAAGTAAGGAGGCATGGGATCCAAGAAGACCTTGCTTTGTGGATCCAGAATTGGCTTCCCACAGAAGGCAAAGATAGTTGTAAATGGGTCATATTCTGCATGGAGGTCGGTGACCAGTGGTGTGCCTTAGGGATCTGTTCTGGGACCCCTCCTCTTTGTAATTTTTATAAATGGCCTGGTTGAGGAAGTAGAAGGGTAGTTTTGTAAGTTTGCTAAGGACACAAATGTTGGGGGTGTTGTGGTAGTGTGGAGGGTTATCAGAGGTTACAACAGGACATTGATAGGATGCAGAACTAGGCTGATAAGTGGTGAAGTGAAGCGGTTCATTTTGGTAGGTCCAATTTGAAGACAGAATATAATATAAATGGTAAGACTCTTGACAGTGTGGAGGATCAGAGAGATCCTGGGGTTCATGCTGTGCAGGTTGTTGGTGTTGTTAAGAAGGCATATGGTGTGTTGGCATTCATCAACCGTGGGATTGAGTTCAAGAGCCACGAGGTAATGTTACAGATATATAAGAGCTTGGTCAGTACCGATTTGGAGTACTGTGCTCAGTTCTGGTCGCCTCACTACAGGAAGGATGTGGAAACCATAGGAAGGATGCAGAGAAGATTTACAAGGATGTTGCCTGGATTGGGAGCATGTCTTATGAGAATAGGTTGAGTGAACTTGGCCTTTTCTCCTTGGAGCGACGGAGGATGAGAGGTGACCTGATAGAGGTGTACAAGATGTTGAGAGGCATTGATCATGTGAACAGTCAGAGGCTTTTTCCCAGGGCTGAAATGGCTAACACAAGCAGGCATAATTTTAACGTGTTTGGAAATGTACTGAGGGGATGTCAGGGGTAAGTTTTTCACACAGAGAGAGGTGGGTGTGTGGAATGCACTGCCGGTGGCGGTGGTGGAAGTGGATACAATCGACTCTTAGAAGGCACGTGGAGCACGGACATTCTAGACAGTTTCTAGAGTAGTTTACAGGGTCGGCACAACATTGTGGGCCGAAGGGCCTGTGATGTGCTAAAGATTTCTATGTTCTATCTTCTAATTTGTGATGGATTTATCATTCCATCGTGATAGTAATCAAAGGGATGATGCTGAATATGTAACATTATGATGTGTGCTTTGAGAAGGAATAAATTGGCTGGCAGGGACAGGAAATTGGTGACGATGTTTAGGACAAATGTGGACTGATTATTACGTAGGTGTCGAAAGGGAAACAGGAAGATTTCAATCTGAGACAGGAGCCAAGGGGTTTGGTAGGTAGTAATTGTGGTGGGGCTCTGTTGGTCAGGGTCGACCATGGACATTGTGTCCTAGCTGTCTAGAAATGCAAGCCAGGGCAGTACGATACGGAGAGCAAGCTGTTGCCCGTGCAGCAAGCTCCCCCTCTCCATGCAGCTGATGAATCGAAAGGGCCGGCAGAGGCCAATACAGTTTGGCACCTGCGGCATTGCAGGAGCTGCAGTCAGTGTTCAATTACTCAGTTCATTACAAATCGCACCAGAAGTTAATTTGACCATAAACTGAACAAACACAATCTTTGGTTTGGTATCTGAAGGGTTGGAAATGAAAAGGTATTGCTAATGTGAACAAGACCACTGTTACATAAAATATAAAGCATAGGACATGGAACAGTGCGTCACAGAAACAGGCCTTCCACCCACAACATTTTGCTGAACAAAATAAATCAAATGGACAACTGAACTAATCCTAACGCATTGTCCATGTCCTTCCATTCTCCTCATCTTCATGTGCTTATCTAAATATCTCATAAAAGTCTCTAATGTATCTGCCTCTATCACCACCCCAGACAGCACATTCCAGGCCCCCACCACTCTGTGTAAAAGAAAACAGCCCTTCACACCTCCTTTGAAATTACTCCCTCTCACCTTAAATACTTGCCCTCTGGTATTAGACATTGCAGACCTGGGAAATGGATATTGTCTGTGCCATGGGGAGCACTCTAACTGGCTACATCACCGTCTGGTACGGAGGGGCCACTCCACAGGATCGGAAAAAGCTGCAGAAAGTTGTAAACTCAGTCAGTTCCGTCATGGGCACTAACCTCCCTAGCACTGAGGACAGCTTCAAAGGTGATGCCTCAAAAAGGGCCCCCATCACCCAGGACATGCCCTCTTCTCATGGCTACCATCAGAGAGGACATAAAGACACACACTCAACATTTCAGGAACAGCTTCTACCCCTCCGCCATCAGATTTCTGAATGGTCAATGAACCCATGACCACTCAAGTTGCGTTTGATCTTCTCCCGAGGGGTTGTCTATTGTTGGTGGCTGTAGAGGCCATATTTCTCTTTTTGCACTACACTTCTTTTAAATAAATACATTTCTTATTGTAATTAATGCATTTTATATCCTGTAATGAACTGAGTAATTGAACGCTGACTGCAGCTCCTGCAAAGCTGCAAAACAACAAATTTCACTACATCTGATAATAAACTTGCTTCTAATTCTCATTAGACCTGCTCTCTAGTCTGGGCACAGCATCTTGATAATTCTGCTCTGCACCCTCAGATTTTCAGATTGGTGGCTTCCCGCCTAGTGCAGAAGTATCAGAACTGTGAACTTTATTTCACTCTACACAGATGCTGATTGTCCTGAAGAGTGTTTCCAGCATTCTTTGTGTTAATCTCAGAATTCCAACATCTGCAGCTTTTTTTTTGATATCCACATATCAGCTAGATATCAGTCGCTGAATGGTGAACTTTAGGAAGTGAACACCAGTCCGTAGAATAAGGTTATCACAGCTCAGGCCGTTCCGGGGGCTTGGAGCTCAGTTCCTGGGCCATCTCAAAAGAGGTTGTACGTGCTCCCCATGAACCATGTGACTTTCCTCCGGGAGCTCTGGTTTTCTCCCACAGCCCAAAGACATAACGGTCAGCAGGTTAACCAGTCACTGTAAATGGTTCAATGATTAGGCCGGGGTTAAATCAGGTGTTGCTGGGCAGTGTGGCTCGTTGCGTCAGAAAGGCCTGTTCTGCGCTGTATCTCTAAAGAAAATGTTTAAACCATGGGAGTAAAGAGAAATTAATCCCTGTGTAAAGCTAGCAGAGGGCTTGCTGTGAATGATCAGTGGTGGGCCGTCTTTCCTGGGATTTGGCCGGATGATTGAATGTGTTTACAGTGTTCCCTCTCACATTGTATGATCAGTGGCTGGTTGTGTTTCCTTCTGTCTGTCAGAAGTCTGATTTACCTCTGCAGACAGCTCAAATCAGATACGGGCATCTACCAGTCAGCCAGCATCCCCACTGTGTGAACAAAATCAGGTCACATCGACCTTTTCCAGACCTACCTGTTGCTGTTTGAAGACTATCAAAATTCTCATCTCCAGACATCAGTAACTTTTAAGGTGTGCCAGAATCCCCAAATAGCTTTGCAGACCATCTATCACCATTGT